>NC_092807.1:104982782-105626115 GCF_040954645.1 Diabrotica undecimpunctata | reverse complement strand
GCTAGGGTCCGTTATTAGTTCATTTTGGTTATTATGTATACCAGTGACTTGTTTTTTCTTGAAGACACCAGCAATTTCCTTAATTTTCTTGTGAAGATTGAAGCTGCCGCCGAGTTTATATAGGTTTTCAGCCTCGGTGCAAAGTGTAGTCATCCAGATCTCCTTCGCCGCTATAATTTCTTTACTACTATATAAGTATATACTATACTAAAGAATTACTAGTACTATACTAAAGAATTTTAGTTTTCTTTAAACCGTAATACCATACTGATTCAACCAACTTAAATATTGACCTTAAATTTCTAGAGTTCAATTGTTTGAAACAAATAATTATAAAAAAATGTTTTAGCCTTGTGAGTTTTTAATACCACACATTATTGAACAATTAGTCCTTGTAATGAGTTTATCTAAAATCTTAAGCAAACATATTTTGAATTATCTGAAGTGTTTACATCGATAATACGGTATTAGATATCAGGTTTGCTACATATCTACTGTAGAAAGTTTAATTACAGAAAAAATAATAAATTTTTATATAATCTTCATTCCAGAGTTTATAGTCTAAGATCCCATTGCAGGATCACTACGTTCATAACGTAGTTAATCAAAGTTATAAGGGGTGCTAGGTTATAGGGTGTAAGGTACACCACAGGGATAAGATTATTTCCGGGTTTCTTCGTATCTGGTGCTTTAAGTACACTGTAAATACAACTAGTAGCAACTATGGGTTAAAATAAATAAAATGCATATCACTGTGAGCGGTATAATTACCGAAAAGAACAATAACTTTTTAACAATAGGCTACACAAAAAAACGTTATGTCCATAGCTTGCAATCTAATGGCTGAATATCAATAATTGATAGCATCCGGTCATACCATGTTACGTCATCGGGTGGCAGTGATGCCAGATATTAATTGTGACACAAACTCACATTTTTACATACATTTAAAATTAGGAGAATACAGTGATAATAGGTTGCCAGTCAAAAGGTGGCTGCAAATATTTTTAATTGAATTAATAGTAATTAGGTTTTGACAGAGAAAAGAAGATATTTGGGTTAAATACGTAGAAAAAACTTTTGAAGATATACGAAGTAACACTGGTATTACAACAAACACCAATTGCGAATCTGGACCACCATTTACAGTCGAAGAAGTAAAATATGCCATCAACAGCACCAAAGATGGTAAAGCAGTAGGTCCTGATAATTTTCACTCAGAATTCTTAAAACTTATGGACTATGATGGCATAAAATGGTTGACAAATATATTTAACAGTATATAGTTGGCGTGGTTCCCCAAGAGTGGTTAGTGTCAACTTTTATAAATCTTCCAAAAAAACCCAATGCGAGAAAGTGCGAAGACTATAGAATTATAAGCCTTATGAGCCATTTACTTAAAACATTTCTAAAGGTGATTCACAAAAGAATATATACAAAATGTGAGGAACAACTAACAAGAACACAATTCGGATTTCGTGAGGCTCTGGGAACACGGGAGGCCCTTTTTGCTGTACAGGTGCTATTTCAGAGATGCAGGGATGTGAATTGTGACATAAACGTATGCTTTATAGATTACCAGAAGGCATTTGACAGAGTAAAACATGACAAATTAATGACTCTAATGCAAGAAATTGGAATTGACAACAAAGATCTTAGAATTATCAGAAACATTTACTACAATCAAACGGCCAAAATCAAAATAGAAGACCAGTTAACTGATAAAATTGCAATAGAACGTGGAGTACGACAGGGCTGTATTTTGTCTCCATTGTTGTTCAACATTTATTCTGAATGGGTATTTAAGGAAGCTTTAGACGGTTGTGCGAAAGGAATACTAATAAACGGTGAATGGTTGAATAACATCAGATATGCAGATGACACTATAGTTTTTGCCGATAATCTGAATGACTTGCAGATATTAACAAATCCCATAACAGAAGTCAGCAACAGATACGGACTAGCTCTTAACATAAAGAAAACCAAATTTATGACAATTAGTAAAAAACCAATACTAAACGCTCATCTTACAATCAACCAACAGAATATCGAAAGAGTCGAGCAATATACATATCTAGGCACCAATTTAAATAGCCAATGGGACCACTCAACAGAAATTAAACAGCGAATAATAAAAGCAAAAGCAGCATTCGTTAGAATGAGAACCATTTTCAACAGTCGAGACATATCATTAAAAACAAAATGCCGTCTATTGAACTGCTACATATTCACAGTTCTGCTCTACGGAATGGAAGCATGGACACTGACTGTTGCATCTATGAATCGGCTCGAAGCTTTCGAAATGTGGTGTTATAGGCGCATCTTACGTATATCCCGGGTTGACAGAGTTACTAATGTGGAGGTCCTGCTTAGAATGGGGAAAGAATGTGAAATTCTCATGACCGTCAAAACTACTTACTTACTTACTTACTTAGTCCTAAGCCTTTCTACCGTTAGGTGTAAGGCTGGTGGGGTTAAGATTTGCACTGTTGTCTCCATGCTATCCGGTCTTGTGTTAGATTTCGTGCACTTTCCCATGTCAATCCTTTCTTCTCAACTTCTTTTCTGATTTCGTCTACCCACCTAACTCTTGGTCTTCCTCGTTTGTTTTTCCCTTGCATTCTCGTTTCAAACACTCGTTTGACCATCTACTATTTTCAAACCATCTTAGTTGCCCCTCTACTATTTTTTCGTTTATTGGTTCTAGTTTTAGGTTTTGTCTGATTGTTTCGTTTCGTATTTTGTCTGTCCTCTTTCTGTTTGCTATTTTCCTCAGGAACCTCATTTCCATAGCATTGACTCGAGATTTTTGTCTCCCAGTCAATGTCCATGACTCGCTATTATACATGATTGTAGGTCTAACTACTGATTTAACGACTGCCGTTTTTACCTTCTCCGGTATTTCTTTTTTTCCCAAAAATGTTGTTTTCATAGTGTTAAATAAGCTTCCTGTTCGTCCCATTCTCTCATTTATTTCCATGTCTTGTTTACCGTTTGATTCAATTATTGCTCCTAGGTATTTAAAATGTTCCACTTGTTCTAGTTGTTTTCCGTTTAATTGTATTGCGTGTGTCTTTCTCTTATTTGAAATTATCATTGTTTTTGTTTTCTCTGTATTTATTTTCATATTTATGTTTGACAGTTCTTCTTCTAGGATTTCAAGGTTGTTCTGAAGGTCTTCTCTGTTTTCTGCTATCAAAACCATGTCGTCTGCGAATAGAAGCTCTGATAGTTGAGTCTGTTTCATTTGCCAGTATCCTAATATTAGTTTTCTCATTCTTCTCTTGGCTTTCTTTATTGCTGTATCCAGTACCACTGAGAACAGCAGTGGGCTCAACACGCATCCCTGTTTGAGGCCTTGACTTGTAGTAAATTCTTCGGATTCCTCGTTGTTGGTTCTCACCGTATTTGTATTATTATTGTACATATCCTTTATTACATCAATTGTTATCCTGTCAACTCCTCTTTCCTTTAATGTCCTCCATACGTCCTTTCTTTGTATTCTGTCAAACGCCTTTTCCAGATCAATAAAGCATATATGTATTTCTCTATTTTTATTGATTACTTTCTCACTTATTTGTCTTATTGTGAATATGTGGTCTTGCGTGCTTCTGTCCTTCCTGAATCCACATTGTGTATCTTCCATAGTTGGTTCTATTTGGGTTTTTATTCTTGTTTCTATTATTCTTGCGAATACCTTCCCAGGAATACTTGATATAGTAATACCTCGGTAATTATTACAGTTTCTCTTGTCGCCCTTTTTGTGTATTGGTAGTATAATGTCTTTCTTCCAGTCCTGTGGTATTTCTGCTCTTTTTATGATATCATTCATTAGTTCTTTCATGCTGTCCACTCCCTCTATTCCCATGAATTTTATCATTTCCGGGGTGATATCATCCTTGCCTGGTGCTTTGCCTAATTTAACTCTTTCAATTGCCTTTTCTAGTTCCTCTGTTGTTATGGGTTCTACTTTTTGTTCTTCATTAATTTCTTGTATCTCCACTATGTTGTCTACGTCTGTATGAGTTAGCTCTTTGAAATGTTCTCTCCATCTTTCCATTATTTGGTTTTCTTCTGTTATTACCTTTCCATTCTTGTCTTTTATATTCGGCATCATGTGTTCTTTCTTTTGTCTGAGCTGTTTTAATGCGCCATAGAAGAGTTTTTGGTTTTCTCTATAATTATTTGTCATGTTTAGTCCAAACTTTTCCCATGACCTTTCTTTTTCTGCTTTTACAGCTATTTTAACCTCTTTTCTTTTTTCTTTATATGCCTCATAATCTTCAGGGCGCTTTGTACTTAGATATCTCTTCCAGTTTTCTTTTTTGTTCTTTACTTTCCTTCGTATTTCGTCCGTCCACCATTCAGTTCTCCTCATGCTATTATGTCAAAACTAAAAAGTTGGAATATCTAGGACATGTAATGAGAAATCAAGAACGTTACGGCCTTCTCCAGCTGATTCTCCAAGGGAAAGTAAATGGTAAGAGAGGACCGGGAAGAAGATGCATTTCCTGGCTTCAAAATTTACGAAAGTGGTATAACACGACTACCACTGAACTGTTCCGCGCTGCAATAAATAAAGTAAAGATAGCCGTAATGATCGCCAACATCCGGAACGGATAGGCACTTTAAGAAGAAGAAGAAGAGTTTTTGACAAATATTTTATTTCTTCCATTAATTTTTTAAACAAAATACGCTGCTCATGACGTAGGTATATATCTATGTAAAAGACTATGACAAGTCACACTGTCCGATAGGGTAAATACGCTATCTAGGAAACAAATCTAAACTACCAACTGACACTTTAATCTACCGAGTAAATCATATTCATAATCAGAAGCCCTTAATCGAATCAGAATAAACTGCGGAAGGTAAATGGATCTATAGGACTACATACATCTGTTGACACAACTTTTAAAATTCTTTTTCCTCTTCTTTCATTATGAATACTGTAAAATATGCAGTAGTGATTGTGAAATTGTTTTACTTTAAACAGATTACATATATACCAAATATGGCATACTTTACAGAATTACCTAATATCCTATGCATTATCCCACTAAGTTCAACAGCTGTGATTTGTGCTTCTGGTAGATCTTTACATCGTAATATATAAGTTATTTCTTAACTTACCTATTATCACAACATGATTTCCTTTTATTGTTTTGAGCTGTTTTTTAATACAATTTGTTTACAGTTTGCTACTTTAGATTGATTTCACCTTGTTTAGTTGTCACCAATGATTGGCCCTTTTTGCCACATTTATGTTGTACATACTTCCTGGATATTATCTAAAAATCTTTTAGCGTCTTTAATAAAGTGGTTTTCTTAAAGCAAATATCAATTGCTGTGGTAATTGATATTATGTAATTGATATGCTTCTAGCATTACGGAGAGTAACTGTGATGCAACTTCACTATCTTACACTTGACCTCATTGAGTTCTCAAAGAGTCTGACTAAATTCTTCTAAAACTTTTTTAAAAACCCTGTTGTGTATTTCAATGAGCATAGTCTCTGCTCAAGTTGAACATGTGTCGAAATGCCCTTATCTTGGTAAGTCTTTTTCAATGTACCTATAATCTCTTTTGCTAAGATATTTGGATTAACAATTTCCATTTCACTCTCATGCAAACATTGCACTATTAGATTCCGGGCTTTCATCTTTTATATTGTGTTTCTTATAAATTACTAGAGCAGCATCATCTGCAGGTTCATCTTGGGATAGTACAACTAAGACGCCAGCTTATTTTAGTAACAATTTTACTCTGAATAATCAGTTGGATAAATTATTTCCATTGAAGTAGTATCACGGTTTTCGAAAAAACTTTGTTTCCTTGTTACCACTATGTAAGCTTTTTAATTCCCACAACTCTAAGCCCATAACATCAGAGGACAGTGTGGTGAGAAAGAGTATACTTAGACGGAATTTTACAAAGAATACGTTGACAAATATGAACGTTTCTGTTATAACAATAATAGCTGGTTACAATATCAATGGCTTGTTGAGTCGTTAACACACTTGGCATACACAGTTAGTGTAAAACCTAACATGCTAACACTAAAAACATTAAATATTTAATTGTAATACCAGCAAAGATCATATGTTTTTAGCACCTTGCTTGACGACGTAAAAGCATGACTCCCAAATAGAATAATATAAAAAGCATTAGAGATGTGGTGCTGTCGACGAATTGCAACTGAATAAATATTGCATGAATACTTTTCATAAAAAATAGAAAATTTGAATACTTGGACCATCTAATGCCGCGACAAAAATACTCATTCCAACAAAATATAATGTAGGAAAAGATTAAAACGATTAGAGAAATATCTTAGTTCTGAGTACCTACCTCTCCTGTTTTTGTGTTCTGAATGATCTTTCTGTAAATTTTGTAGGATTAAAAGAAACATTTAATAAAAATGGTTAAAGTTTTATTAAAGTTTGAGCATATCTTTATTAGAATGATGGTGGTGTTGTTTCTTCAGTCGTTGTTCCAATAGTTGTTGAACGATCTCCACAGTCAACTCCGAAGTCGCATCGATCTGTCTCGGTATTGAAGTTCGTACCGGGAGCACAGTGGAATTGGAAGGGAGTACTTCCGGAGCATTCGTAAAATATATCACAGTAGATTGGATCAGGTACGTAGACTGGAGGTTTCGATGGGTCAAAAGGTGGGCAGGTCACTGAAATATAAACGGAATATTTTGATATAGGAGCCGTTCAAGTATTAAGTAGGCAGATTTATCACTATTATTTACCCCCTCCCCAACCCCCTCGTCACCAAAAGTAAGAAAAAGCCTTATCTCCTCCCTTGTTACGTAAATATTGTTATATGTATTTTTTCTTTAATGTATTCTGTTTTTTTATTGATTTATGAGCAGTAGTTATAATTCTAGAAATAGGAAAATTGATTTAGGATAGAGGACTTTACACACATAATATTCAATTACACAAACTTAATTGACGCGGTATTCAACGTATCTTAAGGTACAAATATTATAATCTTAAGTAATATTACGAACAAAACAACTCATTTAAATTTTTGATATACATATTAACAGATTGCTGGACACAGATTGCAGTGTTCCTCAATGTTCATTCTATTATAATTCACAAAAAATTCCATACATAAGTTTCCGCTGGACGAGAATATGAGAAAAATTTGGCAATGTATTTTGCGAATTGGCAGACCTATAACCAAGTACATGACTGTGTAGTTTACATTTTACTGAGAACGATTACTTTCCAAATAAGTGTTGATTAAAATATTATTTATATTTTAATATATTTATATCTCATTTACTTTATAGTAACACCTGACACTAAATTCGGAAGACTGAAAAATGCTGTTTCATCAGATAAATTGCCCAAAGGTCTCATGAAGTTATTAATAGAAAACGTACGGCGTACTTTACAAAATATAACGTGGTCAGCTCCAAAAACTGCCTCACCCTCAACTAAAGATCTCTGCCGCCCTTGCAACCACAAAAATAATTGAAATAATGTAAATTTTACTTTCCGTGTTTCAGATATACTGTAAAAAATAAACATTTAATTTTATTTTTATTCAGATTTGGGAGTCAATTACCGCATGTATAAACTCGAATCACAAACAAATAAACTTTGAAGAACGTACTCCAACTTTTACTTTGGCAAAACACACGTGTAAATGATTTATATCAAACGGTTCGAGATCAAATGACAAAATGATTTGTTTTCCCCCGAAGTTATCATCCATCTTTGAAATTTTGAGCGCCCCCTGTCGGAATTGGCTATCGCGAATACCCATTCACTGTTTAGAGTTTAGAGATACATAGCGGTGACAACCGTCTCGCAAATTATGTAAAGATTAGCTAGAATCTTGAGCTAGAATCACTTATTGTGTCTCTGTAGACAGATTGTAAAATTGGGTGCCTACATTTCAAGCATCCTAGTTCGTATAATAGTTGTTTATTGGGTAGCGGTTGCCGGTTAGTAGTAGCAAAGAATAAAGTAAATAGTATAATAAAGTAGTAATAAGTAAATAGTATAATAAGTAATAAAGTAAATAGAAGAATAAATAAAATAGTAGCAAAAAAGAAAGTAAGCGTCTATATTCTTTGGTAGTAGCTTAGAGACCGTTAATAATATAAGTAACGTTCCTCTATCGGTCGATCGGATAGCCAAGCGGGCTGGGCGGCTGGCTTCTCCTTCGCTTTACTGCGAGATATGTCAGTTCAATCCCCAGCTCGGTGTACAGAAAACAAAAAGGCTAACGCAGCAGTTTAAAATTCTAAATGAATCTGCGGCTTAGTCTAGAATATGCTGGTATCTGATCGGCCTATGGTGGAGCAGTACGGCAAGAGATAAGGGCTTGCGGCTTGGTGATACTCCTCCATAGATCCCTACCGGAAGGGCGTGTGCCGCCTAAATACTGGGTATATATATATATATATATATATATATATATATATATATACGTTCCTCTATTTTCCGTAAAGTGTATATTTTGATACTGTTTTTACCGTGTTTTTGTATTACTTGAGGTAAGTTGTTGATAAATATGATACTAAAATATATTTTATAAAAATATGATATTTTAAGTATGTATTCTAAAGAGGAAACGCGGTTTTTGCGGTTGTATGAAGACGTAAGTACAGGCGATGAAGCAGAGTGCAGGATTTAGCAAGTGGTGAAAGTTTCAGAGCATATTGAATGGTATAGTGATGTTGCCGATATTAGTGTGTTCTGTAAAGAACCATTAAGAGAGCAAATAACGATTGAAGATGATATTCACACACCACTTGAAATATTTAGTAAACTATGGGATGATGAAATTGTGACACTTTTACTTGATTGTGCCAACAACTACGGATAGATACTTTGTCAGGAGGTTCGCCCTAAAACCCGAGAATCTCTAAGTAGGATTTACAAACAGATTGATAAGCAGGAGTTATATAAATTTTCAGGCTTATGTTTGTTACGGGGACAAACGAGAAATTGCGATATACGAAGACTTTTTAGCCTAAAACCACTAAACTATTTTTCGATATTTCCTATAAAAATGTCTAGTAGATGCTTCGAACACATTTTACGCAGCTTTTCAGCGCATAATAAGCTGGAATTTTCTGCTGAGACCGATAGATTAGCGAAGGTAAGAAATATTTTGTGTATTATAAATTTTCAATCTTGTTATAATTCTCAACAACAATTATCTCTAGATGAATTGTTACTTTAATTTCGAGGGCCATTAGCTTTCAGAACATACATGAAAAATAAAAAAACTAAATATGGCATAAAATGTTTAAAACTATGTAGTGCAGATGGTTATGTCCTCAACATAGATATATACAATGGCAAGGAGAGAACTCGCATGATGAAGCTAAGTCTAAAACTGAAGCTAAGTCTAAACTGAAGCGGTTGTATTAAAATTAATGCAACCATATATAAATAACGGATACCATCTATATGGACAATTAGTATAACAGCATATCGCTAGGTAACCGACTTCTTCAACATAAAACTCACGTAACGGGTACTCTTCGAAGAGACAGACGAGAAAATCCTGCTGTAGCAACTAAAGCAAAATTAAGAAAAGGAGAGCATGTTTGGAAAAGACAAGGAAAAGTGTACGTTCCAAAGTGGAGAGATAACCGCAAAATGCTTGCGATGACGACTGGGTATCACTCAAAACTAATAAGATGTAAAAACCGAAGGGAACA
This sequence comes from Diabrotica undecimpunctata, assembly GCF_040954645.1. NCBI lineage: Eukaryota > Metazoa > Arthropoda > Insecta > Coleoptera > Chrysomelidae > Diabrotica > Diabrotica undecimpunctata. The sequence goes on along the minus strand of NC_092807.1, from coordinate 105,616,412 downwards.
AGAAAAAATAAAACCCATCGAAGTATTCCATTATAACAAATATATCTGGGATAGGCAGGTATGATCAAATGATTTCATACTTTTCATGTCCCAGGAACCATTTTCTAGTATAAAAAGATAATATTTCATCTATTAGATATAGCTGTCTGGAATGCATTTTTTTTGTTCAAAAAGATTAACAGTCTTAATCCAGCAGCAACAATCAGATTTATCGATTTCAGGGATTTACTTATCCAAAGCCTGTTAGGACTGGACCCTAAAATAGAAGATACAAAAACATTGATTAAGTCTTCTTCACAACATACACCACAAGAAAATACGGCTCTTCCTGCTAATCTTGAAAATTTACCAGTATAGCATTTTTAGGAAACGATACCTTTTCCACAGAATTATAGCCGGAATAAGTATTTTCTGCGGTGCAAAAAGTGCACAACAGGAAGGAGAAGACAGATCAGCTACAGGTGCAAAACATGCACTCCCGATTTGCAATTCGGGAGTGTCCAGTAATGTGTTAATTCCAATTAACAGTCTTGAGTCCATGACACACGAATTCATGATTCTAAGATTCTAAGTTTTCGATGATGTTAGATGTTTGCTGCTCAATGCTGTGTATCTGCTCACTTTATTTCGATTTTGGAATCCCTACGTCGTTCTCATCGAGCTATTTAACATCGTAGTTCTCTAAATTTTGAATAATGCACATCAGTTCAGCAGCGACTCTTATAGGCCTTACTTTCATAGCAGTGTTCGTGTTAACTTTTTGTTCATGTATCTTCTCAATATGACGATTTAGTGATTTCAGAGAAGCATTTGTGCATAATGAGTAAAGCATTTAAGCGTAGAGCTAAATTGATTGGAATATTGAGAAATTGTCCTTCATCATCCAAAACCAAGTCATCAACTCTTATATCTTTAGATGGTGAAATACTTATAAAAAGTATAGTTTTAGGTACCTAGAATCAGTATTACAAGAGTAATGGGAAATATATGGAGATGCATGCAGTAGAATTAAGGTTGGATGAATAACGTGGAAGGAAGCGAGTGGTTAGTTGTGTTACAGAAAAATTCCAACGAAGCTCAAGGAAAAATTCTATAAAAGAGCCATAAGACCAGCTATGATGTACGGAACTAAATGTTAGGCAGTTAAAATGAAAGAGGGATAACGAAGGCTTGTTAGATGGATAAGTGGAGTAACAAAAGGGATTAAATTAAGAATAAGTATATTAGGGGATGTCTAGGGGTGCACCAATTGTTGCCAAAGTAAGAGAGGATAGGTTAAGATGGTTTGGTTATGTTTATCGTTGATATGTTAATCACCCAATACAAAAAATTACTGATCTGGGAAATAGGGGAAAAGGAAATAATGATAATGATGTTTCTGATCTGTTTATCTTTATTTATTTAATTTTTCTTCAATGGCTTCAAGATGTGCAAAAGTAATGGTATATAATAGATAAATAGTATCATAAACCACAAAAAAGTATATCTTTAATAAGCAAGAATAAGATATGCTAAAAATATTGGTAATGATATACCATTATCAGTAAATATTATTGAACAAAAGTTTGCCAAAGAAAGGAGAGTCAATGCGGGTTTAATCGAAAATGATATAGTAAACTAAGACAAAGGAGATTTAAAGTGCCGTGAGATGACAAATAGGAAAAATGAGGCAATAAACAAGAACTAACAGATGCAGCAACTAACACTGCTAGACAAAAAGACCAACGTTGGAATACTACAATACAACATTGGAGATCTTACGAAAGTAAACGACCAAGAGGAAGACCACAGATGAGATGGGTTGATGACATTAAAAGAATATCCGGAACAAATTGGAAATTTTGAATAAAATCCTTTATAAAAAGGTATATAAAAACCCAGTTGGGCTATGTTGCATTGACAAAACGTTTTCGGAATAAATATTCCATCATCAGTGTCAAGTTAATACATGGATGTAGCCACTAAATATGTGGGTAAAAACCCTTTAAAAATTATTAAATAAGATTTGATTTACATTATGTCTAATTTACAGTTAAGATGTTAAAGTTACCGTTGGATTAGTAACATGGTGACATATGACTCTACATTAGTTGCGAGTCCTGAGACGGTATGTCTACGAGTTTTTTTTTTTTTTTTTGGTGTTGGGGTGAAGATTAATGTGTTGTAAATTATTGACTAGGTGACTAGTATTTTTGACTGAGAATCGAGGGGTGAAGTTCGTCATATTGTTAATTAGATTCAATATAAATTTTGATAGGATGGAAACTGGAGTGTTTATGAAACTAACAACTGGACGAATGGGAATGCCCTCCTTGTGTATTTTAGGTAAACCATACAGTCTGGGTGTCAAAGGGTTGCTTGGGATTTTATAGTATGGTGCAAAATGTTCAGAGAAAAAGTCTGTGAAAAGTTTAATGTTATCTTTTAATTTGTTTATGAACTTTTTAGAGGGGTCTGTTGCAAGTAAAGTGAAGTTATTATTATTAAGGAAAGTTGAAACTTTATTGTTATATGATGTTTGATCTATAATCACTAGACAGTTACCTTTGTCTGCTTTGCTGATGATTAAGTTATTGGATTTGATTTTCTTCTTGATGGAATGGAGGGTCTTGAGGTGTTCATTGCGTTTGTTTTGAGACAGCTTGTGAAAATTGGATGTTGAATGAAAATTGGGTGTTGAATGAAAATTTTGTGCGTTGTAAGAAAAGTTGGAAGATGAGGGTGTGTTGGTATTAAGTACTGTTGAAGAATTAGAAGGATACTTTTTGTTTTTAAATTTGTTGATGGTATTGAAGCAAGAGTTTCTAATAGAAGTTTTTTGATTTAACGGGACTGAAAGGTTTTGGATAATAATATCTAGCTCAATGGAGAGACTCTGAAGGTCTTTTTCTGAGACCTTACGAGGGATGGAGTATTTGAGACCTAGGTTTAGAAGATGAAGTTCATTTTTGTCTCGTAGACATACTGTCTCAGGACTCGCAACTAATGTAGAGTCATATGTCACCATGTTACTAATCCAACGGTAACTTTAACATCTTAACTGTAAATTAGACATAATGTAAATCAAATCTTATTTAATAATTTTTAAAGGGTTTTTACCCACATATTTAGTGGCTACATCCATGTATTAACTTGACACTGATGATGGAATATTTATTCCGAAAACGTTTTGTCAATGCAACATAGCCCAACTGGGTTTTTATATACCTTTTTATAAAGGATTTTATTCAAAAATTTTTAATATATGGTATACAGCCAAATACAGGAACTTTGTTTCCTTGTGAAATTGGAAATATGTTGCTCAGCATAGAGACCGATGGAAGGAGTTGGGAGAGGCCTATGTCCAAACATGGACGACAGAAGGCTAAGAAGAAGAAGAAGAAGAACAGATGCCGCAACATACCTTTTAGGGCAGCAGTCAACAAAGTCAAAATAGCTATTTTAGTGTCCAACATCCTTAACGGATATGCACCATAAGAAAAGTACAGTAATACCAAGGTCCACTAAGACATATCTTTGGGATCAAGAGATGAGATACTATCGTGGGGAGCACTTTCATCCCATTTCACTATTTTATTGAATTAGTTAGAGAATTAGGTGAGAGCTTGTTATGAAACTCCAAGGACCTCAAGCCATGGGCCTATATTGACTCTAGAGCTAATCTACATGTATATAAAAAATCGACTCACTCGATAAATTGGATTGTATGCTTAGTAAAGTCATGTTGTGTGACTTTGAATTAAAACAACTTATGAAAAAAATATCTATTATAGAGCTTACAAAAATAATTGTTTTATGCAAATTCGCAACGTGTTGTAAAATTTGTCTAACTCTGTATGGCACAGGGAATGCAACAAACATTGTAACGGGCATGTTCTACGCAATTTAGATCTCTATGAGTTTGCCGGTGGCTGTCTCAGTCGCCTTTCAAACGTCAACGTGTGTGTACACTTCAAAGTGCAGTAAGTGAATATTTTATAAACGAATATCTCGAATACCGTCGATACCAGGAGACCGGTAGCTACAGTCGATGACGACAGAGAGGGATGATCTATTCATTGTCCTGAGTGCCTTTAGGAATCAGCAAGCGACACGAGTTGAACTTAAACAATCCTTGAAGAATGTACGAGGTGTCACTGTCACTCAGTGGACAGTTGTGTGAAGAATTAAGGCTACCACTTTGACTCCCAGATGAGCTAACACAAGGCCCAAATTGAACGCACGTCAGAAACAAGCTCGACTTCAGTTTGCTCGAGAACACGTTAATTAGGACCTTGGCCAATGGAGCAGAGTTTTATTCTCTAATGAGGGTGAAATGTGTTTGTATAACAATGACAAGATGATGCGTCTATCGGAAGCCCGGAAAACGAATTGCTCAGTGCTGCAGTGTCGAAACAGTGAGCTATGGAGGTGGTTCGTGTATGTTTTGGGGTGGTATATCTTTAGAAGGAAGAACGGAGCTTGTGTTCGTGTCCGGGGGTGGTCGCGGAGGGGGTTTGACAGCGGATCGTTGCATTACGGATATTCTCCAAGAGCATGTTGTTTCTTACGCCTGCTACGGAGGGACGGTTTCATGCTAATGCATGATAACGGTCGATGACACACAGCGCGGATTACGAAAGATTACCTGGCCAACGCCAATATAACAACAATAGACTGGAACTTAATAAGGAACTTAATAGATCGCATGAAAAGTGTAACACAACTCAGAGGAGGAATTACTCAGTATTAATTTAAATTTTTTATGTTAATTTACTTTTATATTCATTACATAATGACTTTCATTTATAACATGTTTTCTCACATACAATATTAAGATATCTTTGTTATGTTCTTTACTTACTAACTTTATAAATATTGGTGTCATTGCAATAAAAATTACTACTGTTTACGATATTTTATTTTTAATTTTACATAATGTGGATATACACTGACCAAACAGCATAGTGAAAAAATATAACTTATTTTACTTTTGAGTCGATTTTTTTGCTCCTGAGTTTTCAAAATATTTTAGTTTTACTGTTTTATATCTACATATTTTAAAACAATAGAAATTATTTGTTTTTACCTCGATATTTAAAGGCGGTTTTATCAGAGAGCACTGTAGTAATAGTAAAAACGAAAATTAATAACTTGAACATATTGTCATTTTCAAGTATGCAACATTGCAACAAAAATATGTCATACACTTTATACAACTATTTATTGATGCGTTAAATGCGTATAGATTGATTAGATAGTAAAAATTATCATACATTTAAATGTTTTACGAGGAACTCATATTATTTGAGTGATATTAATAGAATCCTATTAAGAGGTTTCAAAAATGCATACTTAAGAGTAATTTGCTCGGTGTAGGACTAATTTATAGTTTTCTTAATATATGTATTATATAATTTATATAATATGAAGATATTTTAAAAATTATTTAAGATTTTTAGAATTGTAGAAAAGAGAAGAACTTCCAGATCCTAATCAAAGTCAAATACTGAAAGTCCAAAATGTAGGTTAAGAAAACATCCCAGATATCACAACAAAGGAAATAAAAAGAGCTCTCTCGGAGATGAAAAACAATAAGTCACCTAAAGAAGATGGGATAGAACAAATCAAAGAATGAGGAGAGACGTAAATAAATGTGTTAAAAAAGATGTTTAATATTTGTTTGACAAGAGGCGTAACCTCCTCCCAATAGCATAATGCAATAATACATAATACACAAAAAAGGACCTAAAGAACTACAGACCTATTAGTTTGCTCTCCCATACATACAAACTATACTTGAAGATGGTAATAAAACGGCTTGTGAACAAACTGGATAGTTATCAACTTTGGGAACAAGCTGGGTTTCGCTATAGATACGGAACAAATGATCATCTTCAAGTTATTAAAACGCTAATAGAAAAGTGCACAGAATACTGCAAACCTATCTTTCTTATATTTGTAGACTATGAAAAGGCATTTGATACTATGGATCATCATACAATGCTTCGAGAATTGGCTGACTGCCGCATCGACTACCAATATACCTATTGCCTTGATTAAGAATATCTACGAAACTGGTACAGCTTGTGTCCGACTTCATGAAGATACCAAAAAGTTCGTAATAGAACGTGAAATTAGACAGGGTGATACTATTTACCGAAATTGTTTACAGCTGTACTCGAATATATGTTCAAGCGAATGGACCGAGATGATAATATGGGAATTAATATAAATGGAGAGGATTTGAACCACCTAAGATTTGCTGATGATATCGATATAATATCTGATAGAGTTGATAAAGCTACAAAAATGATGAAAACGCTATATGGATGGTTTTAAAACAACACCTCAGAGACAAAATGTATGACCAGCCCTTTTTATTAAGGACGGCCATCACTTGCACACTAGAAACTTAGATGTTATTATCGCTACTAGGGAAAACCCTGTAACTTTATTGTGCTCACCGCCTCACACTACACAAAAGATGTAAAGGCTCGACAAATCCGTAATGGGGGCTTAGAAAATTTTCTAAAGTGAAAAAATTCGTCAATTTTTAAGGCAAAATAATCGCCTAATATCTCATTTTGACATGAGTGACCTGCTTGGTAAAGCTTTGAAAGCGATGAAATGGCAAATGGACAACCAGTTTTACCACAATACATACTTCCCATTTTTGTTCTTAAAAAAACGACAAGACACAAGAGGCCGAAAATCGGGAATAGGTTTTTTATATTACACGATCACTTTTTCGGTAAACAAAAATGTATTTTTTTTTTCAATAACACAAAATATATTTTTATATATGTATTTTTTTAAGGCTGTTACAATAATTCGGTATAAAAAACATTTTAACTACGCCTTTACCATTTTTATTATTTATTTTATTTCAATACTTTTCGAAATAATTCGATAAATAAAAATTGTATACCATAGTCCCCGACTTTACTCTAGTAGCAACGCTACTTAAATCAAAATTTCTCCCAAAGACAATTAAAACAAAGATATAAAACTATAATTCGCCTCATAATAACATATGGCAGTAAGACTTGGACACTGAACCAGCGCGAGACAACAAAATTATTAGTCTTAGAACGGAAGATTCTCTGGGCGATCTTTGCGCCTTGTAGAGACGAGATAACAAGAGAGTGGAGAAAAAGACACAATTAAGATCTCCAAGCACTCTATAGAGATAAAAACATAATACGATACATCAAGGCAAATAATCGAATGATGAAATATTACTAAATACAACCTTCCGTTGTATTTAGTTGTTTTATCTGTTTTATGTTATATGTTTTATCTGGTCTGTTCTTCTCTACGGAGTCGAAACATGGACTTTAAAAATAAAGAGCCTGAATAGAATCGAGGCATTTGAAATGTGGGTGTACCGTAGAATTTTAAAAATTCCTTGGACAGCACGAAAAACAAATGAAGAAGTACTAGCGAGACTCAATTTAGAAAAAGAACTATTGAGAACAGTCAAAAGAAGAAAAACCAGTTATTTAGGGCATTTGTTGCGCAACGAGAAATACTACATCCCTCAGTTGATAATAAAAGGCAAAATAGAAGGAAAGCGAGGAATTGGAAGAAAAAAATTGTCCTGGTTACGTAATATCAGAAACTGGACAGGACTTGGATTTGAGGAACTCTTAAGAACAGCTGAAGATAGACAAACGTTTGCCACCATAACCGCTAACCTCCATTGATGGAGACGGCACTTGAAGAAGAAGACAACCTTCCGGGAAAGGCCGGCAAGAGTGGAGGAAAATAGTAAACGCGACCAAAGCTTACTTAGAATTGTAGGGCCAAGGACGAAAGAAGAAGAAAGTGTACTGAATATGTATAATTTGACGTTTCTCTAATAAAAGTATTTCTTTAAATCGCGTTTAATGATTGTAACACAGAAATTGAAATTCTGATTTACTGAGTTATTTATAAAAAGTCATAACGATATAAAGTTAACTGCCTACCTGAAGGTCTGCGAGTTGGTGCTAAAGTGGTTTCATCAGGAAGTGTTGTATCGTCTTGACATATTACGGCAACAATTGCGCAGAAAAGAACCACTAGTTTCAACATCTTGCGACTGTTTGAAGATGTACAATAAAAGTAATTATATTTTCTAGCCAATATAAAGGTCGAATTTTGACGAAACACTTATGCTAGATATAAAACAAGCACTTAAGATTAAAAAAAATCACAATCCAATCACGTGTTTTAATAAAATTAGTCTTTTTAACTGCTATATTAGCAGCAATATTTAGAAGTACTTAAGATTTAATTATTATATATTCTCGAAATGATGCAGAAACGAAATTAAATATATCTATATGTATAAAGTTATCTATATGTAATAGGTATAAACCATAATTTCAGTTAAAAATACGTTTGGATCTGAATCTCCCAGTTGAACTATATTAAAATAAGTTGACTACAATACGATAATTGCACGACAGGAGCTCATAAAGAAATATGGACAAAGAAATCTCACTAGTGATTGGAAAACTTTGTAGTATACACAAAAAAAGGAGATATCTTTGAATACCAAATTAAAAGAGAAAATTCCAAAGTAAAAATTTCTGATGTATGATGTATATTTTATATTACTAAAATTTTAAAATTTATTTTAAAGGATTTTAATTATTTTCATCAAAACGTTTTCTGTCTAGTCGGAACATCATCAGTCAAACATCCTTTAGAGTAGTTGAAACTAGCCATATATCTAAGTATAATAACCTTTAGATTACATGAAAAACATACATTAAAAAATAGTCCAGTCGTCAGAGAGTTGACCCCTAAAAATCATACGAACAAGCTGAATTTTGCAGAGAATATTAATTTTGAGGCTCCAAAAAAGATGCAAAAAAGTTTACCACTTTTATCTCTGGGCTTCCCCCTAAAACCACTCTCGCAGGGGGGTAAAAACGCAAAAAAATCGATTTTTTAAGAATCTATACACCGCACAAAAAAATTTTTCAAATAAAAAATGTAGCTGAGATAATTTTAAATCAAAATGTTTATAAGCATTTTTTATGTAGAATAAACCGTTCTCTTAGAAACAATGCTTAAAGCGACCGTCGATTTTGCATGTCAGTCCAGCGCGCTAAATCAATCAATAAAATTTGTATCAGCTCGACGGTAAAAACTCGATATCTTTTCATCCAAATATCATATCGACAAAAATCAAGATGCATTTTAAAGGCACAGAAAGCAGCTTTCGTATGAAGTTTTTGTATTTTTCCGGGAATAAACTCAGTTTCTATAAAGTTGTTCAATAATTAAACTTTGCGCGATTTTGCCATTTTTTATTATTCTCGCGAGATCAATAAAATTGATCACTTTCATTGACCAGTTATAATCAAATTTCAATTTCTATAGATCAATCTTTAAAATCTATGCCATCAAATTTCAATTTTGAGTTGTGTAACAATTATGAAGCGTTTGAGATATGAATAAAAACCGCAGAATTTAATGTTCTACATTACAAACGATCACATGTCACGGGAAATACATTTAAGAAAACGGTTTTGGGAGTAGTATATTGCAGAAGTTTTGCTCTTTTGAAAAACGTACCTTTGATGAAGATAATTATAACACTATTAAATAAATTTTAAAATTTAGATAGATAGTTCAGAAATCTTTACTTCTTTGTAAGTTTTTCTTTCTATCTCTAACTGCAGAGAAATTACGCTTCTAAATGCAGCAAATAAAATATTATCCACTATACTATACCACCATATGACACCATATGCAGAACGAATCATAAGAAAATACCAAGCTGAATCCAGAGGTGGTAAATCGACAATTCATCAGACTGCAACCCTGAGACATATTAAAAATAAACACTGGAATATGGCATAGATATTCACCACATATTTATATACTACAAGGCAGCCTAATACTCTGTAAATAAAAAAGAAATGTTTACAGTAGTAAAAGAACTAGGAGTACCAAATCAGTTGCAGAACTGCTGCAACTTGGGATAACAATCCTTTCACTTCTGTGGATTATAGAGCCAAACTCTGTCATTATTATCAAAACATTCCTTTTCGGCTTGATATCGCACCGTTTCTATATTCGGTCCCTAGCGATCTGAAAATGGAAACGGATCAAGTCATGTATATCGTCCATTCTTCTGCTTTCATAATTTGTTCATATAGTCTTCACCAGCTACTTATTCTCCAGGTCGACATCCAAACTATAGACCACAAGGTAGTCGTATCTCACGTCCAAATAGGACCTTTGCTGGTGTTTGGCTCAGGATCTGTAGGTAATTGCGAAGAACGAAAGGTACTTGTTCCAGTCTCGTTGGTGCTTGGACATCATTTTGGCGAAATACTTGCCAACTGTCTTATTTATGCGCTTTTACATTTCATTCGATTGCGTTTGATAGGCTGTAGTTCTTGTTTTTTATTTCTAGTGTATCGCAGATTACTGGAATAGATTGTATTTCAAGTTCCTTCCTTGGTCAATATAGATAACCAAAGGCAACCCAAATCGGCTGAAGTTCTCTTTGATCAACACACCTGCAATAGTGGCCGCATTGTGGTCTGAAATTGCGTAGATCTCGACCCACTTTGTGAAGTAATGCATCACTAGCAACGTCTATCTGCAACCATTTTCATTTTCTAGAAATAGCCCGACAATGTCCAAAGCTATTTGTTCAAAGGGACTTTCAACATTGTATTGTCTCATGAGAGCCTTTCTTGTTCTGTAAAGTCCATTACTCGTAGTGCAGATAGTAAATTTCTTTACATCGTCTGAACTATTCATTCTCTGCATTTCATAATCACGAAGACGATTAATAAATTTTAAAATTTTTCACACTATCAAGTTTTTTGGGTACATACACCTGTTACCAGTTTGACCTAATAATAAATGTTTGAATAGCCAACTTTTTCATCATGTCTTCAGGAACTGTTAGATAGGCATACCGCACTAATCTGGAAATATTTACATTTTATTCTTGAAGAGCTTATCTCGCTTTTATCTTTGATTTTTGACCTGTGACTGGGAGACATGGTCCAAGTGTTCGTGACCATATCACATCTTTGGCATCTTCTTAAATTGTTCAAAATCATCTATCTTCTTTACGGCTATGCTCTGACGTATATTCAAGGCATTCCCCAAACAGCAGTAGCCAGGTTTTCAGCCTGTTTTTTTTTTCGGAACATCTATTCACTCTCGCAGCTGATTCGAACTGTATCATATAGTTATTCCATGACGATTTTCCATCTAACTTCAAATGTCGACCGTGTCTCCAATTTACATTTTGTGTCATTGTCTCTATTGTAAGTGATTGAATTCTTCTGTCTGTTGTCTATGTTTCCTTCATCTTCTGTTGAATCAGTTTTAGTCCTTCTTCTTCTTATTCTTCTTCTTCTTTTTCTCCAAAAGATAAAATATCGACAGCAACATTGTTTTCCAACGAAGATATTTTATCATCAAGAGAATAAATTTTAGTAAGTGATCTTAGGAATTTTAAAAGAGATGTGATATCACCAGAAACTTTGTTTCCGAGATAAGAAATATCGTTACAAAGTTTATTTTCTTAAGAAAAAATATCCGTAAACACTTGGAAATATCAGCAGAAACTTTGCTGCAGTTCACGTCGTAAATCAGTCACTTCTAAATCGGTTAGTCTCGTACCCATTTTTCAGAGAATGTTTATAAATATCCGACTTCTGACACCAATTTAATGTTTATTTTAATTTATTTAAAGTTTTCTAACACTAACACTAAAACACAATTCTTTTATAACATTTATTTATGTAACGATATTATTCGATAACGATATATATTCGATCAGGGTCTTAGCAAGAGCTTGGCGTAATAATACAGAAAATACAACGCTAAATCACGAAGCATTATTAAAATCACTCGGTACACATTCATCACAGGTTTATTAGAAAATAGACTTAATCATTTAAGTTATAAATGCATAATAGTGACTCAAATGATTTTTAAAAGTGTTTAAAATTACATAGGTACTAAAAAGTTTAAATAAAAATCATGTGCATTGTGCAAGTTCGGACTGGCAAATTAGAAGTAGACAGGGCGAAAAAAATCGTTCGAAAAAAATATTTTTTGCACAATCACTTTCGTCAGACGTGATTAAAATATATTTAAACAATTTTTTAAATATATTTTAAAAATCTTTTTGTTGGCTTTTTATATTGTTTGGATTATTCTGAAGTAAAAATGTCAACTACAATTTTGTTCGATCGACTATCTCTCTGGACGTCATGGAACGGTACTGAAGCTGTCGAATGGCCACGCGAAATGATCTAGGACAATCATGTCTTTTAACAATCAGGTGGGGTGCCCATGAACCCGTATCACCAGTTACTGCTTGAAAATTTTTTGACGTAACTCTTTTATAGAAATAACATAAAAAAACTAAAAAAAAAAAATATTTTTTATTAAATGTAAGAAAAACATTTTAATATATAAAATTAATAGATTCAGATAATTCAATACTTTATTAATTTGCGGATTCGGGCCAATCACAAATACCTTCCTTGGCATTAAAAACTAGCCCATCCGGACATTTCATAATGTGCTGAACTCCCTCTCCACAGACACAGAAGTTGTTTGAATTGGATGCTGCGAAAGGGGTTCCATCAGTTTCTGGACAGTCTAAAAACAAAACAGGAATTGTAATTAAAGTTACATGTTTTTTTTTTTAAATAAAACATAAAACGAATGGATTCTTCTGCCTGTACTGTCTGATTACTATTTTGGTTTTGTTACAAATTGTTAAAAATTAAAAAAAAACATAGTTATTACAGTAAATCTTACCTCCTTGACAAGCAATATTATTCTCATCCTTTGACTCTTCCTTAGATTCATTTTTTTCCTCTGGATCGTCGGGACAATCATCAGCTTCATTTTCTGAATAGTCACATACTTCCAAATCTGCGTTGTAGACCAACCCGTCTGGGCAGTTGAATAAGTAAGGTGTACCATGAGAACACTTGCAGAACTGCGATGGATTAGGGCCAGGTTTTTGAACTACCTCATCCGGATCTTCCGCCGGACATTCTAAAAGAATTTTTATTAGAGAAAGATTGAAAGCCCAGCTCAGATATGAAAAAGCTAAATATATGGCACAAGAATACAATTCGTCAAACCTTCCCTGTTTGAATCGGCACAGGAGTACAATTCGTCAAACCTTCCTTGTTTGAATCGGTATCAATAGAGTATTATGGTGTAATTTCAGCATCCCTGCTTCACCAGATAATTAGGCTGATACAAAATCATACACGGAAAGGCCAACGAATGGCTCATGCTGATTTCCCACTTCAAGTGGTTAGCGTACAAAGGTTAGCCATCTATTTTGGTGGCCATAAAAGAAAACGATTTAATAATATCGTTTTCTGACCTTTGCTCTATACGAAATATGTAAAAGTGTATATATTTCTTTACCGAGCATCTGACGAAGCAGGGAAGCTGAAATGATGTCATAATACTCCATTTTTACCGATTCAAACACGGAAGGTTTGACGAATTATGCTTCTGTGCTATGAATTTGGCTTTTTAATTCATCAAAGTGATCACAAGCTTATATACAATACAATACAATACAAGTTCATTAATAAATGCCAAATATACAAATGACTCACCAATATTTTCACATATTTCAACTTCCCTGATCTCGCCACCACTGTTTCCATTGCCATTTTCATCGCCATTGTCACTCTCCTTTTTCTCTTCAGGCTTTTTATTATTTCTATCGTCGTTGTCGGCACATCTAACATTTGTTGGCCAATCACAAATGTTCAACTCTGTATTAAATTGAAGACCTTGAGGGCAATGTTGAAGTATTGGTTTTCCTTCTGAGCACTGCCAGAATTGGGAGCAATCTTTGGCGGGGAAATAAGCGGTTGAATCATCGGATGGACATATTGGTGCTGCAATTTGATTATGATTTTACTTGTGTATATGAGAAAACGTTTGGATGTGATGATTGAATAATATATTAGATTTTTTTTTTTAATTCCAGAATAAAATTATATCCTTTGATCGCTCAGTTATCAGATGTAACTACGAACTCAAACAAAATATGATTTTCGAAAGAAATGTGAAGGATAGAATCATTCATCGTTTACCACTTTAAAAAATGTCCTTGCTTTGAATTGCGTGAAATGAATTCTGCTCCACTTATGCTTGTAAGATATAAGTAGGCTTAATATTTTGGTGAAGAAATCAAGGATCAACATATCCTTAGATTATGAGGTCGTCCTAAACATTTCCCTGAATCATATTTTATCAAACGCATTTTGTTACCCAGTGTTAGTGATTTAACTTTTATTTTAACTGTCATTTCAAAATGTTTTCGATGTTGGAAAATAATTCTCGCTCTTCTTATGGTGCCGGGCTCCGCTGCATTACCCAACTGATTTTCTATGTTCACTTTCCAAAAGAAAGACGGATTGTGCTTTTTAATTTATTGCATAGCTTGACATTGATAAAGTTGACCGACGTCGGGTTGGTACTATATTTCAAAACTGTGTCAGCGATACTAATTGATTTTTGTCTATCTACCTTTTGGCTTTAAATATGCGACTTGCGTTGTTTATAACAAGGTCGGACATTCATAAATATATACTGTATTATAAAAACAATTCTATTCTCGTAATTACTAATATCTTTTCCTAATCTCATGTTTTAAAATCCAAATCGAACACAAGGAAAATCGAATTTAATTTGAATCTCTAAAATATCTGTGTCCTTATGCCACACTCTATTGGTGACGTGCCCCCTTCCAGAATTTGACAAATTAAACCATTTTCCCACACTGTTGGTTAAACATTGTTATGAGTCATCGAGTGATTCGCCCTAGTAAAACTTACTTTTGAATTTTTGTATGTTTCACCACAAAGGCGATACACTTGGAACTTGCGAGTGACTTATCATCCGACTTTTTTTGGGGTTTCACATTTATATAATGACTGTAAAACCAACTTTTTAGTTGCTAGTCGTAAATCAGTTTAATGGTAACTACTCGTAAAACAATTGTTGGTCGGTGCTCCGAATTTTTATGGTCTCGGTGACGCAGGAGTTAAAAGTGCAAAATCTGTATTAAATTCTCCCACATTAGTTCGACTAAGTAGTGATTCTGATCAGCTCAGGACATTTTTAAACTACATAACCTGAAATTGCCATTTCAGATTAAACAGAATTATCACTTAATCGAATGTCAGATGGCAGATGTGTATTGTAAAATGTAATACATACTTCTATTAATCCTTTTTATGATGTTCTGTGGACGAAATGTAAAAAAGAATGACATGAAACGGCAGATTTTATATATAGATATACAGATTGAACGAATTTAAAACGGAACATACGAAATCAATGTATTTCGGCTCAACTCCGCTCTAGGTGGTTGGCCAACAAAAGGTTGTCAAATAATTATATTATAAAAATCCAATACTTCAGCGGGCTGCTGGATTCTGAATTCTTTCAAGAACAAGTCAAAACTCCACCCAAATAGGTTGCCTAGAATCACTGAAAAAACTAGACTACACAAGCAGTTATTATGCTGTCAAACCACTTATCGCTTCCTTATAGTCCAAGAGATAGAGCCGAAATTTTGAACTGATCAGTAATATGACATTTCTCTATTGGAATATATTCATTGTAACTGGGTTAACACTTTGCCTTACAGGCGGACGCCCCTCGTGGTACAGGGGGTGGCTATACAGGGATGAAGTTGTCATTTTTTTCGGAAAAATTAACGATCGATAATATGGCTGAAAATTTGCCCAGAGGTATATTTAAGAAAAAAATGTGATTTGTAAAGTAAATATGACTTTAGTTTGAAAAAAAAAACATTATCATAATATCATTTTAAAACTACAAAATATTCTATAAAAGATTCAGACGATGACGTAGAGTTTTATCAAATGTTTTAGAAAAGTTTTTCTAATTTTTTTTTCTTATCGGAAAAATCGTTTGAAAATTTTTGGAAAAAAATCATGGTATAACTGACAGAAAATCGAAAGGATTCTACAAATTAGATTTTACCTCAAAAAATTACGAAAATTTTTTTGGAAAATTTTGAGGAAAACTCTACTTGACGCTTTTCAGAATAGTAACAGAAGTGAGCATACAAATTTTCAAATCAATCGGTATAAAAATATCATAATAAAATCAGTTTGAAAATTGTTACCGAGACCTAAAATGCGCAGGCAAGTGGTACATTTGATCCCGTTTTATGGCTCCCTGTAACAACCCAGCTGTCCGCTCTTTTCGATTTAGAGTTTTTAGGGGCTAAATAATGAGCCATGAAAATGGCGGACATATTACTTATCGTTAATTTTTCCCCAAAAAATTGCAATTTCACCCCTGTCCGCCACCCCTTATGTATCCACTCTCGCGTCCGCCCTTTGGGATTTCGTCTAGTTATACCAAGATCTTACTCTGGGCAAATTTTCAGCCATATTATCGATCGTTAATTTTTCCGAAAAAAATGACAACTTCATCCCTGTATAGCCACCCCCTGTACCACGAGGGGCGTCCGCCTGTAAGGCAAAGTCTTAACCCAGTTACAATGAATATATTCCAATAGAGAAATGTCTTATTACTGATCAGTTCAAAATTTCTGCTCTATCTCTCCGACTATTAGGCAAGCTCCTCTTTCCTTTAAAGGAGACAGATAGTTGAACGATATTTTATACTATGTCTATCACCGGGTATGGATTTATTTTTGTCCAAGTTTTATATTGGTCCACTATTTCAAATGCAGTTCAAACAGACATATATTAAATTGTATGTTCCGTTTTAAATTCGTTCAATCTGTATAGTTTATATAGAAAAATGTAATAGACAACAAGTACATGGTTGATAAACTTCAGTAGAGAATATCTGATTCAGTAGTATATACTAAATACATTAAATTAAAAATAAAAAAAACATTAAAGTACTAAATAAAGCTAAGTAATAAAAGGATGTGTTGATTTTACAAAACTACAGGTTATGGCCCCAGGCAACTCTCTATAGATATATAATTTGAGAAATACAATAAAAAATAAATTTAATATTGACCTTTTGAATAGCACCTATTATATCGCATGGAATAAAAAAATTAAAGTTATTTTGGAAGACAAGGAAGTTGAAAAATAGATTATTATTGAGCAATTAAACAAATGAAACACAAACGTTAGCAGCGAAACAGAAATATAGAATGATTTTGAGAAAGAAAATAATAGTAATGAAACTAAAAGAGGCAGATGATCTGCATAATTATATCGCATGGAATAAAAGAATTAAAGTTATTTTGGAAGACAAGGAAGTTGAAAAATAGATTATTATTGAGCAATTATACAAATGAAACACAATAGTTAGCAGCGAAACAGAAATATAGAGCTTCTAGGTCAATCATTCTACAATGTGTAAATGATAATCAATTAGAGGTGATTCGAAATAAATCAACAGCTTATAATATGTGATACACTTTGCAAGAAGGATATCAAAAAAGGGAACTACTTGGACAAATGATTTTGAGAAAGAAAATAATAGCAATGAAACTAAAAGAGGCAGATGATCTGCATAATTATATCGCATGGAATAAAAGAATTAAAGTTATTTTGGAAGACAAGGAAGTTGAAAAATAGATTATTATTGAGCAATTATACAAATGAAACACAAAAGTTAGCAGCGAAACAGAAATATAGAGCTTGTAGGTCAATCATTCTTCAATCTGTAAATGATAATCAATTAGTGGTGATTCGAGATAAATCAACAGCTGATAATATGTGATACGCTCTGCAAGAAGGATATCAAAAAAGGGGACTACTTGGACAAATGATTTTGAGAAAGAAAATAATAGCAATGAAACTAAAAGAGGCAGATGATCTGCATAATTATATCGCATGGAATAAAAGAATTAAAGTTATTTTGGAAGACAAGGAAGTTGAAAAATAGATTATTATTGAGCAATTATACAAATGAAACATAAAAGCTAGCAGCGAAACAGAAATATAGAGCTTGTAGTTCAATCATTCTACAATGTGTAAATGATAATCAATTAGAGGTGATTCGAGATAAATCAACAGCTTATAATATGTGATACGCTTTGCAAGAAGGATATCAAAAAAGGGGACTACTTGGACAAATGATTTTGAGAAAGAAAATAATAGCAATGAAACTAAAAGAGGCAGATGATCTGGGGTAGTTTTTTAGTGAGTTTGAGTAACGGGACAATTGACAGCAATAGGAGCGGAAATGAGCGACGAGAAGATTTAGTATGTAACTTACTATTTTCTATGCCACCATTATTCGAGTATGTCGATTTGAAAGTAATGATTAGAGATCTTATAACACAAATGGGAACAATGATGACCCTGATCACAACACTTGTAACTAAAATATCGAAATGACGACAGAGCAGTTGAAGGTAGCAGAAGGGAATGCCAACGGAATGAGTTCACATGCTCAGGAAATCAAATATTTATCACTAATAACTATTGATATTTTACTATAGATATTTTACTAGTTGCAGAGAAACACTTTACAAGCAAAAATTACCCAAAAATACCAAAATATAATACCTATCACACTAACTACCGAGATAATACAGCCTAGGGGGGAACAGTAATTATAATATACAATTCTATAAAACATAATGAGCTGGAAGGTTATAATAAGAACATATACAAGCCACATAAGTAGCACTAAATTTAACAATAAAAAAAAATAAATAAGCAAGCTATCTCCAAACTCTTTTCAAAGACTACACTGTGGGCATCCCGATTGAAAAGGCAGAGAACTGATGCTCACTATCACTGACAACAGATTAAACTCGATAGCAACAGGCGAACCTACATACTGGCTTTCAGATCCTAAAACAAATCCAGATGCCATTGACTTCTTTACCACTAACGGTATTAATACCATAAATCTGAAAATCGAATCCAGCTTTAATATTTCATCCGATAATTCTCCAATTCTGTTAATCTACTTCCCTTAAATAGTGCAAAAACCAAAAGAGCTGCATCTATCCAATAAAAGCACAAATTGGGTTCGAGCTTGTGTGAGCGCACAGTGTCGCGTGTTTTCGAGCTGAGAGATGGGATCGGAATATTTTTTTTTGAAGAATTTAGCAGGCAGCGGAAATAAATATGCTAATAATTTCAATAAATTTGAATGGCTGACAATGGTGGCATAATTAGCTAATATCTTCAGTACCCTTAACGAGCTAAAATTAAGTCTACAAGAAAGTGATAACAAAGTTATTAGAGATGAAGATAAAATAGAAACTACTATAAAAAACTTGACCTTGACCTTTGGACTAATCATACAATTAAAAAAACTAATAATTTTCCTACACTGGTAGCGTTTTTGGAATCCTCTGGTGGGGTGATATTGCCAACGTAAGTAGAAGAACAAATTAATATAAACACCTACGAGGTTTGCAGTGTTCTTTTCGGGATTATTAGAACCCGACAAATAAAAAGTGGATTGCTGATCCTTCTAACGCAGATCTTTCAAATATCATCGTCTTGACAGCGATACAGGAAAATCAATTAATATAAATATCATGTGATTCAGCTGTAAAACGTCATTTCAAAGAATCTTCCTTATCAAGTGTTTGGGTGTATATAAAAACAGTTTAGAAAGAAATATCAGAAGAAGCACTGAAACATTTACTGCTTTTCTCATCCACATAACTCTGTGAAAAGGGATTTTCTGCTCTTGTATATCTCAAAAACAAAAACAGAAACAAACTACAATTTTAATCCGATTTTAGATTACAACTAAGTAAAAACATTAACCCAAATATAAAAAATTTAGTAGCCAAAAAAAAGTAGCACTAACCGTCACATTAATACAATATTTTTAATTTTTATAAAAGTGATTTTTTTCAGTGCTTGAATAAGTTGTTAATTCATTTCTGTGCTCTTTATTAAGGGGGTCCTTGAAATGTGTTCGATTTTATAGGAGTCCCCGGACTGAGAAAGGTTAAGAAACGCTGGTCTACGCTATAGACCCAGTTCTTAATGTATCTTCGAAAAATTCAACATTAAATAAATGTAAAATTTAACAATGACATTGATCCAATTGAATGCAAAATATTAATTGATATATTATGATACTGATCTAATCTCTAAATAAATACTTGGAAATGTAAAAAATACAAGGACACGATTTTTTAGTTCGTGTTGAAGTATTGAGTAAAACATAATTTTTTTAAACATTAAATATTCCGAATATGATAAAAAAATGTATAAAAAATTATATTTGCACACTTTTATCAATGCAAATAAAATTTTTAGTTGGTATAACAGAATTAATAACAGAAATATGGAAAACTATTAAAATTTATTAAGAATTTGGGCATAATAGTGCTGCGCAGATTTTACCTGGATTACAACTGGATACAAAAATAACGAGTTAATATGGCACATAATCGTTTTACAGATATGATTAAATTGTATTACTATTAGAGATATCTTCTACCTTCAATATTATATTGCTAATAATCAGAAAACGAGGTGAGGAATGGATTGCTCTCAAGCCAAGACTATATCATATAGATGAAACGGACAACTCTATAGATGGAGTGGGCTTTTTTATAAATAAAAAACATGTTCCAGATATTTTAAGCATTGCAAGCGTTTCCAATTACTTAATACTCCGCTTAAATACTAAAGTTAAAATGAAAATCTTCCAAGTGTATGCACTCACATCTGCAGTCGGCCAGGAAGAAAGAGAACAATTTTACGAAGATGTCAACATAGCCCTTGTAGTTACTGGTTGCACTTTAAGTTTGCTCATTGGAGACATTAACGCCAAAGCCTCAAAACGATTGGATAAAGTTTAGCAACTAATCGATTAATTTAGAATGGGGGTCAGAAATGATAGAGGCAGTACTCTAATTAACTTTATTTCAAAACATCGAATATATCTAATGAATAGTTTTTTTTTCAAAAAAATATCACGGAAGACGAACTTGGATAAGCCCTGACGGACAAACAAAAAACGAAATCGATTTCATTATTTCTGAATTCCAACTGGATTTCAGGAATACAACTGGATTATGATGTAATAATATATGGTTTAGTGGTTAACGTTACAATTTATTACTAAAAACGGGTTATATATTTTTACAAAAAAATACTGTGAGTGTGAGTGCATACATCTGCAGTCAGCCAGGAAGAAAGAGAACAATTTTACGAAGATGTCAACATAGCCCTTGTAGTTACTGGTTGCACTTTAAGTTTGCTCATTGGAGACATTAACGCCAAAGCCTCAAAACGATTGGATAAAGTTTAGCAACTAATCGATTAATTTAGAATGGGGGTCAGAAATGATAGAGGCAGTACTCTCATTAACTTTATTTCAAAACATCGAATATATCTAATGAATAGTTTGTTTTTCAAAAAAATATCACGGAAGACGAACATGGATAAGCCCTGACGGACAAACAAAAAACGAAATCGATTTCATTATTTCTGAATTCCAACTGGATTTCAGGAATACAACTGGATTATGATGTAATAATATATGGTTTAGTGGTTAACGTTACAATTTATTACTAAAAACGGGTTATATATTTTTACAAAAAAATACTATTGCTTACATTCATCTGCAACAACAACACCGACACAAAACATAACAAAAACTGCAGTGAGACCATTCATTTTGTTCTATAGAATGATTTTTTAGTAATAATAATCGTCTATTTTTTACTAGTTTCTTTTATATACTAATGTATTTTTGTTTTTATTTTCCTCTAAGGATTAAGTTGTAAAATAATTGTTGATATAAGGGATCAGCTTAATGTTTTTCCAACAACGGTTAAATCTTTTAGTGCTGATATCTGTTATCGAGAAACACCTGATACCTCTATTGTTTGCTTAGGATCACAATTTTTGATAAATTGGCGGTTAATCAAAGGTACTATTTAAATTTTGACAAAAGTTTGTAGAAAATAATTTGAATCATGGGTTTTGTTACAGGTTTTTTAATACAGTATTTTTATTGTCGACCAATGAGATATTTTCTCTTTCTATATCTCTAGTATTTTCTCTTCAGCGAAGGTTCACAATAATTTCTGCACATTCTTTTCTCTTATTGATAGATTACAAGCACATGGGACATCTTTAAAGGGTCATTTGAGCCGGCATAAATCACATATAAATCAATACTTCAATTTATAATAACTGCTTTAGAAACTATGCCGTACATTTTTATCGGTACGAGTGAGTACTCAGGTAAGATTAACTTACCACTCAGGGGGAGTTAGTATTTTGGTCCAACATTTTCGTACGGCATTCATAAAATTTCGGCCCAGTATCGGGCTACGTCAGTTCCGTCTTTGTTGGCGATTCACAAATCTTCGAGGGTACCTCGACGAGGACAGTTCTTGCATGTAAGAAGATGTTCCATATTCTGTGTTTCTTCACAGTCACAGTTAACATCATCTTGGTCTATTTTTCCCCATTTTGTTTCCAAGAGGAAAATACTCAGGCGGGTCATCCTGCACTATTTCAAGAAAGCTTTTCCTGGATTTTAGTCGCTTTCGTGGTGTTCGAGCTTTGTATAGGGCATGCCGCTCGTCCGCGAACTGTTTAATTTTCTCTATCTGCTCTTCAACGCCTCTGCGTGTTAAGGGGTTCTGCAAAACCCGCTGCTTTATATAGATTTGAGAGTGGCGTTGGTTTCATGCATCCCGTTACTATCCTGCATGTCTCATTTAGCGTAGTCTCAACTTCTCTGGTGTGGGCAGATCTACCCTAAATGGGGCACGCATATTCAGCAGTTGAGAAACACAGTGCCTGTGCCGTGGTTCTTAAAACGCCAGGACGTGCACCCCATTTACTTCCCGTTAGCTTTCTGAGTATGCTGTTCCTAGTTGTTACTTTTCCTCTCGTTTTTATGCAATATTGTCTGTAGGTGAGGGACCGGTTCAGAGTTACTTCAAGATATATAGGTTGGTTTATGTATTCTAATATATTACCATTCCACGCAATTTGGAGTTTTCGCTTGGCTTCCTTTGTGCGAAGGTGGAAAGCGCAGACTTGAGTTTTAGAGGGATTGGGTCTCAGGGAATTTTGCAGGTAATACGCTATCATTGTTTTTAAGACAGTTTCGAGTTTCTCCTTCACTTCTTAAAAACTAATTCTTTGAGCACATATTGTAAGATGGTCAGTATAGAGGAAGTGCTTGGTTTTGGTCGGCTAAGGTTGGTCATTTGTGTATATATTCAAGAGCATTGGTGCTAAAACACTTCCCTGTGGGAGGCCGTTTTTTTGAACTCTCCACCTACTTACTTTACCCTCCAGCATAACGAAAAATGTCTGTTTTGCAGTAAGGAATATACGACCTTACCCAGATGGTGGTCATTGAGAGTGTCGTATAATTTGCGGAGCAATGTTTTGTGCATTCCTGTGTCATAGGCTGCTGTCAAATATACGAAATCAGCCCCTGTTATAAGTTTTTTTTCAAACTCCTTTTCAATGTGTTCTGTTAATCTTACGGCTGCTGATGAGATGATGTTCTTCGACTCCCGTCGTGCGCCTTAATTTTCCTCTTATCGGCGAACGTTATGAGTTCTTATGTGGGGTATGGATATCTGCACGTATAAAGCAATCATTAATATTTTAATGAATTGTAAAATATCTACATTAGTATTCAGTTTTTGACACTCATCACAAAGTTACCTTTAATATTCACCCTTTTGCTTCATCTTTCATCTTCTTTATTGATTAAATATCATGCCCATTGCCATTTTAACATAGCTATGTGATTTCCTTCATCTTTAACTCTTTTCTTCTTTCCTGTCTCTTACCGCATTCTAACCATAAAGAAAAAACATACAGTTTGTCTATTATAATTTATTTTTATAATCTCTTTAGATCAAAATATAAAATCAGTATATTATTATGAGTATATCAGTAATCAGTATTTTGTTAATATTTTATTTTATTCTACATTTGTAATACAAAATATTTGAACAATTTGATCCTTCTAATTGGATTTTTCACAACCAGCATCTTCCGGCCAATCGCATGTGTTAATTGAAGGATTGAAGTGTAGACCTCCTGGACAGTTGTAAAGATATGGTGCTCCATTCGAACATTGACAGAATTTGGTGCAATCTGGAAGTGCTGCGTACACTGGGAACTCAGCATCTACTGCTGGGCAAACTGTCAAGAGAATAGCTAATTTTTAGTATATGTGATTAAAGAGTAATTATTTTATTGATGAGAGTTTGAAATGGATACTGTAAACTAATATTAAAAATAATGGAGAGTGACGTAATTTCAATATTTTGATTTTTTGTGGTTTAATAATTTACTAATACAGTAGACTCCCTCTATAACGAGAACTGAAATGGCAGACTAATTACCTCGTTATAAGCGGATCTCGTTATATCCAACAACAATAATACTGTGCATACATATGAATATGTAGTTTTCTAAAACATTAACTTTCTATAGTGAAGCCATTCGGAGCAATATAAGATGTTAATAAATATTGTTTGAATGGCGTTTTTAAAACAAAGTTGTTTACTTTTATTGTCAATGAAACGCATTAAAACAAAAAAGAGTTGTTTACTTTTACTGTCAATGATATACGTTAAAATAAAAAATCTGTATTCTTTAAATATGTATAAAGCGTATAAAGTTATTTTGTCATTTTTAGCTGCTTTAAATTGTCCAGTATTCTATCTATCATATTTTCTAAAGATGTGAAACAGTTTTATGCTTCTTCATTTGCGTTTTGTCCTTGGATAAAGTTTCTGACAACCTTCCTTAAAACACCTTCCACATCTTGTCTATTAGGACCCATATTATTAGGTGTGAATGGTCAACCCCGTACAATGACACTTGTGAATCATAAATTTTACATTTCCGACTAAAAATCATAAATTGTAAGAAGTTTATTGCGGGCGGCCCGCAGTTAAAAAGGGTATTTATTTATAGCTACGGCCGGGCCAAAACGTAAAAAACACGTTTTTCAATCTTATTTTTTCTCGTTATAAGCAAATTTACCTCGCTATAGAGGGTTATAGTTCAATAGAAATTTCACGGGACATCTAATGTACCTCGTTATAAGCGAAACCTCGTAATAACGGTGTTCGTTATAGAGGGAGTATACTGTAATATCTTCCATTAAGTAATTTCTTTTAATAAAGTTATCAAGCTTGCTGAGAAACTGTATTCTACTGAGAAATTTATTAGCCATTTTGTTTCCTTTATATAAATAATGCAGCCTCTTTGATTTTTTTCCTACCAGCTTCTTTAAAAACCATTGATATAAATCTTTCCATTCTGCTCTCTGTTCATTCAAAATACATAGCATCTGATGATAGAGGTTTTGGTACTAAGTGGTAAATCGTGACTTCTAAAAAGAGACTTCATCTTCACGAACGCTGATCTTGCTTTCCCTATGCGTTGTTTTATTTTAGTAGAGTGGTCCCATTGACTGTTTATGTTAGTACCAAGATATATTGTTTAACCTGTCAATTGGCTGTTGGTTTACCAAAATATGTTTATTTAATATTTCGCACTTACTAACTACCATGTAACTGTTCTCGACTTATATCTGATATGCGCGACATTATTGCTTGTAAACCATCTAGGCTATCTGCAAAAGCTACCTCGTCGTCAGCATATCTAATGTTGTTTAGATGCACTCGGTTAACTTAGATGCCTTACTCTAGTTGTCCCAGTGCTTGCTCGAAGATACGCTTCTAGTACATGTTAAATAGCACTGGAGACAGAATGCATCCTTGTCTCACCCCTCTATCTATGGAGATTGTGTCTGTCAACTGGTCATCCACTTTAATGTTGGAAGTCGGTTGTGATATAAAATATATATAGTTCGCAAGTCTCTATCATCCAAGCCGACTTCTTTCAAGACGGATATGAGCTTATCATGTTTTACTCTATCAAATGCCTTTTTGTAGTCAATAAAACAAATATATACATCACAGTTGACATCTCTGCACCTCTGGATAAGCACTTATATAGCGTATAGAGCTTTTCGGGTGCCTAACTTTAACCAGCTTTGATATTATAGCAATAATATTAAAATAAACAGATGGTACAATGTAATATATATTTCTTGGGGTTCTTCATTGGTCCCTACCTACTTAATCTTGTTATGGATTCATTAACAGAGAAAGTGAGAGAGGGGACTCTCTCTTGGTCAATGCTCGTTGCGGATGATAAAGTATTAAAGGAGGAAAGCAAAGAAATGTTGGAGGATAAGTTGTAGAGAAGGGCTATTGTAGAGGGAAAACTTGAGGTTAGCACGTCAAAAACGGAGTATATGTGACTGGAAGAGACAGGAATGGTTGGGATATAGAATTTCTTGAGAAAAACTAGGACAAGTAGGAGAATTGAAATACCTTGTCTCCTAAATAATGGAAAATGAGACACTAGATCGAGAAATTGCCCATATAACATTTGGGCTGGTTGGTTTAACTGGAAGAGAATGAG
Source organism: Diabrotica undecimpunctata (assembly GCF_040954645.1). Taxonomy (NCBI): domain Eukaryota; kingdom Metazoa; phylum Arthropoda; class Insecta; order Coleoptera; family Chrysomelidae; genus Diabrotica; species Diabrotica undecimpunctata. The sequence goes on along the minus strand of NC_092807.1, from coordinate 105,589,974 downwards.
CGGAGTACTCTGTGTTACAGGTTAAGGGTTAAAAGAAAACGTATATAGAAGTGTGGTGAGGCCTGCGTTGGTGTATGGTGGTGAAGTATGGCATGTAAAGAAGGTTTAGGAAAAGAAGATGGCAGTAGTTGAAATAAATATGTTATGGTGGATAATCGGTAAAACTAGAAGGGAGTAGATCAGGAACGACGTGATTAGGTAGAGAAAGAGCCTTTGTTCACTACAGTCTTAAAAAAGGTTTAAGAACAAAAATTGCAATGATTTGGTTATGTCAGACGTAAAAATGAGAACTATGTGAGAGGAAGGATAGAGCTATTACAAAGTGAGGGAAAGAGGGGTAGAAAAAAAAAGAGGAAAAGATGGAAGACTGTTTGGCAGAGGACTTGTGAAAAAAAGGTTTAAGTGAAGAAGAGACTATGAACAGAAATGAGTTACGAAGAAGAAAAAGGAACATCTAGACCCTTGAAAGAAAAACGCTCCTTGATAGACCCATTGGTCAGAGAAGAAGAGGAAGACCTAGAACAAGGTTTCTTGATAACATCGATGAAGACATGAGAAATATGTCATGAATAGGGACGACTGGAGAGAAATTCTTGAGGAGGCTAGGACCCACGTAGGATGAGACCCTTGAAAGGATACATAAAAAGAGAAAACTAAGGAAGAAGAAGGAGAAGAAGAAGGAGAAGAAAAAGTAGATCTGTCTTTTTGAAAATCGGTTTGTTCTTCTACCATAACGGCTTCGGTTATATTAATATTTTTAATCAATTATAATCAATAGATTGATACCACAAGATGTCATAGTATTACATCTACCGTTGTTTATTAATGACTCTTCTAAGTCGGATGTATCTTCTTCTTTTCTATCGATTTGTTTGCCTATTGATTAATTATGCATCCCATAATGGCTAATCTGTTTGTCTTAAAATAGTCCCTGATTCGTTTCAAGGTTTATCAAGATACATTTTATTTTTTCCTCTTTATTATTTTGTTAGTACTTGTGATATGACGGTTTTTATTCAGTTTCTACATTTTCAGTTGTTAATTCCATTATCGTAATTCTTTCCTAAAAGGTAAAAATGAAAATGTGAACGCTATAGACAAAATCATTAAAAAGACGATAGGAAGTGGGTCATAACCACGTCTATCTTAGGAAGTGGATATAATGACTTATAACCACGTCTATCTTGAGGCCATCCAACTTCTGAGGAATACTAGGTCAAACAGAAGACCAAAATATTTCGAGGTAGAGAAACGTACCGGTTTCTCAGCAGCAGAGTATTCAGCTCCGATTTGGACCTGATTTGCTCCCATTCGCAGTATTCATCTAGCTATAAAAATGAGATCTGGGTGTATCACTGCAGTTCGCAAGATATTTCTTAGAATAAGAATTCATTCTCCCTGTAATTGAATATTATTGTACTTAATGATTTTCCTAGTCTGATGCCTATTCTGTTGTTTTTGTCAAAACCTTTAGTTTTGTTTAGGTCGTATTTCGAATGCCTTTTCTAAATTGACGAAGCACGTGTAGGCTGGTTTGATGTATTTTTTAAATTTCTTAACTATTTTCTTGATCACAAAGACTACACTAGTGCTTAATCTTATGCTTCTAATTCCTTGTTGTTCGTCCAATATACCAAATATTTTTGATAACTTATTAATTAGTACAATTGTTGGAAGTTTAAAAATGGATCTTAATAGGTCTATTCTTCTATATTCCACCAATAGTGAAGGAGCTGAAAAATAAATAGACTGAGTAGCTCAGGAAGACACTATTGCCTGTTCGCCAATAGGAAGCTAATCAGTGGGAAGACCACGAAAACGATGGAACGACAACTTACTGGAGACACGTTGAACACCAGACAGAGTCATGTCTACACAAAAAGAACAAGAAAAACAAAAAATAAAAGAAGAAGAAGAAGAAACAAAAGAAGTAAGGATAAATAAGAAGGCCGAGAGAGCCAACAAACCACCTCGGATTAGGATATATACTAAGAACTTTTATATCTAAAATACATATCTTAAATATCTAAATCAGAAGGCAAGTAAATGATGGACAAATTGTCATCTTCATTTTCAGGCGAACTTGTCAAGGCTTATTACAACTAAAATGATCTATGCATTTTTAGAGTTTCGTTCAATATATTATTAAAAATTCAAGTCTTAAAGACCATACATGTACATATTTAATAATGTAGGAAAGACATATGACTCAATAAGTTCCTGCTGTTAATTCGTATAGGGAATGATAATGTAATGGAAGTTTGCTACTTTATATACTGTATTTTTACTAGGCATCAGATGAAACTATACGTACCAACATTATTTTGCAAACAGTCTTCCGATCCAAGTAGTGGTTCATTGCGGTTTTCTTCACTTGTTGAACTATTTTGTACAGTTGTGTCTTCTGTGGCTGTAACTTCAGTAGACACAGTGGGAACAGAATCTGTTACGGTGTTCTCACCAGTACTTGTTGAACCACTTTGTACAGTTGTATCTTCTGTAGTGATAACTTCAGTAGAAGCAGCGGGAACTGCAGAACCTGTTACTTCATTCTCACCAGTACTCGTTGAACTACTTTGTACAGTTGTGTCTTCTGCTGTGATATCTTCGGTAGAAACGGCGGGAACTGCGGAAGTGGTTACGTTATTCTCACCAGAACAAGACGTTCTTTGAGGCCAATCGCAGGTATTTGATCGTGGATTAAAGAGTAGACCATCTGAACATTGATGTTCGAACGGCACACCATTCAGACACAGGCAAAATTTGGAGCAGTCAGGTAAAGCAGCGTAGACTGAATCTTGTCCGTCAACGACTGGGCAAACTAAAATTAACAAAAATATATAAATATTGAAATAGTATTCAAATAAAACGTAGTAGCACTACGTGTACTTTTTAAGATATCTTAGGAGAGAGAAAGAAGAATAGACCACAGATATTTGAATAGCATTCAAAGTATATACGAAAAGGCTACAATAACTGTATACCTTCGTTCTTCTTCTTCTTCAGTGCCTTATCCGGTCCGGATGTTGGCAATCATCAAGGCTATCATGGTTTTGTTGACTGCTCTGCGAAACAGCTCCACTGAGGTCATCCCAAACCATTATCGGAGATTTTTCAACCACGAGATACGATGGCGTCCCGGTCCTCTTCTGCCAAATACTTTACCCTGCATAACGAGTTGAAGAATTCGATATTTTTCTTTGTTCCGCATCACGTGGCCGAGGTACTCAAGCTTATGTTGTTTATTTAGATTAAGCACTTCTTTTTCTTTTGTCATGCGCTGTAGGATCTCAACGTTGGTGACATGGTCCACATAAGATATTTTTAGTATCCTTCTGTATATCCACATAATATATACCTTCTTTACATGACCAAAAAAATAAACATTGGCAAAGGTGTGCGGCAAGGAGATACTTTGTAGGAAAAAATAGTCATAATAGTCCTGGAGTACATTGTCCTCATAGTAAACGACTTAGGAGAAGCCAGAGTTATACTTAAATATATACTTAAGTAACATAGAAGTCGATTTAAGACTAAAACCAAAATGATGACAAATCTCGTCCCCAATGAGCTAGTAGAAATCGAGAACTCGTCGAACGAAGATTAATTCGAGACACCCAGACATATGAGCAGCTCGGAAAAATACTCTTGGATGGGCAGCATTTGGAAAAAAAATTGGGTAAATGTTTCAATTAACTTAAAAAGAAAAATGTTCAATCAGTGTGGTCAACTAAGTCTTCACATACGGCATAAAAATATTAACTCTCACAATAATATTACCCTAATAAGATGAACAAAGGGTAAGGTGAAGATATCATTGCTTAGTATAAGCTCAAGAAATAAAGTAAAAATCGACGAAAAAACTAAAATAAAATTACAAAAAACATAATACAAAATAATTACAAAAAATTAAAAAGAATTACAACTAATTGGATAGCAGAGACAAAGGAAATATATTAGACAGAAATATCTATTGGTGGCCTATGTTTACCAGTGGACCAGCCAGGACAGATTAATAATGTATAAGTTGGTAAAATTTGACGCCAAATTTTTGAGAGTGATAAATATTTCGCTGATGATCCAAATAGAAACCGGACCCAAGAGTTTTTAGCGTGGTAAAAGTACATACTTTATATAGTTATTAATAGTAAAACTCTATGAGTTACATATTAAAACATGTTAAAAATTGACGCAAAAAGCATAAGATTACATCTGTGATTTTGGAAAATTTTATATATCACACACAAAAATTGGAACAAGTTTTTTACCAATTCCCTTTTTTTTTCGAAATTTTGTTTATTTATAACGTACATTGTAATAAGATATTAATAATAATTAAGGATACTACTTACCAACATTATTTTTCAGACAAGTTTCAGTTCCATTTACAACAGCATTACTTTCAGTGGTACTTATTTCCGTTGTAGTTTCGTCTGTATTTGTACCCTCCGTTGTTACTGCAGGAGTTGTAGCGTTATTATTGGTGCATGCAACATTTTGAGGCCAATCACATACGTTTAGTGAAGGATTAAAGTGTAGACCTCCTGGACAGTTATAAAGATATGGTACCCCATTTGAACATAGACAGAATTTGGTACAATCAGAGATAGATGTGAACACTGAATCTGGTCCATCGATTGCAGGACAGACTAAAAAAAAGTTCGCCAAATTTAGTGTCACATAAAAAGTTGCTTAAGTCGTTATTTTAAGAATAAATAAGCAATAAAACATAGCTATGGATATTTTTACTTACCAACATTGTTTTGAAGACATATTTCTGTTCCATTTTCTGGAGCAACAGTTGTATTGCTAGCATCATCTTTTGTTATATCTGTGCTTGAACCACTAGCTTCTGTAGAAGTAACATCTGTGGTAGTATCTTCTTCGGTAGTATTGCTTGCAGATGTAGTCTTTTCATCAATATTATTTTCAGTAGAAGTCTCGACAGTTGTGCCTTCAGTGCTCATAATAGTACTATTAGATCTATTACAGCCTGCATCTTCTGGCCAATCGCAGACATTAAGGGAAGGATTGAAATGTAGACCAAGTGGACAATTATGCAAATATGGTACCCCATTTGAACATTGGCAGAATTTGGTACAATCTGGTAAGGAAGCGTAAACTGAGTCTTGTCCATCAATTTCAGGACAAACTAAAATAAATATAAATATTAAAAAACTTTTTTTAAGTATCTAATTAATTTATCTACCCAAACTATTAACTTACCTACAGAATGTTGAAGACATAGTCCTGTTCCGTTCTTAGGTATATCTTCAGAAGAAGTTGTAGTTTCGGTTTGACTCTCCGTAGTACTAGTGACATCTGTGTTATTTTTAGTAGTGCTTTCGTCTGCGGTACTATTATCAGTACTTGTTTCTTCAATATTACCTGTTGTGCTACTAGAAACATTCTCTTCTGTTGTAACATTGTTAGTTGTATTTTCACTAGTAGTTGTTTTTGTTTGACTGTCCGTAGTACTACTAATATCTGTGTTGTTTTCAGTAGTGCTTACGTCTGTGACACTATTAGGAGTGCTTGTTCCTTGATTATTATCTGTTGTACTACTAGAAATGTTCTCTTCTGTTGTTGAATTGTCAGTTACATTTTCACCAGTTGTAGTTTCGGTTTGACTGTCCGTAGTACTAGTGACATCTGCATTGTTTTCAGCAGTGCTTACGTCTGTGGCACTATTGGGTGTGCTTGTTCCTTGATTATTATCTGTTGTGCTACTGGAAATGTTCTCTTCTGTTGTAACATTATCAGTTACATTATCACCAGTTGTAGTTTCGGATTGACTCTCCGTAGTGCTAGTGACATCTGTGTTGTTTTCAGTAGTGCTTACGTCTGTGGCACTATTAGGAGTGCTTGTTCCTTGATTATTATCTGTAGTGCTACTAGAAATGCTCTCCTCTGTTGTTGAATTATCAGTTACATTTTCACCAGTTGTAGTTTCGGTTTGACTGTCCGTAGTACTTGTGACATCTGTATTGTTTTCAGTAGTGCTTACGTCTGTAGTAGTATTAGCAGTGCTTGTTTCTTGATTATTATCTGTTGTACTACTAGAAATGTTCTCCTCTGTTGTTGAATTGTCAGTTACATTTTCACCAGTTGTAGTTTCGGTTTGACTGCCGGTACTACTAGTGATCTCTGTGTTGTTTTCGGTGGTGCTTTCGCCAGTTGTATTATTATCAGTACTTGTTTCTTCAACATTACCTGTTGTGCTACTAAAAATATTCTCTTCTGTTGTAACATTATCAGTTACATTATCACCAGTTGTAGTTTCGGTTTGACTCTCCGTAGTGCTAGTGACATCTGTGTTGTTTTCAGTAGTGCTTACGTCTGTGGTACTATTAGGAGTGCTTGTTCCTTGATTATTATCTGTAGTGCTACTAGAAATGTTCTCCTCTGTTGTTGAATTATCAGTTACATTTTTACCAGTTGTAGTTTCGGTTTGACTGTCCGTAGTACTAGTGACATCTGTATTGTTTTCAGTAGTGCTTACGTCTGTAGTAGTATTAGCAGTGCTTGTTTCTTGATTATTATCTGTTGTACTACTAGAAATATTCTTTTCGCTTGTAGAACTGTCAGTTACATTTTCATCAGTTGTAGTTTCGGTTTGACTGTCCGTAGTACTACCGATATCTGTGTTATTTTCAGTAGTGCTTACGTCTGTATTAGTATTAGTAGTACTTGTTTCTTGATCATTATCTGTTGTACTACTAGAAATGTTCTCCTCTGTTGTTGAATTATCAGTTACATTTCCACCAGTTGTAGTTTCGGTTTGACTGTCCGTAGTACTAGTGACATCTGTATTGTTTTCAGTAGTGCTTACGTCTGTGGTAGTATTAGCAGTGCTTGTTTCTTGATTATTATCTGTTGTACTACTAGAAATGTTCTCCTCTGTTGTTGAATTATCAGTTACATTTCCACCAGTTGTAGTTTCGGTTTGACTCTCCGTAGTACTAGTGACATCTGTATTATTTTCAGTAGTGCTTTCGCCAGTTGTATTATTATCAGTACTTGTTTCTTCAACATTACCTGTTGTGCTACTAGAAATATTCTTTTCGGTTGTAGAACTGTCAGTTACATTTTCACCAGTTGTAGTTTCGGTTTGACTGTCCGTAGTACTACCGATATCTGTGTTATTTTCAGTAGTGCTTACGTCTGTATTAGTATTAGTAGTACTTGTTTCTTGATCATTATCTGTTGTACTACTAGAAATGTTCTCCTCTGTTGTTGAATTATCAGTTACATTTCCACCAGTTGTAGTTTCGGTTTGACTGTCCGTAGTACTAGTGACATCTGTATTGTTTTCAGTAGTGCTTACGTCTGTGGTAGTATTAGCAGTGCTTGTTTCTTGATCATTATCTGTTGTACTACTAGAAATGTTCTCCTCTGTTGTTGAATTATCAGTTACATTTTCACGAGTTGTAGTTTCGGTTTGACTATCCGTAGTACTAGTGACATCTGTATTGTTTTCAGTAGTGCTTATGTCTGTTGTAGTATTAGCAGTGCTTGTTTCTTGATTATTATCTGTTGTACTACTAGAAATGTTCTCCTCTGTTGTTGAATTATCAGTTACATTATCACCAGTTGTAGTTTCGGTTTGACTGTCCGTATTACTAGGGACATCTGTATTGTTTTCAGTAGTGCTTACGTCTGTGGTAGTATTAGCAGTGCTTGTTTCTTGATTATTATCTGTTGTACTACTAGAAATGTTCTCCTCTGTTGTTGAATTATCAGTTACATTTTCACCAGTTGTAGTTTCGGTTTGACTATCCGTAGTACTAGTGACATCTGTATTGTTTTCAGTAGTGCTTACGTCTGTGGTAGTATTAGCAGTGCTTGTTTCTTGATTATTATCTGTTGTACTACTAGAAATGTTCTCCTCTGTTGTTGAATTATCAGTTACATTTTCACCAGTTGTAGTTTCGGTTTGACTATCCGTAGTACTAGTGACATCTGTATTGTTTTCAGTAGTGCTTACGTCTGTGGTAGTATTAGCAGTGCTTGTTTCTTGATTATTATCTGTTGTACTACTAGAAATGTTCTCCTCTGTTGTTGAATTATCAGTTACATTATCACCAGTTGTAGTTTCGGTTTGACTGTCCGTATTACTAGGGACATCTGTATTGTTTTCAGTAGTGCTTACGTCTGTGGTAGTATTAGCAGTGCTTGTTTCTTGATTATTATCTGTTGTACTACTAGAAATGTTCTCCTCTGTTGTTGAATTATCAGTTACATTTTCACCAGTTGTAGTTTCGGTTTGACTATCCGTAGTACTAGTGACATCTGTATTGTTTTCAGTAGTGCTTACGTCTGTGGTAGTATTAGCAGTGCTTGTTTCTTGATTATTATCTGTTGTACTACTAGAAATGTTCTCCTCTGTTGTTGAATTATCAGTTACATTATCACCAGTTGTAGTTTCGGTTTGACTGTCCGTATTACTAGGGACATCTGTATTGTTTTCAGTAGTGCTTACGTCTGTGGTAGTATTAGCAGTGCTTGTTTCTTGATTATTATCTGTTGTACTACTAGAAATGTTCTCCTCTGTTGTTGAATTATCAGTTACATTTTCACCAGTTGTAGTTTCGGTTTGACTATCCGTAGTACTAGTGACATCTGTATTGTTTTCAGTAGTGCTTACGTCTGTGGTAGTATTAGCAGTGCTTGTTTCTTGATTATTATCTGTTGTACTACTAGAAATGTTCTCCTCTGTTGTTGAATTATCAGTTACATTATCACCGGTTGTAGTTTCGGTTTGACTGTCCGTATTACTAGTGACATTTGTATTGTTTTCAGTAGTGCTTACGTCTGTGGTAGTATTAGCAGTGCTTGTTTCTTGATTATTATCTGTTGTACTACTAGAAGTGTTCTTCTCTGTTGTTGAATTATCAGTTACATTTTCACCAGTTGTAGTTTCGGTTTGACTATCCGTAGTACTAGTGACATCTGTATTGTTTTCAGTTGTGCTTCCGTCAGTGGTACTATTACTAGTGCCTGTTTCTTGATTATTGTCTGTTGTATTACTAGGAACGTTCTTTTCTGTTGTAATATTGTCAGTTGTATTTTCACCAGTTGTAGATTCTGTTTGACTGTTCGGAGTATTAGTAATATCCGTGCTGTTTTCAGTGGTGCTTTCGTCAGTTTGACTATTATCAGAGCTTGTTTCTTGATTATTGTCTGCTGTACTACTAGAGATGTTCTCTTCTGTTGTAACATTTTCAGTTGCATTTTCACCAGTTGTAGTTTCAGTTTGATTGTCCGTAGTATTAGTGATATCTCTGTTGTCTTCAGTAGTACTTTCTTCTGTTGAAGAACTTTCGGTTACATCTATTGCATTGTTACAGCCTGCATCTTCTGGCCAATCACAAACATTTAGTAAGGGATTGAAATGTAGACCTATTGGACAAGTATGGAGATACGGTACCCCATTAGAACACTGACAAAATTTGGTACAGTCGGGTAAGCGGGCATAAACTGATTCTGGTCCGTCAACTTCAGGACAAACTAAAATTAAAAGGGATTATTCAGTAAATTTAAATATATTTCAATCTATTTATTTTATACGTATTTACAAAATATTTAGAAATTAACATACTAAAACTATTAGACAAAGGTATATTTTTCTAATCTGTTTGCATTTTGATGTAATCATCTCGCAATAACTTTAGTAAGCAAGTCATTTTATTATTATCCAAATTAGTCTGCAATCATGACTAAATGTGAATTTAAGCTGAATTAAATATTGTCTCTATAGTCTGTTGAAACAATTCTTATTGTATGTCTTCTATTACTTTATTTTAAACTGTTATTTGTAATACTATCAATCTTCACCATATAATATGAATAAATGTAAAGAATGCTTCGTTTAACACTTTTAAAGAATAAGAAATAAAATATTTTTACTCACCAACGTTGTGTTGTATACATAGTTCTAACTCAGTTTGTGGAGTCGCAGTAGTACTTTTGTTGGAATTGTCTTCTGTTACATCTACGCTACTGTCATTTGTAATACTAGCCTCTGTAGTAGTTATTTCTGTGGTATTATTTTGTGCGTTATTTTCAGTTGTATTTCCTTCCTGGCTATTACTTGCAGAGGTACTCTCCTCTGTATTATTATTTTCAGTTTGGGTGCTGACAGTTGTACCTTCAGTGCTGATGGCAGTACTATTATTACCGCTTGTGCAGCCTGCATCTTCTGGCCAATCACATACATTGAGTGAAGGATTAAAATGTAGACCGGCTGGACAATGTTGAAGATAAGCTACTCCGTTTGAACATTGACAGAATTTGGTACAGTCGGGTAAAGATGCATAAACTGAGTCAGCTCCGTCGATGGCTGGGCAAACTAAAATAGAAATATTCAGTTGTTATTTTACAGTGAACTCTAAAAATCAAATCGTTAAAAACCATCAAGTAAGAATAAAAACATCACAATTGTATGCATAGATAATATATAAAGAAATCATATAAATAAATATTAAAAATTAAATTTGCATGGTAAACCAAATACTGAGACATAACCACTGAGATGAAGTCAAGAATTTATAAAGCCAGTATAAGACCAATAATGGCATATGCCTCAGAAACAAGACCCGGCACAGCCTCAATGTAACGACTACTTTAAACGGCAGAGATGAGACTACTGAGAAGAATTACAGGAAATACGCTGAAAGATCGAAAGAGAAGTGAAGACATTAGAATAAAATGTAATATAAATTATATAAATGAATGGACACAAAATAGAAAAAAAGAATGGAATAACCACATAAGCAGAACGGAGGAGACCTGTGTCGTCAAAATAACAAGAGATAAGTCACCAATCAGCAGAAGAAGTATTGGACGATCGTGCAAAAGATGGAGTGACAACCTTTCATAGAGGTATTAATCCGCCAATGAAGAAGCAGAATTGCTTATAAAGAGGAAGAAGAAGAAGAAGAACCAAATACTGCAACCAATAAAAAAATTATAAAATCAAACAAGAATGACTTTGACTTACCAACGTTATTTTGAAGACATAATGATGTTCCATTACGTGGAGCGACAGTAGTACTACCATCAGACGTGTTTTCTCCACTTGTTGAACTTACTTCTGCGGTAGTACTTTCTGCACTACTATTTTCTGCGTTAGTATTTTCAGTTGTATAACCTTCAGTATTATTACCTGAGGACGTATTTTCCGCTGTGATATTACTTTCAGTTTGAGTGTTAGCAGTTGTACCTTCAGTACTGATGGCAGTGCTATTATTACCGCTTGTACAACCTGCATCTTCTGGCCAATCACACACATTCAGTGAAGGATTGAAATGTAGACCAGTTGGACAATGTTGAAGATAAGGTACTCCGTTTGAGCATTGACAGAATTTGGTACAGTCCGGTAAAGAAGCATAAACAGAGTCTGCTCCATCGATTTCTGGGCAAACTGAAAGAGAAATATCTTGTAGTTACTTTACAGTGAACTCAAATTATTAAAAAATCAACACGTTACAATAACGTAAATCAAAATTATAGACACAGCTGAAAGATTCGATTATCGGTAATAAAAGAGCAATTTTGCATGGTAAATCAAACACGACAAACAGTAAAAAATTATAAAATCAAACAAGAACAAGTTTTGACTTACCAACGTTATTTTGAAGACATAATGATCCATTTTGTGGAGCGTCAGTGATACTATCATCAGAGGTATTTTCTTGGTTCGTTGAACTTATTTCTGTGGTAGTATTTTCTGTACTACCATTTTCTGTATTATGTTCAGTTGTGTTACCTTCAGTACTATTACTTGCAGACGTATTTTCTTCTGTACTATTACTTTCAGTTTGAGTGTTAGCAGTTGTGCCTTCACTGGCGATGGCAGTACTATTATTATCATTATTATTACTTGCTTCAGAAGTGGTTTCAGTGGATGCCTCACTGATTATATCTTGAGTCGTGTTTTCTGTGCTAATATTATCTGTGCTTTCTGTGGTTGACACAGATAAAGTACTTTCATTATTAGTACTTGCTTCAGGTGAAGCTGTAGAAGATGGTACAGTTGATATATTTTCAGTAGTTACCTCACTGGTAATATCTTCAATTGTCTTTTCTGTTGTGACTTCACCAACACATCCTGCGTCTTCAGGCCAGTCGCACACATTGAGAGTAGGATTAAAATGTAATCCAACTGGACAATTATGCAAGTATGGTATTCCGTTTGAACACTGACAAAATTTGGTACAATCAGGTAATGCTCCATATATGGAGTTAGGACCATCAGTCTTAGGACATTCTAAAATATAGGATTACTATGAAGTTGTTTCTTTTGTGTTATCTCAAAATATAATTTGTTTAAGGAAAATAAAAAGTAGTACTTACTGATATTATTTTGTAAACATATTTCTGTTGTATTTTGTGATCTATTGGAATTATCTTGAGTGGTAATAGCTTCTGCATTAGTGCTGCTTGCAGTGATTGTAGTTGTTTCTTCAGTAGTTTCAGTGTGTGTAGTACTTCTTTCTGTAGTGGTAGTACCGCCGGTACATCCTGCATCCTCAGGCCAATCACACACGTTTAGATTTGGATTAAAATGTAAACCATGTGGACAGCTGTGCAAATATGGTACTCCGTTTGAACATTGGCAGAATTTGGTACAATCGGGTAAAGCTGCATATACTGAGTCAGGACCATCGACAACAGGGCATACTATAATTTAAAATATATATCATAGTTTAGGTCTTTTATGGCATTTGTTGCAACAATTACCTATACTATTTTCAAGACAAATCTCAGTTCCGTTTTTAACCCTCTCAGTTGTAACACCCTCTGTAGTTATTGTGGTTTCGCTAGTACTTCTCACAGTGGTTGTGGAAGTAATACTTTGAGTAGTTGTAGTGACTGCAGTGGTACCTCCAGTACACCCGGCATCTTCAGGCCAGTCGCAAACGTTGAGTTTTGCATTAAAGTGTAAACCTACTGGACAGTTGTGCTGGTATGGATATCCATTTGAGCATTGGCAAAATTTGGTGCAGTCCGATACAGCTGCGTATACTGAGTTTGGTCCGTCAACAGTAGGACAAACTAAAAATTTGTAAAAATGAATAAATATCTGTTAATGTCAATCATTAATAAGAAAATATTCATTAACTTATACAGTGTTATATTTTAAACACCGTTTTAAAATGAATAGAATACGTTAATGAGACTAACATTATAATTGAATAAAACTATAGATACTTACTTATATTTTCACGAATGCAAATATTGTCACTAAGAGTTGTACTGTCCTGAAGAGTTTCTTCTGTAGTCGTAGTAGAGGAAACTGCAGTTGTACTTTCAGTTGTACTGTTTGCAACTGGCGAAGTATTGGCAGTTGTAGTTGTGGTAGGTTCAACAGTCGATTGAGTTACATCGGTTCCAGTACATCCTGCATTTTGTGGCCAATCACAAACATTTAATTTTGTATTAAAATGAAGACCTTCTGGGCAAGTATGTTCATACGGCACACCGTTGGAACATTGGCAAAACTTAGAACAGTTGCTGTGAGAGAAATAGACGGAATCTGGTCCATCAACTGCTGGACAAGCTAAAAGAATATTTATAAATTTAGAAATAAAATAATACGTCTAACTGATATTTTCTGTTAAGTAGATGGTAATATATAAAGGTTATAACAAGAAAAAGAAAAACAATATTTTTTCTTCTGGTTCTGCATTGAACATTCCTGTAATGACTGCAGCACACCAGAGCTTCAAGTACTTTACCTAATGTCTTCAAAATATTCTAATTTTAGCATATATTTTTACTACGCATTTTATTTCTTTTTCTTAATTAAGATTTTAATATATTAGATAAAGGAGCTCTAAACCAGGAAAAAATTTGAAAACTAAAGAATACTTAGTAATAACAGGTAGAGCAGTTGGAAAACCTGGTGAAGGTTTCATATTTTGTTCAATAAAGCTTCTTGTAGATGCTTTTAGTTTATGTACTGTTGTTAAAGTTAAAGTAATTTGTACAATATATTGGAAAATAGAAATAATCAAAAAAAATTTATGTCAAATATTAATTAGATCTTCTGAATATCTTGGAGACTTAATAATGCATAGTAACGTTTATAATTTTTCTCACCTATATTTTGCTGAATGCACAAATTATCAACCTTTATAGTTGTAGCAGCAGTTGTTGACGATGTAGTGGAGGGAGCAGTAGTTGTGGTCGTCCTAGTGGTGGTTACTGGAACAGAAGTAGTGGTAGTGGGAGCTGTTGTTGTAGGAGCAGTACTTGAAGTAGAGTTCGTAGTCGGTGCAGAAGTAGTAGACGTGGAAGTAGTGGGCGCAGATGTTGTGGTAGTCGTAGTGGTGGTAGTTGGAGCCGGCGTAGTGGTAGTAGTTGTTGTTGTTGTACTTACTACAACCCCTTCACCTGTACATCCAGCCTGAGCAGGATAATCACAAACGTTAAGACTGGGATTGAAATGTAGCCCCTGCGGACAATTGTGTAGATATGGAACTCCGTTGGAACATTGACAGAACTTGGTGCAATCTGTTATTGCAAAGTAAACTGATGTTTGACTGTCTACTTCGGGGCAAGCTAAAATATGTTGGTAAAAACGTAATTTAGTAGATCATAAGATCATTTGTATTTATATTTTCATCGAAATAGTACAGTTTTTTACTTACAAAATCCAGATTGAAGACAAAGGGCATTGTTTCTTAAGTTTTGGAGAATTTCTGAAAATAAAAATGTTGTAAAAATGACTGAAAATAATTAGTATATTTCTGTGATTATTTTCTATTTCTAACTTTACCCTGAAAATTGACAAACAAAAACTTAAATATCTAATCGAATTCTTTAAAGCTTTAATTAATTCAAATAACAGTTTTACAATAAATATGAAACTCCAAACAAACATGCAACCATTTATACCAACCATAGACAAACGTAACGTCCATGAAATATTTAATGAATAACCCATATCGATACCCTAATGCTGATAGGTCGTAACCCAATTTTAGAAAATTTTACAAGAGGCACAAAAAACTGTATAGCATAATTATAAAAGATTGCTTGTGTAATGTTTTCTTAAATAAATAATTATGTAATGGCTACTAAGTGAGTTTATTGTAAAAATACTCCGAAGCCCTCTACAGAGCACCCGGGGATATCAGAGGGTGGTTAGACCCATATTTGTTCCCCCGAGGTGACAGTAACACTGGACACAATTTGACTGCACATCAACGACAAAACAGTAAATTTCTTTATGGATGGCTCTGGTTTTATCGGTTTCTTTTTCGACGTGCTAGGTCTTTTGCTCTAATGTGGGATGCGTATTGTTCATCTGTAACCTGTTTCATCTTGTAAGATGAACATATATCACATTGGTCCTTGTGTGGTTTAAACAATGCTAAATTCATTTCGTCAAATTCTGTAGAGAATTTACAATTTGATAATGGTACCTCCCTGTCTTTACATTGTTCTTTATAAAGATTATATACTTCAGTTTTCGATTTAAAATTATGTTCCAGGTATAACTTTCCAGTAGACTTGCGGCAATAGTGGCTCTCTATTTTAGGCAGCCTGTTCAGAAACTCTCGTAAATTCTGTACTCGCAAAATGTCCTGTTTTGCTTTTGGTGTAGACTCTCTTTTTTTTTTATCCTTGTTTGCATCATGTCACAACTTTCTAGAAATCAATCTTTTCGTGCCGCACTTACCCAGTTCTGTACCATCTTTTCTTCTACTCCTAGTGTGTTAAGAAACATCAATTTGCAGACTTGTAATTTATCGCCTTTTACTGTCAGAAAGTATTCGTAGGTACCACTTCGCCTGGAAGGTCCATCTATTTGTAGTCCATTTGCAGACTTGTAATTTATCGCCTTTTACTGTCAGAAAGTATTCGTAGGTACCACTTCGCCTGGAAGGTCCATCTACATAACAGTTTTTTTTCTCCTTGTATGTAACCATATGAACGAAGAACATCCTTATTTATTCCCAGGACATTTCCTAAAATTTTAAAAATATTTCTTTTCTTAAGTTTTCTGATATTGTTTGGCAAAAGCGAGTCGGCGCGGTAGCGCAAAACTTCGAGACACAGGCTGGCTTCATTTTACGTTCAGGGCGTAGAATATCATGTTTCACAATGTTTTGTAGCCTCTATAATCAGTATATTCCCTTTCTAACATTATTGACTGTTTTGTCTTGTTTTTATCCCAGTTCTCCGGATTCGCAACTTTGCGCCTTTTCATTAATCGGACTTCTTGATCTTCTGAATCTTCGATGTTTTCTTTGAACCTCTCACTTTCTAAGTCAATATCTTCGGGTTCTTGTACATTTCTTTGACCGCCCAGCTCTGCGTCATTAGCTTCTTCTGATCCTTTATCTTGTAAGTGTTCATTGTTGATTTCTATCTCGTGTTGTTCGTTGTCTAAATTTTCATTGTCAGTTTTTCTTTTGGATCCTTGATCTTCATTTTTATAATGGGAAAATCAATGACTTACCTATTTTATAGCTGATTTATAAACTAATTTTAAAGGTCAAACGAATTACTACCAACACGCTTTGCCATTCAAGCTACATTGTGGGATAAGATGAGTTAGAAGTAAACAAACAACGCGAGCAGGTTAGGGCTTGTTAGAAATCGCGGGAATGGCCACCTTACTATTTTATTTAGGTTACGAGAATTTAACAGCATATAGGGATGCACGGTTGGTTGCCTTTGACCCAAAAATATGAATTTTCAATTTTTTGTGGGTTACGATCTGTCAGCATTAGGCTATCGATATACTGCGATCTTGTATATTACATTATGTAGGGTGATGACTGAGAAAATGTCTCATTTAATTAGGTATTCTTTTTAACGCATGGGCACTATAATTTCCATACAAAATTTATCTAGTATTTATGTCTAATTTCAAATTTCAATATTTTGTGTAGTGCTTCCATTAAGCTTTTGCCAGTTATCTTAGTCAATTGTGCTGTAATACTGTGTTGAGTAACTCTGATGATTTTCTATTTTTGGGTTTTTTGATTGCCTACATGAAATTGTGGGAACTTCTTCTTCTCTGTAGTCGTTGATGTTTTAACAAAAAATTTCAACCATTTAGTTATTAGATTTATTTAATCCTTTCTTATATTTTTGTTCCCGTTGCTGTAAAATTTGTGTATGTGGCTTCTTATTAAGAGTTTTCAGTTATTAAAAGTTAAGTTTTTTTTCTTCCGTTATATACTTCCTCGTTGAGGGACGCTGTTTTTCCTTCTTGTTTTGTTGGCATATTTGTCATCAAACCAGTGTTATGTTTGTTTTCTCATAACTCAATGATCTGTTTCTTGTATTATTTTTATGTATTTTTTGTGTTGTTAGTCTTGTTTTAGCTTTTTTTAAATAAAATTAAATACCTACTGAGAAATTTACACATATACCACGACCCATTTCGCTAGTTTGTTTAATTTAAGTTAAAAATGTGTTTCAAATGAAGAAAGCTTTACTCAAGGACTTCTTTTATTATGTTTTTCATATCTTGTTGTTGTATCTGTTTTTTGGATTAACAGAAATTATTTGACTATAAATTTTTGTGGAAAATTCTACACGAGAATGATAAAATCGAAATAAGAATTGAAAACCGTAAGTTCAACTCTTTTAAAGGCAGTAGGGGAGTCCATCAAGAATATATTCTATTTCAAAGTCAAACTTCCAAGGGAAATATATAATGAGAAAATCAATTGACAAATGAAATTGCAGAATTTGCCTGTATCACTGGCAAAAAAGGTTTTAAACCTTAGATATGCAGAAGATACAACCCTAATAACTGCATTCGAAGAAGAAAAGTCAAGACTGCTACAGCTTGTCGAAACCGAAAGTAATAGATATGGTCTCAAGATCACTGAAGGCTGAAAAGCTAGAACGACCTAAACGTCCTAAAAGAAGACTGGAAATCCTTTTTAATAAACATCAAACCGGAGAATGTAACGTGGGCTATAAACTACTTTGATTTATTTAAATCTTCAGGGGGGGATGAAATATTTTCTGCCTACTACAAAAAGGATTGGACAACTCCTCTATTGTGGTCACTCCTGGTGGATAAATTGATCTAGCTCCTTAATGCACAGATGGTAGAAGAGCAAGCCTATGCGGATGACCTAGTAATTATGATAAGAGGAAAATATGGTAATGTTCTATCCAGAACAGTCCAAAGAACATTAAATATCATTACTAGGGTGACTTGGGTACGATAGTAGAAAACTCCCTGAGAATCCTAGTAAAACAATAGTAGTCAGTTTCACTAGAAAACGAAGCTTAGGTAGCATTTGGATGTCCGCTCTTTATGGAGAAAGAGGAGAATGAGCTCAAATATCTAGGAGTAATACTAGACACGAAGCTTACATAGAACGTCCATTTGAAAAGAATAACCAACAAACCCTTTGGACATTTCGAAGGATATGTGGGAAAACATAGGGTATGAAACCCAGATATACTGGCTATCGACCAGCCGCTGCTGAGATATGTCGTCCTACAAGCCATGCTGCAATGAAAAATATTTGGAAAGCGAGGTTTAGGAAGAAGAAGAACATCCTGGTTAAAGAATCTCAGAACTTGGTTCAACTCAACATCTGTGCAGTTTTTTCTTGCTGCTGCGGATAAGATAAAGATTGCCATGATGATCGCCACGGATAGGCACATCAAGAAGAAGACCAACTGCCTCCATGGAAGTCATATTTGACCTCTGTTTATTATATATATGGATGGAGAAGGAGACGAATGTAGAAGCATACAAAAGACGGATAAAATGCCAGAAAGCAGGGCAAGAGGAGACCGGGTGCAAATCTGGAGAGAGATGCAATGCAACCTTAATATAATTTTGAAAAGCCGTGTACTGTCCTCTTCCAGAACCGGATAAATGAGAGTCAAATAAAACTAATCTTACATTGGCATATCTGTGCTGATATATAGGTTCTAAAACCGATGTAGATGTTGTAGCTACAGAATACAGAGGGAAACCAAGGCTAAGCCTAAGTGATAGCTTAACTTATCGCTCTACTATCTTCCATGCGGTCATTTATGCTATAGAGGTATGCCTGAAGAAACTAATAAACAGAAACTCCAGGGACAGTAAAAATTATATCTGATAGCCAGCCGCCATTAAGTGCACTGGAGTCGAATGGGATTGACTCTAAGTTAGTTTACACTGTTTACAACTGTGTTCAGAATCTGATTCGAATACGAAAAAGTAACTAGTAAGTTTATTCTGGCTGCCTGGATATAATGGAATTAAAGAGAACAAAAAAGCGAACCTATGGCAAAAGAAACATTCATCGGCTCAGAACCTGCAAAAAGTACATCCAACAGAACAATATAGGACTGAGTGCAACGGATGAAACGTAACTACTGGTACGAACAAATGGGGTTTAAACATTCAAAGGCTTTTATACAAGAACCTTCGAAGAGGAGATCCAAAGATCTACTAGATATGAATAGGAATGATCTGTGAATTATCATAGGTCTCCTAACTGTCGCCTCAAAGGACACATACACAAAATCGGACTGACAGAAAGTGTGAATTGCAGATTGATGCATTCAAAAAATATCTAGAACTGTTGTGCAATAAAATATTGCTTAATAGTTTTGTTGTTACTTAACATATATTTACTTTAATATAATTAATATTGCTCTTATAGATTTCTGACTAAGATAGAAATATAAAAAGAAATTTACCTTTGTTTGCAGCAGAGGATATTCCACCGATAAATAAAATCAGAAAAATCACAGCCAAAGTCATATTATTCATCATAGAATATATCTACTATGGCATTTACTCTTACATTTTCATTTCTACTACCACCGTACGCATTTATTTATACCCATAAGGAATGTAAGAATAACAAGAGATAGGCAAAATGGAAGATTATCACTGTCAATTTTTTAAGCTGTTTTAATTTTCAAATTTATTGTTCTTTTCAAAAACGTGCGAGACTGTTAGGATTTTAGGATCAATAATATAAAGATATTAGACATTTTGATTACCTTTTAGTAGTAATACTGTCTTCATGATTGATAATGACCTTGGAGATATAAATATTGCGTAATATTTCTTGGAAAAAAATTATACCTATCTATTTTTACAAAAACCACCAAAAATATTTTCGTAGGTAGAAGAATTCAGGAAGAATACCGTTAAATAGTGTGGCTTTTCCAGGAGTAACTTTTTTAAGAGTAAAAAGAGTAAAAAAGAATTTAAAAATAAGTAACTTATTTTTAAATTCTTTTACCTTTTTTGGTATTACAATATAAAATGCTATTAAATTCGAAGTTATAGCAGCTTTTTATTATTGAAAGGATTTTTCATATAAAAGTTTTCTTATTGCTTTCCTAGCTTTCTTATTACTTAATTTGCAGAAGTCATCACTCACCTCTAGAAGACGACACATTAAGAAGAAGCTTTCTTATATACTCTGTTCTTTGATTTATCTCGACTTTTGACTGTTTAAAACCAGAATTTCTATGTGAATAGCTGGTGGCTGTTGGTATCAGAGATTCAGTAAATTCATGGTAATTTCATACGTATCAAATCGTATATATGCTCTGATATTTTGCACAATAATCTAGGAACTCCTTGAAGAGGAATACTGGATCCGTTACTTTTTCTTTTGTATGTGAATGACTTGTTCGAGGGTTTTAAAGGCCAGAAAGACCTATTCATGGATGCCGATGACACGACCATAATAGTGTACGCGGGAACTATGGATAAGTTGATTTGTAAAATAAGAGATATAATTGGATTATCCAAAAACTGGTATATGTTACGAAATTAATTGATAACGTTTTATTTTCGGACGATGCAACGTTGAATTTAAACGGTCATGGTAACCGCCAAAATACCCTTTATTGATCTGATGAAAATACACACTGGATGCAAGTATTCCACACGCAAAGACCACAAAAAACGAACGTATGGGCTGGTATTCTGAGCTGCATTATATCTGGATTTCGTACAAAATACATTAATTCCTGATCTGATCCAGCTTTTTCCTGATATTCAAATAGGGGTTGTTGCAGTATTACGTAATGCAATTAGGAAGGAGGAGGGGTCTTTCAAAACGTTACTGTAATAATGTTTAATACGAACTGTTGTACATCTTTATTATTATTACTTTCAGTAATTCAGTATCATCATAACCTAAGTGCTTAACCCCTATCTATGCCATGAGACCTTGTGCCGCCTGCCCCATGTCATAGTCCTGTGGATTTTACATTCATGAGCTATTCAGTCTCATGACATCTTTTCCTTCCAATAAAACATAAAAATTACAA
The DNA here is from genome assembly GCF_040954645.1 of Diabrotica undecimpunctata. NCBI lineage: Eukaryota > Metazoa > Arthropoda > Insecta > Coleoptera > Chrysomelidae > Diabrotica > Diabrotica undecimpunctata. Next base: position 105,568,692 of record NC_092807.1, on the reverse strand, counting down.
CAATAAACTAAGAATAAAAACATTCTAAAATAAAAACTAATAACAATACTGATTGCAAAACTAGTACATCTCAAAATCATTATATCTAGATGTGGGTTTAATTAATCTTTTACTTCTGGTAGGAAACTGATTCGGTAGTTCACTCTGACCGGCCGTTGATGTTGAAGGTCTGTCATTCTGATTGTGATCAAAATCATTTGCTAGGTTAATATGGTTTAGGCATATTATTAGATGGTCTCAAGTGATAGCTATTTCTCCTTACAAGTGTCTCATTTTCTTTCTCAACAACATATGATCTTGGCTCTTGTAGACCTCGTTTAACCACAGCAGGTTTACATTGCCCATCTGTTCTTATGACCACATTATCCCCTACACTTAACTTTTCTTTTGTAGCTATATTTCTATCATAGTGGTACTTGTACAATTTTGTTTTATTATCCAATTCATTCTTTTCATTTTTTAGGTCTACCTGTTCTGGTAAATATTTTTCATGTAAAACTTTAACTTTGCCCCTGAGCCTACGACTATTCAAAAGTTGTGCTGGGGATTTTTCTGATCCCAATAGTGGTGTGTTCCTATATTTTAATAAGGCTAACTGAAGATATTCACATTCCTAAAAATATTTTTAGCTATCTGGACGGCTCGTTCTGCCTGCTCATTTGGTCTAGGATATCTAAGGCTGGATGTCACAAATTTAAAGTTCCATTCCTTAGAGAATTCTCGACATTCTTTAGAGCCAAAAGGCATATTATCAGATACGACTTCCAAAGGAATCCCATGAGTGGCAAACATAGTCTTAAATGAATTTATTATTGACTGGGATGTTTTGGACAGCAACGGAACAATTTCAATCCACTTTGTGAGATAATCAATTACAATTAAATAAGATGCTCCTCCAAATTCACAAATTTTTTTCCAATTTACGCAAGTCAGTTAGGTAAGTATCAAATAGCTCTCCTTCCTCTTGTTTTCTATTGTAGAATAAAAATCTGTGGTAGATCACATTCTTTTTAGGTGTGAAGTAATTCTCTGATTCACCCAATATTGTATCATGCGATTTTCTCTGTGCATCCGTTAACTTTAAGGTGTTAAACACGTCAAGTCCCAAAAAATTTATCAGTAGAGCAATTTTTACTATGTCTTCCTTTTCGGCCTTGTCACTGGCCAAGAGGTAAATTTCAAATGACTATTTGAATCGCCAAAAGTTTTCAGCCACATTACCTTCAAATGATAATGGTTGAGGTATTCTAAACTCCACATTGTTCTAATTCTAACAGCTTCTTGTTTTCATTTATTTTGGAAGCAGCAGGCTTCATTAACTACAAGACAGCGCCATGTAATAATGTTTAATATGGACTGTTGTACATCTTTATTATTATTACTTTCAGTAATGTAGTGTCATCGTAACCTAATCTAATTTGCTCATCCTCTATCTATGCCATGAGACCTTGTGCCGCTTGTCCCTAGCTAGGACTTTACATTCATGAGCTATTCAGTCTCATGACAGTTACGATGTGTTACAGGGTGGAAGGGAGTTTCAAACAACGCGTTACATCTTCTTCTTCTAGTAGCAACTCTACTAATATAGGTTAGCTATAACCATTGCAAATTCATCTCTATCTGCTGCTTTTCTTAAAAGTGTCTGTGTGTTTAAACCGATCCAGTCGAGAATTTTTTTTAGATAAGATATTTGTCGTCTACCAGACCAGTAATTTGGCGGTACTTGGCTGGATCGTGGGTATTATTCTGATCCTTCGCTATTTGTAATCTTTGTTATAAACAAGTTGTTCCCTGAGTTAGAAATAATGGTATTTCTTGCGGATTAGAAATAACACGATTAATTAGTGTTGGCAAGCACTCCATAACTTTTTAAGCCAGAATTTTTGAACTCCGTCTGGTCCAGGTGATTTTCAGTTATAAAGCTCTTTGATGATATTAGAGATTTTTTCTGTGGTGAAGGGTTCATAGACAGTTGTACGGTAGTGTTTACAGCTCTGCTTGCGTCGTATTTTCTATCCATCCAGCATTGGTGTTAAGAGCAGCTGGTGCGGAAAGTTGATTTCCCCAAAACTCCTGAATTTCTTCTTGGCTTGGGTATGATTTATTGGCACTTTCGAAGTGAAATTAAGTTTCCAATAGAACGCCTTCTCAGTATGCTCAAAAAGCGCATTATCACATTTCCGGCTGTTACTAACTTTGATCTCCTTAGTGGTCATTAATAAACGGACAGTTTTTATTTTAATGTATCCACGCACTGTTGGGCTGTTGTTTTCTGGATATATATATATATATATATATATATAGTGCCCATCAACTACAAGGTAAACCAAAGTAAACACTATTGACGGCGTCTCCTGGAAACTTCTACTAGTAGACCCGGTAAATCTTGCACCGGTCAAGTCCTCGCACTAACAGAACACATTGAAGAGGGCTTTGAAGAAAAATTTATAATAGGGGCTGCTTTCGTAAATTTGACAGCAGCCTATGATACAGTAAGGCACAAAACATTGCTCCGCAAATTATATGACACTTTCAATGACCACCATCTGGGTAATGTCGTATATTCCTTACTGCAAAACAAACGTTTTTTCGTTATGCTGGAGGGTAAAGTAAGTAGGTAAAGAGTTTAAAAAACGGCCTTTCACAGGGAAGTGTTTTAGCACCAATGCTCTTCAGTATATACACAAACAACCAATCTACGCCGACCGAAACCAAGCACTTCCTCTATGCTGACTATCTTGCAATATGTGCTCAAGGAAATGAATTAAGGAAGTGGAGGAGAAACTCGAAACTGCCTTAAAAACAATAACAGCGTACTACTTGCAGAATTCCCTGAGACCCAATCCCTCTAATACCCAAGTCTGCGCTTTCCACCTTCGCATAAAGGAAGCCAAGCGAAAACTCCAAATTGCGTGGAATGGTAATACATTAAAACACCAAACCAACCTATATACATATCTTGGAGTAACTCTGGACCGGTCCCTCACCTATAGACAACATTGCATAAAAACGAGATGGGAAGTAACAACCAGGAACAGCATATCTAGACAGCTAACTGGAAGTAAATGGCACGTTCAAGCTTTTAAAAACAACGGCACAGGCACTGTGCTTCTTAATTGCTAAATATGCGTGCCCCATTTTTTGGCAGATCTCCCACACCAAATAAGTTGATACTGCGCTAAATGACCCATGCAGGATAGTAACGGAACGGGGTGCATGAAACCAACGCCACTCTCAAATCTATATAAAGCAGCGGGTTTTGCATTTAACCCTCAACACGCAGAGGCGTAGAGATCACATAGAGAAAATTAAACAGATCGCGGGCGAACGGCATACCCTATACGAAGCTCGAACTCCACGAAAGCGACTAAAATCCAGGAAAAGCTTCCTTGGAGCAGTGCAGAATGAACCGCCTGCAACCGCGGATAAGAACGGGGGTCGCTCCAGTATAATCAAACATGGCAAAATTGGGAAAATAGACCAAGATGATGTGAACTGTGACTGTGGAGAAACACAGAACATGGAACATCTTTTTACATGCAGAAGGGTACAGAGGGATGCTCAAGATGCCGCAGATTCAAAGAGTTATAATGCCGAAGGAGTAGAGGACTACAAAAAGAGTGGTAAATCATTAAAACGATTAAAGTGCGAAGCTCCTTGCTTTAGGTGACCTCCTCAGAATAAAGTACAAATAGCAATGGTGTTAACCACCTTCCGATAGAAGGAACTACATATGTAGATTAACTATACATATTCGTTCGTATTTTTTCATTCCTTTATTCTTTTTAATTAGTCATATTTGTGCCTACACTAGTCTATGATTTGTGCGTAATTTTGTTTCTTCTTGAAATTTAACCAATGTTTTAATGTCTATTATTAAACATTACTTTATTGTTCTAGAGACACACACTTAACATCTGACGCGATGAAATATCCAGGAAAATTTAAGTTAAATCACATTCATGATTTACAACCGTATTATCCATCGAAGATAAGGTAATCGTCATCTTTACAACTGAACTTTGTTTGTTTATGGAGGCAGTGAATCGGTATAAATAAATATTATATCATCTAAGTACAAGTTCATACAGAAATAATAAAGAAGTTGCTAATGTGAGTCCAAATTAACTATGTTGGCAAAGTAGAGAAAGGTACACTCAATCCAAAATAATTTTTATTGTTTGTAACAGAGGCTGACAAGTATTGAGGTTTACAACATATCCATACCCACTAGTAGAAACTTTACAAAGGTAAAATTATGTATACAGGGTTGCGAAAAAAACTGGTAACAAGTCCTTATCTTTGAAACGAATTACGAAAACAAAATTATGAAATTTTGGGATAGTAAATGGCATTACATTCTGCATGTTTTATAAGATAATTCAAGTTTGTATAACGTTATTGTTTTCAGTATCGCCGCCATCTTGATTTTTTTTTAAATAGCAACGTTGGTTGAGTGATACAACGGTCACAGAAAAGCTTATTTTATATACATTTCAAAAATGATAGTAACTATTATAGATGGAATAATAAACGATTAACAAAATAATTGAAGAAACTTTGTTAAAAATATTAACCCTCTATTGCATGAATTTATTTTATTTTATTTTTGACAAAATAAAATAAAATTATATTAAATTACTCTTAATAGATGTATGTAAAATTCACCGTTACACATTTTTTTAAAATGATCCGGTTTTTGAGAAAAAAAATGGTGCCCATTTGGGAACATTATGTATAAAAACTTTGAAAGAAGAACTAATTGTCATACACATTAGATCGATGTATTGTCAGTATCAAAATATTCCAAATTGTGAAACTTCTTAAAACAGTTACTACTTTTAGAATGAAAGTATAAATCTTACATTTCTCGCACTGGACCCTTGATTTTCCCTTGCAGTTTATCATCTTACATCTTTCCCTGTTTACACTCCAGTTTGGCCAGTGTGAAAACTGATCTGTTTTCTGATGCATCTTCTTTTGGATGATTATTCGGGTGTGGAACTTCTAGGCCAACCTACTTTTCTTTTTTGTAAAACACCACTGTTAGTTAGTTTTGTAGAATTGTTTTAAAATCCAGCAGTGGTATAATCTCTTCAGTTTTTCCAATTTGTTTTTTAATTCGCTTGTCTAATAGCCAAGTATTGACTACTGCCACATCCAGCATATGATAGAAAATACGGTGGTACCATGTTTTGCTTTTGATTTTGATTATATACAATCCCAATAAGTTTTGGATTCTCTCAGGAAGGCGTAGTGTAAGATCCGTTATCTCCATGGATTGTGGATTGTGCCGGAGATACACTGGAAAGTATCTAGCAGTTCATACTCCTCCTTTACTGGCTAACAGAGTGCGTGGCGCTGTAGCTTTTGAAGTGAACGGTATTGACTTGCGGGACCGGTGTTCCTTAAGACCGTCTTCTTCTTTTTTGTTACTAAACAAAAAATAATTTTTAAACAAAATTTTATTTTTGGCAATATAATTGTCAAAAATAAAAATTTTAAGTTGGCATTTATGACATTGAGGCTTATTTGTAATTGGTCGCTATTTTAACCTATTTATAAATTCAACTTTTTTGTGTTAAGAAAATGTTTTCAAAATTATAGCAATTTTATTTACCAAACTAATTTTATTTGGTGAGTTAACAAACATTTTTTTCTTTCTAGTTCAACTTTGATATTTTGAGATATTTTGTCTTTTTTAGCAGCTCTCAAAACATTTATATATATATATATATATATATATATATATATATATATATATATATATATATATATATATATATATAAAGAAGTGTATAATATAAGCATAATATATCTCGCGGTGACACTCGCGAGTTCAATGCTTTTTTCCCATCCAAAAAGTGCATAACGTCTCTAAAGAAGTTTTCACTTCAAAAATGGATGAATTTGAGAGTATTCCAACAACAACGTTTTACAACAATAAAGCAAAAACTATTCAGCCCTATAAGTTACGACAGATTCCTTTTGAAAGTGAAGATTCGGAACTATCTAATGAAGATAACGTTGAGCCGTTAGCTGCACAAACCACCAGGGCTAGAGTAATCATTGACAGTCAAGAAGATTCTGATAATGTAGATGATGATTTATCAACCGATGAATAGGAAACTATCTACGAAACAAAAATCTATCAAAAAAAGTCATATGACATGGCGTCCTTCAAAAACTGTGCGAAATGTAGATGAACTGCATTTTGAAGCTAGTGAATTACTTCCAACCAACAGATTACAGCTCAATTCTCCTTACAAATTGTTTAGTTTTTTTTTGACAATAGAGTTTATAACTGAGGTAGTTCGACAAACTTGTATATACAGCGCTCAAACAAACACACAAAAGCCAATTACCACATGTCCCATAGAAATTGAAAATTTTATGGGATATTGCTGTGGATGTCTCTAATAAGACAATCTACTACAAGACGCTATTGGGCTCCGACAACAAGAATTTCACAAGTTGCAGACGTAATGCCTATCAATCGTTTTGAAACGATCAAAAGGTTTCTTCATTTTACTAATAATTTAGAAAATACACGGAGTCTTGATAAAATCTCGCCCCTAATCGAACAAATAAAAAGATCGTGTTTGCAGATACCTTTAAAAGAACACTTATCTTGTGACGAACAAGTTATATCTTTCAAAGGACGTTCGAGTATGAAGACATACAATCCCAAAAAGCATCATAAATGGGGATACAAGATGTTTGTTCTCTCAAGAATCTCAGGATTTTCATATAGTTTTGAAATTTTGGCTGGAAAAAATGGTTACATACAATTACCGAATGAAGTAAATCTCGGAGCTGGAAGTAATATTGTAGTTCGATTGAGCAGAGAAATGCCGTCCAATAAACACCACAAACTCTTTTACGATAATTATTTTTCAAGTATACCACTGGTGTCATATTTGTCAAAACGAGGCATACATTCTATCGCAACAATCCGTACAAAACGAATTCTGGATTATAAAGGTTAGTAAAAGAAAGAAATTAAAAAATTACAAAGGGGAAGCATTCAGGAACACTCTGATACCAATGAGAATACTGCAATACATACAGTCCAGTGGTGTGACAACAAAATTGTGTCTTTACTGTCAGATTATTGTGGAACTCAACCAACAGCCAAATTGGAAAGATTCTAGGAAGATTCTCTAAAGAACTAGGAAAGAAATTGATTGCCCAGACATTGTACAACAATATAACAGACACACGGGCGGTGTGGATCTGCAAGATTCCTTATTGGGATTGTATATAATCAAAATCAAAAGCAAAACATGGTACCACCGTATTTTCTATCATATGCTGGATGTGGCAGTAGTCAATACTTGGCTATTAGACAAGCGAATTAAAAAACAAATTGGAAAAACTGAAGAGATTATACCACTGCTGGATTTTAAAACAATTCTACAAAACTAACTAACAGTGGTGTTTTACAAAAAAGAAAAGTAGGTCGGCCTAGAAGTTCCACACCCGAATAATCATCCAAAAGAAGATGCATCAGAAAACAGATCAGTTTTCACACTGGCCAAACTGGAGTGTAAACAGGGAAAGATGTAAGATGATAAACTGCAAGGGAAAATCAAGGGTCCAGTGCGAGAAATGTAAGATTTATACTTTCATTCTAAAAGTAGTAACTGTTTTAAGAAGTTTCACAATTTGGAATATTTTGATACTGACAATACATCGATCTAATGTGTATGACAATTAGTTCTTCTTTCAAAGTTTTTATACATAATGTTCCCAAATGGGCACCATTTTTTTTCTCAAAAACCGGATCATTTTAAAAAAATGTGTAACGGTGAATTTTACATACATCTATTAAGAGTAATTTAATATAATTTTATTTTATTTTGTCAAAAATAAAATAAAATAAATTCATGCAATAGAGGGTTAATATTTTTAACAAAGTTTCTTCAATTATTTTGTTAATCGTTTATTATTCCATCTATAATAGTTACTATCATTTTTGAAATGTATATAAAATAAGCTTTTCTGTGACCGTTGTATCACTCAACCAACGTTGCTATTTAAAAAAAAATCAAGATGGCGGCGATACTGAAAACAATAACGTTATACAAACTTGAATTATCTTATAAAACATGCAGAATGTAATGCCATTTACTATCCCAAAATTTCATAATTTTGTTTTCGTAATTCGTTTCAAAGATAAGGACTTGTTACCAGTTTTTTTTCGCAACCCTGTATACATAATTTTACCTTTGTAAAGTTTCTACTAGTGGGTATGGATATGTTGTAAACCTCAATACTTGTCAGCCTCTGTTACAAACAATAAAAATTATTTTGGATTGAGTGTACCTTTCTCTACTTTGCCAACATAGTTAATTTGGACTCACATTAGCAACTTCTTTATTATTTCTGTATGAACTTGTACTTAGATGATATAATATTTATTTATACCGATTCACTGCCTCCATAAACAAACAAAGTTCAGTTGTAAAGATGACGATTACCTTATCTTCGATGGATAATACGGTTGTAAATCATGAATGTGATTTAACTTAAATTTTCCTGGATATTTCATCGCGTCAGATGTTAAGTGTGTGTCTCTAGAACAATAAAGTAATGTTTAATAATAGACATTAAAACATTGGTTAAATTTCAAGAAGAAACAAAATTACGCACAAATCATAGACTAGTGTAGGCACAAATATGACTAATTAAAAAGAATAAAGGAATGAAAAAATACGAACGAATATGTATAGTTAATCTACATATGTAGTTCCTTCTATCGGAAGGTGGTTAACACCATTGCTATTTGTACTTTATTCTGAGGAGGTCACCTAAAGCAAGGAGCTTCGCACTTTAATCGTTTTAATGATTTACCACTCTTTTTGTAGTCCTCTACTCCTTCGGCATTATAACTCTTTGAATCTGCGGCATCTTGAGCATCCCTCTGTACCCTTCTGCATGTAAAAAGATGTTCCATGTTCTGTGTTTCTCCACAGTCACAGTTCACATCATCTTGGTCTATTTTCCCAATTTTGCCATGTTTGATTATACTGGAGCGACCCCCGTTCTTATCCGCGGTTGCAGGCGGTTCATTCTGCACTGCTCCAAGGAAGCTTTTCCTGGATTTTAGTCGCTTTCGTGGAGTTCGAGCTTCGTATAGGGTATGCCGTTCGCCCGCGATCTGTTTAATTTTCTCTATGTGATCTCTACGCCTCTGCGTGTTGAGGGTTAAATGCAAAACCCGCTGCTTTATATAGATTTGAGAGTGGCGTTGGTTTCATGCACCCCGTTCCGTTACTATCCTGCATGGCTCATTTAGCGCAGTATCAACTTATTTGGTGTGGGAGATCTGCCAAAAAATGGGGCACGCATATTTAGCAATTAAGAAGCACAGTGCCTGTGCCGTTGTTTTTAAAAGCTTGAACGTGCCATTTACTTCCAGTTAGCTGTCTAATTATGCTGTTCCTAATTCTAATTATGTATGAAAAAGTTTGGATTTGTATGTTCACGTGTGCGATATTCAGGGCGGTTCATCTAGAACTCTGTTGTTTGCTATCAACTTCTAATTTTCTTCAGGCCTTACGCCGGTTTACGTCTCATCGTGGTAGGCCGAAAACGATTTATAGTGATAACGGTACGAGTTTTGTGGTTGCTGAAAATGCCTTATCATGTCTGGACTGGGACATTATTACTCATGATATGTATGTGCAACGCATTCGTTGGCATTTTAATCCACACACAGCAGCTTGGTGGGGAGGATTCTGGGAGCGCCTCATTGGTGATATGAAACAGTTGTTGAGAAAAACACTAGGTCGTGCTGGTTTGGACTATGAGACTTTGCTAACGTTGTTGTGTTGAGAGTGTAAGGCAATAATTAATTCGCGACCATTAACGTATGTATCGGAGGATCCTCAAGAGTTAGTTGTCTTGACACCATTGATGTTTTTGCGGGATCAGGTGGACTGGGGGCTACTAGATTGTGATGCTATAGACAATGCTTCATTGAAAGTGCGTCGAGTTCAGTTTTTGCGAGAGGAACTTTGTAAGCGATTCCGTTTGGAATATCTTGGACAGTTAAAACTGGTTTGCGCGAATAAAACTGACCGCTAGATCGCTCTTAATGAAATTGTGCTTGTCGGTAACGATGCCAGTAAACGTTTAGATTGGCCTATTGGACGAGTTGTTGAACTTTTCCTGATAAAGATGGAAGTGTTCGACTAAGCAAAGTTAAGACAGCTAAGGGATATTTATTGAGACCTGTTCAGCGTCTTTACCCACTAGAGTGTTATACTGTTAATGAGTTCGAGGTTCAGAATAATGTGAAGACGTCAATGAAGGATAAAGGTGAATTAAATGGTACCCCACATGTTCCTGAGTTGGCTGCTAGAGACTCCAGTTCCGAAGACGAATACTCTGAGGGTGCGGGAGGAAAATCACACGTACGGGACGGGCTTCTAAAGTACCTAAACGGTATTTAGAGTAGTGATTGTCAAAAACTGTATACTTATTAGCACTTTTAAATTTTTTGTATAATGGTTTTGTAGCATGTCTCTTTTAGATTTAGTGAGCAATATTTTACTTTATCAGAATATTCCTCAGGTGAATACATCAGAGATTGCCTTTAACTAGAACAATTTGTTGGATGAAAGGTGTAGTGGTGTTGGGCCACGAAAAAAAAAAGAAAAAAGAGATAGTATGAAGTATTCAATTAATGCCATGTGGTTGTTTTGTTGATATTGCAAGTTTGTTAATATTGCATATATATTTATGAGTAACTGTAATTCTGTATTCTGTATAAAAGCAAATAAACTCGAATCCAACCTTCGTAAACTTGTCCAGTGAATTTAATTTAGGTATAGTACACTGGGGGTTTATTATCTACGCAAACCTCTTAAAACGGGTAGTTTTTTGGTGGTGCGACAGATATCAATATTCTTCTCTTGTAGTTCTTTGGATATTTCTTGTTCCCTTGTGGTTAATGATTTATATGTAATTTTCCTAATACATTAACACGTATTATCTTAAAGTATATAATAAATTTGATTTAGTTTAGCGTCTCCTTCTCAATGAGCTGGTTCAGATTAATACTATTGATGAAGAATTAAGACTCAGGTGCTTTTAAAAAAGAGACTTCAAAATTGGAAGGATCCCCATAATGGACTGATACTTTTATTATTTTTCTGTATGTATCGATAAATTGCTTATAAAAAAAAACATTTTATTGTGCGAGATTTAAATTTTTTATTGTAATTTCAGATTATATTAAATACAAAGTTCCCTGTAAGTAATAAATATTAAGTGAGCGACATCCCCACAATAAAGATAACTACAAATACATCATTTATAATTAGTATTTTTCGCTACGTACCTGATACAGATATTATTTATATATAATATATTAACTATTTTTTATAGCAAATATTTTTATTATTATAGTCTATTTAAAATTGTTTTTTGACTATTTTTTTATATCTATTACAATGTAACGAATATTTTGCCCACATAGCCATATATATAACCACATAGGATATTATTATATGGGGTTGAAAATTGAAGACAGAAATTATTGGGGTAGAGATAGGGCAAGCAAAATAAACGAAACTGTTGCGAACGGCTCTCAGTGTTTATTTAACTGGTTTAACCCAGAACTGGGTCATGGATAAGTGAATGGTAAGGAGTTTGGGTGCGAATAATAATTGCAAACAGGTGTTATCATGGTCTATCAAAGTACTTAGCTAACAAACGTCTGTCTCAAAAAACTCGTATAAGGCTGTATAGAACACTGATAGTCCCCGTTCTCACATATGGATCAGAGGCATGGACGCTAACGAAAACAGATGAATCCGCTCTATCCATTTTTGAAAGAAAAGTGCTACGCAAGATATTCGGAGCGGTCTGTGAGAACGGAGTATGGAGGCGTAGATATAACTTTGAACTGCAGAATATCTACAAGCGTACGTTTGGTGGTAAAGATATTACCACTGTAATTAAGCGAAACTGCCTGCAGTGGGCAGGACATGTAGCCGGGCCCCTGAGACAAACATGATAAAAAAGATTCTAACAGCGCAACCCGTAGGAATGAGAAGACGGGGAAGACCAAAGCTAAGGTGGATGGACGGGGTAACACAAGATGCCGAGAAGATCGGAGTCGGCAACTGGAAAATGCAAGCGAGGGACAGAATAGAATGACGTAGAAAGCTTGAGAAGGTCGAGGCCCTCTAAGGGCTGTAGCACCAAGATGATGATGATGATGATGAAGGAGTTTGGGTTGGGGCAACTACAAAAAAAATGAAACAAAGGGGCACTTACATAAATCTCCTGGAACAAACAAAATACAAGAAAGTCCTCTAGCTATTTTAAATGGGACGCCGCTTTGAGGAAACTTCCTTCTGTATGAAAGAAAAAGGCTCTTCCCTCCTAAAAAACATAAGAAAAAGGGTTAGAATCTTTTTTAAATTAAATAGACAAAATGGTTTAGAGAAAAAAATCAAACCACACACACATCACAAACAGTTACAAATATAAATGGTAATACAAGAGAAATACTATATAATTAGTTACAAAGATAAATACCAGAAATGACAAAGAAAAAACACCTACTATATCCTATCAGTTTTACAAACTCTTGAAGTTGGAGATACTACAATACTTACAATTGTTACTGGGCGATAATTTGTAGCAGAAATAAATTGATTACAAATGAAAAAAATATCTTTTTAAATGAAACTATGTATAGAGGAAAATTTCTTTACTTTAAATTTCTGGACTTTAGAATCTATGAGGTTAGAACTGGAGTTAGATTCACCGCCACACGAACAAATTCATCTCCAAATTGCGATAGAACAAAAACAAAATTGAGGTTGAAATTGGCACACTGGATACAAACCTTAGACTCGGCTTCTTAAAAAACTGGAACCAGCCAATAGGAGAAGAAGTAGATAACAGTTAGCGCCGTACAGATACGGGGGGCTTAGAAAATTTAATACAGCTATTAGCACTAAGTGCTAAAATTAAGTCTTCATTTTTTAAATTATTAACAATTTGAGCCCAAAATTTAGTTAAAATGTTATTTTCAACTAAAACTGAAATCATTGATTTTTGTTTGTTTGGTTTTGTATCTATTAGTGATTCGCTTAATGTCATCAGTCCATCTGGTCCATAGAGGTGCCTCTATTTCTCTTAAAAAGAAAATAAACATAAAAAAATTGTTTACGGATTATCCTCATGTAACAAGCAGTTTTGAACTAAACGAACCAAAGATATTAAAAAATGAGATGATAAAGGCTATATATCAAACGACAGATGACAAAGCAACAGGATGCGATAAAATATCAGTTGAATTTTTGAAAGTTTTCGACGATAACAACCAACAAATTAAGTCTGAGACATGCAGTGCTTCAGCAAAGTAGTCAAAAGGGTGCGTTTTCGACCTCAAAGTCATAATAATTTTAAAAATCCACAAAACCCACTGCATGAAACAGAGAAGTTTTAGTTATTGAGTTCTATAAAACTTAAAAACTTGTTAGATACTTGACCGGGTCAACGTTCCTTAGCAGGGAATGTTTTATCTTATTTCTTGGTATCAATAGTAGTCCTATATTTCAGTACAAATAAGTTTCTATATAACAGGAAAAATACCCTAGACAAAAAAAATGGTATTTTAATCCATTTAACCTGCATAGCTGCTTAGCTAATCCGTGTCAATTTGAAATTTATTAACAGATTACGTTTTATACTTTTCGCACAATTTATTTAAGGATTTTAATAATAAATTTCGCTTTCAAGATAAATATCAATAATCGTTTAAATATTTTTTAATGACAGTTTTCACCCAGCCATTTCATTGGTTGGTTTAAAAATTTGTCGAACAAAAACGGAAGTAAAAGTAAAATAGAAGCCAGGTGTTATTTTCTATCCGAAAAATGTTTTTGGTTCACCTGGTGATTTTTGCTTTAGTGTACACTGATTTTGCAAGTGCAGGTAGGATATATCATAGCATGTAGTGTTCTTAGTAAATCTCTGCGTCAAGATTTTTTTCAATTACACAAAATCACATGAACCATGTAAGTTATTAGCTAGCTGAAAGATTACAGTTTATTTACAGATAAATTTATATAAATTTATGTGTGTATGTAAGTATGAATGTAAGTATGGTATCTCCTTTGGAGAATCCTCTACGTTCCATTTCGGTGTGATGTTTAAAATCCACATTTTTCTTGGCCTCACCCGTTTATTTCTTTGTGCTAGTGTCCATTTCCAAACCTTTAAAGCTATCCTCTACTTAGTTCTTTTTCACTGTTTCTCAGGTATTATTTTACATCAATGTCAACGATGTATATAAAAAAATTCAGGATGTTACTGCAATTTTCTGCAATAACATTCTATACTGCGTTTTCAACGTTAGATTCAGTGTGGTTTTAAATTGCAAGCTGTTTGTCATATTTGGCCAAGCAAAAAAGCAAGCAATTTAATTACACCCAGCCTGTGAGATATGTTCACCCCTACGAATTACGTTCGGGTGTAACAATTCATTGGAGCGAGCTGTATTACCTCGAGTTAAAAACAGGAGTCACTCCACCCCGCTCCAATGCTCCAGACCATTCATTTTCCCCCTATAGCACTCTGATGCGCGATAGGGACACAACTATCAGCCAAATACTCTTAGTAGTCCTGGATAATAGATATAGTAATAGAATATAATAGATGGTATCCTATCCGATTAAAATTCAGGTTAACGTTAGTTGCTTTATTCCAGTTATCTTCATGTGACTTATCCACGAATGTAAAATTGCTAACTTGGGCCTCAAGTCTTCGCTCTGCGCTAGGCCCAGTTCGGAGACATACTGCTCAAGGGGTTGGGTCCTACTTGCCCGTGTTTTAATATTTTTTTGAGGCTTTTGCCGGTTTTTGTTAGTAGTTTTTTAAATTTTTTTGATGGACGAAGCCGTTTTTTGTGATTTTTGTAGTTTTTTTTTTGTAGAAAGTCCTCAAACATAAATTCATAATCAAATTACCTGCACCTACACTGTACTTGCGCTTGTCCACGATTTTATAGAGCTACGAACTATCCGCTTTTATGTATTGTTATTGTTTTTTGTTTTATTTTCTCCGGTGATTTTTGTTTTCTCTCTGGTATTTTATGGTTTTTTCTCTGGTTTTATTAAATTTTACCCTTTATTTGTTGTTAGGGCTTTTATGTTTCCATCGGTAGAAAGCATCGTATCGCATGGTCTCTCACATTATGTTACTTGGATGGTTCTCTAGTTCCGCGAACTTTGTCCTTGCTTTATCTTCCATTATTTCAGTCACTCTAATTTGCTGTAGTTCCCTAAATAAGAGTCTTTAGCAACGTATCTCGGTACGTTGGCTGCTTCTCTTAGGCTGCTGTTGTGTGCCGCTTGTATTTTCTTTTTTGTTGTATTGAATATGTGTCCCCATTCGAGAGATCATATGTCAGTATAGGAAGAATTATACTATTTATTAATCTTATTTTTGTTTTCATTAGCAGTTTGCTTTTCCTTCCTGCTAATCCTCTTATTGACGCTCTTGCTATGTTAGATTTTTGTATTGTGTCGTCTACGTGTTTTTTGAATGTTAAGCCTTTATCATGATTGCTCCTAGATATTTTGGTTCGCTTTTACACTCGATGGGGTTGTTTTGCACTGTCACTTGTTTCTCTAGTTGTTGGTGCCCCTTTTTGAAGAGTACTACCTGCTTTTTTTTGGAGTGTAATGCGATTTTCCATTTTAAACTACAGTCTTCGATATCGTCTAGCGCTGTTTGCAGGTTGTTTACCGCAATGTCAATGTTTCTGTGTTTGGCTGCTATCGCTGTGTCATCGGCATATACACTTAATAAAGTTCCCTGTGTTCTAGGTGTATATTGTGTATAGCAGAGGTGACGGGACCACTGCCTGTGGTACTCCAGCCTCCGGGTTCCCGAGTTCGGACAGGACTTGTCCTATACGAACTCTGAAACTGCGGTTGTTCAAATACGAAGAGATTAGTCTCGTCATTGCCCTTCTGTAACCGTATCTTCTCATTTTATAAATTAGTCCTTTATGCCAAACTCTCTCGATAGCTTTGATTACGTCTAGGAAGGTATATTGCATATAGCTGCTATGTACTCTGTTAATCTGAGTACTTGTAACTCGCTGGAGTGCTCTGATCTGAAGCCGAATTTGTGCTTCTGGTATTATGTCTAGTCTGTCTGTTTCGGTTTTTAGTCTGCTGACTCTCTACAATCTTACTAATTGCAGGTGGTAAGTTTATTGGCCTGTAATTTTGTGGGAATGTGCTATCTTTTCTTGGCTTTGGTATCATAATGACATGGGCCTCTTTCCATCGGTTTGGGAATTTCTTGAATCTTAGCATCACATTTATTATGTTCGTTAGATACACTATGGCTCTCGACGGTAAGTATTTTAGAGCCCTGTTCGTTATTTGGTCTAGTCCAGGTGCAGATTTCGGTGAGCTGTTTTATTAGCTCGTTTAACTCCTCCGGTGATACCATATTTCGCCTATTCTGTGAACTATCATAAACAAATCCCCGTTTTGTATTTAGCATCAATTAACAGTGATAATCCTCTACAATCGGATTCGAGATCGGATCGAGAACGGTCAACAAAAAACTATCTTAATAAAAAACATTTATAGTGTTGAAGTTTCAGACTATTTTGTGTATTGTATTTAAAAACAATTATTCAAGATGTAAAAATTGACTAATAAAAAAACTACATACTAAAAACTACAAAAAACTAAATAATAAAACACTATAAATGTTATTTATTTATACGAAGCTAATATAATAATTTGTACGGAAGTTGGTTGGAGAAATAGCAACTATTTTTAATAAATAAACGTAAAGGGTAAATAAGATATTTTTTAATTATAAATTAAACATGAATTTAAGTTACTATTCATCAGCTTTGTCCGTGTCACTACAAATAACATCACTGTCCCTGTCTGTCCTACCAATGTTTATAGTAATTGGTTGAATATAATTATCAACCATGCTGTCGTGTCTCCATATGTCCGTTTCTTCTCATATTAGGTGTTTTATATAATTTTTCCATTTTTCTTGGGTAACTTGTGAGTACGCTTCCGTAATTAAATTCCTAACTTCTTCTTCTTTAAAAGTTTTGTTGCATGCGGCAATATATCTTTTCACTTCTTTCCATACCAACTCTATGGGGTTGAGCTTACAGTGATAGGGCGAAAGGCGGAGAATTTTCAAATTATGTTGTTGTGCAATATCTTCAATTGTATATCGATCGTAATTTTATAATATAACTGGTAACAACTTCCAACAGCTCTGTTTTTAAATGATTTTTTTCAAAAAATACATCTTTCGATAGAAGCCATGTTTTGATTTCTTCTTTATTGGAAGCTGTGTTAGGAACTTTCTATAATTTCCTGCTATAATAACGAGCATTACCTATTACTGTCGGCTCAGTGGATGTCGGTTCGAGCCCCAGCTCGGTGTACAGAAAAATAAAAAAGGCTAATGCAGCAGTTTAAAATTCTAGGTGAATCTGTGGCTTCGACTAGAATATGCTGGTGTCTGATCGGCCTATGGTGGAGCAGTACGGCAAGAGATATGGGCTTGCGGCTCGGTGATACTCCTTCATAGATCCCTACCGGAAGGGCGTGGCGCCTAAATACCGGTGTATATATATATATATATATATATATATATATATATATATATATATATATATATATATATATATATATATATATATATATATATATGTTAGTTTTGATATTTCCGCGGGAGCTGTATGTTATATCAATGGTATTCCGGGTTTGACTCCGCGTTAAATGTTGTTGGTTTTGATAAAAACCATTTTGACGACGTTTCGGCAAGATCTCACTTGCCATTTTCAAGTCTCTCTGGATGGTCTGCTTCTTGTCGATGTTCGAGTGGAAGTGACGCTACGGGTGTTAGGCAGCTGGCTTTTATAGTTACTGCGTGTTGCGCGCGCTCTTGTAATTGGTCCGGTGCGCAGGTCAGTGGGCGGGGTCTTGGTCGATTCCGTTCTTGCGTTATTCTTCGGGATAATTGTTTTCCATGTTTTTGGCAATCTTTGGGCATCGTCTCGAGAATTTAAATTATTTTCTTGTTTTTCTATTTCTATTGCTTCTCTGATAATTCGTTTTCTCTTGTTTTCGACATTCGCTAACATTACCGTATGTTTGAGGTCAATTTTGTGTCCTGTAGCTAAGGAATGCTGGGCTAGGGATGACGTCGTTTCTTTTCGTTCGATGGCATTGCGATGTTCTTCTTGTCTTACTTGGATCCTTCTATTTGTCTGTCCAATATAGGCTCTATCGCATTCTCCACAGGGAATTTTGTATACTCCTTGGTTTTCTAGGGGAATCTTTGTCTTGGCAGATGGTAATATGTTTGCGATTTTTCTGTCGGTGTTGAAGACAGTCTCTATTTTGTGTTTTCTCAGGACCCAAGCAGGGTCATTTGTTACAACAACTGTTTTTTCTGGCAAATTAGGAATTAGGTTATGTCATGTTATGTTATGTTATGTTATGTTAAGTTATGTTATGTTATGTTATGTTAGGTTAGGTTATGTTATGTTATGTTATGTTATGTTATGTTATGTTATGTTTATGTTATGTTATGTTATGTTATGTTATGTTATGTTATGTTATGTTATGTTATGTTATGTTATGTTATGTTATGTTATGTTATGTTATGTTATGTTATGTTATGTTATGTTATGTTATGTTATGTTATGTTATGTTATGTTATGTTATGTTATGTTATGTTATGTTATGTTATGTTATGTTATGTTATGTTATGTTATGTTATGTTATGTTATGTTATGTTATGTTATGTACCAGCATCCTTCCTCCCACATAGTTCTCTCAGCTCACAAACTATTGCAGTTTTTGCTCTTGAACTTTTTTTGAGACTTTAGTCACTTCGGTCTTCCTTTCCTAGAACCTTTTAAACCTTCACAGGTATTCCATTAGATCCGACTGCTTTATCATTCTTTTATCCTATTCAAAGTCTCGACAACCTCGTCTTTCGTTATCCCCGTTATTACATTCTCAATTGGGGTCCCGTATCCTCTATTTCTCCTCTGGTGTTCTTCATTTACAACTTCTCCTCCAAGATCTCACGATTATTACCTTTCCAATGAGTTTCTTACATACACAATACACACCAATTCTTCTCCTCTGTATTAGCTCTCTTCCTTTAGCTGTTATACTTCCGACGTTTAGAGTTGCCATCTTTAACAAACTCACAATGATATGGTATTACATCGAAATGTAATTTTTTTTTATAATTTTAATCTGTTTACTTTTTGCAGGTGATTTCTGTAGGACACACGAGGATCATAGGAGTCCATTCCCAAACCCTACCAACTGTTCGCAATTCATAATGTGCCAAGGCTACACTGACGTTATCATGGAGTGTCCGGCGGGTTTAATTTTCAATTGTATTACCTCTGCGTGTGATTGGCCAGCCAACGGGACGATCCCAAATGATTGGTGCAACCCACCTACCGGGGTTTTCGAAAAAGAACATTACTGCGACTGTTCAAAATACGTTTATTGTGTCAATGGTGTACCTAGTATAAAACAATGTGCAAATAACGCTGGAATAGATGTATGTAATAGACCTCAATGTAAAAAAGTTGTTGTGTAATTAACTGTGTTTTCTTTTTATTTTTAATTATATTATTCTTCCAGAGAAAACCAATCAATGTATAAAAGAAAAAATAATAAAATTCTAGTGTAAAAGTAATGTCTAGTGACGTCTGAAACGTAAAAAAAATGTATATAAACACACGATTCGTAGACTTACTACGGTTGCCTCTTCCGACTTACCAATGAACGAAATTACGTCACGAGAGTACAGATGTCTTTGACGTGTGGAAAATAGTAAAGATAGTGGATTATAATACCTAATTATGGAAAACTGTTGATATGTAGGCAGTTTGGTACTTAAAATTAATCAGAACCTGTTGTTAACGTTTATCCAATGTTAATGCAGGATTTACATAAATCTAGGACTTCAATCTCCATTTTAGACTAAAAATTTGTCGCGTATACTGAATTTCCATCAATACTGGATTAACTATTGAATGAATTACCGAATTACATAATTTTTTAATATCTTTCCTTCACACTACAACCTGTGCCTGGCATTCTAAAATTTCATCAACATTATTATTACGTTAATACACAATGAAAGTTTAAAGTTTTAACCTACCTTATAAAAAGATACGAAGACGATGGGTACGATGTGCAACTACAATAAATAACGTTTGTTCGATCATTCAAAATAAGTGTTTATAGAAAACAACACCAAAATTTCAAATATAAAGTAAACTGAGATATTTAAGAAACGATAAATAATAAAGCAAATAATAAACTGAAAGATAATTACCACGAACAAACTGTGATAATAAAAGGGTTTTGTATTCTTTTTTACTCTGGTGACGTAACTCAAGCATCCCCACCCCAGTCGGAAGAGGCAACCGTAGTAAGTCTACAAACCGTGATATAAACAGATGTTATTGACAATTTGGAGCAAAAGGGGAGATTGGGGCATACTGAGCTAACGAGGCAAAGCGGGGTTTTTCTGTTTTGCAGAAATGCCTATACATTCGAGAACAGCGTGTATCTCAGTCGACTGGTTCTCAGGAGATGCGTGACCTTTACAAACATCAGTTAATTATTATTCGATTTACGTTTATGGCGCGTCTTGATAGAAAAATACGTGCTTTGCACGTATACAATACCCCACTTTGCCCCATTACCTTGTACTTAGACTACGTTGGTTACCTACCTAGATTTTATTGTATTTTTTATAAGCACCATGATTAGAATATACAGAAGAAAAACCAAACAACATTCCTGGAGTGAGGAATCGATGACGAAAGCAGTCTTCAGCGTGATATCGAATCAAATGAGGTACGAAAAATCATCGCAAACCCTTGAAATTCTACAATCACGCTTGAAAGGTATGTGGCCACATAAAAGGTAAACCCACATCATTTTACTTCTGTAGAAAAAAAGTTGGGACGTTTCAGAACTGTTTCCACCCCCTAAACACGAGAGTGACTTATATTAAACTTATGGAGGGGCGATTTTATGAACTAAACCCTTGTGAGCTGAAAACGCTAGTTTTAATCGTACGGCATACCAATTTAATGTAACGAATGGCATGGCTGTTGTTGATTGGCTGTAAGGCTTTTTAAAAAGACATAAAGATATAAGCCTTAGTAAACCTGAAGCCACATCATCTGCACGAGCGCAGGGATTCAATAAAGTTGCTGTTGAGAAGTTTTTTAATCTAAATTAATTTATATTTAAATGGGAATAAGCCACAATTAAAGGTTAAAATACGTTTATTGACGTTTTAATTTCCACTTCGGAAATCGTTCTCAAAATACAAACATTAGTAAATTAAACAAATTTTGTTTTTTGTTACTTAGTGAAAAATTCTTCTAATAATTTAATTTTATCTGACTCATCTATATTGACAATTCAGACATACCTTATACATTTTAAAGTAGACGACTTTAAAATGATATTGCCAATATTGTTGAGTTGCGTTCCTGGGACGACTTTACTTATAAGATAGTTCATTCGATTACATGAAATCAACTTTAACTTGAGAATATCCGTCAGAAAAGATTATAACATGTAATTCGTCTTTAAAAAAAAAATACATGCCATGATGACAGTAAAATTCTCCTGTTAGTGATTCCATAGTAAATTATGAGGGAAAAACCAGGAAAAAAACCTCATAATACTATCCCGACATGGTAAGTATTTGATCGTGCATTTAGTTTACCTTCAATAAACACCAAATTCCGATTTTATATGTTTGTTATTTAAAAAACATAAATGATGTATTCTCTATATATGTTACTGACTTACCAATACTGGTATTTTTCTTTTAATAACTTCCTCTTTCAATATGGGTAACCAGATCCTACTACATTCTGCCGAGGAATTCGCGACACAATTGGTCTCATTTAGCATAATTAGAGCCGCTTCTTTGATTTTTCTCTTTTTACCATCCGTTTCTTTTAGGACTATATTGGAATCATTCCATCGAATCCTATGTTCATTATCCCATGCGTGTTTACAGATTTGAGATCTATCAAATTCTCTATTTTTAATATAGGATTGATGTTCACTTATTCTAACATTTAATGGTCTTGATGTTTCACCTAAATAAAACTGATCGCATTCACAAGGTATTTTATAAATGCAATTCTTTGTCCTTTCTTGTTCATTGTTAGGTTTGGTTTTGGACAAAATAGATCTCAACGTGTTTGTTGTTTTGAATGTTGTTGAAATGTTGAATTTATTTCCTATCCTTTTAAGCTTTTCCGACAATCCTTTTATGTATGGTATTGTTATTTTCTTCGTATTATTCCTTGCATATGCTGTAGGATCTCGTTCTAAGTTGTTTTGTTCTATTCGATCGATTGTTGAAAATTCCTTATTTATAAACGATAAAGGATAATCATTTTTTAATAAAACAGTTATTAACAAATGTTTTTCCTCCAAGAACGAATTTTCGTTAGAACAAGTAATTTTGGCTCTATCGTATAAGGATTTAATAATTCCCTTTTTAATATTAATATTGTGATTTGATTTGAAATTTAAATATCTGTTGGTGTGTGTTGGTTTTCTATACACCTGAGTTTCGTATCCAGTATCGTTCTTAGAGATTAAAACATCCAGAAAAGGTAATGTGTTATTATATTCCTTTTCCATGGTAAATGTTATTGTCTCTTCTTTATCGTTTATATCATTTAGGAATGTGTCCAACAACTCTGATCCATGAGGCCATATTGAGAATACATCATCTACATATCTCCACCATATTAAGGGTTTTAAATTTTGTTTAGAAATAATATTTGTTTCAAAATCTTCCATAAATATATCTGCTAATAATGGAGATAAACTAGAGCCCATTGCTAGTCCAAAACTTTGTTTATAGAATTCATTATTTAGTTGAAAGTATGTATTATCAGTACATAATGTTATTAACTCCATTATAGCTGATATATTTAGTCTTGTTCTAGTTGCCAATGTATCATCACTTTCTAATTTTGTCTTGACTATATTTAAAGTCTTATCTAATGGCACATTCGTAAATAAACTATTTATGTCAAAACTTACTAAAGTATTATTTGGATTAAATTCAATATTTGATAATTTATTTAAAAAATGTTGTGTAATTTTTATAAATGTGTCATTTTTATTTGCAATTGGTTTTAAAATATTTAATAAAAATTTTGATAGTTCACTATTTATTTATAAAATACCTTGTGAATGCGATCAGTTTTATTTAGGTGAAACATCAAGACCATTAAATGTTAGAATAAGTGAACATCAATCCTATATTAAAAATAGAGAATTTGATAGATCTCAAATCTGTAAACACGCATGGGATAATGAACATAGGGTTCAATGGAATGATTCAAATATAGTCCTAAAAGAAACGGATGGTAAAAAGAGAGAAATCAAAGAAGCGGCTCTAATTATGCTAAATGAGACCAATTGTGTCGCGAATTCCTCGGCAGAATGTAGTAGGATATGGTTACCCATATTGAAAGAGGAAGTTATTAAAAGAAAAATACCAGTATTGGTAAGTCAGTAACATATATAGAGAATACATCATTTATGTTTTTTAAATAACAAACATATAAAATCGGAATTTGGTGTTTATTGAAGGTAAACTAAATGCACGATCAAATACTTACCATGTCGGGATAGTATTATGAGGTTTTTTTCCTGGTTTTTTCCCTCATAATTTACTATGGAATCACTGACAGGAGAATTTTACTGTCATCATGGCATGTATTTGTCTTTTTAAAGACGAATTACATGTTATGATCTTTTCTGACGGATATTCTCAAGTTAAAGTTGATTTCATGTAATCGAATGAACTATCTTATAAGTAAAGTCGTCCCAGGAACGCAACTCAACAATATTGGCAATATCATTTTAAAGTCGTCTACTTTAAAATGTATAAGGTATGTCTGAATTGTCAATATAGATGAGTCAGATAAAATTAAATTATTAGAAGAATTTTTCACTAAGTAACAAAAAACAAAATTTGTTTAATTTACTAATATTTGTATTTTGAGAACGATTTCCGAAGTGGAAATTGAAACGTCAATAAAAGTATTTTAACCTTTAATTGTGGCTTATTCCCATTTAAATATAAATTAATTTAAAATGCCACAAGAAAATAGCTTCAGAACAATATTTTATAATCTGGTTAAATTAGCTATTGACAAATATCAAATTCAACCTCAGCATATCTATAACGTCGATAAAACAGGAGTGTGGACGGTTCCAAAAAGCCACTTTAAGATATTAGCTTCAACTGGAAAATGACAGATAGGAATTTTCACTTTCGCAGAGCGAGGGAAAATAATGACGACGGTCATATGTTTTAGACGGCAAGAGATGGTTCCCCAATAGGAAGACGATTAGTAGGAAGACCACGAAAACGATGAAACGACAACTTACTGGAGGCACATTGAAATACAGACAGAGTCATGTCTACATAAAAAGAAGAAGAATAAGTCATATGTTTTAGTGTTGTTGGAGACTACATCCACGATGTTTATTTTTCCTTGTAAGCGTATAAAAGATAAATTAATGGACGGAGCACCAACTGGATCTTGGGGCAAATGCCACGAATCGGGGTGGATTCAAAGTGATGTATTTTTGTTGTATCTGAAACGTTTTAAGAAATGTCAGAAAGTGCTTTTGTTGTTAGGTGGGCATGCTTTCCATGTAAATGCTTTAGACGTGGGTTTTATGAAGCCTCTAAGCACGTATTATATTAACGAAGGAAAGAAATAGCTGGCGTGACATCCTGGGCGTATACTGACCCAATTCCAGATTGCAAGTTTATTTGGCCAGGCCTTTATAAGCGCAGCTAGCAGGGCATCTCCCATAAATTCATTTAGAGCTACTGGAATCTGGCGGATAGATCGACATATTTTTACAGACGCTGATTTTGATCCAGCTAAAACGACTGATTATCAGCCGGATGTTTCAGTATCTGCACAACCCTCTAACCCCAACCCGAAGAGACTCCTCAGCCTTAAACCAGAGTCTAAGGATGCTACCAGAAATTAAAAAATAAAAAAAAAACATGGGAAGAAAAAATTGCTAAAAGTAACGTTGAAATGCTTGGTTGTTCATGGATGACTAACAGCGAAAGACAGTAATTTTCGTTCGTAAAAACTGCTATAATCACTTAATCACCTTACAATAATGACCTTTTTGAGTCACAACAAAACAAAGAAAACCCGTCAAAGAAAAAGAAGGTCACCAAAAAACTCGTAATCATCTCTAAAACAAATCAAACTAATGGTTAAAATATACAGAAAAACAAAGAAAGAAATAAATAGGAAGAAAAAGAAGAATCTGAGGAGTAGGGGGATGCTCAGTGCATCTATTGTGGTTACTTTTGGTCGCAATCCTATGAAAGACGAATAATGTGCCAAAACGCTGTGGTTGGGCACGCTGCTCCTGTGCTGGAGAAAAAGACGAGGATGAGCAAGCAACATACCTTTGTACTAGGTGTGAAACTTAAGTTTAATTCAAAATAATGTAACAATTTATTTTCTTAAAAATAAAATTACATTTTAAAGTAAACAGTTTAAAAGTATTATAATAAACTGCACTAAATTTTACTTAGTTATATTGTATTAAGTGCCCCCCTAATCTAGACTAACAACACCAAAAGCCAGAGAATTAGTAAATGCAATGGATACAAATAGACTACAACTAATTTCTACTGATAAACCAACCTGCTCTGACCGTCTGATAAAACAAATCAGCGGCAGTGACCCTAACAAAATAAAAAAAAATAATTGCAGCTTGTCATGCGGCTCCTGACTAGGTGTCATCTCTAAAAAGAAACAAGGTGTCTCATAATTAAACAAAAAAAAATCCAGAAAAAATACAGCTACGGGAAGATACCAGGATCGTCATTACAGAGTAATGAGGAAATAGATATAGATGTATGCAGTAGATTAAGAGTGGGATGCAAGTGGTGTGTAGTGTGATAAATAGATTTTCATGAAACTGAAAGAAAAATTCTACAAATCTGAAACGATAATGCTAGGAAGATTGCGACTAAAAGCGCAAAACTTTACGAATATACAGACAAATATCAGATACAAAGAAAAGTCAACTATTTACAGCATCGTCAGAATAAGCTTTTAAATATCTAAAATGGGATAGTGTTGGTGTGAATATTGAATGTAAACATTTGAATCCCTCCGCATTTCTGATGATATTGTCTTAATCACTGACAATAAAAAGTGATGCTCAAAAAATGATATAGTTATAGCTGGGCGGCTTTTGGGAAATTTAGAGACGTATTTAAGTCTAACATTCCTATTTATTCGAAAAAGAATATAAATGTGTTCAAACAGTTATGGAGGGAGTTACCAGGACAAAATATGCAACGCCGACATAAGATATTATATATATATATATATATATATATATATATATATATATATACACATATATATATATATATATATACACATATATATATATATATATATATAAATATATATATTGTTATGATGTATTGTTTGTTTGAATGATGAGCAATGAGTATTTTTTAATAATATAGGGTTTTTATCGCGGTTCTCAAAGAATTAGTTTGTAAGTTCTTTTTTAAATTATCTTTATTATATCTATTATGAAACACACATTATATATCTAACCTAGCCAATGTAAATTTAAAATACACTATCTTTAAATTGAAATTCTTATGAAACTAATTAAATTCTATAGACAATGTAAAATTTAAACAAACTATCTTCAAAATTGAAATTGTTATGACACTAACTAAATTATATTAACAAAATTTTGTACCTTTCTGTCACTGAATGCCTAAATGACTGTTTTCCACTATATAGATTATAATCACCACTCAAATGTCTGCTTCTCAGCTTCGGTTATCCTTGTTTTTGTGAAATTACTTTTTCCAATTATTAGCTTCCACCAATTTAAGATATTTTTCTTCACGGCATTTATAAACCACCAAGCAAACCAGCAAACAGCATTTATATTTATTCTTCTTTTCTATATACCAATATCCAATCACCAAATATATTATTTAATTTTAATATTCAATTAATACTTCTTCCATTATCCAATTATCATTTATACATAATATAATTTTTTAATCTTCAATATTTTCTTTATACTGTTTCTTACTTTTGATTTAACTCACTATATTGAACAATTATAACTGATTTGAATTCTTCTTACTAACTGAATGACCTCTAACTGATTGAACTGAATGGACTTTCTTACTAAAACTTTCTGACTGACTGACTGAATCCAAATCACCGGGTATTTATATCTTTTTGGATGTTCCAGAACCATCTGGTAAGAAATCATGTTCCATTTGTTCTATTAAATACATGTCTGAATTTTCTGGAACAAACCATTTCGCAAACAAGGCCATCTCCGGTGATCTAGAGAATTCCATACTTTTCTATTAATAATTTTGTTGACATTTAGGCTTTTCAGATCAGAATATACACTTAAATCATTAAATATATATAAATTGAACATTTTAAACTAACATTATTATTATAACCCCACTTTATATTCGTAATTATTCTTAAACGTCACTTCAGAGTATGTATATCTGGTTGCCTAGTCACATGGCTCACTTAAATATATTTACAACATTAAAATACAACTTTTTACAATTATTATATGCTAATTTCTCAAAAATGCCCTCACATAAATAATTTTTATTAAATTCTCTAGTATATAACTTCTTAAAATAACCAAATACTTGTTATATCTAATATTATGTAGTATATAATTTATAAATTATTTTCTTTAAACATTAATCATATCAATACCCCAAAATAATATTTAAAATAAATAATTTACTTATTATTTTTTTAAATATTAATTTTCTTGTCCACTAATTTAATTTCTTATTTAAAATTTGTTCTATTAAATACATCCCTGTTCGCTGTCTATGTCAAACTGTCATGTCAAATGGAAGTTTGTGTGTTGTATGTTTGTGTTTGCTACATTTTACCGTGGATGTTAGGATACAAATCTAGGAATTATTTCCATTCAAAAGGCTTTCATCCATATAAATTGGTAAGTTTTACACTTTTTATAAAGACATTTACACAGTCAATTCTGTATCTAACCCCAAATTATGATTTTTAGGGTACCAAACAATTTCCATATGTACAAAATTCAACAAGTATGTCAAATTTATTCACAATAATGAAATCTACCATTTATTTAAAAAATCAAGTCTATTGAATAAAATGGATATGTCAGTAACAGTTGTTATTATTAATGTTAAAAGTATAGAAAACATTATTCATTCTCTTCATAATACTTAAAGATGTAGTTGATATGGAACATGCCTCTTAGTCTGTTCTCTGCATCTATTAACACATAACTATTTAGTCCATTCTGATTTTCAATTCTGTATGGACCTTCAAACATTGGTTGCAATTTCTTACAACGGTTTTCTTTAACATTACTTTTTCTAAGTAAACGAATTAACACTTTATCTCCCTTTTGAAATGTGATTGGTTTTTTTATTTTTCGATTTTGTCTTCTGATATATTTTTCAGCTTTCCTCCTAATTCGGTTATTCACTTTCTGCATTACTTGTTCTAACATATCCTGATTATATTCACTAATCCATTTTCTGTTTCCTATATGGCCAAACATTAAATATTCTGGTACTTCCTCTGTATTTAAATTATGTGTATTATTTAAAAAATATTCTACATGTGGTATATGTTGCTGCCACGTTTCATGTTGATCTTGGCACACTATTCTTAAATATTTTATAACTTCTTTAATATATCTTTCTGCAGGATTTGCCTGAGGATGTCTGATACTTGTAAAATGACTGTTGATTCCCTTTTTCTCACAAAATGCTCGAAATTTTTGGTTGTTAAAATATGTAGCATTATCTATTATGCAATTTCTAAATGGTCCTATTTCTTCGAAAAATTGATTAATATATAATTTCAATGTTTTAACATTTGTTCTTGAGCAGGGATATAGTTTAATAAATTTTGTATATAAATCAACTATCACTAGTATATGCTTTTTTCCTGTTGGACTTGGAACTAAATTTGAGATAAAATCCATGGACACTATATTTAGTTTTTCATATACAACATTAGATTTATGTGTTCTGGTTTTTGAAATTCTTTTCTTTGTTTAGTTGACATATTGGGCATTGGGTAGTAATTTCTTTTGCTATACTTATGTCATTCTTTGCAAAATAATTGTCCCTAAATAGCATCCATAGCTTTCTTGAACCAATATGCATATAATTGTTATGTAAATTTTTCAATATTTTCTTTGCTAAAGTTCTAGTTATTACATATACTTCTATGCCATTTATTATTTTATAATAAACTCCATCTTTCTTAAGGACTTTTTGTTTTTCACTCAAATTGATCTGATCTCTTATAATATCTTTTTTAGAATATAATCCAGTACTTTCTACTAATTGATTTAATCCAATTTTTATTGTTCGCTGCCCTTTTTGTGATGTATTTTCTAACCTTGATAAAGCATCTGCCACTATATTGGATTTTCCAGAAATGTATTTGATTTCAAAGGAGTATTCACTCAATATTAGACTCCGCCGATGTATTCTACTGTTTCCATATTTGTTATTTAATATAGATGTTAAAGCTTGGTGATCTGTTTCTATTGTAAATTCATTACCCAACAAATAAAATCTTAATTTTGTGACACAGTGTATTATACTTGCTAGTTCTAATTCTGAAACTGAGTAACCCTTTTCATGTGGCTTTGTAATTCTTGAAATGAATTGTATTGGGTATTCGACCCCATCATGTATTTGTAATAATACCCCTGATAATCTCTCTATTGATGCATCTGTTCTTAATATGAATGGCTGTGTGTAGTCAGGATAGTATATTTTCAAATTTGACAGAAAAATGTTTTTAATCTCTTGGAATGCTAGTTCTTTTCTCTGATCCCATCTCCATTTTACACCTTTTCTCAGTAGTTCAAGTAATGGAATTTCTTTTATACTTAGATCTGGTATCATCCTTTTATAATAATTAATTATTCCAATGAATCCTCTTAAAGTTCTTAAATTGTGTGGTGTTTTATATTCCTGAATGACTTGTGTCCGTTCTGGATCCATTTCGATTCCCTTAGTATTAAGTTTATAACCTAGATATATTACTTCTTTTTGAAAAAATGTACATTTTTCTTGATTTATTTTTAGTCCAACTTTGTCTAATCTGTTAATTATAATTTTTAGGTGTTTCTCATGATCTTCAGCTGTTTTAGAAAAAATTAATATATCATCAATGTAGTGAATTACAAAATGTTCATATTGATCCAAAATATCATGAAGACATCTACATAAAGCACTGCAAGATGATTGAAGTCCAAATGGTACTACTTTGAATTGATATACTACTCCATCTATCTGAAATCCTGTATACTGTCTACTTTTTCTTTCTAGAGGTATTAACCAAAAACTATGCTGTAAATCAATTTTAGTGAAAAATGACATTCCTGTAATTCTTCCTAGTATTCCATCTATACTCATTGGTGCTTCAAATTGCTTTTCAGTGATCTTGTTAATATTCCTTGCATCCAAACATAACCTGATTTCACCTGATCTTTTACGTACTACTACCATAGGTTTTATAAAACGTGTATCTGCCTTCTCAATGATTCCATCTTCTAACATATTATTAATTGTTTTGTTTACTTCTTCTCTGTATTTATATGGTATTGGGTATGATTTTGTTTTAAAATCTTTTTCTTCTTTAACTTTTATACTATGGATATAATTTTGTTCAATTCTATTTTCTTTATTGACAAGTCTCTTGTGTTGCTGCAATATGGAAACGACTATTGATTTATATTCTTCAGGGCAATTTAAAACTTTTATCATATCTTCTTCTTTACAAATAAAATTATTCTTCATTTTGTACTCATTATTCCTTGCTTCCAATTTTACGCACTCCACCTCGTAGGCATCCATCTGCTTAAAATTTCCATTCCTTAAATATTCACTACAATAATTATTCTTTACATTCTTTTGGGACATTTCCCTATCATCAAAATACATTTCTTCTTCATAAACATCATTATTTTCTTTTAATAATATCCTATCAACTCTTATTCCTTCTTCCACCTCATCTTTCTGCATAAATTTAATTATTTGCCCTTCCAAAGTTACCATTTTTTCTTCAAAATCTATCTTTACTTTCTTCTTTTCCAATTCATCATTTCCCATTAATATATCAACACATAAATCCTTGACAATAAATCCTTGCATATTAATTTCTTTATTGAGAATATTAATTTTAAAATTGGCTAGTTTATCAATTTCACCCAATTTCTTATTATTTGCACCAACAATTTTAATTTTTGGAATCTTTATTATATCTGATAGTTTTAATGTATTAAAAATAAAATTCTCCGAGACTAAAGTACTTTCTGAACCAGTATCTATCATAATTTTAATCATTTTATTTTTGACCAAAGCATTTATATAAATTAAATTAATAGATTCAATAATTTTATCTTCATCTAAAGAAATAAATTCAGAAGGTTTTTCATAATAGCAATGGCCTAACTTGTAATTCAGAAAGTTTACTGAACAAAATTTTGATTATTAGAATAATTGTCAGATTGTATCTGACCACTTGGATTTGATGTCCTATGTCTTTCCCTACTATGACTTCTACTCACATTTTCTTGCCTTGTACTATTTCGTTCCCTGTCTTCGCAGCTTCTATTCCTTAGTACACAATTTACCTGTCTGTTATAGTTAGGTCGCTCTGTATTTCTTCTATTGTTAAAATCTTGTCTATTATTATTAGTACTGTTATTAAAATGTTGTCTATTATAATTACTGTTATTATTATTAAAATTTTGTAAATTATTACCATATCTATAATTATTATATGATTGTCTATATTGTTGATTATCATTTTTATTATATTGAAAGTTATTATTGTTTTTTCTGTTGTTATTATTACTTGTCATATTGCCTCTTTGTATTCTTTGAATAAAATTAATAAAACTATCTATTGTTTGAATATTTTGTACAGTTACTGTTTGCACAACATCAGCATCAAAATGTCTAGATACATTTAAGACTGTTTCTTCCTCTCTAAGTGGTGGTTCTAAATATTTTGCAACTGTTATCAGTTTCAATGCATAATCTACCATATTTGATTTTAAATTGTGATTATACTTTCCAAAATATAGAATTTCTCTAAACTTTGCTTGCTCTAATTCACCCCAATAATAATTTAAAAATTTGTTTTCAAATGTTTGAAAATTATCTAAATCATTTTCAATACTAGCAAACCAAGTTGCTGCATTGTCATTTAATGTCACTCTAATATAATCTTTAATATCATTAATATTATTCACTAATCTTAATTTATGTTTTAAACTGTTTATGTATACTCTAGGAGGCAAATTTTTTATATTACCAGAGAATTTAATCCCAGTCTCATTTGTTAAATTTAAGTAAGGTCTCCCTATGTCTCTCATTTGTGAAATATCATCTATTCTCTGTTCCACATTTCTTATTTGATTACTATTTATTTGGATATTTTGTTGTATATCGTCTAATTTTTTTTCTGTGTTTCTTCTGTCTTCGTTAATTTTTACTTCTAAGTTACATTTCTGCAACTCTATTTTCTGTTCTATATCGTATCTTATTATCTTGAATAATCCTCTTTACTTCTGTCCTCTCATTTTCTATCCTTTTCTTGTAGTCATTCCGAATATTTTTTATTTCATTTGCTACTTTTTTCTCTGCAGCTTCAAGTTTTTTATCCATTTGTTTTTCTATTTGTTTTACAATTTTATTATTATTATATTCTATTTTCTTTTCTAATTTTCTATAATTCTCTTCTAATTTCTGTTCCATTTTTTTCATGTCTTCTTTGACTTCTTTTGAATTCTCTTCCAATTTTTTTATGTCTTCTTTGATTTCTTTTGAATTCTCTTCCATTTTTTCGTATTCTCTTCCATTTTTTTCGTATTCTCTTCCATTGTCTTGTTCATCTGCATCATTAATGACATCAAAGCTGCCATATTGACATTTTCCTCTCTTTCTGGACTCATTTCTGCAGTATCTTGTGGAACTTGAACTAAACTCTCCTCTTGTATAGGTTGTGTTTCTACTTCCACATCTTCTTCATTCTTTTTGCTTCTTGTACCTTTCTTTCCTTGAACATTTTGAGACTTTACTTGTTCAAATATAATTAAAAATAAAATCTATAAATTTTTTTTTTACTGATAATTAATTTAATTATATGAGAGCACTTATCTGCCCAAACTAATTCTTTTAAATAGAGAGCCCCACGTTGGGCGCCAATTGTTATGATGTATTGTTTGTTTGAATGATGAGCAATGAGTATTTTTTAATAATATAGGGTTTTTATCGCGGTTCTCAAAGAATTAGTTTGTTAGTACTTTTTTAAATTATCTTTATTATATCTATTATGAAACACACATATATATCTAACCTAGCCAATGTAAATTTAAAATACACTATCTTTAAATTGAAATTCTTATGAAACTAATTAAATTCTATAGACAATGTAAAATTTAAACAAACTATCTTCAAAATTGAAATTGTTATGACACTAACTAAATTATATTAACAAAATTTTGTACCTTTCTGTCACTGAATGCCTAAATGACTGTTTTCCACTATTTAGATTATAATCACCACTCAAATGTCTTCTTCTCAGCTTCGGTTATCCTTGTTTTTGTGAAATTACTTTTTCCAATTATTAGCTTCCACCAATTTAAGATATTTTTCTTCACAGCATTTATAAACCACCAAGCAAACCAGCAAACAGCATTTATATTTATTCTTCTTTTCTATATACCAATATCCAATCACCAAATATATTATTTAATTTTAATATTCAATTAATACTTCTTCCATTATCCAATTATCATTTATACATAACATAATTTTTAATCTTCAATATTTTCTTTATACTGTTTCTTACTTTTGATTTAACTCACTATATTGAACAATTATAACTGATTTGAATTCTTCTTACTAACTGAATGACCTCTAACTGATTGAACTGAATGGACTTTCTTACTAAAACTTTCTGACTGACTGACTGAATCCAAATCACCGGGTATTTATATCTTTTTGGATGTTCCAGAACCATCTGCTAAGAAATCATGTTCCATTTGTTCTATTAAATACATGTCTGAATTTTCTGGAACAAACCATTTCGCAAACAAGGCCATCTCCGGTGATCTAGAGAATTCCATACTTTTCTATTAATAATTTTGTTGACATTTAGGCTTTTCAGATCAGAATATACACTTAAATCATTAAATATATATAAATTGAACATTTTAAACTAACATTATTATTATAACCCCACTTTATATTCGTAATTATTCTTAAACGTCACTTCAGAGTATGTATATCTGGTTGCCTAGTCACATGGCTCACTTAAATATATTTACAACATTAAAATACAACTTTTTACAATTATTATATGCTAATTTCTTAAAAATGCCCTCACATAAATAATTTTTATTAAATTCTCTAGTATATAACTTCTTAAAATAACCAAATACTTGTTATATCTAATATTATGTAGTATATAATTTATAAATTATTTTCTTTAAACACTAATCATATCAATATATATATATATATATATATATATATATATATATATATATATATATATATTATTAATCATAAAAAAGCATATTTATGCCACTGTTCACCTCACTCTTTAGTATACTTAAAATTGTAGAAAGAAAGATAGTACCTACCTGCTCACTGGATTGTGTGTTTAATATATTTATGAAACCAGCTAAAACGTGAGAAGCTTGGTCCTCAAAATAGTGATCTACCACCACACCATATTTTATGTCTACCACAAACTAACCCATACGATCAAACATATCTAGCAATAAAAAGTCAAAAAATAATTTTTTTTATTTAATTTAATGTAACATTTCAAATACTATAACAAAAATTTTCTATTTTTTTTATGTAGCTGTCTTGCATCCTGCATGTTCTGGCCAGTCACAAACATTTAAAGTTGGATTGAAGTGAAGAGATCCGGGACATGTATGTTCATAGGGCACACCGTTTGAACATTGACAAAACTTGGAACAATTCCTTAATGCAAAATAAACAGAATCTGGTCCATCAATAGCTGGGCATACTGAAAAACAAAATATTAATAAAATATGAAAAGACTTATCTAATCTATATTATATTACCAACTCCTTCCTTTTGGCACGAATTAGGCTTAGGTACAACTGGACCAGGATCACAGTCATCATTATTTGTTGGTGTAACAGTAGGGTCTGTAACTATATCTGAACCTCCGCATCCTGCATTCTGTGGCCAATCACAAACATTCAATTTTGGATTAAAGTGAAGACCATCTGGACAACTATGTTCATATGGCACTCCGTTGGAACATTGGCAGAATTTAGAACAATCGCTGAGTGGGGAATAAACAGAATCGGGTCCATCAACTGCTGGGCAAACTATAAAAAAGATGCTTAGAATCTCGAAATATACGGTTTAAATTAGTTGACTTACCGACACCTTCTTTTTGACATGCATTAGGAGCTGGAGTTGGATTTGTGTTATTTCCACTATCTTGTGTTGGTGTAACAGTAGGGTCTGTAACTATATCTGAACCTCCGCATCCTGCATTCTGTGGCCAATCACAAACATTCAATTTTGCATTAAAGTGAAGACCATCTGGACAACTATGTTCATATGGCACTCCGTTGGAACATTGGCAGAATTTAGAACAATCGCTGAGTGGGAAATATACCGAATCGGGTCCATCAACTGCTGGGCAAACTATAAAAAAGATGCTTAGAATCTCGAACTATACGGTGTATATTAGTTGACTTACCGACACCTTCTTTTTGACATGCATTAGGAGCTGGGGTTGGATTTGTGTTATTTCCACTATCT
Organism: Diabrotica undecimpunctata; assembly: GCF_040954645.1. Taxonomy (NCBI): domain Eukaryota; kingdom Metazoa; phylum Arthropoda; class Insecta; order Coleoptera; family Chrysomelidae; genus Diabrotica; species Diabrotica undecimpunctata. The sequence continues at coordinate 105,532,662 of NC_092807.1, read as the reverse complement.
TGTGTTGGTGTAACAGTAGGGTCTGTAACTATATCTGAACCTCCGCATCCTGCATTCTGTGGCCAATCACAAACATTCAATTTTGGATTAAAGTGAAGACCATCTGGACAACTATGTTCATATGGCACTCCGTTGGAACATTGACAGAATTTAGAACAATCGCTGAGTGGGAAATATACCGAATCGGGTCCATCAACTGCTGGGCAAACTATAAAAAAGATGCTTAGAATCTCGAACTATACGGTGTATATTAATTGACTTACCGACACCTTCTTTTTGACATGCATTAGGAGCTGGGGTTGGATTTGTGTTATTTCCACTATCTTGTGTTGGTGTAACAGTAGGGTCTGTAACTATATCTGAACCTCCGCATCCTGCATTCTGTGGCCAATCACAAACATTCAATTTTGGATTAAAGTGAAGACCATCTGGACAACTATGTTCATATGGCACTCCGTTGGAACATTGACAGAATTTAGAACAATCGCTGAGTGGGAAATATACCGAATCGGGTCCATCAACTGCTGGGCAAACTATAAAAAAGATGCTTAGAATCTCGAACTATACGGTGTATATTAGTTGACTTACCGACACCTTCTTTTTGACATGCATTAGGAGCTAGGGTTGGATTTGTGTTATTTCCACTATCTTGTGTTGGTGTAACAGTAGGGTCTGTAACTACATCTGAACCTCCACATCCTGCATTCTGTGGCCAATCACAAACATTCAATTTTGGATTAAAGTGAAGACCATCTGGACAAGTATGTTCATATGGCACTCCGTTGGAACATTGACAGAATTTAGAACAATCGCTGAGTGGGAAATATACCGAATCGAGTCCATCAACTGCTGGGCAAACTATAAAAAAGATGCTTAGAATCTCGACCTATACGGTGTATATTAGTTGACTTACCGACACCTTCTTTTTGACATGCATTAGGAGCTGGGGTTGGATTTGTGTTATTTCCACTATCTTGTGTTGGTGTAACAGTAGGGTCTGTAACTATATCTGAACCTCCGCATCCTGCATTCTGTGGCCAATCACAAACATTCAATTTTGGATTAAAGTGAAGACCATCTGGACAACTATGTTCATATGGCACTCCGTTGGAACATTGACAGAATTTAGAACAATCGCTGAGTGGGAAATATACCGAATCGGGTCCATCAACTGCTGGGCAAACTATAAAAAAGATGCTTAGAATCTCGAACTATACGGTGTGTATTAGTTGACTTACCGACACCTTCTTTTTGACATGCATTAGGAGCTGGGGTTGGATTTGTGTTATTTCCACTATCTTGTGTTGGTGTAACAGTAGGGTCTGTAACTACATCTGAACCTCCGCATCCTGCATTCTGTGGCCAATCACAAACATTCAATTTTGGATTAAAGTGAAGACCATCTGGACAACTATGTTCATATGGCACTCCGTTGGAACATTGGCAGAATTTAGAACAATCGCTGAGTGGGGAATAAACAGAATCGGGTCCATCAACTGCTGGGCAAACTATAAAAAAGATGCTTAGAGTCTCGAACTATACGGTTTAAATTAGTTGACTTACCGACACCTTCTTTTTGACATGCATTAGGAGCTGGAGTTGGATTTGTGTTATTTCCACTATCTTGTGTTGGTGTAACAGTAGGGTCTGTAACTATATCTGAACCACCGCATCCTGCATTCTGTGGCCAATCACAAACATTCAATTTTGGATTAAAGTGAAGACCATCTGGACAACTATGTTCATATGGCACTCCGTTGGAACATTGACAGAATTTAGAACAATCGCTGAGTGGGAAATATACCGAATCGGGTCCATCAACTGCTGGGCAAACTATAAAAAAGATGCTTAGAATCTCGAACTATACGGTGTATATTAGTTGACTTACCGACACCTTCTTTTTGACATGCATTAGGAGCTGGGGTTGGATTTGTGTTATTTCCACTATCTTGTGTTGGTGTAACAGTAGGGTCTGTAACTATATCTGAACCTCCGCATCCTGCATTCTGTGGCCAATCACAAACATTCAATTTTGGATTAAAGTGAAGACCATCTGGACAACTATGTTCATATGGCACTCCGTTGGAACATTGACAGAATTTAGAACAATCGCTGAGTGGGAAATATACCGAATCGGGTCCATCAACTGCTGGGCAAACTATAAAAAAGATGCTTAGAATCTCGAACTATACGGTGTATATTAGTTGACTTACCGACACCTTCTTTTTGACATGCATTAGGAGCTGGGGTTGGATTTGTGTTATTTCCACTATCTTGTGTTGGTGTAACAGTAGGGTCTGTAACTACATCTGAACCTCCGCATCCTGCATTCTGTGGCCAATCACAAACATTCAATTTTGGATTAAAGTGAAGACCATCTGGACAACTATGTTCATATGGCACTCCGTTGGAACATTGACAGAATTTAGAACAATCGCTGAGTGGGAAATATACCGAATCGGGTCCATCAACTGCTGGGCAAACTATAAAAAAGATGCTTAGAATCTCGAACTATACGGTGTATATTAGTTGACTTACCGACACCTTCTTTTTGACATGCATTAGGAGCTGGGGTTGGATTTGTGTTATTTCCACTATCTTGTGTTGGTGTAACAGTAGGGTCTGTAACTATATCTGAACCTCCGCATCCTGCATTCTGTGGCCAATCACAAACATTCAATTTTGGATTAAAGTGAAGACCATCTGGACAACTATGTTCATATGGCACTCCGTTGGAACATTGACAGAATTTAGAACAATCGCTGAGTGGGAAATATACCGAATCGGGTCCATCAACTGCTGGGCAAACTATAAAAAAGATGCTTAGAATCTCGAACTATACGGTGTATATTAGTTGACTTACCGACACCTTCTTTTTGACATGCATTAGGAGCTGGGGTTGGATTTGTGTTATTTCCACTATCTTGTGTTGGTGTAACAGTAGGGTCTGTAACTATATCTGAACCTCCGCATCCTGCATTCTGTGGCCAATCACAAACATTCAATTTTGGATTAAAGTGAAGACCATCTGGACAACTATGTTCATATGGCACTCCGTTGGAACATTGGCAGAATTTAGAACAATCGCTAAGGGGGAAATAAACCGAATGAGGTCCATCAACTGCTGGGCAAACTAAAAAAAGATGCTTAGAATTTCGAACTATACGGTGTATATTAGTTGACTTACCGACACCTTCTTTTTGACATGCATTAGGAGCTGGGGTTGGATTTGTGTTATTTCCACTATCTTGTGTTGGTGTAACAGTAGGGTCTGTAACTACATCTGAACCTCCGCATCCTGCATTCTGTGGCCAATCACAAACATTCAATTTTGCATTAAAGTGAAGACCATCTGGACAACTATGTTCATATGGCACTCCGTTGGAACATTGGCAGAATTTAGAACAATCGCTGAGTGGGAAATATACCGAATCGGGTCCATCAACTGCTGGGCAAACTATAAAAAAGATGCTTAGAATCTCGAACTATACGGTGTATATTAGTTGACTTACCGACACCTTCTTTTTGACATGCATTAGGAGCTGGGGTTGGATTTGTGTTATTTCCACTATCTTGTGTTGGTGTAACAGTAGGGTCTGTAACTATATCTGAACCTCCGCATCCTGCATTCTGTGGCCAATCACAAACATTCAATTTTGGATTAAAGTGAAGACCATCTGGACAACTATGTTCATATGGCACTCCGTTGGAACATTGGCAGAATTTAGAACAATCGCTAAGGGGGAAATAAACCGAATCAGGTCCATCAACTGCTGGGCAAACTAAAAAAAGATGCTTATAATCTCGAACTATACGGTGTATATTAGTTGACTTACCGACACCTTCTTTTTGACATGCATTAGGAGCTGGGGTTGGATTTGTGTTATTTCCACTATCTTGTGTTGGTGTAACAGTAGGGTCAGTAACTACATCTGAACCTCCGCATCCTGCATTCTGTGGCCAATCACAAACATTCAATTTTGAATTAAAGTGAAGACCATCTGGACAACTATGTTCATATGGCACTCCGTTGGAACATTGGCAGAATTTAGAACAATCGCTAAGGGGGAAATAAACCGAATCAGGTCCATCAACTGCTGGGCAAACTAAAAAAAGATGCTTAGAATCTCGAACTATACGGTGTATATTAGTTGACTTACCGACACCTTCTTTTTGACATGCATTAGGAGCTGGGGTTGGATTTGTGTTATTTCCACTATCTTGTGTTGGTGTAACAGTAGGGTCTGTAACTACATCTGAACCTCCGCATCCTGCATTCTGTGGCCAATCACAAACATTCAATTTTGGATTAAAGTGAAGACCATCTGGACAACTATGTTCATATGGCACTCCGTTGGAACATTGGCAGAATTTAGAACAATCGCTAAGGGGGAAATAAACCGAATCAGGTCCATCAACTGCTGGGCAAACTAAAAAAAGATGCTTAGAATCTCGAACTATACGGTGTATATTAGTTGACTTACCGACACCTTCTTTTTGACATGCATTAGGAGCTGGGGTTGGATTTGTGTTATTTCCACTATCTTGTGTTGGTGTAATAGTAGGGTCTGTAACTACATCTGAACCTCCGCATCCTGCATTCTGTGGCCAATCACAAACATTCAATTTTGGATTAAAGTGAAGACCATCTGGACAACTATGTTCATATGGCACTCCGTTGGAACATTGGCAGAATTTAGAACAATCGCTAAGGGGGAAATAAACCGAATCAGGTCCATCAACTGCTGGGCAAACTAAAAAAAGATGCTTAGAATCTCGAACTATACGGTGTATATTAGTTGACTTACCGACACCTTCTTTTTGACATGCATTAGGAGCTGGGGTTGGATTTGTGTTATTTCCACTATCTTGTGTTGGTGTAATAGTAGGGTCTGTAACTACATCTGAACCTCCGCATCCTGCATTCTGTGGCCAATCACAAACATTCAATTTTGGATTAAAGTGAAGACCATCTGGACAACTATGTTCATATGGCACTCCGTTGGAACATTGACAGAATTTAGAACAATCGCTGAGTGGGAAATAAACCGAATCGGGTCCATCAACCGCTGGACAAACTGCAAAAAAAATTAATTTTTTTCTAGAAATTAGATAAATTGATTACTTTACTAACCAATGCCTTCTTTTTGACATGAATTAGAATTCGGAGCGGTTGAATCTGTTGGTGTAGATGGTGTGGTGACAGTAGGGCATGTATGAGTTTCTGAGCCGCTACAACCTGCATTCTCTGGCCAGTCACAAACATTTAATGTGGGATTAAAATGAAGGCCGTCTGGACATTTGTGTTCATATGGAACACCGTTTGAGCATTGACAAAATTTGGTACAATCTTTTTGAGGGAAATATATGGAATCTGGTCCATCAATCGGAGGACAAACTGTAAATAATATAAAATTGTTTATTGTATTATTAGGTAATATGTAGAGTTGGGGAGGATGGTTATTATGAGAAATAACAATGTAATGTTTTAGTAAAACTAGTTTGTCTATTTATGTTATCTTCCCCTCGTCTCTTTTTTGATTCCTATTATGTTCATTTCTTCAATAATGTTTTGTGTAGTTGTGTTATAATAAGTTTCCCGTTACTTTTTATAACTGTTTATGGATATACAGAAGTTACATTTTTAATAACACTTTTATATTTGATTAAGTGTGTTGTGGTCTTTTATGCCTTTTGTTCTAGTATCAATATCCTTATTCAATATTTTTTTTACTTTCATATAATTCATTAAAAATTATTGTTATTAAATTTTGATAAGATCTTCAGCTTAGTTTCATCAAAATATTATGGAAACATGTAGAATATTGATAGAAGAAATATATTCTGGACCACGATCTTTAAAACCATGAATAAGACCATACACCATATTACGAAAAATACTTATATACTCACGAAAACTTTCAAGTAAGCAAGAATTTTGGTCTTCATTATCATCGCTAGACGGATTAACAATTTCTCCTTCACAGCCTGCTACGATTGGATAATCACAAACGTTCAATTTCGAATTGAAGTGTAGACCTGACGAACAGTTATGTACGTAAGGAACGCCGTTTGAACATTGATAGAATTTTGAACAGTCTTCGTGGGGAAAGTAAACGGAGTCTGGACCATCAACCTTCGGGCATTCTGTAAAATGAGAAAGTACTAAAAAATATCCAAACGGAGAGTACTTTTAATAAAAGTGGACTTTTTGGTTATTTATCTCTTTTGGATAGTATTTAGCTTGGTGGGAGAAACTTAGCCAGGAATTTGCATATATATATTAGTCTAGAACTAAAAATTTCCAGTTGATTTTAAAGTCAGATTCACAATTGCTTAAGAGTGTATTTTGGCGACTAGCTTTAGTGTAAGATTTGAGGTGCAGGGGAAAGGGTAAGCAATTAATTAAACTGAAATATGATAGTGTTAAATGACAGAGCTCTTACGGTTTCAATAAAGAATTATAAAGATGAAAAATGAAAATGTGCTACTTTTTTACAATTCATAAATTTTATCAATGGTTCGTTTGTGATCTCTGTAGTATGTTTAATTATACAAATCACAAAATTTTTAAAATTAGACTCCGGATTTCTAAGCATATTGTTTATGGTACGTAATTAATAAAAGCGGGACTATTTTATATTCTTGAACCATACTATATTTAATATAAAATTAGTATTTCTTGGGTTTAGGTCAATAAGTAATATTCAATTTGGAACTAGATTTTATTGTCCATTGAAATCAACGTTTCAGCAGGAAACCCTTGCCTTTAGGACAAGGAATATTAGGAACAAAAAATTATTGTAAAATATATCAAAAACGTAAAACGGGACACTGACTTGATTGAATTGACTGAAGTAAAATTGATATCTGATATCTCATGGTTTACTGTCATTAGTATATTATTATATTTATGTGGCGTATCATTGGTGTTTTTGAAAAAGGTAAAGTGGAAATGTGTTATGACTTTAAGAGTTTTTTATGGTGTTATATTTATTATTATTTAAATCAGATTGAAATTTATTTTATTTATGCTCTGTGTATCTTTTTTGTCATTGATTGCATTGGTATTTTTTTTTTATTTCTATTGATTCGTATATCTCCCTTTTCTTTTTGTTTTGTCCGGTTTTTAAAATTGTGATGTTTTCGAAGTCGATAAATTTATGCTTCTTCCACTTCCACATGCTATCATCATGATATAAGATATTAATTTTACTTCAGTCAATTCAATAATGTCAGTGTCTCGTTTTACGTTTTGGTAAGTTTTTTATATATATTTTACAATAACTAATATAATAATATAAAAATATATTTTATTTTACAATAATTTTCTACATTTTAAAATCTTGACAAAAGCGAGGGTTTCCTGCCGAATTGTTGATTTCAATGGACATTAAAATCTAGTTCCAAATTTAATATTACTTATTGAACCTATACCCAAGAAATACTAATTTTATATTAAATATAAAGGCAGATAGGAGAATAAATATTTTTACGTTAATATAGGAAAACAATATAGGAATTCTCATAAAAACAAAAAATTTGAAAATAAAAAAGGGTTTTAAACATGTATATTAGAAAGAAGAAAACGATTTTTCTTCATTTAAATATACGTTACTTACCTACGTTAGCCAATCCGGAATTGACACTAACACAAAAAAATAATAAAATCAGAACTGGAACCATCTTTCTACTGTACAAGCAAAAACTAGGTTCAAATCTAAAATTGTCTATTGGTGATGAATGAGTGTCTCCTTTTATATTAGCAAATATCTATTAAGATTAAAGAAGATCCGATAAATAAAAAAATACTAAAAGTTAATTCTGTTTTCCGTTCTAAAGTCGCCAATATTTTTCTCGAAAATAATATACCGATTACGGTTTATCCTGTCACATGATATCGGGGCAATAAATTATTGTAACGTTGTGCAGTGACAAAGATTGCAATCATTCAAAGGTTTTATTAAAATAATTATTGTATTATTTTCATATCAAATATTTGTTTGTCAATCCTACTTTCCTTGATTTTTTTATAATGCTACGGCTTAGTTGTTTACGGATAATAATGCAAATCTTCAGCAGGTGTTGTTGGTATTAACAAGAACCCTGTTATTCACTTAAATTAATTTTTTTTCTCCTAGCTTTAGGTTCGAGATTTCTTTTAATTAGTTCTATTTTATTATTGGGTGTTGATTGAATAGTAATGCGCAACTTATAGCCTCCCCTATTCAATTGTCAATCTTGCCCTTGGCTTGCGGAAGATCTAATAAAAAATGCTCCTATATTGGGGTAGGCCAGAGGAAACCACTAAATTACACACAACCAAACTTATATGGAATCACCATGTTTTACAAACCAATATTTATTTCTTGCGAAAAAACTTGATATTGTTGCGAAGAATAAAGGTTTTTATTAAAAATAAACAAACCAATAAAACAACCAGATAACACAGCCCGGTACGGTATAGACTATTTGTTTTAGTTGTAAATTACCAAACCAAAATAAACAAACTAACTTTCGCTTTCAAAACCAAAAATATGTCTTATGTGGGGTTAACGGATGTGCAAAAGGGAAAGATTATTGGTCTTGTGGAATAAGGAATGTCTCAAAGGGACATAGCTACAGTGGTAGGCGTAACATAGGTCGTTGTGTTAAAAACCTATGCTAGGTATCACGAGTTAGGAACGCTTAAGAATAGAGGATAAAGTCGCCAAAAAGTAACAATGGCTTGCCACGATCGTTTTATTGTCTTCTTCTTCTTCTTCTTCCTTCTTGTATGTAGGCTTTAAAGCATGTTTCTTCTTCAGTATTAGCCTCCTAAATTGTTTAAATTATCGCACCATCTTTTTCTTAGTCTGCCAATACTTCTTCGTCCATTTGATAGAATGTGTTCGTTCCACTCCTGTTTCCGTTTTGTCAGTCGTCCATTTATGTCTTCTATATTGCACGCTCTTCTTATTTTTTCGCTTCTTTCTCTATCCAACAGACTTTCCCTGATATTCGTCGGAGTATTTTCATCTCTGTTGTTTCTAGTAGTCATCTCGTTTTAAATGTGTCAGGTCTTGTCTTCGCCGTGTGTATTAATATAGGTCTACTTGCTGCTTTATAGATTCATGTTTTTGTGTCTTGTCTTAGGTGTTTGTTCTTCCAGATTATGTCATTAAGAGATCCCGCCGCTTTACTTGCTTTTAAGCTTTGTTGTCGTACTTCTTCTTCAACATCTCCGTAACTAGTTTTATCTATTCCCAGATATCTAAACCTTGCTTCCTGCTTTATTATTTTCTCATCAATTTCAATTTTACATCGTAGTGGATATTTAGATGTTGTCATACATTTGGTTTTTTCTGCTGATATTATCATTTTGTATTTCTTGGCTGTTGTATTAAAGATGTGTGTTAATCTTTGAAGCTCGTCTTCTGTCTCAGCGATTAATGCGGCGTCGTCTGCGTAACATTTCGTCCATTATTATATTAAAGGGAAGTGGGCTTGACGAGTCACCCTGTCTGACTCCGCTTTGTACTGGTATACACTGTGTTAGTTTTCCATTTATCTTTGTATTCGATTATGAAAGTAGATGTTTTTGATGGTTTGTTTTCGATGTTTTATTGTCCAAGTAGTTAAAAGAGACCTAACACTTTTTCACCCGCAACTCCAATAGCGGCATTTGGGAGGGTACAGGTATTAGTGTTACAGTTGAAACGATAAGAAACTTAAGTGGGACTTCGTGCCCAAAGACTATGTAGCAGTAGATAGTTAGGGTTTCCCTAGTTAACCAGGCAGCACAAGATTGATTGCCTAAATTGGTGCCTTCAACACCAAAATTGGAACATTGGAAATTGGCAAAATGGCTATTTTCACACGAAACCAGAATTTGTGTAAAATTATATAACCAATGAATTCGTGTACTTAGAGAAAGCGGAAGACAAGCAAGAATGGAAACAGCCAATCTGTTCACAGACATAAAGGAGAAAGTGTTATTTTCTGGGGAAGTGATATGTGCGGTGAAAAACTCCTTTAATTTCCATTCAACTAACTTTAATAGCTCGCAGGTATGTTGATCTGGTTCTAGAACCTGTAGTTAGACTTTGAAAAAGTGCAGTAAAAAAAATTTAATTTTCGTGCATGATAATGCACCTCCACATACCAGCAGAGTCACTACAGACTTCCATAATAAGAAATATAAGATGATTCCATGTAAGTTTGGTTGTGTGTAATTTATCTTAATTATATATCATTATGATAATAGTGATCGGAACCCAAGATTCAGTAGGGAAGAACAACAACAAATAAAACACAGGGCATTATCCGTGTAAATCAAAGCATCCAATGGTTCACAATTAAATAAAGAATGTCTGAAGATAGGTAGAATTGGGAAGATAATTTTTTTCAAATGAAACGTTTAAACTAAATATATTGTGAATTACTGATGAATTCGACCGTTACTTTATGGAAATTCATTTTATCTAACAATAAAAAATTAAACCTTTTGATTTCAAAAATTCCACAAAATTTATTATCACTACAGCTGTTGCTGTTTTGGCAGAGTGCCTTTCTGAGTGATCAATTTTTGACATGAGAACTATTTGTCTCCAGTTGGCCCTTCAGAATTATGTTTGAATCTTTTAATTTGCTAATTTCCATAGATTCTAATAAAAACAGCTTAAGGTCTTTATTTTGAACAGAAATTGGTCATTAAAAGAATGATTATGGTCTAGAAGGTGAATTGAAAGCTCTTTTATGCTCTGATATTCGTTTGTTAAAAGTTATACCAGTTTGACCGAAGTAAGTTTTTGTATTAATTTTTTAAGTTGAACATTTAAGTTTGTAGACACCACTGTGTCAAATATATTTGCCTTAGTTGTTTGTTCTAAAAGCTGGTGTTATTCCTTTCTTTTTTATGTGTTTGGCTATTTTTGTTGATATCTTGCCTGTATATGTACTCGAGCGGAAGGTACAGAGAATCCTAGTATTCCCCCTACAGAAACTTTTATTCTAGTAAAAAACCTTTTAGACCATAATATTAGAAATCCAATTATTACATCTAAAATTTTACATCTTATTGAAATTTGCATAAACCAGGACTATTTTGAATTTAATAATCAAATATATACAAATAACAGTGTAGGACTTATAATGGGTAATTCTGTAAGCTCATTGCTATCAGATATTTTTTGGATCATTTAGAAACAAGGATTTTAAAACATACCATATTCAAATAGTTTTCATATTGGTGGAGATACGTAGACGATGTACTGGTGTGTTTTCCAGAAACTAACAGCCAATTTGGCCAATTCTTTTCGTATATTAATTCACTCCATAGTCACATTGAATTTACAATAGAAACAGAATAGAATTATTCCAAAAATTTTCTAGATGTAAAAATTATCAAACTAAAAACAAACATGAGTTCTCTGTATTTTATAAACCTACCTATACACAACTCATCATCCCATCCTACACAACATAAATTGGCAACCTATCGTAGTATGTTACAAAGATTAATAGAAATTCCCATGTCAAAAAACAAATTCGAGATAGCATTAAATATTATTAAGCAAATGAGAGTAAACTACATAAGAAAGACCTGAAATTAGAATTTCCACCACTAGGAAAAAAACCCTGTACCTACTGCTCGATTACATATACAGAAAAGATATCAATAAAAATAGCCAAATACATAAAAAAGAAAGGAATAACACCAGCCATAAGAACAAACAACAACTTAAACAAATATATTAAAAACAACGAGAGCCAAAAGAAAAAGCACTTATAGAATAGAATAAAATATTCTTTATTAATCCAATGAGATCACAATGTGATATAGGACAAGTCATATAGTTACATAAAGCATAATCAACAAGTTATATAGGACAATTACATAAAACATAATCAACAAAATATAGATTAATATAAAATATATATATGCAATATAGAACGTCTCTGAACCCCGTCGGTCCTCTATCCCTGTAGTTTTTTATTAAGTCAAAATAATCATTTAGGTTGTAAACGCATAATTGGATCAAGCATGATTTTAATTTATTTTTGAATTTTTGAATATTATTTTCATTTCTCACATTAAGTGGCAAACAATTGTAAAATTTAGATCCTGTAAAATCAGGACTAGTTTCAAAAAGAGTTGTGGAGTGTTTACACACGCTTATCAACCTCACGTGTCTTGACTTGTCGGGTAATTATGAAAGTCAGAGTTGAGAATAATACACTTATAAATATATATAAAGCATGGAAAGTCAACAGTCTGTGTTCAATAAAATATTTACGACATGATTGTCTATTATCAATATTGAATATCAATCTGAGAATTTTCTTTTGAGTTAGAAAAACTCTAGAAGAGTTCCTAGAGTTTCCCCACAAGACAATATTATAGGCCATATATGAATAAACCAATGCATAATACAGACTTATCAATTGATTGGTATTAAATAGAGTTTTCAACTGAAGGACCTTATTCATTGTTTTGCAGACTTTAGTAACATTTTCATCCCATGTCATATTACTTTCTAGAATGCTACCAAGAAATATTGTTGTATCACTAAAAGGTATTTCCTCAGAACTAACTGTGATCTTGGGATGGCTTACAGCGCGAGTAGAACTGGATACAAATAGTTTTCTTTGCATTTACCATTTAAGAGTTCCTTTTACAATGGGTTGTAATTTCCTGTGCTACCAAGTTAATTTTTGATTACTTCAGCTGACTCGTCAACTACAATTGTTAAATCATCTGCATAGAGAACTCTATGATCTGCAGTTAAACAATTTATCAAATCATTGATATATAAAAGAAATATTAAGAGTCCCAAAACGGAGTCTTGTGGTACACCTTGATCAAGATTAAAAACAGATGACTTCTTATTATGTACTTTTACTAGGAATTTACGATGTTGTAAGTATGACCTTAACCAGTTCAAGAAGTGACCCCGAAAACCAAGGGCTTCTAATTTATGCAGTATAATTTCAATGTCCATAGAGTCAAAAGCCTTAGTTAAGTCAAAAAAGAGTGCACCCACATACCTTTTTCGATCCAAGGCAGTGTGGATATAATTAAATATTGAAATAGAGGCACTCTCTGTAGATTTATTAGGAAGAAACCCATGCTGGCATTTATTTAAGATATCATATTTATTAAGAAAATTAACATTTTATTGTAAATACACTTTTCAATAATCTTAGAGAGTACACTTATTACAGTGATTGGCCTGTAATTATCAACCAAACATGGATCTCACTTTTTGAAAATTGGACTAACTACTCCCGTTTTAAGGTCACTTGGAAACTTGCTATCCTTGACAGATAGGTTGATGATGTGAGACAGAACAGGAGATATATATGAAGAAATGTATTTAATTAGTTTAGTAGGGATTTGGTCAATACCTACTGAGCTGGTATAGTTTAAGGAAGATATAACATTCTCAATATCAAATGGTGAGAACTCAGAAAAAAAGAATGTGTTGTTAATAATTGTAATAGTTGTGAAATCGTTAAAGGTATAGTTATTGAAATGTTTTAATAATGTGTGTTTGACTGATGTACAAAAATACTCACCAAATTTGTTTGCTATCTGTTCTGGATGTATCAATTTATTAGTAGTGTATAAATACAGTAGTGTATATAAACTTAAATATGGGGACTGTTAAAAAAACTTCCATCGGTCAAACTGGTAGAACTTTTAACAAACACGGCAGACTGTGCCATAATTTTCGAGGGAGGACAAATCCTGGTGGAGTTTCTATGATTTATTATATGTTTCTCAGTATTGATTTCCAACCTTCGATAGAATGAACTTTAAGAATATAAACTATTTTATTATTCCCCGTTGGATGTAAGTACATATACTTATTTTTATATATATTATTTATATAATTTTTATCTGCAACAAGTTGGCTAATATCTTTGTTTAATACAATTGTGAAAGTGGGACAAATGCTAGATGAATGAAAGCGCAATATCGCAATATTTGGGCCTGTGAACAGAATCTACGACTCTGATATGAGTCAGTTTTTACAATGAAATAAATACTCTTATAATTTATATTTGTTGTTGTTAATTTTCTTATTTATTAATAAAATAAAAGAATAGAAGTGTTAAATGTTTCTTTTCTATACAGAAAAACAATTCAGTTTGTGTTTGAAAGCACCATAAGTCCAGTATATCAACATTTTTGAAATAATCATTAAGAAAGATGGTGAAATATACATAGGTCATACAACTTCTGCCACTTTCATTACATGTGTAATGTACATACTACTTTAGTCGATTTTCTCGTATCTTGTCCATAATTGGCGCAACTCCATTCTTTTCCTGATATTTTCATTTTTAAAGTGATCAAGGAGGATATGTCCAAGATGATCGATCGCAGCATTCTCATTTCCATGACACGCATAGCCTGTTTTTGTTTTGCTATGGCTGCCCAACATTCTGCTTTATATAGGGTCACTAGGTGAACAAAGGTTTTGTATACTTTTACCTTGATCGAGGATTCAACAATCGCACAATTCTCCAGTCACTTGGCACCAGTTTAGCCATGTTGCGTTAATGCTAGATCGTGTGTCAGGGATTATAATTCCTCACCTTTGCTAATGATTTTGCAATTGATTTGAATGTTGGCAGCAACGTTCTAAATACATAGCTGTCAAGCAGTGCCTTTCATTGTTAAGTTTGCTGCTGCAATTCGTGTTTGGTGGTGCTTGCAAGAAAGACGTCGTCGCCAGCACCATCACTACATAGGATAAAGATCGGTGAGGATAAAACCGCTAGACACGAACAGTAATAGGGATAAGCGGAAATATTCCTGATATGCATACGGTGGAGCTTGTGACGTAGATGTAAAGAAGTTTCACCCAGGACACGTAGATTTCAGGAACGTGGTGTAATCTGGGGTTATGCCACATAAGGTGATGCGGCATGCGGTCGAAGGCCTTTACCAAATCGATAAAAGCTAGGTGCACTAGTACAGAAATGAACATTGAATCAATAACACAGTTTACAGAAATAAGACAGCTTCACTAAGAAAGACCGGAATAATTGGAAAATTTTTGTAAATAGTGAAAAAGTTACATTCATTTATTTTTTTCCTCTACTTGCCCCAAAAATTGTTCTAGAATAAAAAGATTACTGCTCTTATTTTACAACTTTTATTTATCGAGGCTCTTACAGCTTTTTTATGGAATATTTGATTTATGTATGGACATAATTCCGATTGTTAATTGTAGTAAATGTGTGGGGAATTACTCAATCAATAAAATACTGTTAGCCTCCAACTTAAAAAGGAAAACATTTTTAATCCTACCTTTTGGTTTGTTATTCCCCATTCTATAATAGTATTAAAATACCATAACCATACTGATTTTTTGAACCTGACCTTTAGTTTTATTATTGTCAGATTACTTAACGACATAATATATACTTTTATACTACAGCAAGTAATATCTTAATTCAAAGAGTGAAACATATGTAATTCCGATTGTTAATTGTAGTAAATGAGTGGGGAATTACTCCATCAATAAATACTCTTAGCCTCTAACTTCCAGGAAAACATTTTTAATCCTACTTTTTGCTTTGTTATTCCCCGTTCTAGAATAGTATTAAAATAACCTTACTGATTTTTTGAACCCAACCTTTAGTTTTATCATTAATTTATTGCCAGATTACTTTACGACATAATATACTTTTATACTACACCAATTAATATCTTAATTCAAAGAGTGGCTTTAGGTTTTTTTTTCGTAGGTATTAAAAGTATGATAGTACCATATGACTCATGGTTTTATACATTTTTTTTTTCATTTCTATATTGCTAGGGAGGTTAATTACGGTTGAATTGTAATATAAACTTTACTTGTTACTAAATTTGGCAAAGAATTAACTGGAATGAGTAGCGTGAAAACAACAATTATACAAATTTTTGGCGCAGACTATATCAGTTTTTGTATTTAGTTCATGTTTTGTTTTGATTTATTTGTCATTCATTTATTTTTTCCATTACAAAAAGTATGCGATCAAATATTATAAAATTGTAATAGCTGGTGTTTATTTGACATATAAACCAGGTCCATAATAAAACAAACACAGCTCAAACATTTTCCCTTCCAAACACTGAAAATTTAAATAAATACTTTGTTAATGTGAGTAAAAATATAACATCAACTATTTTGCCACAACAAGATTTCATTTCCAATTCAGAAAGGTCTCAAATTCATTTTTCATAAAACCAGTTGATAAATCTGAACTAATCCAAATCATCAGTAATACCAAAAGCAAATCTTTCTGTAGTACTGATGGACTATCCATAAAAATTTTCTCAAATCTCCCAAAAAATGTGTTGGATGTCCTGTTCTCGCTAATTAAGGATTCTTTTAAAAACGGTATATTTCCCAGATCCCCACCACTCAACTCCGATAGTTATTGTCACGAATATGTTTGTGAAGGAGTCTAGCTTTAGGTTTGGTTCTGACTAAATAACTTACAACTTCAAAAAGTTAATTTTTGTGATTTACGGTAAGTTGTATTAAACGGATTTTGGTTTTTTCTAGATGGCCTTAATCGAGTTGATAAAGTTATAAACACTTTCTATAATACAATATCCTATACAATATTCCTATCTTCTATTTAGTAAGTATGTTCCAGTCTACAGAAGTTTCAGCCAAAATATACACCTTAGTTTCACACCGATACTACTCTACCTTTTTTGGTTGTCTGTTAATTTTTAAACATTAAAAGGAAAAATCACAGTGGTTTGCTGTATACCATGGTTTTTAAAAAAACTTACAATAAAGTAAAACTTCTGATGTTTGATTGTATAATATATATTTATGATAATCTGACAGGACCGAATACGTTTTGAGTAAAATTTTAATGCATTTGGATAATTTTTAAAATGTGTATAATAAATATATACCATCATACATCCGACGTTTTCATTTTATTGTAAGTTTTTTGGTGATTTAGTTATTGGACTTTGATACATTATTTAATTATTAAGGCAGTACAAAGTTCGCCGGGTCAACTAGCGATAAATATATTTACTCAATATTGTCATATCTAATCAGGCAGCTAAGACCTAACAATTTTGTCTTAGCAATAAACACAGAATGTCTAAATTATCACAGTATATCTAAATTGATCAGGTTAAAAAAAAAACTAAAATAATTCTAGATAGCAAAAAATTGAAAAATAAAATGATTTCTGGAACTAACAAGATACCTTCTTTTTTATTAAATACTGTATAAGTGTTTTAACCAAGCCATTATTAAAGATTTTCACTTTGTGTTTATTTGTTCTTTTTTTCATTACATACAGACTTAATAATTGGCTGGGTTGTCTACATTATACAGAACACACTTTCGTCTTAGGAAGATTTCGATTTACGGCGGATTAAGGCGAATTTGGATTTGGCATCAGAGGTTGAGGGTCATTATTACTAATTTTGAGATTAAGAGGTAAAATAAATAAAAATTCAAGTTATAGAGGTAACAAACATTTTTATTTAACATAAACGAACATTATTTTAAAACATCTTTAAAATATTGAAATATGACATTAAAAAAGTCAGTTTTTGTTTGCATTGGGAATTTCCGGTGTTCCGTATCTATAGCATTGTTTAAGGTATAAAGAGCAACAAATTCTCGTTCTTGCCTCTTTGATGGAAACCCATGGAACACATGTCGTATTATTTATGTCTTCTATGTCATCTAAATCAACAGACCTAATAAACTGCAGAAGTTTTTAGATGCGCAAACATAAAATCAGATCATTTTGTCTAGTGATCTTAACATTAGGGCTAGAATTTTTAACAGCAGTCAATAAAATAAAATGGATAAAAAAAGGGATTGTGCAAAAGCTGAAAGATGCGACAATTCCAGAACAGTACTCAAAAAATATCTTCTTCTTCTTCTTTAGCCTTCATTTATCCATTGTTGGACATAGGCCTCCTCCAATTGCTTTCACGCTTTTCTATCTTTTGCAATTTTCATCCATTGCTTTCCAGCTACAGCTGTTATATCGTCTATTCATCTCTTTTTGGATCTTCCCACGCTTCTTTTTGTTTCTCGAGGTCTCCAGAATGTCACTTTATGAGACCATCTGTTGGTGTCTTGTCTTGCTACATGTGCTACCCATTGCCATCTCAATGTCGCTATTTTTTCCATGATGTCGGTTACTTTAGTTCTTCGACGTATTTCGGTGTTAGGAATTTTGTCTCTGAGGCTTATATTTAACATGGCTCTCTCCATGGCCCGTTGAGTTACTCTTAATTGTTCTGCTATTTTTCTTGTTATTGCCATAGTTTCCAATCTATAAATTGCAACTGGTAGTATATAAGTGTCATAGGTTTTTCGTTTTAAGTGTATTGGAATTTTTCTGTCTTTTAAAATGAAGCTCATCTTACCATCTTTTAATTTCTAGGATTTGATTTTCCTTTTTGTTTTTAATCGCATGTTCTAGATATATATATATATATATATATATATATATATATATATATATATATATATATATATATATATATATATATATATATATATATATAAATGTGTGTGTGTAAAAGCCAAATGGAATAAATTCATTATTTAGGTTACTGTACATATTTATAAAAAATCCCGAAACACGTCAAATTTAAATTATAACTTGACATTCTTTAACGTGAAAATGCAACCCCTACCTTCAACCCCCTTAGAATGACAGGTACAACCCCCAATTTTTAAAATAGGAATTATAGGCTTGTGATATATCGTTTTAAAGGTCTTTTCATTCTCCATTCAAAAATGTTGTCGTTTTTAAGTTTATTAAAATTAATTAAGATAAAATAAATTAAAATCATGTGGTTGCCGAAATTCGCTACAATACAATCAAAAACTAAAATGTAATGCAAACCGTAATAAAATGTAGAACACGAAAAAAAAACTATGAATATTAATGAAGTAGATGTTCAAAATGTTCACCGCGAACGTCTTGGCAACATCCTAATCTCAAATAAAACTGTCTTCTAACATTATTTAACATATCAGCCGTGATCGATCTAATCGCAAGCGTTATTCGTTCTTTTAAGTCATTTAAATCAGAAGGTTTAGTTTTGTACACATGGCTCTTCACATATTCCCATAAAAAGAAATCTAATAATGTAAGATCAGGTGATCGCGCTGGCCATTCAATCGATCCTCGCCTCCGATCCCAATCCACCGATTGGGAAATATTGTATCGAGGTACTGCCGGACATTAAGTTGGTAATGTGGTGGTGCCCCATCCTGCTGAAACCATGTGGTATTCGCTGGAACTTGAGGGTTTCCTGGATCAGGATATAAATTTGCCAACGTTGGAATGACATCATTTTGAAGTAGTGCCAAATAATTGTTGCCATTCAAGTTGCCCTTAATGAAAAAGGGACCAATGATATTGTTTCCTACAATCCTTGCCCAAACATTAACCTTTTGAGGGTATTGAGTGTGTTCTTCTCTCATCCAGTGAGGATTTTCCGTGGCCCAGTAGCGGCAATTTTGCCGATTAGCATGACCGTTAAGTGAAAAAGTACACTCATCAGAAAACATAACGTCTTCTAATTGGATAATATTGTTATCCAACATGTCCATCATTTGCTCACAAAAAAAAGTTCTCCTATCAAAATCGTCTTCCATGAGCTCCTGAGTAGGTATCATCTTATAGGGATGCAATTTATTTTCTTTTAATATGTCTACTATCGATGTATGGCTAGCATTGAATGTAGTGGATGCCTGTCTACTCGATGTATGTGGATTTTCCTGAAACTCAAGCAACACATCTAATTTGAGTTCATCACTCAGTGCATTGGCAGCTGCTTTTTTTATCTGCCTTACGTGACCAAACTCGCGAAACTGCATCTCTATTTTACTTATTGTTTCTTGGGATATAGGCGATAAATTAGGAAATTTCTCATGAAAGAGGCGAGTTACTTCCTGTTGTGTTCGGGTGTTATCTCCGTAACCAATCATTTGTAAAACTGTTATTTTATGCATTTTCGTTAATCTAACCATTTTTGAGAATTAAATTGAACGAACTTTTTACTTAAATTAAAATACTGACAACTTAAATAAAACAATTTACTAATGCGTGTTAAAATAACGTTGCCACGGAAATTCTTTAAAGTTTTTTAATGGTTACCATCTAAAAACCACATTGCTATGGTTTTTGTTCACTTTCTCATTATCAAGACCTAAACGGGAAATAAGTTTTGAGTATATTTTAGCGAATTTCGGTAACCACATGATTTTAATTTATTTTATCTTAATTAATCTTAATAAACTTGAAAGCGACAACATTTTTGAATGGAGAATGAAAAGACCTTGCAAACAATATATAACAAGCCTATACTTCCTATTTTAAAAATTGGGGGTTGTACCTGTCATTCTAAGGGGGTTGAAGGTAGGGGTTGCATTTTTACGTTAAAGAATGTGAAGTTATAATTTAAATTTGACGTGTTTCGGGATTTTTTATAAATATGTACAGTAACCTAAATAATGAATTTATTCCATTTGGCTTTTACACACTGTATATATATATATATATATATATATATATATATATATATATATATATATATATATATATATATATTATAGGATATTTTCTGATGCCAAAGTAAATAACTTGGGTGAGATGGCAGAAAATATCACCAACAGGCTAAGGAAGCATAATGTAAATGAATAAGGCCGGACAGATATAGACTCCTACTGGACCAGAATAAAGTAAAATATAGAAGCAGCAGTAAATAGGAACAGAAATTTATGCCCGTAAAAATAATTAGTTTGACGATACAGAAAGCCTACAGAAAGATGCTTACCCGACGAACTAAAACAACTTTAGAAAATTACCAAGCAAAGAGAAGAGAAAAAAAGAGGATACACAAAAGAAAAATACGAAACCACTTAAATAAGGAACTTAAATATATAGAAAACCTCAACAGAGAGAAAGAATTCAGAGCATTCTTTAAGAAAGTTAACATCAGCAGAAAAGAATTTCAAGGCAACTACAAGACAATGCAGACGTCAGAATGGCGACCTATTAACAACAGGGAAAGGAAGTATTGAATAGATGGGTGGGATATTTTAACCAGGCAGTTAATATAGAGGAAGGAGAAAAAAGCCTGAAAGACGAAAAAGATGAGGTAAGGGTAACAGACTAGAGGAAAGAGTAACCACCAACGATTCTTGAAGGTAAAGATGCAGTTAAAAAACTAACCCGAAACAAATCATCCGGAATAGATAATCTCCCAGCTGAACTATATAAAGAAGGTGGACACGATACCATAATGGAATTACAGCAGCTTATAAAAGAAATATGGACACAGAAATCCCTTCCCAATGATTGGAATATTAGAATACTTTTCACCATTTACAAAAAAGGAGATGTCTTTGAATGCTCTAACCACAGAGGAATTACGCTTCTAAATGTAGCGTATAAAATATTTTCTACAGTACTATGTCACTGTATGGCACCATACGCAGAACGGTTAGTAGGAACATACCAGGCTGGTTTCAGAGGTAATAAATCGACAATCCATCGGATTGCAACCCTGAACAAATTTTAGAAAAAACACTGGAATATGACATTCATACTCATCACATATTTATAGACTACGAAGCAGGCTACGACTCTGTGAATAGAAGAGAAATTTTCAAAGCAATGAAAGAGCTAGGAATACCAAATCAGTTTGTAAGTAACAAAACTAACTCTTGAAAAGGTTGAATGTAGAGTACGACTTCAGAGGGAACTGTCTGAAACTTTTAAAACTCTCTGAGATCCTCTCTCCTATACACTGTTCAATCTGGCTCTGAAAAAAGTAATACGTCTGTAACAAATTACAACCATTGGTTCAATATATAATAAATCAGTGTAAATGTTTGCCTATGCTGATGATATCAATATTGTTAGTAGAACGGAAAACGCTGTATGAGAGGCATAATATGTAGCATTAAAGAAATCAGCTACAAAAATAGGTTTAATAACAAACACCAACAAAATTAAGCATATAAAAATATACACGCAACCACAAATCCTACGACAACTTTGTTATAGAAAACGACGTCATCAGAGCAGTGATCGAATTTGTATACCTGGGAGTACTCCTTAACACTGAAAATAATACTACCGCAGAGATAAACCGCAGAATTTGCACGGCCAACAGATGCTATTTTGGGCTCAATCTCCTCCTTAAATCCACAATTATATCGAGAAATACAAAAATAAAACTCTACAAAACAATAATATACCCAGTCCTAACATATGGTTCAGAGACCTGAACTCTAACAAAAAATAATGAAAACATGTTAGGATATTTCGAAAGAAAAGTACTAAGGCGAATCTATGGAGCAGTGAATGACAATGGAGTGTGGAGAAGACGATACAGCTTCGAACTTTATAGAATATACCAGGAACTAGATATCATAAATAATATATTAAGATAGGACGTCTGAGGCGGATGGAACAAAATGACCAAGCTAAAAAAACACTCCTCGATAGACTCTTTGGTCAGTGAAGAAGAGGAAGACTCAGAACAAAGTTCCTTAATAACATCGATGAAGACATGAGAAACATAGGAATACGTGCTTGGCAGAGGAAGACGATGATTGAGGAGGCTACGACCCACGCAGGGTTGTAAAGCCAGAATGATGATGATGTCACCTAAATCATTAGTATTTGTTTTATAAGCTACTATATTCATTTCATTATCAGATTATGTCCCAGCATTGGAACTCCATCATCGCACGTAACAAAGTCCTCAAAGGATATTTTTGATTCAGACACTACTTTATTCTATTCTGCAGGAGGTGAAATAGAAATATCTGCGGTTTCAGTTTCTTCTATTGAGGACACCGACGATGGAAAACCACAGTATACAAAACAGTTTGTTATTGTAGTCGTAGTTACATTTCTCAAAGCTTAACAGCCGTTTTTGTGGCTTGCAATACATCTATAGTATAATTTTTTTCATATTAACCAACATGTTCTTGACAATTTCTTTTCGTTATAAAGATTTGAAGTTTTTTATGATACCTAGGTCCATAGTCTGTAATCTTTTTGTGGTATTGGAAATATTAGATTTTAACTGCTGTCATTTGTGAAATATCAATATGGACTGTACAATTATTAATGAATAATAATTTTTCTTTGTCC
This sequence comes from Diabrotica undecimpunctata, assembly GCF_040954645.1. Classification (NCBI taxonomy): domain Eukaryota; kingdom Metazoa; phylum Arthropoda; class Insecta; order Coleoptera; family Chrysomelidae; genus Diabrotica; species Diabrotica undecimpunctata. The sequence goes on along the minus strand of NC_092807.1, from coordinate 105,509,505 downwards.
ATTTTCTTATCAATATTTTTGAGCCGGTTTTTAAGAATTGCTGTTAATACTTCAAAGGTAGTGATGGACACCTTAAAAAACAAGGAAGTTTTTTTAGATGTACCGATCACTAATGGTGAAATTTTTTCTGTGCTCTACAAGTTAGAGTCTTATCAGGAAGAATTAAAAAAAAGTCCCGTTTCATCAGCATTGAAGATTTTATAAGGTTCTTAACTATGTAATAAATTTAGCAATTTACTTTTCCATTTATGATAGGTTTCAATGTTAACACTTGCACTTTGCTCACAATTTTTTTTTAAACAAGTTCATGTCTTTTGCACTTCTCTTCATTACTGGCCCTGAAATTGGTCACTCCCACTGATTTAGAGGATATTTTGACTTTTTCTTGCAACAGTGGTCCACTAACATTGATATTTTGGCTCTGACACTGCTTAAACCATTTAAGTAATTAAAGAGACTTAAATTTTTTAGTTTACGTTTCACATCATGTTTTAACAATTTTTATTTGTAAACTGTTGTACAAATTGATATAAGGTAAGTGAGCCAAATATTGCCACCTTAACGTTTGGTTCTAAATAAATCCTACATTTTTATTAATAAATGAAAACAAATTTATGTAGTAGTAAAGAAATATATTTTCTTTTACAATATATTTTAATTATATCAAAAAACTAAACAAAAACTAAATATAGAATACTTTTTTATTGATATTGTGAATGGCAATATTAGGATCTCCTATTATTGCTACCCACGTCAATATTAGGCACTGCAGAACTACGGTTAAAAGTAACACATTTTTCTGAAAAAATAAAGGTAATTAAGTAGTATAAACGTAACAAACATTTCTGAAAAATATATCCAAAGAACATTGAGGGCAAGTAAACTTTTCTTTATCATCTTTAGTCAGTCCTACACAGGACTCCTGAAAATAACGATGGCATACTATGCACAAGCGCATATCTTCTTTACTGCAGATGTTACAAAGAAAACATAACCATGATTTTTCATAACTTGATTTCTTTGTCGTACTGCTCGTTGCTTTTTTGACAACTTTGGTTGGTTTATTTAATTTTGATATTGGTGCGAACAAATCTTTGGTAACTTGCTGGGCTTTATTGTTTAAAGCTGGCTTTCTCTTCACGGTGGGTAATTTAATTTCCGGTGTAATCAGCAGTCCTGTATCTTTAAAAGAACTGTTTAAGCATTTGGATTCAGGAGTTAGTCGACTGTCATCTTCAGAGCTGCTGCTCCTCTTAGATCTTTTCATAGGTTCATCTTCACAAGAGACATCGTCAAGAGAGTCATCGTGAAGACTAAAATCTGATAATGATTCGCTACTTAAAACAGTAATTAAACGCTTCTTTTTTTTATTAGTTTTCTCTGGCACTTGATATCCACTTGTACCTGCCTCATTTTTATATGCGGGTTCAATCGACTTGCTAGAACTTTTAACGACATCTGATTAATCTTGGGAACTACTGTGGTTTACTCCGTCTTCTTCTCTGTGAGTAATTAAACTTGGTGCAAAGGCAGCTTCAGGTATAGCGTCTGGTCTAAAGGAATAAATACCGGTGGCTGCAAAACCGGAGATAATGTTTGATGGTGACATTGCTTTTAGCCAAACTGGAGTAAAAATTTCTCCAAACCTCATTTTGGTAATCGCCTTGCCAGGGTTTGTTGTTAAAAACTGTGGTACTTCTTGGTTTCAAAATGTCTCAAAGCTTTTAAACACGGATTTGTTTATATGTTGCAACTCGTGTGACGTGTTGCTAGGAAGACAAAATAAAGATATGTTCATAAGGTGAGCTGCCTCAACTATGGAAATATCTCCATTAAATATTATTAGGATCATATCCAGGACCAGGGTTTCTGAATGAAGAGAAATGGCCAAGCCAAAAAACAAATGCTTCGTATGTCATAGTACCTTTATTTGTGACAATAGCTTTTGAGCCAGGGGGCAAGTGATCAGACCATTCAGGTTTAAACCTTTTCTCCATACTCGGCTGGGGTTAAATGTTCCTATTTTGCTCCCCTTTTAGCAAATACAATTTGTTGCTTATGGATTGTCAATATGTATCCTTTTTTCGTCCATATTATATATGCTACCAGGTTTATCAAAAAGGTTTAGTTTTTTTTATGGTATCTCTCAACTTATTAAAGAAGTCATCGACGATTGTTTTATTCATTTTTGGACTTGAGCCATATTCATGTGTTGAGCTTTTCGCCTAGCTACGTCTGGATGCCTGCACAAGAATACCTTAATTTTTTCCATTTTCTAAGCAAACCATTTTCTATCAGCTTTATTTGACTCTTTAGAAAACGGATTTGGTATATGATTTGTTGTAGCGTAAGAAAACACACTTTTCATTAGAATCTTGCTTGTAATAGGCAGCCCTATCCCAGCTACTCTGTGAATTCTTTCGAGAAGATCATTTTCTTGTGCTGCATATAACACCGGTGATCTTCCAAGTTTTCTTACGGGATTTTGTGTTCTGTGATGAAGACCTAGCGTTGAGCTGGGAATGTTATAATGCTTGGCAGCACCTTTGATAGACATTCCGTTCGCTGTGGCTTGCAGCGCTGAGCGTAGATCTTCTTCTGACCACTCAGCTTGTTTTCTTGGCATTCTGATAAAGAGTTTAATATTTAGTCCCTAATATTGCCACTGGCAATATTGGGAATTATTAGCGATGGCAATATTAGGAACAAATGACGTACAGAAAAAAAACCGTAACTTAAAATTGCATTTGAAATAATTCATGCAATTTATAAAATACTGGAGTATACTTACCTAAACAAAATACTTACAAAAATCCAAAAAGTTTTAATATATTTTGCATAGGGTCAATGGGAAAAACAGGTTTATTTATAACGAGAACACGAAAAACAAATAGCGAGCTCCCCCAGTTCTGATGGATACCATAGACTAAAAACGCCGAATAGAAAACACGTTACTGATAGACAAAGATACTTGCCACTGTTGCCAATTTACTTGCAGTGTCCGTACTATCTGTGATACAGAGGGTGACAGTATTAGGAACAGTGGCAATATTTAGCGCACCTACCTTATATTGTGGTAGAATCAAACTACTTATGACAATTTTTCAATCGACAGCAAATAACTTGCTTTAAGTTCAAATTAAATCAAAAATAATAAAATTAAATACCTGACACCAAGCAAGCAAGCACGTATTAATGTGAGTCATAAATTTTTTAGATGGTAGGTATATTCCCAAATTGTTTTCTAAGGGACAATGGTGTATTTATATTGTCAGCAAATTCTTAGTAATTCCTTCAGAGTCGGTAACTTAATTTTTTCGAGCTACAGAAATAATAAATACCTAATAAAAGGTTGTACAATGGTATCCTTACATTATCGGCAAGTTCTTAAATTCATTAACTTATTTTTCTTTAAACTATAGAGGTATGTAATAATTTTCAAATAATCGAGTTGTAAAATAAAACGTTGCTATCTTTGAGATACAGAGGTCTAATTTACTTTTTTGAGTTATAGAGCGAAAATATGTATCAAAATGGCTTGCAGGGACTCACTGATTATTTCGACTAATAAAGGGGTTGAGATTTCAAGTAATGGAGGTTTTGGGGATTTAAGGGAAGGGCACAAAACATTTTTTAGAGTTTTGGAGGTTTTCGACTTACCAGGTTCGACTTACAAAGGTTTTTAACCTTAGCATTGAAGTAATTTAAGTTTACTTAATGGTATCTTTAACATGGAGATATACAACACTAAAATTAACAACCAAAGTTAGGCAAACTAAAACTGAATGCAATTATAACACTCGTAGAAAAACGTCAAGGTTTTAGGTCGGGAAGATCATGCACCGACGCTATATTCATAATGAGGTACAGTTTAGTTCATGGTTCTTTACCCGTGCGTCATTAATACCTGGCGAGATAAAACACATACAAGGTATAAATTGGAGCTGAAGGACCATATAATAGAACACGTGATGAAGTTTAAATATCTAGGCATCACACTCTCTAGCTACGAAATGTTTAATATAGAAGTTGATGATCAAGTGAATAGGGCAAACAGAGTCGCAGACCAATAATGACATACGCGGCGGAAACACGACCTGACACAGATAGAACAAAAAAGAGGTTAGAAATAGTAGAGATGAAAACACTTTTAGAAACATCGATGGTAAGACACCATGGAACAGAGCTTGAAGTACAGATATACGACCAAAATGCAAAGTAAAGAACACCAACGACTTGGTAATAAAGAAAAGCGTAGAATGGAGCGATTATACAAGCTAAATGTGTTTATACAAGCCAAATTATACAAGCCAGATGTATATATACAGACGAATGATGAGAATTCCATAGGTACAAAGAGTTACTAATGTTGAGGTACTTCGTCGCATGTGTAAACAAAAAGAATTACTAAGAATAATCAAAGAGGGGAAAATGCAATACTTGGGTCATGTATTGAGAGGCGAAAGATACGAATTACTTCAAGTTATACTGGAAAGAAAAATACAGACAAATGACAACAAATAGGGTAGTAAAGACGGCGAGACACGGTTCCCAAATAGGAAAACGATCAGTGGAAAGACCACGAAAACGATGGAATGACAATTTACTGGAGGCACATTAAAAAACAGAGAAAGTCATGTCTATACAAAAAGAAGAAGAAAAGAAGAACATGCGCAGGTATTAATAATGGTGGTCATTGGAACTTAAATACCAAGTACTGTTTTTATCAAATCGGTAATCAAGTAGAATTAAATGTAAATGTTGTTTTGAAGATATTTTCTTGTAGAATTTTAAAGTAATTACTATTTAAATGGGAATAAGCCACAATTAAAGGACAATTAAAGGTTAAAGTATGTTTATTGACGTTTCAATTTCCACTTCGAAAATATGGAAATTGTGGCTTATTCCCATTTAAATAGTAATTAAATATAAATGAATTAAACGCTGTAGTGAACTTTAATTCCAATATAGCATAGTAATAGATAAGATAAATAGTAATATGACTTATTTCCTTTGGTTGATTCTACTTTAACTTTAAAGGACGACCTTAAGCTTGAAATAATCGCTTCAATCCGGAAATTTTTGCTGCTTATTTTCGACTGTCAAAAAGATTAAATGGTTTAAATATCGAACATTATTTATGACCTGTAGTAGATTTTTTTAATAAGATATTATAATCTTTAATATCTATATAACAAAGTATAATATATCGACTATACATTTTTTATACAGTAGAGGTTAAAGTTATATTGACGATCTGTAAAATGTTTTTTATTTATGAATAATGTCCTGCATGATCATCTTCCAACAGGTTTTTTTCTCCTATTCCTTCCAGAAACTTACAACTTGGCAATTTTTCGTATTGGGCGATTAATATGTCGAAATAAAATATGCCCTAATGTCACTTATTTTGACATCAATTTTGGTGTCACTCCAAGACTCCCCCTAATATACCCATTCTTACTTTTATCCTTCCTTGTCACTTTCATCTAAGCATTCTCATTTCTGTCACATTCAAAACTTGTTTCTCTTTAATAACCCCTTTATTAATAACTTTTTTTCATATTTTTATTGTGCCACGAAATAGTTTTAAGACAGTGAAAGTGAAAGAGGTGATAAAGTTCATTCCATTAGTAACATAAAATACGGGTGACATTTGAGAAAAATAATACAAGAAAAGGTTCTAAAACGGTTTTCATGTGGCATGTTTAAGTTAAATATTCTTGTTACGTTTAAATCCGTTCTTGTGAGCATTTCTCGATTGTATATGGTGATATGCTGATTCCTTTCTACAATTTTACGGAATTCTTTGTTTATAAAAACGACAATCGATAATCATTTTTGTTAAAATATTTTTTAGCTTTTTTATGCCTGAAATGCATGTTCGTTAGAGCAGGTGTTGTGGGCTCTAACATGTAGTGATTTAATGATTCCCATTTTGATATTTATATTGTGATTTGAGTGATAAAGTATAAATCTCTTGGTGTGGGTTGATTTTCTAAAATAATTTTAATAGATAATAATTTGTTACGATATACAGTACGTTAAGATTTAAATTAGATATCTTCTCTTCTTGTGGTGCCTATCCGTTACGGATGTTGGCTACTAGAATGGCAATTCTAACTTCATTGACCGCAGCTCGAAGTGGTCAAGGAAAACCATTTTCGTAAGTTCTGGAGCCAAGATATTCTTCTTCTTCCTAGTCCCCTCTTTCCGTAGACTTTTCCCTGTAATATAAGTTGCAGCAGGTTATATCTTGATCGTTTCGTATTATATGTCCAAGATATTCTAGCTTACGCTGTTTCACTGTTTATATAATTTCACATGTTTTATCCATCCGACGTAGAATCTCAATGTTTGTTATTCGGTCCACCCAGGAGATCCTCAGTATCCGTCTATAATACCACATCTCAAACGCCTCGAGTTTTTCCATGGATGCCTTGGTTAGTATCCATGATTCAACCCCATAGAGCAGGACTGTAAACACATAGCATCTCAATAAACGGATTTTCGTTTTTAAGGGTAGGTCGTGGCTCTTAAATATCTTGCTCATTCTGACAAATGCTAACCTGGCTTTTTCAATTCTTTGTTTTATCTCAACAGAGTGGTCCCATTGTATCACCATATTTTTTGTTTTATCGTTTTAAAGAAACGCGCTTTTATTTTTAATTCAACCACAAAAAATTGTTCACATTAATAAAAACTGGTCTGACATGTCTACACCCTTTTTGGCAGCAATATATTATGCAATCTGGTTTTTTTATTGGATCTCCAGCACGAGTATTTTTGCCTGTTTCAATCATTTTACCTTTATGGTCCTTTACAGTTGTCATCATCAAAACTTGTATTTTATCGGTCTATTTTATAATATTTGCTCCAGATCTATTATTGACGCCCGAAACTTCGGCGCGTTTTTGTTTCTGGTTCAAAAAATCTTTGGACAATTTCTTTCTGTTTGATCGAAGCGTACCACGAAAAAATGTCTTAAGTTCCAAAAGATTATCTACTAAAGGTAAACTACTATAAAAATTATCTGCATAGAGAACACGTCCTTGGTCTAGAAGTCCGTCAAGTAGATCGATAGTAATTTGATGAGCATGGCCAATTTCATTATTTGTTTGTTACTGTTTGTTTTCCTGCATAAACCTTGGTGTTACGTGTGTATCCATTAGGTAAACAAAGTTTATAAAGTTTATCCCCATATTTGTGTGCCTTTAGAGGAATATACTGATGAAACGAGAGGCGACCCCTCCACAGCACCATGATTTTATCTATAACTAAGTCTGGTCTTACCAACTCCGCACACTTTTGGTTTAACATATTCAATAAGCGACGAACTTTGTAAAGACGATCTCCGTCATCTTTTTGATTATCCTCAAAATGCCAGAATTTTAGCAACTGTAAAAATCGATCTCTTGAAAATAGATGTTTTATAAATTTGTTTCCGTATTTATCTTGCTTAGACCAAAATAATTTGATATCAGGACAATTAATTATACCCATAAGAATTAATACAGCAAGAAACTTTGTTATTTCAACAAAATCAGTGGCTATTTACTTGTATTTTTTTTGCCTTCCCGTTCTTTGTACAGTACATTATTCAGCGTAACGATTTGTTTCATCTACCATGAGTTGAATTACTTCATCCATCAAAAACAATTTATATATACTATAGGGCTCTTCTAAATTAACATCTGAGGGTGTAAAATGGTTTGGCTGTTTTAACAGCCAAACCATTTTACCAAACATAAACAGTGTTTTAAAAACACTTACTTGTATGATAATAAAATCAATACTACTCTATCACGATAGAAATAGAAATGACTAAACTTGTAAAATGCCAGCGAGACACGGGTATCTCGCCGATTTGTACCCTTCTCAGAAATCTTCCAGCTACCCACCCGTCCCACGCCCAAGCTATCCACAGGTGGATGGCAAGCTTATTACACCAGGGCGGCGCGGTACACCGGTGGGTCGCTGTATTTTTTATGGTTTACGATATTGTATTTCACTAACGAATTTTTTTCTGATATTACTATTGACACAAAGAATTTAAATTCAAAATCAAATAATTCAAAAACTTTTAACATGACGATCCATCTTGAACGTGTTAATTCTCCATTCTCCAAAAAAATATTCATTTGATTTCTCGGATTTTGAAAACCATACCAACTGCGTGTAATATTGATATATTCATTCACCAAAAATTAAACTGTCAAATTCTCTTGTGAATTCGCCAAAATTTCAATTTTACAGTGTGCTCAATTTTTGAGTTTTAAATAATCAATGGAGCATGACACCTTTTCGATATATTCCAAGGTGTCAGAATAAATGTCTTTATGATGCCATTAAAGGTCTGGATACAAGCTTAGCACACACTTTTTTGTATTTAGTTATTTATGTAAAATTAGTTTCATAGATTCTTCATTAATATCCACATGATCAGCAATAGCCCTAATATTGAATTAGGTAACGGTCTTTTCGAACAATTTTGGTCACATTTAGAACGTTTAAGTCAATTTTGGAGCCACAGGCAGCCTAGCCCGGAGCACTCGCTCTTAAACATTTATATCACTCAAAAACTCTAATATGGCCAGGAAACTTCTTTATATAGTTCAGCTGGAAGATTATCTATTCCGGGTGATTTCTTTCTGGCTAGTTTTTTAACTGCGTCTTTAACTCCAAGCATCGTTGGTGGTTTCTCTTACCTCTCGTCTGTTCCGTTTACCTCATCTCTTTCGTCTTTCAGGTTTTGTTCGTATTTTTCCTCTATATGTTTCTCTATATAAGTACCTAATTAAAGTATTCCACCCATCGATTAATACAATTTTCCTTGTTGATAATAGTTCACCGTACAGACTTCTGCGTTGGTTTGGGGTTACCTTGAATTCTTTTCTGTTAATGTTAACTGTCTTATAGAATACTCTGAATTCTTTGTCTCTGTTAAAGTTTTCTATATATTTTTGTTCCTTATTTAAGTGGTTTCGTTTCTTTTTGTTGTGTAGCCTTCACTTCACTTCTTCACTTCTCTTTGTCTGTTAATTCTCTACAGTTGTTCTAGCCGATCTGCTTTGACTTGGCTCTGTAAATCAGTAGCAAATCTTGGTATTTTTATGTTTACTATAGTCGTTACAAATCTTATTGAACATTGATTTCGCGCACGTAACTGACATTCAAATCGACGGTCGCTTCAAGCGTTGTTTCTGAGAGAACGGTTCATTCTACACAAAAATAATAAATAGATTTTTTTGTTTTTAACCTCACTTTGACGGGGTTTTGGGAGGAAGCTCAGAGGTAAAAGTGATAAACTTTTTTTCATCTTTTTTAGGGTCCCAAAATTATTATTCTCTGCAAAATTCAACTTGTTCGTATGATTTTTAGGGGTCAACTCTCTGACTTCCTTTTCTTTTGTTCCTAATTTCTGAAAGTTTTTCACGGTTTCCTTTCTTTCTCACGATTTAATATAATTTAATTTAATTCTGGCATGCTAAGCGTAATTCGGTATTCTTTTTCGTATTTATTTTCCTTGGTATGGTGCTCTTCAAATGTTACTATGCTGTACCCTGTACCCAATCTTTGTGATTAGTTTTTGATAAAACTTTTGATACGAGTCCTTATCTTTCATAAAGATTTTGGACTTGCATCGTGAGGATGATATGTGAGCTGGCATTCTGATGATGTTACGGTCACCATCTTGAAAAGTGTACTTACCTACCTTATCTATTTACTAAAACTCAACTAGAAAGTGTGAAAGGATAAAGTTCGAGGGATAAGGGACAGAAATTTTATTTAAATAAAACATAGTAAACCATACAATCATTTAATCTGTAAATATTAGTAAAGCCGACATATTTCTTTAACGTTATCTATTTTTAACAATCAAACATTTAGTATCTTGTGGATAAACACATTCTTTCAGATTTTGATCAAACCATAGTCCCGATGGACAATCCATAACATACTCTAGACCGTAAGCACAAACAATAAACTTGGTACAATCTTCAGGGTGACAATTAAAAGATATTTTATTAAAATCGGAGCATATTGTTTGAGCCTTTTCATTATTTTCTGTAGTAGTCGTGATAAAAGGTGCACCACTTCTAATCGAGGTCGTGTCCATTAGTTTACAGTCCGATAAATGCGGCTCCACGCATCGCAAGTTTGCGCTGCTAAACCAGAGTCCGTTATTACAGCGGTAAGTGATTGCCTTTCCAAACGCACAAGCTATATATGCGGCACAATTGTTAGGATGAGCTGTAAGAAAATATTGACCAGGATTATTTTGACAAATATAATCGAGGTTTTCATTTGCTCTTGTAGTTCTAATGGTACTACTAGATATAGCCGTACTACTACTAGTAGGTGTACTAGTTGCGATAGTACTACTAGGTATAGTACTACTAATAGTAGTAGAAGTACTACTTACGATAGTACTACTAGTAGAACTGGTTTCATCTGTAATTACAGTACTATCTGAATCATATTCTACAGATTGATCTGTTGTGTAAAATTCTGTAGTACTGGCAATACTATCCGTGGTGCTACCTGTAATCACATCGATTGATTTTTTTGTTGTTGTCTCAAAAGTTGTATCATCAACAATTATGCTAGAAGCACTATTAGTATTGTCACTTTGCGTTGTTATTTCTTTGCTGGGTATAAATTCCGTAGTTATTAAAGTGCTGTCTGTTTCACTTGTATCAATAGTACTACTATTATCTGTTACAATTTCTTCTGTTTCTGTACTAATACTGGTTACATATGTTGTACTGGTACTTCTTGGACCACCTGCTGTTGATGTCGAAGTCATACTTTCATCTTCTTTTGTTTCTGTAATATTGTCTTCATTATTAGTACTGTCAGTAGCTTTTCTAGTTGTAAATTCTTCTGTTATAGTTGTTTTACTAGAATTTGGTATATTATCATTGTCTGTTGTTGATGTAGAAGTTCTACTTGCATCTTGTTTTGTTTCTGTAGTACTGCCTTCATTACTAGTACTGTATGCAGCTTCTGTAGTAGTTGTTTTTTCTGTAAATTCTTCTGTTATAGTTGTGTTACCAGAATTTGGTATATTATTGTTGTCTGTTGTTGATGTAGAAGACATGCTTGTATCTTGATTTGTTTCTGTAGTACTACCTTTATTACTAGTACTGTAAGTAGCTTCTGTCGAAGTTGTTTCTTCTGTAAATCTTTCTGTTATAGTTGTTTGACCAGAAGTTGGTATATTATCATTGTGTGTTGTTGATGTCGAAGTCATACTTGCATCTTCTTTTATTTCTGTAGTATTGGCTTCATTACTAGTATTATAAGTAGCTTCTGTAGTAGTTGTTTCATCTATGGTATTGTCTTCATTACTAGTACTGTAAGTAGCTTCTGTAATAGTTGTTTCTTCTGTAAATTTTTCCGGTATAGTTGTTTTTCTGGAATTTGGTATATTCTCATTGTCTGTTGTATGACTTGTATCATTTATGAGGCCAGTAGTTTCTGAAATAATCTCTGTAGTAGTACCATCTTCTAGAATTGTCGTTATAGTACTAGTACTTTGAGGTATTCTACTTGATATAACAAGTTCAGTGGTTGTAGTAATTTCTGAGGTTTCTGAACTCGACTTATCTTCTGTTGTATCTGTAATATCAACTTCATCAGTAGCTTGTGATGTAGTAACTGATGAATCCGACTCAGAAATAGTAGTAGTTTCTGAAGAAGTGCAAGTTGTAGATTTGGTACTTATCCAAGTGGTATCGGTCTTACTGCTTTGTGTAGAATGCAGTGTTGAATATTCAGAAGTATGTGGCGAAGATTTAGGAGTTTGTTCTGATGAGACTATTGGGATTGTGACCGTGGATGTTTCAACCGTAGTTGGTAGTTCTGAGGATGAACTACTGCCATCTGAAGTTAGTACAGTCTGGAAGGTTGTAGGCTCTGAAGTACTTTGTGAAGTGCTGGTTTTAATAGAGGACATTGTAGAAATATTTGAGGTAGTAGTAACATGGGTTGGAAAAGTGCTATGCTTTGAGCTGGTACTTATAGTAGGTTCTGAACTTATAACGGTAGATTTATCCATAGTTTCGTCAGTGTTAGATGCAGTTGTTGATGTACTAGTAACTTTAGCAGTAGTAACTTTTGAGGTACTAGTAGGTACTTCTGTATTAACAGATATTGTTCCGATTGAAGACGTTTTTATAGTAGTAAATTGTGAACTTGTTAAGATGGAAGTTGCTTCAGATTTAGCTGTTGTTGCGGTACTTTCAGAATTCTGTGGGGTTTTTTGAGTGGTTGTTGTAACAGGTGGGGGTTGTTTTGTGGTCACTATTGGAGGTTTGTTGGTTGAAGTTGTTGTTGGTTGAGCTAAAAATAAATAGTATAATACAGATTTTTTTAATATAGCTTTATGAACTATAAATCTTGTATATATTTTAAATTAGTCTTACTTGTAGGTAAGGGGCATTGAACATTATAAGGCCAGTCGCAAACATTTAATTTTGTATTAAAATAAAGGTTTGGTGGACAGTTGAATAAATAAGGGATCCCATTTGAACACTGCCAAAATTTTGTACAATCTTCATGAGGATGATAGACTGATACCTGACCATCTCGTGGCGGACACACAGCTGAAACATACGAAACATAGTATGTTATAAGATATTCTAAGTAACGTTTATGACAGTAATATCCCTAATACATATGACAAGATTAAAAGTAAAATTAAAATGCTGTTAATTGTATTCTTATTACATAAGTAACTTTGAAAAAATTGTAAGAAACATTTCCTTTTGATTTTTTAATAATTCGCTATAGCAACAATCTTAACAACAACTCTAGAGTTGCTACCTAGGGTTCATATAGAGACTACGGCTCAGGGCCAGCAACCCTAATTAGGTGTCTTGCGTTGCCATGAAGTAAGTTTGTTTAAAATTATAACATCATATAAAATTATCAGCACCAGTGTAATAAATAATAAATTTAAAGGGTTTTTAACCACATATTTAGTGACTTCATTCATTTTGATGATGGACTTGTTAGCCTGAAAACCTTCTGCGATGTAGCCCGACAGGGTCTTTTTTAAATATATATATATATATATATATATATATATATATATATATATATATATATATATATATATATATATATATATATATTATACCCTTTGTAAAGGATTTTTGTAAGTGATTTATAATATACAGCCGACTACATATAATTCAATTTCCTTGCGGAGAATACAATTATTTGTTTTTTTTTTATTTAAAAGATATATTTTGTTTTTAAGATTTTAATTTTCCATTGTGTTATTTAAGATTATAATTTTTAAGCATAGGCCTTCAAGGCTTTTTCAGCTAAATAAATAAACAATTCCTCTCGAATTTTTAGCTTAAATTTGAACATATTGTTTTATTTACCAGAATTTTTTTATAAATAATATAATAAATCATTTAGTCAAACAAATTAATCGAGGAGGATAAAAATTGTTTAATGCTATTCTCAATTTTCATAAAACTACACAAATTATACTCTTATTGTAAATATTTTTGATAACATTATCAATTCTTCGTAGACGTTAATCGTATTAAAAATAATTAATCTTTCCTTATGAGAGTGACCTCACGAACTAAATATTTCAGATGGATTAAGATTTCTCAAGGAATCTAAATATTTTAATCCCTTGCCAAATTTTTAATTCGCTTTTGTTGACTTATCACTGCTGTGAAAATATCACCAGTTACTTCATCAGGACCAGTCATTTCTATATTTGTTAGCCCTGTTGCACTTATTTGTCCCAACGTAATAAAACAAGTTAATAAATAATTAAATAAATAAAATCAATATTCAAATATTCAAAATATTCAATATACATAGTGAACGTTAAATATTGGGTTTGCAGCAATAAAAAATGAAACGTGTACTCTTTTAAATCTTTATTCTAAAAAATCTAAAAATCCTTTATAACCTATTCATTGAAAACTTATACCCAAGTATACTACTAAAGAAAATTTTGTTTAACACTCCACAAAATTTAACTAGTCATTTAAGAAACGAAGAAAATCTATCTGTATCACAAGATAGAATTGGACCTGTAGATCCTTTACCAAAACAAACTACAATTAGATATGTATCTCTTCCATACATTAAGGACATTGGACCGAAACTAAGTCGAATTTTTTCATCAATTAATAATATCAAACTTGCACATAAAACGGTACTAGCCGTTAACAAAGTTTTTTCTAAACTTAAAGACCAATCCGCACTCTTGTCTTTAACGGATGTTGTTTACTGTATACAGTGCGGATCATGTGAACAAGTATACTATGGTCAAACATCAAGATGCCTTAAAGACCGCATTACATCCCACAAGTCAGATAATAGACTGCATCCTGAAAAAAGTGCATTGGGTGAACATGCATTTAAAAATGGGCATCAAATAGATTATAATAACATCAAAGTAGTAGAACAGGAAAGTAACATCACCAAAAGACTTTTTCTTGAAATGGCCTACATTTGCCAAAATAATAATGCAATGAATCATAGAACGGATATTGGTCATCTAAATGAAATGTTCTCCTATTTGTTACTACTAGATAAATGCAATAATAACACAAACAATAATAATTTATCAATTGACATTTAAAAGAATTTTGTCAGAATAATGTCATTTATGTATTTAGAACAATTAAGTGTTTTTGGATGTACAGTAATTTTTTAAATTTTTAAACAAAAATAGGTTTTGTATAATAAAAAAAGATGAGAGACTGTGATAAATTGTATCAACATTATAATACATCTTCGTTGATACAACCTCATTAAGTTTGTAAGTAGTGAATTTTTTAATTAATTATACCAACTCCAACAATTTATTCATCATATTTGTAGCTCCCTGATGAAGGACATATCCAATGTCCGAAAGCTTGGAATAAAGATTTAAAAGAGTACACGTTTCATTTTTTATTGCTGCAAACCCAATATTTAACGTTTACTTCCTTACGTTGTCAGCAAATACTGCTGGTTCATTATATATATACATATATATATATATATATATATATATATATATATATATATATATATATATATACAGTGTATAATTTTTGGTTAATTAATAAAGGACCTATAAATTTTATTAGAACGTATTTGCAAATGTAATATTTGATTTTTTATTAAAAAAAAACATCAAAATTATTTGAATAGAAGTGGGGATATATGAAATTTTTAAGCGCGACGCGATTTCAGTTACGATTCAGTCCCGACGGCGGCTCTCCCGTCAATTTTTTGATGGACGGACTACTTTTAATTGACATTTTAACCAACTAGTAGTTTTGTGTAGCTAATGTACCCAATTAGTGCTTTGTAAAATAAAGGTTTTTATTGACAAAAAAAATTTTAGAACCTTATACTCTTATTGTAAATCGCAGTCAATTGTGACCGATCATAACTTTGGAGCTAATAAACCTATCATCTCATTTTATTATTTTTTTTTTTTGAAGCGTCTTTCGACACACTTTTAATATCTGTTCTAAAATTAAATCGATCAACAATTAATGAAAATATTTAAATTGTTTATAAGTCTAAAATTTAATTGTAAAAATGTATGTGCACCTTAACATTGTCAAAGTCTGCTCGATGAAATAAGTATTCTTACAAGATGTTACGATATGTCATTTTAGATTAAAAAAGTATAAGACAATAATGTTACATCCGGTAAAAAATTACAAATGGAAACGAAAAAGATAATAAAATACAGTTTGTTCTATTTTATTTCGTGATAGTTTTATTTATAAAATGGGGAAGGAAAAAATGTTTTTTGTATTTTTAAAATTTAAATAATGTGTTTAAAATTTATTAATACTAGTAATTTTACTATTTATTTATTATTTATATTTTAAACTATATATATATATATATATATATATATATATATATATATATATATATATATATATATATATATATATATATATATATATATGTATCAAACCTAAAGCCAGTTGGTATCACATTCCTGTAGTAAGACCCAATAAAAAACATTCTTGTTCGCCACTGTAACCTGAAAGTTACAATTAATTTAGCAAATTGCTCCAAAAATAAATTGAGTGCCAAAAATGTGGTAGACGTAAACGCCTGGATAATAGCATGTGTCTTTAATGAAGGAGCTAAAATCAACCTCATAGTAATAGAAATAAAAATTGGAGAAATAATAGCAACGAATTGGTCGGAAAATATCGACGAAGTTCGTATTGCTCAAGGCAATATAAGGAGCAGCGAGATATCAAAAAGAACAGAATTAAAAAAAGCTTTGACCGACCATTTACAGCTGTTACTGTACAATGAGTGCACCCAATATGCACCAGAAATAGCTGATTAAAGGTAAAAAAATAGATATTACCATTTTGTTTAATAATATTACAGTAAAGTACTTTAAAGGGTCTTTTCTTGCAGTCACATTTTTCACCCCTGGGAGACGTTTTTCTCAAACTCTACTAAATCAATCTCATTAAATCAATTTTTTTATAGTTTTTATATATGACTACTAAAACAAGAGGATATACGAACAGAACACTCTCAATGAGATACAAAGGTTATTTGATAAAAATAAAACGAGGAAATACTACAAATCCTTAAATAATAGCCGTCGAGAATTTAAACCACGATTAAAAATTTGTGACCCAACTAACAATGCAAAACGTGAGCTCATGCGAGTTGAAGGAGAAAACTCTACGTTTTTTGACATTAATAATGGTCTAACCCAGGGAGACGCGCTGGCGTGTAAATATTAGAATAAATGAAACTATTACGATAAATGATTTAGTTATAGTGGGCAGAAGTATGAGAGACATGGTGTAGTGTTTTACAAGGCTTGCGGATGCGGCAAGTAAATTATGATTTGTGGTAAACGAGGAAAAAATATATATGTTGGTTTCTTGTCTTGTCCATGTCTTGGATCGCTAGGAAACGCAACAAACACGACAAGCGACGAAATAAAAAGACGCATAGCAATAGCAAGCAGAACTGTTCACAGTCTCCAGAAACATTTAAAGAATAAAAATATAAAACGTGCAGTAAAGCTCAATATATACAAGACTTTAATAAGACCGGTTTTGATATATGGGCTTAAACGTGGACATTATCTCAAAATGATGAAACATTTCTTGATATTTTTAAGAGAAAAGTTCTTAGAAAGAGTTTTGGGGCCGTAAAAGAAAATGGGCTATGGCGTCGAAGATACAACTTTGAACTATATCAGCTATACACCGATCCAGATATTGTAAAATTCGTTAAAGTGCAGAGACTTAGATGGGCTTAACACATTGCTAGGATATCAGATCACGAATTACACAAAGAGATTAACATTTTCAAAATCAGAGGGTACAAGAAGTAGAGCACGACCACGAAGGAGATGGATTGATGATGTGGAAGAAGACCTACAGATTCTAAGGGTCAGGAGTGGTGACTTCTTTGTGAGCAAGATCCACAACGGATTGTCGAGCCACTTATGATGATGATATGACTACTAAATAAACTTTTAAAAAGGTAAGAAAAACACTACCCCACCTTTTTAGAACAGGAGTAATTTTACCATGAAAACAGGCGTCTTTTTGAAACGCCCTCTGTAGTGGTGAAAAACAACTAAAAATAACAAAAAAATTTTGTTGTGGATCTCAAAACCTTCTTGACACTATATAAAAAAATTATAACCATGAGTATAATAGTTTTTTTAATATTTATAAATTGACTTATTTCCAATTTAGAAAGTGATAGTCCCCTTAATAATGTTTGAAAATGTAACTTACGTTCAGTTTTCACAAATAAACATCCAAAATAATAATATAGAACGATGTATAACCAACTTTTTTCAAATTTCAATACAAACGTGCGCATTTTTTTATCACTCGAAAAATATGTAGAGAATGAGACGATATTTTTGTTAATACAAAAATGATTTATGATACATGTTATAGCTTTTAAATCGAAATGTCTATTGTCTGTGTGATGACGTATATCAGATAATTGTTCTCTATAATCTTTAAGACTACCAACTATCGGGGCTCCCATTTTGTGTCCCTATTTGTGAAATTATGAGCATTTTAATATTTTATTTGGTAATAATTTGACAAAGATCTATATGGTGTACTGTAAATACAATAGAAATATTTGAAGGATGTAAGTAAATTATATAAATCAAGGGATAGATCAAGCAAGAAAGGTATAAATCATTTAAAAGTTTTGAAAATTACTGAGTATGATTTGGGTATTGAACTTGAGAAAGTTAACGCGAAAGGTGTCGTATCTCATGAGTCATAAAAAATTAGGTGCGTCATTGTTTTATTTTAAATTAGGTGGAAAAAATCGTCACTTTTCGAGAACAAGATAATGTGAATTTGATTTCTCTATAAAAAATATTTCAAAATTTAATGAAAAAATGGGTTTCTTCTATAATTAATAACTTTTTTAATAATCAATGAAATCATACAAACTTTCATAAATGCTGAGCTTTTAGTCGTTTTTGACGCTTTTTCGTTCCCTCGGACTTTTTTTCTTCTTTGTGAATTATTTAACTCTTTTGACATTTTGTTTCTAACAATTTTTTTTTAATGTTGTTAACACTTCTTCGTGACTTTTGACAGTCATTTACAGTTTAGATTAGATGCTTTTTTATTTCAGAAATCTTCATCGCAGCATACCATCGAGTTAGATTCTAACTCGATGCCGCATACCTTTCTTCGAAAGTTTTTTGACATGACAATTTTTTGTCACTGTTGACATTTATTTGCATTTTAGACTTTTTTTCTCCGCTGAAGATGATTTTTCTTTCGTTGTCTTTGACACTTCTTTGGTATTTTTTCAACGCTGTAGAAATTTTATTGCCACATTAAACTCTCATTGAATGCGCTTGAAACATTTTCGACATTTGACATTTATTTTTGTTCAGAAAATTTCTCTTTGTTGTTTAACTGCTTATTCGTCAAAATTGAGAGTTTTGGTAACATTAAAATTTTTTTAGTTGTTCTTTCAACGCTTATTCGTTCCTATTGAAACTTTTTTTCGCTTAAAAAGCTCTTTCGTTGCATTAGGTCTTTCTTCATCACTTTTTTAACGTCCTTGACATTTTATTGCCATTAAAACCCTTACCATAGAATAAATAACAATCAGAATGCCCACTCTCAGATGCCGTCTTTGAAGTGTGTCAGCAGGCAATCGTAATATTTTAAACGGAAACATAGACTCGGATTGAGAAATTTGTGACAAGCTACGACAGAACTGTGATTTAAATTTTTATAGATTAATAATTTAGTACATTTCAAATAATTTAATCTATTCTTCAACTAAAAGTACGAATAAAATAGTGCATATATTATGTCTACATATAGTTGCCGTAAATAAATTAAACCGGGTTCATTTTTCTATGCACACCAGATAAAATGTCACTGAACAGCACTGGTTCCGTTTAAAACATGACTGATTCCGTCTGCGCGAACGAGATGCGCCTACTTATTTTTTCAAGCAGAGTGGGCATTCTGATTGTTTATTATTCTGTGCCCTTACACATTGCTATTGATACTTCTTCGTCACTATTGATATTTATTGGCGTTTTAGGCGCTTTTTCGTCGCTGTAGATGTCTTTTCTTTGTTCTTTAATTGCTGATTCGTCACAATATCTCTGGTTCAGACTGTCATATCAGTAGGTTATGATTACGGTCACGGGGCTCTAGCATAGTATAAAAAAAAAGTGGTTAAACTGTGGCTCTAGGCACAATATGGAGACTCGTTGTCAGTTGTCACTACTTGTCAGAGGATCATTGTTAGAATAGATATTTCTTTGTTGTTTAACTGCTTATTTGTCAAAATTGAGATTTTTTCCTACCATTTCAAGCCTTTTACTTGTTCTTTTAATGCTTATTTACTGCTCTTGAAACTTTTTTTTTTCATTTTAGAACCTCTTTCGTCGCTTTAGATACTTCTTTGTTACTTTTTTTCAACGTCGTTGACATTTTGTTGTCACTTTAAACTCTTATTCAATGTTGTTGACCGTTTTTCGTCACTGTTGACATTTATTTGGATTTTAGACACTTTTTCGTCGCTGTAGATGCTTTTTCTTTGTTCTTTAATTGCTTATTCGCCACAATTGACATTTCTTTGCATATTTCCAAGCTTTTTAGTTATTCTCTGAACGCCTACTCACTTTTAAGCTGTTTTATCATTTTACACGCTATTTCGTTGCCTTAGTAGCTTCTTTGTTATTTTTAAACGCCATTGGCATTTTATTGTCACTTTAAATTCTTATTCAATGTTTTTGACACTTTTTCGTCACTATTAACATTTATTTCTTAAAATTATGATTGTTTCGTATCTTTCCATGCCTTGTACTTGTTCTTTCAACGCTTATTCGTTGCTATTGTAATTTTTTTCATTTTAGAACCTTCTTCGTCGCTTTACAGACTTCTGTGTTACTTTTTCAACACATTTGACATTTTGTTGTCACTTTAAACTTTTATTCAATGCTGTTGACACTTTTTTGTCACTGTTGACGTTTAGGTACTAAAGTTTTAGACTCTTTTTGTTAACTGTAGATTTATTTTTTGTTCTTTAATTGCTTATTCGTCACATCTGACATTTTTTCGCATATTTTCAAGCTTTTTAGTTGTTCTCTAAACACCTATTCTCTCTTGAACTTTTTTCTGATTTAAAACACTATTTCGTTGCCATATGATAATTCTATTAAAATATATTACTTTTTCAACGTCGTTGAAATTTTATTTTCACTTTTAACTTTTATTCAGTGCTGTTGACACTTGTTTGTCACTGTTGACATTTATTTACATTCAGACGATGTTTCTTTGTTGTTTACCTGCTTGTTTGTCAAAATTGAGATTATTTCGTACCTTTTAAGACTTTTTACTTGTTATTTCAACGCCAATTCCTTGCTCTTGGAACTTTTTTTTCATTTTAGAACCTCTTTCGTTGATTTAGACACTTCTTTGTCGCTAAGGTCGTTGACATTTTATTGTCAATTTTAAACTTTTATTCAATGCTGTCGACACTTCGTCAATGTTGACATTTTTCTGCATTTTAGGCGCTTTTTCGTCGCTGTAAATGCTTTTTATTTGTTCTTTGAATGCTGATTAGTCACAAATCACATTTTCTCGTATCTTTCCACGCTTTTCAGTTGTTTTTTCAACTCGTCGCTCTTTAATTTTCTGGTCATTATAGATTCTATTTTGTTACTTTTTCAACGTACTCACTTGACATTTTATTATTGCTTTAAACTCTTATTTGATACTTTTTCGTCACTGTTGGCCTTAATTAAGTTTTAGACGCTTCTTCATCACTATAGAGATGCGTTTCCTTTGTTCTTTAAGTGTTTATTCGTCATAATTCACATTATTTTGTAATCTTTTTTAAGTTTTTTAGCTCTTCTTTTAAGGTTTATTCATCGCTCTTGAATTTTGTTGTCATTATAGACGATTTTTCGTCACCTTAGACTTTCATTCGTTACTTTTTCAACGGTTTTGTCACTGTTCACGTTTATAGATGGTTTTTCGTTGATTTAGATGCTTTTTGCCACAATTAACGTTTTTTGACTTTTTTCTTTTTTGGCTGTTTTCTCAGCTTTTATTGGTAGCTTATGTGACCGTTTTGTCGTTTAGATTGTTTTTCTTTTCTTTTTCAATGTTTATTCATATTTCATCATCTCTTTGAATTGAGTTTTCGACTCTTACCTATCAATTTTGGCAGTTTTCTATCCTTTGAGGTTTTTTGATGGCCTTCCAATGCTTATTCGTCGCTCTAGATATTTTCATGTGAGTTTTAACACTAGTCTTATTTTTAGATGATTTTCCGTTGCTTTTTCAAAGCAATTTACCGAGTTTAACTCTTAGTTTTCCTTTTAGATGCTTTTCTATCAGTTTAAATGTTATTTTGTTGCTTTAGATTCTTTTTTGTAGCTTTTCAATCATATCCATCACTTTTTCAACGCTTCTTCGTCACACTAGTTACTTTCTCGTCTCTTTAAAAACTTTCTATTGCATTTTCAACCCGTATTCGTCGTCTTTGCCACATGTTTTGTCGTATTAGATGCTCTTCGCATTTAACGCATTGACAGTGTGAGATCTTGAACATGCTTGTTGTAAATCCTTCTTCTGTCAGTTTAAAATCCTTCAAAAAAATTCTTGACATACTTCTCGGTTTTTGGTTTAAATAAAACACATTATATGACGTAACTAACAGTATATTTGCAGCAAATTAAAAACGATAAAAAAATATCACGTTGAGAAACACATCAATATTTACGAAGGAACAAAATTATCTTTTTCTTTTCTAATGCTTTTCATAGCTTCAATTGGCGAAGAACACTCCGCATGGTTTTGAATCACGCTTGTAGTCACCCTCATGAATGGGTTGTACAGCTTTTCTTCACCAATTGTAGATGGCACCTACAAAATATTAATTTCAATCAAAACTAAAGACAAATAAAAAATGAGTATGTGTCACTGTCAACTGTCAAAACCTAAATGACACATTCACAATTATTTTAACTATAGAGATAATTATATATAATATAAGATAATAGAGCATTTTTAATCCTGAACAATTTGGCTTTATGAGAGGGAGGTCAACAGATGCCAACCTAGTTTTGTATGTGAATCATATATACAACAGCTTTGAAGAGGGAGTCCAGGTTGACTCAATCTATACTGACTTTTCCAAAGCATTTGATCGGGTAAACCATGGGGTTCTCTTACAAAAACTAAGAGCTTTGGGTATTTTGGATCCCCTTCTTCAGTGGATTACAGAATTTGTTAGTGGCAGTACGCAGGCAGTTAACTTGGGAAGTGACACTTCAATTGAAATAACAGTTCCATCGGGCGTGCCACAAGGCTCCCATTGTGGCCCTGTTTTGTTTTGTTTGTTTCTGGTTGATTTAGTACAACAAATCAAAAATTGTAATGTTCTTATGTTTGCTGACGATGTAAAACTGTTTAGAAAAATTCAATCCTGGAATGATGCTGCTATATTACAGGAAGATCTTAAATCATTTTATGATTGGTGCACTTTAAACAAAATGTCACTCAATATAAACAAATGTCATAAAATGACATTCTCAAGGCAAAGAAATCCAATTGAATTTGTTTACTACATAAATAACTTGCCATTAGCCTCGAAAAATGAAGTATTAGATTTGGGAATCTGGTTAGACACCAAACTGTCATTCTCAAGCCACATCAACCAAGTAACAAATAGAGCGATGAAAGTGCTGGGATTTATCCAACGCACATCAGTGGACCTGTCTTTGTTTACATTTAGAAAACTTTATTGTGGTCTCGTTAGACCCATTCTGGAGTTTGGATCAGTTGTATGGTCCCCATCATACCACTGTTACATTCAACAGATTGAAAGAGTCCAGAATAAATTTCTGAGGGTAGCAGCCTATAAGAGTGGATACAGGAGAGAGGAATACAACTATCAGTGGGTAAGAGATAGTCTTAACTTACCAACACTTGAGTCAAGGAGGACATTGTTAGATTTATGTTTCTTACACAAAGTTATCAATGCTTTTATAGATTGTCCTCAACTCTTATCGCTTGTTAGTCTTAAAGTTCCTAGTAGAAGCAACAGACAATCAGAAATCTTTTCAGTGCCATTTCACCACACTAATTATGGTATCAATGAACCAACTACATGATTGGTCCGGAGTGCTAATAGCCTACCAAGACAAATGGATATTTTTGACTCCAAAATTAGTTTGTTTAAAAAACAACTAAAAAGTATCTTACAATAAGTTTGTTGTACATCTATATTATTCTTATATGTTTGTATTATTCTGAGGTGTTTGTTATTTTAATAATTTATTGTTGTTAAGGTGTAACTTTGTAAAACTTGTGATTGTTATTTTAATAATTTATTGATTGTAAGATGTAACTTTGTAAAAATTGTAAGTAAATGGATGCCGTATATAAATAAATAATAATAATTTTTGTCAATTCCTAATTCATTTACATATAAAACTTAATGTTTTAATATTTACTTACAGTTGGTAGCCCTTTTTTTCTCTGCCCTTCAGCCCATTCTATCTTCTTGAGTACCTCTTGGTTATTTTTGTCAACAAATTTGGCAAATTTTAGATTTTGTAATGTGTATTCATGACCGCAGAAGACCCGTGTGTTCTCCGGTAAATTTCCTAATTTTTCAACTAGGGCAGAATACATCTGTTCAGCTGTTCCTTCAAAAAATCTACCACAACCAGCTATGAATAAGGTATCTCCTAAAAAATAATAAAAATTACAAACCTTAAGAAGCATTGAAAGCATGGGAAATGCATTGTAAAGGCATTAATCTGCATTCTAAGCATCAAAAAAATATTCAGAAATCAACACAACACAAAGAAACAGAAAAAGCGTTAAAAAGGGTTTTAAAAAACAGCTGCATTAAAGCATTAAAAAGGTAACCATCACAAAATCGTAGAAAATTCGTTAAGCAGTATTTAAACAATGTACAACCGCTGAAAACCCAAGACAAAAGAGTAAAAACATTTTAAATTATCTAAAAGGGTTAATAAGGATTAATGAAAAAGGTTAACCTCATTGAAAAAATGTTGAAAAGCGTTTGTAATAAAAAAAAAACAAAGAAGAGTTAAAATGCATTTAAAGTTCTTAAATCCTTTAGTATGAATTATACGCTTCAAAAAAGCTGTTGTAAAGTCTTATCAAAACATTAAACAGCTGTCAAAGTCTCAAATAAGTATCTAAAACAAGTTGTAATATGAATAAAAGCTTTTATAATTTGTTTTTAAAACAACAAAAAGCTCTAAAATCTCTTTTTAAATCTCATAAACAAGTTAATAAGCATTAAATGCATCAAATAACATCACAAAAGCATTTATAATAGAAAAAGCAACTAAATTGGTTGAATATGTGACAAAAGTGTTAGACATTTGTTGGTAAACTTTAAAACCATCATAAAATATTTAAAGAATGTTGTAAAATCACTAATAAGTACTAAAAACATGAATATATCAGTCAGAAACATGTTAAAGGTCAGACTCAAAAGGATCTTAAAAACCGTTAAAAATTTGAAAAAAGTTTTATAAACCCTTTTAAAACAGTTAACAGATTAAAAAAGCATTATAAAGCATTTAGTGATGCCTTTTAGATCATTTAAATTTTTTCTTAAGTGTTTAACACTTTTACGATGCTCTTAAAAAGCTTTATCAGTGATTCTTAAGTTGGCTGTGGTGGCTGTTTGAATTGTGAAAAGATCTAGTAAATGTTTACTAATCTACTAACATACATAAGTAAATAGATTTCACGAAAAGTTATATTAAACATAACAAGTACCTGTAAAAACTGCAGGATCTTGTCCAGGTGCAGTCAAATAATAACAGATGTGTCCACTGGTATGGCATGGTGTAAATAAACATTCCACTGTGATATCTCCTATTTGAAACTTGTCTCCTTGCTTTACTTCTTCAGTCAAACCACCAATTCTTTTATCTCCACCAAAAACCTGTAATTTTCCTGAAACCTTACTAACAAGTTGTTCATTACCACCAGCATGGTCCCTAAAAAATTTAAGATTGACAAATAAAATAGCTTATATAAAAGTGAAACAGAAAGAACATACATCTGATTCTACTAGTAGCTGATATACCTACCAATGATGATGGGTAGTCAATATCTTTGTAAGATTGACTCCTTCTGCTTTAACTGCCTCCAAGACAGTATCAGGTTCCACTGGATCTACTATTGCAGCTTCTTTTGTATTTTCACATGAAATCTAAACAAAAACATTGAATCTAATCAATTATACACATTACACAATATTATTTCAATATTCTATTTTTATTGTACAAGTAGTTTGACTCTGAGATATGATACTACATATATGGGAAATTGTATAAGGAAAAGACATTCCACGGACTAAGATATAGTTGTAAAGACTAAAGTATTGACAGAAAAGTTGTAAAAAGCAGACAGAAAATTATAGAAAGTGCTAAAAATCACTTACCAAATACATATAGTTATCTGAAAGGGCTGGAAGGATTTTTATCTTCATTTTCTCTAATGTTATTGTAAGTTGATTACTGTGATATCCCTTAAAACCGTTTTTCCAATGTGCTTGTGCTAATAAACAAAAATCATGTAGGTATTATTTCTTAATACTTCTAGAATACTTAACAATTATTTGTATCATATACATAGAGTGTGTATGAAATTAAGAAATGGGACCAAATATATATATAATGTTTCTGGGAACTATTCTTTTCTTACATATCCCAACATAACTTTGCAAATTTTCCTATTTGGTTTGCACAATAAATTAACAAACTATTAATGTATCTGCTGTATTTAGTATGTATAATAATAATGACAGTTCACTCATATAACACAATACCAATTAGCAAGGGTTTGCTTAATATTTAAGTATATTATTGGGACACTTCATTATCAATGCTAGGTTTCTAAAATCTTTATATTTGTGTAAATTTTCCTTTATATTTCTGATATGAACTTTCATTGTCGGCATGTCGAGTAAATTTCCCTTTATAATTTTACCTTGAATTATTTACCTTTAAAAAATGCTGCGGTTGCCCCTTGAATAACACAGTTTGGAATGTGTAAATTTAAAAAACTCAGCATTATAAATAATCAAAAATGTTAAATCATTTGAGTTTTATTTTAATTGGATTAGCTAACCTTAATTATAATGCCCCGATGATCTTTGATCTTTGCTTTTCTTATTCTTTGAGCAACTTACAACTTATCTATATAAAAAGTATAAATATAATTTGTGTTAAAACTTGTCTTATGAATTTTTTTCCCTTTTGAATTATAAAAAATAATCTACCAGTTGCATTCTTCACATATTACCATTGTACTTGTATTGAGAACTTAACTGGTGTACTGTAAATTATTTGTATTGTAATAACAAACACCTGATAATTGTAGGTGAGTGTCAGAATAAATAACAAAACTATCTTGTACAGTGTCGTAACAAGGATAAGTTTTGATTTCTTCAAAGAATTATTTTCTTTATGAATATTTTTATTTATTGTCATTTCTTAAATAGACTTTACACTACATGATTTTATCATATGAGATTTGTTATGATTCCTTGTTTGGCATTCCTGTTTGCATTGATTCCTGTTAGGATATGGCATATGGCTAAATTTATTTCCTTAGATGGCAGTGTAATTGTGTGTTCCCTCTGTAAATACCAGAAACATGTATTTTCAGATCCCTCAAATTGTTGGGTGACACAACAAATAGGCGTAGAAAATATAATATAATCACAGAATATATTATATAACCTTATTTTTTAATTCTTTCAAAATTTTTTGAAAACGATGTCCGGGACCAAACCAAACAAATTTCAACTTAATCCTATATAAACATAATATTTAACTTGATATGTCACAAGCCACAAGAAAACATTTTCAGAACCAGGTACCAATTTAATAATTGTTTTAGTTACGCTACTGTGGAAATCGTGACTCCCTGTTAGTAAAATTATTACTCATGACAGCCTTCTGCAACGTGCCTGTCAAACGTCAAAAATTTCAAAACTAAATTTATAGGAAACCGTGTATTCCAAAATTTCCCCAGTTTTCTATTTTTTTACTAGTGTAATGGTTAAACAAATCCCAAAAAGGATATAATTAATTGTAATTAGTACGAAATAATTAAAAATGACCACCGAAGAACAAACTCAACAATCTGTTACAGCGGAGGACGCGAAAATAGCCGAAAAATATAAGTCCGATGCTAATGAATACTTTAAAAGTAAGTAATTAACCTCTAAGAAATAATTAACCGCATGACATAAATTTGTACTTTTAATACTGATGTAATTACTCTTTGTAATCTATCGAACAAAGAAACATTGGCTCTAGATTATGCTAGAATCAAAATATCTTCAGGTGTTTAACATGCTCTTTCTCTAATAATTGCTATGAATGTGGAAGGCATGTATTATGCTTCCTTTCACTGTTAATAAGCTGTTGTTTATTGGATTTTAATTTCAATAGATGTGTTATTCATTACAGGACATTTTATGTTCTTTTAGTTTCTTAAATAGGTGCTACACAATGGACTTCAGCTCCAGGTTTGCATGTTGCATGGTTCTACCTTTGATCTATACTATTCTGTTTGATTTACTTTTAATAGTGGTTTAATATGTTTGCCTTAAAGATAAAGTCCTAGTTTAATTCTTGAAGTTGAAACAACCATACACATTTTAATAATATGCAAGGTAAAATAAATAAAATATCTTCTATCAAGCCACAGCAGTATAATAAAGCCAAACAATTATTATTTTGTAGATACAATATGACATATGCATTAATATTTATTGAGTATTTATATAGTTTACTTAATTCTTTTCAGAACAAGATTTCGATAATGCAATAGAACTTTATACCAAAGCAATTGAAAAGAATCCCACTATAGCTATTTATTATGCAAACCGCAGCTTTGCATATCTAAAAACTGAATGTTTTGGCTATGCTTTAACAGATGCCTCGAAATCAGTAGAATTAGATAAAACTTATTTGAAAGGTTATTATCGACGAGCTGCTGCTCACATGTCGTTAGGAAAATTTAAGGAAGCCCTAAAGGATTATGAATATGTAAGTTTTTAATATATGTGTTATATATTTATTGTTAACTTTGATAAGTTTATTATAATACAAATTAGTAGGAGCAGGTTTTCTTATTTTTTAATATTATTTAACTGCTTAGGTAAAGTGCTTGTCCATTATTTTCCATTATCTTTTATTTCTATCTCCTGTATTTCTTTTTGTCAGTTCCTTGTATGGTTCCATTTCTTTACTTAATTTTTACCATGTGTATG
The DNA here is from genome assembly GCF_040954645.1 of Diabrotica undecimpunctata. Taxonomy (NCBI): domain Eukaryota; kingdom Metazoa; phylum Arthropoda; class Insecta; order Coleoptera; family Chrysomelidae; genus Diabrotica; species Diabrotica undecimpunctata. The sequence goes on along the minus strand of NC_092807.1, from coordinate 105,480,666 downwards.
AGTATGATTTTATAAAAATAAAGCCTAAGTAAAAAGAAGTGGAACAGTAGGCGGTACTGTAGACTAGTGTGGAGCTTCGTACTATGTTTTCTGTATTTATAAAATTTAATAAATTATTGTGTTTGCACCTAATGCCACCTTTTAACATATTAACGAAGCATACAGTGTTTATTTATCACCTACTTACATTCACATTTTTCATATTTCCTTCAGGTGATTCGTCAGTTGAATTGAAATTACAAATAATTTTCTAACTTGTTCATTAATGCTGTCAAAAACTCACACTTTATTTGCTGATGATCTTAAGATATTTCGGTGTATATATGATAAATTGGATAAAGATCTCTTGCAAGATGATGTAAATAATATATTTTTATAGGCGAAACAAAATGGTTTAAGCTTAAATCCAACTAAATGTTCTTGTATTTCGTTTGGTCATATAAATAATCTAATATCTAATAGATATGTTCTTAATGATGTACTCTTGGATTCAGTTACTGAGATAAGAGATTTGGGTGTATTATTGGATTCTTCACTGACATTTAAAAGCCATTTTCTTAAAATTAAAGGAAACAAGATTTCGTAATCTTGGTTTTATTTATCGTAAGTCATGATCTCTCACCTATTGTATTCAAATTATTGTACTACTGTCTGGTATGCTCAGGTCTTGAATACTGCTCTGTTGGTGGTTCCCTTTCATCAAGTTTACATTGATGGATTGGAGAGTGTTCAGCAGAAGTTTCTAAAATCTTTAGCTTTTAAAGCACATATTAATATAAGAAATACTGAAAATTACTTCATAGATTATTCTGTAATAATGTTTCAATTTAACATTACTTCACTGAAGAACCGCAGGTTGAGAGCTGATATGTTATTTTTGTTTAAAATTCGTTGTTGATTGTCCCCAGTTATTAGCCAATGTGTTCTTGAACATAATACATAGAACTCGACACACAGAAGAGTAGAGTAAATTTTTATTTGCATAAATTTTTAAACATAATTGAGCAAATAACGTCACATTATTCATTACAGATTAAAATATATATATGTACAGTGTAGGGCTCAATGTCAACTAGGTGTTGAAAAACCTTTCTTTTAAAAGCTCTATAGTGTGTTTCCTGTTGAATGTCAGATGGTAGACTATTATAAAATTTAACACAGGCATACAAAGGACTTCTCTCTGTTATAGACAATCTGTGAAGTGGCAAATTCAAATTAAGGCTTCTTGTATTATATTCATGATTGGGAAGCAGGTGACAAAACAAAGAAAATTTTTTAAAAAGGAACATAATACATTCAAATATATAGATGGCTAAGAAAGTGAGTATATTGAGTGATTTGAATCGGCCTCTACAGGATTCTCCCGCCTTCAATCCTAAGATCACACGGACTGCCATTTTTGGACTATAAAGACAGTTGAGCTATCTACTGCAGCACCCCAGAAGATTACCTCATATCGCATAATAGAATAAAAGTTTGCATAATATACTGATAGTAAAATCCCCTGGTCTAGATAGCTCTTTAACACTCTTAATGAGTAGCAGGCTCTATTCAGTTTTCTTGTCGTATTTTGTATTTGTTCCCCCCAATTCAGATTCTGGTCAATATGAATACCAAGAAATTTAACTGATCTAGCAGGTTCCGTGTTTTGTGATAGAAAATTAATTGTATTTGGAAACTGCTCTCGTGACTGACTGGTTCTAAAGTAGACAAAAACTGTCTTGAACCACTGTTCAGCCTTGCTTAGAATTTGCTCTGCCACTGTGAAGAGTGTTTCTAAAGTTTTTTCTCAGAAAAGCACATTTGAGTCATCAGCGAAATTTACAAGGTTTGAGGAACTACTAACCACTGCATTTGGAAGGTCGTTTATGTAGACCAAAAAGAGAAAAGGTCCCAGGACACTCCCTTGTGGTATGCCTAATTTTAAATTGATAGGATCAGAGTAAACCTTACATCCCCTTTTCTCCAGGCATACCTTTTGCGGCCTATCTGTGAAATGATTTTATCCATTTTAATGCCGGTCCCTGTATTCCATAAAGATGTAATGTTTGTAATAAAAGAACATGATCTAGGCTATCGAAAGCCTTAGATAGGTCCAAAAAAGCCCCTAGTGTTTTCATCTTTGCCTCCAGTTTTTCTAAAATTGTTGATATAAAATCATAGGTAGCTGTCTCAATAGATCTCCCTGCGAGAAAACCATGTTGTGAACTACTAAATAAGTTGTTTGTAGTGAAAAAGTTTTGTAGTCTGAAATATATTGCTTTTTCGAATATTTTTGAGAATGATGGAAGAAGGCTTATTGGTCTACAGTTCTCCATCTTAGTAACATCACCTTTTTTATGTAGTGGCTTCACAATTGCCAGTTTTAAACTTTGAGGAAATTTACCTTGCCTAAAAGAAGCATTAATTATAAAAGAAAGAGGAAGAGAAATCTCTGATGAAACATATTTAATTAAGTTGGTTGATATTTCATCATAACCAGAGCTATGCTTGTTTTTTAAGTTATTTATTATGTGACTTATTTCTTTCTCTGAAACGGGACTTAAAAACATGCAATGATTAGTTTGTTCGATAATAATTAGAAAAATTTTTACATGCTTTTTTTTTATCTTTACAGCTTCTGGTGCTGCATTTGCCATAAATTGATTTATTTTAGAAAGCACCCGAGGGTCACCCTCTAAACAGAAATTACCTTGATTTTTGGAATTACCCTTAATCTCTTTTACCAATTGCCAAGCCATTTTAGTTTTATTTTCGCTATTTTCAATTCGTTCTTTATAACAATTTTTTCGAGATTGAGTGAGTAAACAATTGTATTTGCGTTTTTCTGTCCTGTAAATATCTTTATAATCAACATTATTGGTAGACAGTGTAAACAAAACATCAAGCCTAGATTTACAATGTTTTATATCATCATTGTAAATCTTTAAAGTACTTTTGTGATTTTTTTTAATTTGCTGTATTTTTCTCTTTGAGTGGAAAACATTGTATAAAAATTTTCTGAACTATACTCATAAAAGCATCCCACTGATTATCTACATCTAATGTCTCAAAAACAGATACCCAGTCTACATTACCTAACATGAATTTAAAAAAATGTTTATTCTCCTTGCTAAATATTCGTTTTTTTTTATTATATTTGACTCAAATTCATTTAATTCAAATTTTACCTTTTGAGCAGTATGATCAGATGTATGAGGATTGAATTAATCGAATTGAATTGAATTGCACTCTTTTATATTCCTTTTCATAAAACTGATTATGCTTGTCATTTTCCCTTGTCGAGAATGCTCAACTTTTGCAATGACCTGCTACTGGATCCTTTCTGTCCAAACATTAATATTTTCAAAAAGACACTTAAGAGTCTAATCTAAATATGTGATATTTTTTACCTTCTGTTATTTGATATACTGTATCAATGTACAAATTTTTATTGTTTAATTATTTCTTTGTTGTTGTTTTGATGTTTATTGTACATGATCTTTACTTTTTACTATTTTTTATATTTTATTGTAAATGTTTCTACTGTTGAAATAAATAAATAAATAAAAATCAATCATCACATGTGGATGCTCTCCTACAGCCTGATCCTGACTTTCTAGTGTATTCCTGTTTTGATTTAACTGCTGAATGTCTCGTTAAACAGCAGAATGACTTACACTTAGCACCTGGGAAGCATAATATTGGCTATGACCATCTTACAGCCAATGCCACAGCTCTTGCAGCATCCTTTGGTAATGTCATTTTATTACAATTAAAAATTCTGAACTCAAAACTTTTTAATACCTAATTCGTCTGGCTGTTAAAATAAGTTTGATAAAAAATTTATTTCTTGCTGCTTATTAAATTTTTGGCAAGAAGATAAATTCCTGTTGTAATTGTAATATAATAAATGCCATACAAAATAAATAAATAATATGTTCCAAATTCTGAAACTCCCAATAAATTGGAAATATGTCATGGATTGAATTTTTTGCACCTGAGTGAACATTGAGAAACTGCTGAAACCTGCCTTTTTCTCTCCAAGTTTGTCTTTGATTTGCCACTGCCTGGTGAAAACCAGATATAACCAAACTATGTCATAGTATTAAAAAAGAACAAAATTGTCAAGAAAACTTCTGGTCCACAATACGATGTCCTTTATAAATCATGCATTTATTGATTTTTTTAAATTTTGCTTGTATATTTTTTTGTGATAACATTATTTCATTTATGTTACTTTTGAAGGTGACTAAAGTGAGACCAAATGATAAAGACGCTAAAATGAAGTATATGGAATGCAACAAAGTAGTCAAAAAATTGGCATTTGAAAAAGCCATATCGGTGGAAGACAATAAGAAAAATATAGCGGACAGTATTAATATTGATGCAATGAGTAAGTTTTTCCTAACAACATACTATATTAAATAACAATATTTTAGTTTTAAATAATTATATATAGATGCCCTTCTGGTTGCAGTTTGATAAAGAAAAGTTTAATTTCTTTAAGTATGTGTGGAAAAAATGTGTTAATTATGAGAAAAAGTGGTCTTATTGAAAAAGTGATTTAAGAAAAAATCCGCATGTTCTCTGTGTCTATTTGAGTAATACGTGTTTTTAACAGGTTCTGAAACCTAGTATTATTGATGTAAAAACTAAAATCTACTCTAAGACACTCTGTACATAGTTTCCAAATTAGTATTTTTCGTTACAGCGATAGAAAATGAATATACAGGGCCTGAATTAGAGGATGGTAAAGTGACACTTAAATTTATGAAAGAACTAATGGAATTGTATAAAAACCAAGGAAAACTTCATAGAAAATATGCCTATACGGTAAGTTTATCTACCTAAGATACTACTACTAAGATCTTTCATATAGCAATGTTAAAATACGAAATATTATTTCGAAAATGTCAAGTATACTTCAAAAAAGCTTTTGGTATTACTTTCTTATAAACTAGGTGATACCTTGACTATGACAAGACATTATTTAAGTTTGCTATTGATCATTTGTAAATTAAATTCCACCATATTTGATTCGTATTAATTTATTTTAGATATTATTAGATATAAGATCATATTTTACAAAACAACCCACGTTAGTAGATGTACCAATCGGCGACGAAGACAAATTTACAGTATGCGGAGACATTCACGGGCAGTTTTATGATCTAATGAATATATTTGAACTGAACGGCCTCCCTTCGGAAACGAATCCCTACCTGTTCAATGGAGACTTCGTCGATCGAGGGTCGTTCTCTGTAGAATGTATTTTTACTCTATTCGGTTTTAAACTTTTGTATCCTAATCATTTCTTTATGTCTCGAGGTAAGATACACTTAATTTTATGTAAATTTCGTCACTGCGAGCTTTCGACTTTGTTTGTGGAGCCATCTTCACGACCGGGTCCAAAGTATTGTGTTTTATAGTACGATAATGCCGAATAATGCAATCCAGCACGTTAGAACAATTATTTTCATTTCTAGGGAATCACGAAAGCGCTACAATGAATCAAATGTACGGTTTCGATGGGGAAGTCAAATCGAAATACACCGCTCAAATGGCTGACCTGTTTACAGAAGTATATAATTGGCTTCCATTAGCTCACTGTCTTAATAAAAGAGTGCTGGTAAGTTATTTCAAGTTAAATAAAAATATTTACGAATAAATAATGAATAATAAAAAAAGAGTGTCAAAAGTGAAAAATTCTTTTTCTAACTTAAATCGCCGTGCTAGAGATGAAATGACTGTTTTTTCAAGTTGACACGATTCTTTTTTTAGGTATTTTCACGACAGTTTCGTATTCGCAAGTAAAAAAAAACAACAAAATATTTTGCTTTTAATAAGACCATGGTCGTTTAAATACATTTATGTCCATAGAAATCGACTGACACAATTTTTCACTGTCTTGTCATTTTTTAGTAATTACACGTCAAATCAAAATAAAAGAGAAAAGACAAATTTTTTACCTAAAAAAGTGATGACGCACAAATTTTACTTATGAATGCCCTGAGGGACAAAATTTTTACTTAAGAATCTTGTGACGTATATTTTTTTTACTTCAGAATGTCGCGAGGGACATATTTTTTAATTAATAATATCGTGACGGACAAATTTTTTACTTAAGAATGCAGTTATGCTCAAACGTTTACTTATGAATACCGAGGAGGACAAATTTGTATTTAAAAATGTCGTGAGCGATAAATTTTTCACTTAAGAATGTCCTCAGGAATATTTTTTTACTTGCCACAGACAATTTTTTGCAATGTTTACTTCAGAATGGCGTAAGAGACAAATTTTTCTAAAGAATGTCGTTACGGACAAATTTTTACCTAAAAATGTCACTAACAAATTTTTATTTAAGAATGTCGTGACGGCCAAATTTTTAATTAAGAATGTCGCGACGGACAAATTTTTTACTTAAAATGTCGTGATGGACAAATTTTTATTGGTAGAAAAATCTGAAACTGAGTAAGTTTCCTTTAAGACGCTGTGAAAGGCGTCAATTTGGCAATAATCATAAATAGTATGAACATAATTATATTTTTACGTCTGATGCGTATTTAGTGTTCGATCGTATTATTATTTTTGAGTTTACATGGTTTGTTCGATAACTACTTGGTCTAGAACATATAGAGATTAAATTCGATGGAATATTTTTATTCTGTAGAATTTATGGACCATTTCTGCTCAGACCATCTTCATATTGGCTTTGGATGAATATTTTCTGTTGTGCAAACACACATTCTGTATTTTTTGGTGTTCCCAAAAACATGTCATTTTTGTGTCTATGAGGTTTGATCTATAACTACGTAATCTACAATACAGAGTAAATTTAAAGGAATATTTTTATTCTGTAGAATATTAAGGGCATTTTTGCACAGATCATCTCCATATTGATAGCGGATTACAATTTCCTGTTGTCAAAGCACATATTATGTATTTATTAACCAGAAAACATGCTATTTTTGTACCTACAAAGTTTGATCAATAACTAAGTGATCTAAGGCAGAAACAATGTAAATGCAAAGAAATCTTTCCTTCAGTGACGAGAATAATTATGATTTTTATGTATTAAAAAGATTAATTAGTAATAAATAATAAAAAAATGGTATTAAATACTTAACTCAGTGAAGATAAAAAGGGTTATGATTATTTAAAGGCAAGACATGTTCTACTGAGTAAGCTATAGGGTTATTTAAATAATCCAATTTACATCGATTAACAAAGTAGAATAAAGTAAGTCTCGGTAAAGTAAAGATGTATCGTTATTCTCCCTTGGCTACTTAACGTTGAAAAAACCCTATTTTCGGAACCTTTCACTTTTTCATTCCATAAAGGCTTAACCTTTATTTGTCTTCTTCTTCTTCATCTTTATAAGCAATTCTGCTTGTTCATTGGCGGATTAATACTGTAACCTCGGAAACCTTTTTTTGGATGATGCTAGAAAGGTCACCAATGGAGACACTGCGGAAGGCAGCCAGATGGTTGGTGGAGAGCGAGTCGTGGGTTCGAAACTAGCTTTTATAACCAGGAGTGGGTCCAATGAACGAAATAAGTAAAGGTAGAACAGATATTAGAAAAGATATGGAAATAAACAAAAAAATAGACGGGTAAATTTACCAAAAATAAGATAAGATAGAAACAGGGCGCCACTTAACTTTTTGGGTTCAAGGAGAAAATTAAGAAACCTTAGAACAGAAAAGAGGTAAGGAAACATATTTAGGTTCTGAGACCAAATCCAAGGAAAGATATTAACAGTTAATTATTAAATAAATTTGGTCAACACACTAAATAAACAAATAAGTACATTAGGTGGACTGCGTCCACCTACTTACCTACGAAACTTAATCAGCCTGATCTTTCTTCTGGTCGAAGGTATAATAATTATTTAATATAATAAACAAACATTAAGAGGTATTGTTATATCAGGAAACTTATTCTTCTTCTTCACGTGCCATCTCCTCTAAGAAGGATGGCAACCATCATGGCAATTCGCACTTTCGACGCCGCTGCTTTAAAGAGGTCAGCAGAAGTGCAGTTAAACCAAGCTCTCAAATTATTCAACCAGGAGATGCGTCTTCTTCCGCGACTCCTACCCTGTATTCTTCCTTGCATTATTAATTGCAACAAGTTATAACGCTCGCCCCTCATGACATGTCCCAGATATTGCAGTTTTCTGACTTTAATTGTATTTAAAACCTCTTTATCTTTTCCCATTCTTCTCAACACCTCGACATTCGTGACTCTATCCACCCAACTTATTCTTAATATCCTTCTGTAGGCTCATAACTCGAAGGCTTCCAATCTGTCCGAAACATCTTTCTTTAAAGTCCAAGCCTCCAACCCATAAAATAATACGGAGAACACGTAGCATCTCAGAAGTCTTATCTTTAAAGAAATTGAAATGTCCCTGCTGCAGAGGAAACTTATTCGGAGTCGAGAAATAAAATTCATTGATAAAACAAAACAATATATTCAACACTACTATGATATAGGCAGCTGAATTGTACACACATGTAAAAAAATGCACCATCAATTATTAAATGGTGGTATACATATAACAATAAAGAGTATTATAATTAGGAAATACCTTTACAAATACAATAATATAGTAAAATCATGCACAGTTTAAATTATCAGCGAAGAGAGCTTGATAGTATTTAATAGTTTTCAGTTAAAGCTGATATAAATGTCTCTTTGCTGTTTATGGGCTTATCTCAAGATCATCATGCAACCTCTTCTGTCCACTGCTGGACATAGGTATCTCCCATTTTTCGCCACTCTTCACGGTTCTGTGCTTTTTGTTGCCATTTCTTGGATATTCGTCTAATGTCGTCCATCCAGGGTGTTGGTGGTCGTCTGCTGCGTTTGTCTTCTCGTGAGCGCCAGTCAATTAGTTTTCTGGTCCATCTTGTGTCTTTCAGTCTCGCTATGTGACCTGCCCAATTCCATTTCAGCTTGGCTATACGTTCGACGACATCACTGATACCTGTTCTTTTCCTTAAGTCTTGATTCCTTATTTTGTCTTTTTTTGTCACGCCGAGAATTGATGTTTCCACGCGCCTTTGTGTCACTCGTATTTTTAGTGCTGTTGTTTTTGTGAGCGTGAGAGTTTCTGCTCGGTATGTCATAATAGGAAGAACGCATTGGTCAAATGTCTTCCGTTTCATAGCTATCGGAATGTTGCTCTTAAAGATGTCTCTTAGTGAACCATACGCCGCCCAAGCAAGTGTTATTCGTCGTTGAAATTCGCAGGTCTGGTTGTCTTTGCCATTTCATGACCAAGATATATGTACTTTTCTGTCAATTCTACCACTTGGTTTTGAATGATTAGGTGTTCGCTGGGAACTAAATTTATCATAAATTTGGTGTTACTGATATTCATTTTTAGACTATTGTTGAAGATACGTTTTCTAATTCTTGTACCATTTGTTGTGCTTCACCCAGATCTTCGGTAATAAGTACTATGTCGTCGGCAAAACGCAGATGATTGAACATTTCTCCATCAATTTTTATTCCTCTTATCTTGAGATAACGGGTTAAAAATGTATAACAATTATAGCAAATAACAAAATGATTAAATTTAAATTCCAAAGAATACAAAAAGGTTTCAAGACTTCTGTATTATAAAAATTAAGCCAACCCGCACTTGGCTGTAAGTTAATTATCTGTATCGCACTGTTGTTTAATGATTAACTGAGAATTAAATGTTCGTAATTTAGAAGTTCTTAATAGCTGATTGAAAGTTCGTATGAAAATATTAAATGTTTCTTGACTGAATGTTAACTCAGTAGTTAACCTTAACTACAGGAGAAGAAATAGTCGACGGAGATTCGCCAAGATAGTCGACGGAGATTCGCCAAGATAGTTGAAGATAATATGATTAAGACAACTTACGATAAACCTTGATGACTGGTGCACTCTTCACTGAAGCTAAATACTTTACTTGTATTAAGCACTGAAGTTAATTAAATTAAAGGTAGTTTATACCAATATTTAATCTAATATGGTATTAGATTAAGAAACTGAAACATTTAAGTGTATACACACTTAAAGAAAAAATTCACAGAGACGGTAATTTAGGCAAGCGACTTTACTCAAAGATCGCCCTGTCAGAAGTGAAGTCCTTCCTCTAAAAATTTCACAAGCTTTCCCAAAAAAAAGGTGAGATAACCCCCACTTAAAAATGACAGGCAGGCCAGCCTGTATGTATTTCTAGGAAGGTAAAAGGTTCCAACGATATCGAAAATATCGGGATATTTCTAGTTAGGACGTGATGAAAGATAAATCCTTCTGGATTAGGTTCTCTCAGAAAAATACTACAACGTGCTTTCGACGATGTTTATCAAATTTTAAACAGAAAGAGTCCGCCTCTGACCGGAAAGGACTATTCGAGGATTAACCAAACCCGGCTTCTTTTGATAAGTAGAATCTTCCGTAATCTGAGAAGTTGGTAGTTGCAATAAAATTTCCCAATGGTAAACACGACTCTCCGCGCATATATTTGCAATTACGGCCATTGGCGTCTCAGCAACAGCGGTAAAGGGATTAAAAATTATTTAATATTTTAATTATAAAAAAAATGTTACAATACCTGTATGGAAGGTTGTCACTCCATCTTTTGCGCGATCGTCCGATACTTCTTCTGCCGATTGGCGACTTATCTCTTGCTATTTTTACGACGCAGGACTCCTCCATTCTTCTTATGTGGTAATTCCATTCTTTTTTTTTTTTTCTATTTTATGTCCATTCATTTATACACTGTACGTTACATTTTCTTCTAATGTCTTCACTTCTCTTTCGATCTCTCAGCGTATTTTCTCTAATTCTTCTCAGGACTCTCATCTCTGCCGTTTCCAGTAGCCTTTGCGTTGTGGCTGTGTCGGGTCTTGTTTCTGAGGCATGTCATTATTGGTCTTACACTGGCTTTATAAATTCTTGACTTCATCTCAGTGTTAATGTATCTGTTTCGCCATATAGTATTATTATTATCACCTTCATTTGTGTTTATACCAATTTTGAACCATAACTAATTAGTAGAGATGTCACAAATGTCAAGGAATTTAAGGAAGATTTTTAGAATATTCGGGAATTTCTAGCTTCGCACCTGATAACTCCTTAATTTATAGGTAATGCACGGCGGTCTATTCACGAGAGACGACGTAACTCTAGATGAAATAAGAAAAATCGACAGAAACCGACAACCGCCCGAAGACGGTCCGATGTGCGAGCTGTTATGGTCAGATCCACAACCACAACCCGGTCGAGCCGCGAGCAAACGAGGAGTGGGTTGTCAGTTCGGACCCGACGTTACTCAGAAGTTTTTAGAGTTAAACAAATTGGATTATATCATTAGGAGCCACGAAGTGAAGAACGACGGGTATGAAGTCGCTCATAACGGACTATGTATTACTGTCTTCTCTGCTCCTAACTATTGGTAAGTTATTTTATAAGTCTCAACGCTATTAAAATAAACAATCTCTTAGCGATTATAAAATAGTCGCTTAATTATGTCGTATTTTCTTTTAGTGATACTATGGGTAATAATGGCGCATTTATTACGCTGAAAGGAAAAGAGATGATGCCGAAATATACAACGTATGGAGCTGTGGTAAGTATCTTCTTTTATTCTATTAGATTTTAATAATAAAACGCATAATTTTCAAAAATTTTCGGCTTTGATGCCGCGCTGAGCACATAACACACCGTAAAGGAATCCAGTACGTATGTACCAGTCTCACAACTAGACAAATCTCTGCCGTTTCATGGCTAGATTCTCTGCGCAGCCTGTGAGTTATAATGCAGTGAAAGAAGTAAAGTATTGTAACCAATAGAGAGGAGAATTTGTTAAAACTATACAATTTATGGAGAAAAACTTACGATTATTTCAGAAACACAAGTTTACTGTTGATAAAATACTTAGGCGTGTCCTGTGGAACATATTTTTACTGAGGAATATAGTTATGGACAAATAAAAACTTAAGAAGGTCGTGACGTACAAATTTTCACTTACGAATGTCCTGATGGGCAAGTTTTATTCAAGAATGTGAAGAGGGACAATTTTTTGACTTAAAAATATCGTGTCGCACAGATTTTTGCTTGAGAATGTTGTCACAAAATGTTACTTAAGAATGTCGTAGCGGATAAATTTTTTACTTAACAATCTCGCGACGGACGAATTTTAATTTAAGAATGTTGTGAGTTACATTTTTTTTTTATTTAAGAATATCGTGACAGTCTAATTTTTATTTAAGAATATTGTTATAGTAATGTCCAGGGGACAAATTTTTACTTTAGAATGTAGTCACGTACAAATTTTTATTTAAAAATGGCGCGATTCACTTTTTACCTAAGAATGTTGCGACAGACAAATTTTTATTTAAGAATGTTGTGAGTTACAATTTTTTATTTAAGAATGCCCTCACGCACAAAGTTTTTCTTAAGAATGTGACTCGTGACGGACAAATTTTTACTTAAGTATGTCGTTGCGGACAAATTTTTTACTTAACAATGCCGTGATGAACTAAGTTTTATCTAAGACTGTTACAATTTTTTTTTACTTAAGAATACCGTCACGCACAAATTCTTAATTAATAAGGTCCAGTGAGACAAATTTTTACTTTAGAAAGTAGTCACGCACAAATTTTTGTTTAAGAATGTCGTGAGAGACAAATTTTTTACTTAAGAATGTCATCACGCATAAATTGTTGCTTAAAAGTGAATAAGAGTGGCATAGAAAACCACTCTGACAACTTATTTATACTTTTATCGAACAAATGTAAGAAACTAATAACTTTTTTGTTGCAGCCCCACCCTAACGTAAAACCAATGGCGTACGCGAACTCTCTACTGAGTCTGATGTGCTAGTACCTGCCTTTTGTAGTAAATTTTGTAGTTCACATTTCATTTTAGTAATTCCTCGATAAGTTAAAGAAAAAAATAGACATTTTGTTAGTTAAGGATTCGCTTTTCATAACTTACGAACATGAGATTCGACGAATAGAATTGTACCTACTGAACGGAGAGTCCCGAATAAGGGTATAGAGTTTTGGAGGGGTAGAAAAGTGTATTAAACGTATTTGCTGATAAACGCATATACGGATATTTTCTACTATGTATACTGTACAGAGTTGCCGAACCTAATTAAAACATTATTCTGGAAATTTATATTTAAATAAATTGTTTGGACGTTTTTCTTTCCTGATTTGTAATTTCATGATTTCTGATTGCATCTAAGATATTAGATTGTATAAAATATTCTAGCTATAAAGAATATTGTTTGGTACGTCAACGAACTTAAATTCACATGAAACGCATATATGGATTTTTTCTATACTATGCCTTACAGTGTAGCCAGATTGAATCAAATAATTATATTTTTGAAACTGTCTTTAACTAAATCGATTAGAATGGTTCAAAAATCTTGTAAATTTACCATTTCTATGACGTTTTGTGTTATGCTTTCTGTTTTTAGCACGATTGCATCTATTGTCATTGCATCACAAAGTATGACCAAGGATTTTTAATAATTTTTTTTTATTCTGGTCAATTTCCCATTAATCTACTGTATACATAATCTTCTAGTTGATCTAGTATTAGATTCAACGTACAATAAAGATTGTGTATCTATTTGTGTAATATTTTGGATCTCCTACCTCCAAAATATTCATATCAATGTTGGGACACTCTGCGATTATTGTTATTTTTGTTTTGTTTTTATTGTACACACGTTTGAAATGTAGTACCAGTTCAATAAAGTATTTATTTTTTTTAGTAGTTGTACAAAATTGTCCTGTAGAGACCTACCGACTGCCTTCTCTCCATTCATCATGAAAAGTGATCCATTGACAAAACCTTTTTATCTTTTAAAATTTTTCAGCTTTTCGTATAATAAACGCCAATTTGTCAGAAGAATAATAAATTTATAAAGGTTTGTAAAAAATTGGAAAGAAGAATTTTCCAATTTTTTCCAAAGAACAGGTTTAATTGTGAAATATAATGGTTGGAAATGTTATTTTGTAATCCTATTCACTGCGTCAATTAAATAATATTTTAGGTTAAAAAATTCAGTCACAGCTTTAATGGTATCTACTAGACTACTAGAGCGTTAATAGGGAATTTTTTTTTACTTTTTCTTATAATCACTAGTTACAATTAATAGAATTCAATATTATTACTTTATTTTGATCCATCCATGTCAAATTTGCCTTAAAAATAAAATGTTTTTAAAGACTATGTTGTTCAAATAAAATATTAATTTCGTTTGAAGCAGAGCCATCTTTTGGAAGTACGAGAACTTAGCGAGGAATTAGTTTTTTGTTCTCTAGCTTTATTTCAAGGAGTTTTTTTTACATTGACCAAATATTTTTAAATCTGGCGTCTATTGTACTAACCCCACGCAGAAGGCGTTGGCATTTATATAAAAAAATAGTTACTAAAACGAACGTGAAGACTTTGTGGAAATATTGTGGATATTTTGGTAGGTTTTGATTATGGATTACTTCTATTTTTAAATATTGTTTATGTTTTTGAATAATGTTCCATTTTATAGTGTATATTTTAATAAATATTAAAATAGAAATAGTGTGTATATAATTTTTTCACTTAAACTTCTGAAAATATAGAAGCAAGATTTGTATTTTATCAAAAATTGGGAAATATTGTTCATTACCATCAAAGGAAACATTCTCCAAAATATTAAACGGTAAAATGTTGGAACTCAAGAAATATACAAAGAATACAACATAATGCTGCAAAATATCAAATTTATCTCTACCCCAGGTTATAGTCCGAGAGCCTATATGTAGATATTTAAACAGTAAATCATAGACCTAGCTGAAGACTGTTGACGCTTTGTGAACCCTTTTTTTTAAAATACACTTTTTGGTTAGAAAATGTTTTTGAGGTATTTTGAAATTTTAATATAGTATTTAATAAAAAAATATATAAAGTCTTTCTCAAACCCTTCTTTCAGTGCGTCTTAATTAATTGTGATGTCATATAATGTATTGGATGTGTCGAGAATTATTTCATGTAATTATTGAGGAATCTGACAGATGCCAGGACCGTACTTACTTTTATTGCAAGGTGGTTTAAACGTAGTAAACAATATTGTTTATTAAATTTATAAATATGGAAACTTTTAGAAACGACAACATAACGATCTATTTATTGTTTATTTTAGAATAGTATATAATACAAGCATAGTTAGTTCGTTTTCTAGTTATATAATAAAATATTTGCCGCAATTTTGGAAAAAAAAAACAAATATTGTTTTCAAAGATGTTCATTAGGTAACGTATAAATTAATTATATAAATAGAATATAATTCTAATCATAAAACAATTTTATTCACTGATGCCTGAATACTTTATTGAAGACATAAGTAGAATTTGAATATGTATCAATGAAATATTTAAACCTGCATTAAGAATAATGTATCCTGAACTTCTCCGTTCTTCTTTCTGTCTGCATTACTGCCATCTTGCCAGCTCTTGCGGAATCCCTCTTTACTGAATATCCAGGTTTCATCCAAGAAAACTGGTTTTAAGGGGCATAAATTGCTTTCATTGTCCTTAAACGCTTTTAATAACTGAAGTCTTTTTAAAGTCACATGTAGTTGTCCCATTAAATACTTTCTGTTATACTTCGTTTCAAGTTAAGAAAATTACATTGTGCTTATGGAGATCAGTGTTGCCAAAGCTCTCAGGCAAGTGTTACTATTAGATTGTCGATATGATTCATTCTAATCAGAGCCGTATTCAGCACTGTGTAGTTATAGTTAATTAATTTCACTATTAAAAGGATATTTATGTATAGTTGAATACAAAATAATGCATTATAAATGCTTGTTTCTATAACTGACAGATATATATATATATATATATATATATATATATATATATATATATATATATATATATATATATATATATATATATATATATATATATATATATATATATATATATATATATATATATATATATATGTATATATATATATGTATGTATATATATATATATATATATATACATACATATATATATATATATATATATATATATATATATATATATATATATATATATTGTTATGATGTGTTGTTTTGTTTGAATGATGAGCAATGAGTATTTTTAATAATATAATATATAGGGTTTTTATCGCGGTTCTCAAAGAATTAGCTTGTAAGTACTTTTTTAAATTATCTTTATTATAACTATTATGAAACACACATATATATCTAACCTAGCCAATGTAAATTTAAAATAAACTATCTTTAAATTGATATTCTTATAAAACTAATTAAATTCTATAGACAATGTAAAATTTAAACAAACTATCTTCAAAATTGAAATTGTTATGACACTAACTAAATTATATTAACAAAATTTTGTACCTTTCTTTCACTGAATGCCTAAATGAACTGTTTTCCACTATATAGATTCTAATCATCACTGAATGTCTTTGTACTTCGGTTATCCTTGTTTTTGTGAAATTACTTTTTCCAATTATCAGCTTCTACCAATTTAAGATATAGTTTTCTTCACCAGCATTTATACACCACCAAGCAAACCAGCAAACACCATTTATATTTATTCTTCTTTTCAATATACCAATATCCAATTATTATAAGTTGATTTATACTAATCTCCAATCATAATATAATTTTAATTTCTTCCAATGTCCATCCAATATTCTTCTAATATACTTTTATAATCTTCAATAATTATTTGTGTATAATTATAAATGTGCATTAAATATAGGCATAATTTTTAATCTTCATTTAACTCACTATATTAAACAATTTGACTATTTGTAACTGATTCACTGACTCCAACTAACTTTCATATTTCTTACTAAACTTTTCTGACTGACTTCTTGAAAATTCTGAACAATTTACTTCACTAACTAAATGTGTCTACTAACTTTCATAATAAACTGGCCTGACTTCTGACTAAAAACTGCCATCTTGAATCCAAATCACGGGTATTTATATCTTTTTGGATATTCTAGAATCATCTGGTAAGAGATCATGTTCCATTTCGTTCTATTTCTTCGATATGGATGTTCTCGAAAAAAATATCTGTTCCATCCACCGACATAATCATTATTCCAGAATGTTCGACCGTAAACAATGGTCACACTCTGCACTCTGGAGAATTCGTTAATGTTCCATTGATAATTTTGTTGACATTTAGGCTTTTCAGATCAGAATAAACATTCAAATTAGTAACTAACACTCTAATTTAATAAAATACACATTTCAAACAATATATTATTATAACCCCACTTTATATTCCCAATTATTTCCTAAAATGTCACTTGGAGAGTAAGTATATCTGTCTATCACTCACTGTATAGTTGGTTGCCTATGCACATGGCTCACTTAAATATATTTACAACATTAAAATACAACTTTTTACAATTATTATATGCTAATTTATTAAAAATGCCCTCACATAAATATATTTTTATTAAATTCTCTAGTATTTAACTTCTTAAAATAACCAAATACTTGTTATATCTAAAATTATCTAGTATATAACTTACAAATTAATTTTTTAAACAATATCATTTCAATATATATATATATATATATATATATATATATATATATATATATATATATATATATATATATGTAATTATTATAGGACTAATAAAAATAGTTGAATTTTACTATTGTTTAACATTACATATTTATAAACGCTTTAGATAAGATTTAACTAAAAAAAACAAGTGCAGCTTTAATTTTATTTTCATATAATTAATAACAACAATTACATACATAAAAATTTTTCCTTGTATACAAGGTGAATCACCACTAACGGAACGGAAGATTACAGCGAAAGAGTAAAAAATTTTTGTAAGTTGATAAAAGCTACATTTTAAAAGTATTTTTGAAATATACAGGGTGTCCAATAAATTTCGGCGTATCAAAGTTATATTTTATCTTCTTGTTCTTCTTCCCCTTTATAAGCATTCATGCTTGTTCATTGGCGGATTGATACCTCTATTGAAGGTTGTCACTCCATCTTTTTGCGCGGTCGGCCGATACTTCTTCTACCGATTAATGATTTATTTCTTGCTATTTTGACCACACGTGTCTCCCCCATTCTGCTTATGTGGTTATTTCATTCTTTTTTCTATTTAGTGTCCATTCATTTATACACTATGCGTTCCATATATATATATATATATATATATATATATATATATATACATACACTCGCGATCATAAAATCCGGGTCACCTTGAAAATCGCCGTTATTTCATTTTTAACGAGCTTTATCGTAAATAATAATAACACAAATACAAACTAATGCATGTTTCTGAGAATTGTTGTCGGCTTAGCAGTTTCCTTTGTAACAAAGAATTCCAATAATGCCGATTTCGCAGAAAACTATACACTTCCCCAAATGAACGGTACCTGTAACTGTCGCTTGTTTTAAATGTCTCATTTGTGCTTCGACTTTCTGTTCAAACGCAGGAAACACACGTTTATTAGGGCCATTATTAGTGTTTATTATTGTTTATTTCATGCCAAAAATACCTTGACTATTGTTGAAACAGCACTCATTGTTGCGTTTGTGGAAGGCGGTCACACTCAACGGCAAGTCGCAAGAACTGTTGGCGTAAGCCTTTCTACGGTTCAACGAGTGCTTCAACGCGTTCAGAACACGAGTTTGCTAACCGGACGACCTGGCTCTGGACGAAGAAGAACCACCACGGCACGAGATGACCGTTTCCTTGTGTTTCAGGCTTTACGAAACCGGACCAGTCAGGAGAAGACTTCGTTATTCTGGACTATCTTCTCGGGTAATGGCTACAGGACCGCCACTTGGCCGGGCGCATCGAGTTGCACGACTAGCTTTTGCTCGACAATACGCGCATTGGGGAATTAATGATTGGAGCAAAGTGTTGATGAATCCCGTTTCTGCCTAACTGGATCCAATGGACGTGTAAGAGTTTGGAGGAGAACTGGTGAACGATTTTCACAAGCTGGCATTGCTCCAAGAATGCCATTTGGTGGAGGCTCGGTCATGGCTTGGGGAGGTGTATCTTCTGACTTCCGCACAGAATTACCCTTCATCGAAAATGGGTCCTTAACTGCATGAAGGTACATTACGGAGATTCTGGAAGAACATGTTATGCCCACCATGTTTGGAGAAGATGCCGTTTTTAGGCAGGAAATGCGCGACCGCACGTTGCGAGGATCAGTATGCAATACTTGGACGAGGTTAGAATTACGAGGTTACCCTGGCCAGCTAGGTCTCCGGACCTGAATCCCATCAAACTCTGGGACGATTTAAAAAAACGTATTCAAACCCATACACTTCCTCCTAACAACGCACAGGAGCTTAAGGATCTGTTAGTGAGAGAGTGGAGTAACAGACCACAACATGTAATCCGGAGAAAAATTGAGAATATGTCCCGTCGTCTGCAAGAGGTTATTAGAGCAAGGGGAGGCAATACACGATATTAGTCATTGAAATTCCACTGATGTTTTACCATGTTCTGTATTTTTCATTTTTTCTTTCGTATATGTCTGTTTCAACAATTTGGTTTGTTTTCTGCCTTTTCAATAAAAACAATAAAAAAACCGTTTTTTTTACTTTCAAAACAAACATTGATGACAAATAAAAAATACATTAGCTTAAAAAATAGGTTATTACTGCACGAGGTGCAAAAATATCCAAGAAACTTAAAATTTTCAAGGTGACCCGGATTGTATGATCGGGAGTATATATATATATATATATATATATATATATATATATATATATATATATATATATATATATATATATATATATATCGGAGCATCGGAAGAAAGAAATACTCATGGCTTAAAAACATCAGGGATTGGACAAACCTCGATGTCCATGCACT
Source organism: Diabrotica undecimpunctata (assembly GCF_040954645.1). Taxonomy (NCBI): domain Eukaryota; kingdom Metazoa; phylum Arthropoda; class Insecta; order Coleoptera; family Chrysomelidae; genus Diabrotica; species Diabrotica undecimpunctata. The sequence continues at coordinate 105,460,785 of NC_092807.1, read as the reverse complement.
CTTTAGAGCCACACAAGACTGAGAGGAGTATGCCAGAATTGTCGCCAACATCCACTAATTGGATAGGGCACCATAAGAAGAAGAAGAATATTTACAGACTTTTCGGATTTGGCACTTTGTGTCCGATTTGCACACTATCACATAATTGACTCACTGCATATTAACGTCATCCTCATCTTCTCTGTCATCGCTATCACTTTCATTACTGTCACTGTCATCCGTCACATTTATTACCACAGGATCAATATCGTCCATCAACCCGTCAATAACCCAAAATTTTTGCTCCTCCTTCATCGAAAGTTTACAATAGTTTTTCCAGTTTTCCACTGTTACTATACCAAATGCATTTCTTATTAATTGTTTTATAGCGGCGGTCTTAAACTCTGTGTTGTCTGAGGCAATATGTCTTTTTATGTATGTGTTTACATCAATCTTTCTTTGTATGTGTTTACAACTTCCATGAGCTCTGATTTTATGTCTTTATGGCTTTCTCTAGCAACCATGTCTTAATTTGATCTTTATTGAAGGCTTGTGTAGGAATCACTTCTCGAATGGTACGAAGCGTTGTCCATCACCACAACAGTTTTCTCTGGAAGATTAGGAAGCAGCTTTTCCTTAAACCATTGTTCAAATATAGGACCATCCATCTCATCATGATAGCGCGCTGAGTATTTTTAGCTAAAAACCAAAAAGCAGCACCTTCTACAAAGCCCAATTCGCTACCCGCATGCACTATAACAAATCGGGGGCCTCGTTGTGTCGGCTATTTTAGGCCTGTTGACAGCCCCTTAACAAACGCATCCCTGGTTGAAGTCACTGAGAGGTCCTTCCATTCTTTGGAAACACTATGTCCAACATTCATTCAAGTTTCGTCCAAATAAATGACGGTGTATCCGTGAGAACGAAATTTTTTTATCTCACGCAAATACTGATGTCTCCATTTTAGAATATCGGGCCGTTCATTCATGCTTGACTTTACTCCTCGTTTGAAAAAAACCAAGTTCATTTCATGGAGTATTCTCCACATTGTTGTGCGTGACATGTTTGCTAAATCTTATGTCTTTTTAAACCAGTGCAAAAACTTTGTTCAATCTCAGCGGTAAATTTTTAAAGAAAAAGAAGAAAAATCGGTTGCCTGTAAAGTCGGTTTTACGGGCGAAGATTTTACGTGACAACGTCTTTTTCTCGGTAGAATATTTATTGATATGAATATTATTAAATTGCACAATAGGAACAAGGAATTGAATGACATTAATAATTTACTTAACACTATCAACATTTGTCAATAGTATGACATAACCTATAAACTCTGTTTCTCAACTTTTGTGTCAATCTAACAATTAATCAATCAATCATAGTTTACGATAATGAAATATTAGTGTACAATTATTTACCTTTATTGTTGTAGTTGTTGTAAATGACGAATCTAAGCACTCCACATTTTCACTACAGACACAGCTGACGATACTTTAACCACACGTGTGAACTTGTATTATGACGCTTTCTCGGTTTTCCAACGCCAAGAACGCTCGAGAAAGACAGAGACACAAGCACGCACCGATTCAACGCGCCTAATTCTCTAGTGCTGCGCGCGCAGCGGACCGATCATGTTTGAGTGGGAGAGAGACGCAAGGCATTCGCCGGTCCGGCGGGCCTCTCTCTCGTTCGGTGACTCATCGTAACAGACGTGAGCGGGCGTTACACTTTTTCATGAGTGACTCCGAGCCACAACCTAATTTAAGACGTTGTCACGTCAAAAACGATGCACGATGGCACGTAGCTGCGTACGAACTACTGCATCGTAAGTGAACTTTCTGCTGTTCACTCTACTTTTGGTACGTTTTCTATGGGCCTTAGTCCTCCTTCCGCAGCTTCTTTGCGTATTTTAGAAATAGTACTAAAACTTACTCCCGTCATAGCACTTACTTTATCGGTTAAACTTCTTTCACCACTTCTTAAATTTAGATGATAATTAAATACATTTAAAACAATTTGTTTTGCACGGATGTCCAAGATATTCCCTTGGCTTAATTTTTGAATTTCCATTTTCAATTAACATTTAACTGCAAAATCAGAATAACTACTAAAGAACCGCAAAGCCTTATTATCATTATTATCGTCTATTAAAATAGTATCGTCTATTAAAATAGTTAAAACACGTATTTACGTAAATATAGCTATTTTATTAAATTAAATCAAACTCGTTCACAATGGTCATAATTAAATCACACCAAATTATTATCTCTCGTTCCGCTGTGTTTTTGTGTCATCACCGAACTACTCGTGACCATATAAGGTAATTAGTGACCCAAGCCAATCACCGTATTAGAAGTTGAGTGTGACTTCACAATGTCATAACAGAACTACCAGTATTCCATCTTAAGCTGATTAGGACATTAGGAAGTTAGTGACTTAAGCTGATCAGCGTATTAGGATAATAGTGTGACTGCATTCGACCATCCTGACGTCACGATCGTCCTCGATCGTACAACACCTATTAAAAAAAATAATATGTTCTTTATTATTAAGAATGCCAATTTATAGAAAGGCTCCATCATTCTGCAGAATGACATAGTCTAAATAAATTCGTTTCAGATAGCTACAACTATCCATACAAGCTCATTCTTAAACATTAAAACATATGGCTGTCATTTTTCAGAATGACAATGTGAATAAATTTGTTTCGAATAGCTACGGCTATTCAAACAAACTCATTCAAGACATTAAAATATTTGGGTGTCATTTTGCAGAATGGTGAACTGAATATCCATTCAGAACATTAAAACATTTATTTGTCATTTTTCAGAATGACGAACTGAAAATCCATTCAGAACACTATAACATTTATTTGTCATTTTTTAGAATGACGAACTGAAAATCCATTCAGAACATTAGAACATTTATTTGTCATTTTTCAGAATGACGAACTGAAAATCCATTCAGAACATTAGAACATTTATTTGTCATTTTTCAGAATGACGAACTGAACATCCATTCAGAACATTAAAACATTAAAACATTTATTTGTCATTTTGCAGAATGACGAACTGAAAATCCATTCAGAACATTAGAACATTTATTTGTCATTTTTCAGAATGACGAACTGAAAATCCATTCAGAACACTATAACATTTATTTGTCATTTTTCAGAATGACGAACTGAAAATCCATTCAGAACATTAGAACATTTATTTGTCATTCTGCAGAATGACTAACTGAAAATCCATTCAGAACATTAAAACATTTATTTGTCATTTTGCAGAATGACGAACTGAAAATCCATTCAGAACATTAAAACATTTATTTGTCATTTTTCAGAATGACGAACTGAAAATCCATTCAGAACATTAGAACATTTATTTGTCATTTTGCAGAATGACGAACTGAAAATCCATTCAGAACATTAGAACATTTATTTGTCATTTTTCAGAATGACGAATAAAATAAATTTGCTTCAAATAGTCAGAACTACTCAAATAAACCCATTCAGATCATTGAAACACTTTGTTGTCATTTTTCAGAATGACAATTAAAATATATTTTTTTTTTAGTTCCAGCTATTCAAACAAATTCCTTTTAAACAATAGAATATCTTTATGTCATTCTACAAAATGACTACACTATCATGTAACTAACCTGAATAATTTTAAGATCTTTGAATCTTAAATCTCTTGATGTTTTCTCCACCAACAACTCCTTCATAAGGACGCCTTATTCTTGATGAATGTACATCTTCTGTTACACGATATCTATCATTTGGTAGAACCTCAACAATCCTGAATGGCCCTCTATACTTTTCTAAAAGCTTCTTACTTTCATTGTTTGCTGGAAAACTTGTAACTTTTGTCAATACCAGGTCACCAACAGCATATTTCACTGGAAAGCATCTTTTTTTATTAAATTCGTTATTCTGTTTGATTCTGTTTTCTTCTAATCGTTTAGCTACATCCTTTCTCAATAACGTTACATCAATAATGTCCATATCATTATCATCTATGTATTTGTCTCCATCAACTCTTAATTTGTACCCGAAAAACACTTCACTGGGAGAAGATTTAGTTATTCGGTGTTTTGTCTCGTTTATTCCTTGTTGAATGTTTTTTAAATTTTTATCCCACATATCGGACTCAAATTTTGCACCCATTGTGGCCATGGTATCCAGTAATGTTTTATTTGCCCTTTCTACTTGGCCGTTGCCTCTTGCCATTCCTACTGCAGTTGTAAACACTCTAATTCCTCTCTCTGCCATATAATTCAAAAATTCTTTTGAAACAAAAGCTGATCCTGCATCTGATATCATTCGTTTGGTGTTACCAAATATTTTAAAAATTTCTTCTAAAGCACGAATAACATGTTTACTTGATGTATCTGGGACAGCTTCAACAAACACAAATTTAGAAAAGGCATCAATCAAAACCAAGACGTATTTATTTTGTGATTTCGTTAACACAAATGGCCCTAAATGATCGGCATGGAGTGTATGAAACGGTCTAGCATATTTTGGAATGGAATGTAGATAGCCAGGCTTTTTTTCTCCCGGTTGTTTATGGTATAAATAGGCAAGACAAGCCGAAATGTATTTCTTAATAAATCTTCGCATTCGCGGAAACCAATACCGTTCTTTTATTCTTTCAATTGTTTTATCCAACGCAAAATGTCCAATATCGTCATGATTCATTTTGACAATTTGCCAATTTTTAGGCACATACCATCTTCTACCATATTCCGTTATTTTATAAACTTTGTTTCCTCTTAAATCATATTTCTTGAAAGTATCCTTATGATTTACCTGATCTCCTGACAAAATAATATCTTTAATTTTTTTTATTTCCGTATCTGTATCCTGTGCTTCTCTTAGATAGTCGTCTTCTTTGATGAGCATCACTTTAATTTCAAGATTTTCCTCTGCTTCAGTTCTTTTAAAGTTCCTACTTAAGGCATCTACATGTTGTAGTTGTACTCCTGATTTATGTTTTATTTCGAAGCAAAAATCTTGTAAACACAAAACCCATTTTGCTATTCTTGGGATTATTGTTTGTTTTACTAATGCATTTTTAACGGAATTGCAGCCTGTTATTACAGTAAAAGATCTTCCTGCTAAATAATATCTATACCTTTCTAAGGTTTTGACAATAGCCAAAAGCTTTAGTTCAAAAGAATGATATTTCTTTTCTTCTTTTGTGGTTTGCTTGCTAAAACAGGCAATTGACTTTTCACGACCATCAACAATTTGAGTTATTATGCCTCCAAATCCTTCTCTACTTGCATCCGTGTAAACTATTATGTCATGTTTCGGATTAAATATTGTTAAAATTGGTTCTGAGACTATAACTTTCTTTATTTCTTTAACAATTTTTGTTTCTTCTTATGTCCATGTCCAATTTACATCTTTTTTTTATCAATAAGAAAAGAAGGGCTTGCGAACGATGAATTACTCTTTCGAATAATATTTGCATCCAATAATTCTTGTATTGTTTTTTGTAAAATTTCTTTGTCAGCTGCAGGTGTTCTGTAGGGACGAAACTTAACTACATCTGAACTTGTAATATCGATTCTCATAACAACAGAATGCGATTTTTTTAGAGCTTTCAAATTTGTATAAAAACAGTCCTCGTGATTTAGCAAAATATTTTCCAACATCATTTTCTCGTGTTTAGATATATTTCCTGTACTTATTTCTTTCTCTAAGTCTTTCTTATATTTAAATGTTAAACTATTATCTATCATATAATACATAATATTTACATCTTCTGTAAAATTTCTTCCTATTAGAAGGTCATTAACCCAATCTTTATCCATGACATACAACATAATATTTAATTCTACAAAATCGATTTTTATTTTAGCAAATACATAATATTCAACTGATAAAGAATTTCCCAAAAATCCAGAAAGTTTTACATCTTTAGTTAATGATTTTATTTCTAATTTAAACTTATCTGCCAATTCTTTTGAAATTAGCGAACAATCGCTGCCAAAATCAATGAATGCAGTATGGCTGTGCTCATTTAAGAAAATAATTTTATTAAATTTATTTTCGGAAGAATCAAACTGTATTTGTTTAACAGTTTTATTTTTTTCTAAATTTTTGTTCGTTTTATTTACTTTTGTCTCTTGACATTCTTTGTTCTTTTTTAAAACAGTATTGTTCAATATGACCTTTAATTTTTACAAAACCTGCATATTTGATTTCTGTGGTGACAATCTTTTTTTAAATGACCCTGAATTCCACAGCACATACAAGGTTTATTCTTGTTAAATTTGTTATTAACAAATTTGTTATTATGTACAAATTTTGATTTGGAAAAACAATTGGATTTGTTAAATCAGGCAATTTTTCTGGACTTTTGTGATAAAGCTTATTTCTTAAATAAACTGCCAATAAATTGAAATCTTTGATTTGAGCAACTTCAATAGCAGATTTAATATGTTCGTCTCCAATAGCACCAATTATTAAAGAAATCTTATCTGACTCGGAAAAATTTACTTTAAGTTTATTAATTTTTGTTAAATGTTCAAAATAAAATTCATATAATGAAGAACCCTCTGTTGGTTTATGATGGGCTACGTCCATAAAAAGATCATAAGTATTTCGTGTACTTTGAAAAGTATTTTCTAACACTGATCTCCATTCTGCCCAAGAAAATTGAGACCATGCAACTTCATTTTCAATAAAACTAGCGTACAATGTTTTAGCGGTACCTCTAAGCTTAGAAATCGCTTGAAATATAATGTAGTTATCAGACCAACTATACGTCTTAGCATTGTGCTCTATTATTTCAATCCATCGATCTATTTCTCCAATTAGTGGATCAAATTCAGGAATAAAACTGACGGATTCAATGTTTCTATTCGTACAATTATAAGATGCAGATGGTGAATTTATTTATGTGGCATTTTCTTTAATTTGAGGCAAAGGCGAAGACGTATAGGTTCTATTTATTTTTGAATGTTTAGATCTTTTTTTTGACTTACTGGTTCTTTTCGTTTTCGTATACCTTGACTCCCTTCTCGGCGAAGAATCGGTGGACGAAATAGTTGTGGTTTCACTACTGGAACTACTATTTCGCTTGGACTTTTTCCTTTTCGGCATTTTGGACACTTAACATTAAAAATCACTTATCATTAAAAACAGTTCACTAAATTCTACCGTAGGTTCTTTAACACACTTCTGATATCGTCTATTAAAATAGTATCGTCTATTAAAATAGTTAAAACACGTATTTACGTAAATATAGCTATTTTATTAAATTAAATCAAACTCGTTCACAATGGTCATAATTAAATCACACCAAATTATTATCTCTCGTTCCGCTGTGTTTTTGTGTCATCACCGAACTACTCGTGACCATATAAGGTAATTAGTGACCCAAGCCAATCACCGTATTAGAAGTTGAGTGTGACTTCACAATGTCATAACAGAACTACCAGTATTCCATCTTAAGCTGATTAGGACATTAGGAAGTTAGTGACTTAAGCTGATCAGCGTATTAGGATAATAGTGTGACTGCATTATGTAGTCAGAGAACGACATAAAATAGCTGACATACGCACAGCGTATTATTTTAAGTTGCAATTAGTAATTAGATATATGCAAAGCGGTCCGTTTAATTGCTTATCTTTAATAGCATGATTTAGCTAAGAAATATTTTTTACTGATTTCCATGATTCATGGCATACGGTATTCTCACGGAAAAATAAATAAACTGTCGTTACTATAATTAAAATAATATAAAATAAAATTATCTTTTGTAAATACTATTTATTTAATTAAAATCATTTTCCCTACTTTTCATCTCTTGTTTCGAATGGGCATTTTTGGTCAATTACGTTAAAAACATTAATTTTAATTCATGTGGAAACGAAAATACAAATAATACAACCCTGAATCGTGCTTGTGTTCATCGTGGCATCGCTGCGCTTCTATCGTCCATAAGAAATAGATGGCCCTATCTCCGCAATGTTATTTTCTTAACGTGGAACGCTCTATAGCAATACTACAATTTACCCATCTGAATTTTAATTCTTCTAAAGCTCTGTGAAGTGCAGCAATAGAAATATGAATCTCATCCACTTACTCTAGTTTTTGCTTTAGGGTATGAAGAGTCACATGCTCACCTAAAACGATCAAAGTGTTAAGACACTATAGTGTTTCTTCTAGGAAAAATGTTAAGAATGTAAAGTAACATATTAGTTTTGATATTAGGAATTTGTCTATTTAAATGCTATATGCAACAGTACTCCTTTTATAAATCGTAACCATATTTGAATAACCCAAAGTATAAGAGTTATAAAAGTATATGTATATAATCACTTTTCATTTCTATGTATTTTTTATATATATATATGTAACTAGTTGCCAGTAACAATTTCTTAAAAGAAATGTCTATGGAAATTAGTAACTTCTGCCTTTCTATCAGAACTATGGTTAAATATTTTAACTAAACTGTTGTAATGCTCTTACCTTTACTAAACATTCTGTATACATACATCCTGATGGCATGTTCGTATTTATCTATTATTAATTTTTTAAAACTCGTGCCTACTGATTGAATCATTGTGATTGAATAATCAGAATATTTTTGGACACCTTCATTTGCCAATCTTCTTATTGTTGACAAAGAAATTCCTAACGCCTCAGCAACACGCTGAAATAAACAGTAGGTAAAAATAAAACAATTTTATTTTCGATGTAATTTTAAACTTACTTCACGAACAGCAAAAATTGGTAATAAAGTTTGTCCAGCCTTTTTTTTCTAATTCAAAATATTTAAACAATTTAAGTATCAGTACTTGTTCCTTTTCCGTAAATCTTGGCATTTTAAAAATATTTTAATGAAAACACAAAAACAAAATAAAAATATAAACACAAATAATGTACAACAACGCTGTGAAATAATGTTAGATACTGACCTGAACCGACAAGAATAACTTCACTCTTTGACACTTCGAAAGGATGACCAATATGAGTGAAGTTTTACGTCAAATGTTCGTGATTCGCGTAACTGATTGGCTAGAGAAAGCGTGCATTTTAAATATCAACGAATCAAACGTAGGTTAGGAATAGACCGGTTATTAATGCAACGCTGTAATATTTTCGTGTTTTAATCACGGAACTGCCGCTTTTTTCATCACATACAACTTAATGCGCTAGAAAGAAATCGAGAAACTGTGACGCACTGAAAGAAGGCTCTGAGAAGAACTATATATTCAATAAACTAAAATAAAAAAGTATCTTTGAACGGCTTTCGGTTGCAGCTCTCCACTCAGCCTGTTGATTTCACTTCGAAGTGAACTGGTGGATCCATGTTTTATACATTTTCACATATTGAAGCAAAAACTGTTGTTTATTGAACTAAAACTATTGAAAATAATGATTCAATCGCTGTTTTTTATCAGATGTGGCACCCTGACAAAATAGCTTTCTCAACGACAAATATTCAAGGAAAATGGTAGTAAACGGCCTTTATATTTTGACAACTTCTCCATAAAGTGATAAGCTTCTCTAGCCATACAGTGATAAAGATCTCCACAGAGCAATGTTGAAGGCTAGTTTGGTCAGGAGAAGCTGACCGAGATTATGGACTCTTTATCTAGGTAACATGGTAATGTTGTTTAGCAAAGGTCATTTTATTGGTTCAGGACATTCTTCTTGAATGGGATAGTCGAGTGATGACTTATTTGAAAGACTTTTTGACAAAAACAACAATCAGTCTAAATTTCTAACAAAGTTAGCCTGATTTAATGCAGTAAGGACATGGAAAATTGGACATTTCAGATGCACGCAACCCAGCGAAGCCGCCGTGGACATTTGAACGATGTTATACTCCGTACCTAATGGCATCGTGGGGCCATTTATTACAAACATAATAGCACCCAGAGATCTTTCAAAGAAATAAAAAATTTTCTATGATATCTGACTCACTTTATTTTATTTAAATAAAATAAATAACAACAAACTTTTGGAAGAACATAGAACACATAAAACATTAAATAATCCAAAATCTGTAATGAAAATTAAACCATAAATGAGAAATTACAAATAGTAAAAGAATGTCTTGAATAAATTTGGTTCGATTAGGCTCAAATCAACTGAAATTATAATAAATGATATTTTATCGTGACGCCATCTGTACGTTAGTTCCTAGACTTATTTCATACAAAGCAGGTTTCTTGTGAGAATCTCATTTCAATTAATTATTACAAGTTTTTTTAGTTTCATGAATGTTAAATGAAAGAATATAGAAGGACAGTTCAAATGGGCGATTTGATGACGGTTATTATACTTCAAAACAATCCTTAAGAGGGCGACTGCATAAACTCAAACCATGGCCGTCGGCTTAAAACCATCATGAAAGATATAGTTGTGGGAAAGGAGTACGAACGGAGCTATTTATTTAACTTATGCATCCACGCTTAATCAAATTTCGGCGCCATTGATTTGCAAACTGTCTTTTTTTTAATGAAATCTTTATTTTTAATATATTAAATTGCTAAAGTTTTAATTTTAAAACCATGGACATAATATGCAATATTTCATGTCGTACTTTCAGTTGAAGAATAGATTAAATTATTTTAAATTTACTAAATTATTAACCTCTTAAAATTTAAATTACGGTCTGTCGTAGCACAAATTTCTCAATACGCTCCTGTGTTTTCCGTTTTAAATATGGTGATAGCGTGCTGACACCATTAAAAGGCGGCATCTGAGAGTGGACATTCTGATTGTTATTTATTGTGTGATATAACTTACAGAAAATGTTTTTTTTTTTCTATCCTATATTTTAATTCAGTACATTCCAAGTATATTTTATATTGCATAATATGCAATATTTTATGTCGTACTTTTAGTTAAAGAATAGATTAAATTATTTCAAATTTACTAAATTAATAATCTCTTAAAATTTAAATTACGGTTCTGTCGTAGCTTGTCACAAATTTTTCAATCCGAGCCTGTGTTTTCCGTTTAAAATATGGCGATCGCGTGCTAACACACTTCGAAGGCGGAATCTGAAAGTGGGAATTCTGATTGTTATTTATTGTGTGCCTATAGATCAAATTATTGAATTTTCTAAAATGGGCATTGTTAGTGGCGCCACCTAAAGGTTAGTTCCGGAACTTTTATAAGCAGGTTTCGTATGTGTAGCATTTCGCATATATGCTTCTAATCAATCAGTTTTCTTTTCATTGTTAAACATTTTATATTTATTATTAGAGAGTATTAGTTATCTGAAGACAATTATTATTTGTTTAAATCGGCGTTTTACCTATTGGGGAAAATAAAGTAATTTATTCTAGTTGGTTTAATTTAGTTAATGTGAAATTACAATTATTGAACTGACCTTAGGATGTTTAAAAATTTTCTGTTATTCAATTTAACAACATTTGCATCTCTAGCCTGTAAATTCATTTGGAAGGGTGTATTTTGTACTTAATTCATTTCTGTTTTTTATTTTTGGCATTTTACATAATTTCAGTTTTTGATTATTCGAAGATTTATCTTACATTGAAGAGGTTTTGAAACCGTTTTCTCATGGCATTTTTAATTTAACCCTTCACTGCATCATGTTGTTTAAAAACAACATACTAAAAATAAACATTTATTTTAATAGCAGATAAAGATGAATTAGTTTGTGCATGACGTTGTTCACTATTAATCAGCGTAAGTAGACTAAACAATCATAGATGGTGTTGGTTACCAGTATTGTATCTTCTTAGTTAGGTAGTATACACGATTAGACACTGGTACGTGCTTCAGAATGTTTTTGTTAGTTTTACCAAAGTAATTTGAGTAAATATATTTTACGTGTTATTAATAAGGTAAGTAAAATGCATGATTTCTTGCGTAATACAGTACTGCGCATATTTTTCTTATAATTATGTTTTTTGTTGTTGTTGTTTATAAACTACATCATGCATATCTAGTAAATTTTATCTTTTAGATAAAACATCATGAGTAGGAAAGATAAAAGGCCGCTGACAGACAAGGAACTTGCCGATATAATAGATAGGCTTTGGGACAGCGAAGATGGGTTTGATTATGATAATATTGTCGATCCAGATTTTTTATCTGACTAACAAGTTGGTACATATGATGAGTCTGATAATGATAATTCTGAACCAGTGAACGAAATGGATGAGAATGCTGTAGACACTAATATAGTTAATAGCATTGTAGAGAAGGAGCCTCCAGAAACTCTGGTTTATTCCAAGGGCAAAAGTATACTTTGCAATCAATTTGTGATCAAAAATACTAGATGCGTTTTTATTTTTAGACATTGTTTGGAGAGAAAAAAATATTTGAATTTATCCGAACAGCAACTGGAATTTAGAGGATATTAGAGTCTTCCAAATCATATTCTACAACTAGAAAGTCCCTATGAATGATGTAATTTGTTCTTCACAGATAGCCTTTTGGACAAAATTGTGGAGGATTCAAATGTATATGCCATACAGCAGAATCGAAACAAACCACTGAATATTACACGAAGTGACAGAAAGCAGTTTATTGGAATTACAATATATATGTTTCTTGTTTATTTGCCCAATACAAGGGAATATTGGTCAGAAGAAATTGGCTTTGAGAAAATAAAAAGTGCTATTTCAGTCAACAGGTACGAAAAATTCAGACAACTTATACATTTCAATAATAACGAGAATGCCTTATCCCGTGACAATCCAAACTACGATAGAGTTTATAAAATTAGATCAATAATTGACCACCTCAATAAAGCATTTTCAAACGGAATTGGAACAATATCTGTCCGTCGATGAGCAAATTTGTTCTACCAAAGCTAGGCACTACATGAAGCAGTACCTACCAGATAAGTCGCATAAATGGGGTTTTAAATTTTTTGTTTTATGCAATAGCTCTGGATATGTGTATCGTATAGAATTATATATAAAGGACAAGAGAATGATCAAAAAACGAGACCTGCTTCTGAACCTGACCTCCGAAGCAACTGCAAACGTTGTGGTGAGATTGGCTAGACTTATTCCTAGGAATATGAGTCACAGGCTTTATTTTGACAATTATTACTCTTCTATGCCTCTCCTTGTATGTCTTTCCAAACAAGGTATTCACAGTTTAGAAACCGTAACAAGGAATAGGATTCCAAATTGTAAGCTTCCGGATGAAAAGGCTATGAAAAATGAAGAAATAGGAACTAGTGTAGAGTTTGTTGGTACTTGCGATGGTGTGGAGATAAGTAGCTTAGGGTGAAAAAATAACAAATTAGTCACGTTTCCATCGACTTTCGCTGGCGAAGTTCCTAAAACTACCGCCAAGAGATATGACAAGAAAGAAAAGAGAACAAAAGAAGTAAGTTCTAATAAAGAAGAGGAAAGGCCCAGCACATGTTATGCCAGTAAAGGATGTTCGAATGGATGGAGTTCACCATTGGCCTGTATAGTCCAAAAAAAATAAGGTGCAAATTTCCATAGTGCAAATGGCTATACAAATGTATTGTGCGAAAAGTGTGGTGTAGCACTTTGCTTCACTAAAACGAAGAACTGTTAAATTTTCATTTTTCCTAAATATTGTTTTAAGTATATCCTTATTTGCATAATGTTGTTCATAAACAACACCTAATATTTTATCTTATCTCTTCAAAATAAAAAAAAATAAGTGTTCAGAATTTTTTTATTATTTTTTCCCGTAAAATAAAGAAAACCCAGTCTGGAAACCATAATTTGTTGTAATAAAAATTACATTTGACATTTTGATATTTCGATATTTCCAATCCAGAAATCAGTTTCAAAAAGAATATTAGTTAAGAAATCTGGATTTTCTGCAGATCTTTGATAACGTCTTCACAGTACTTCTGCTTTCCAAGTCCGTATTTCCGTCAAAGTAGGACAATGACTTAATAAACAATAAAACAAACAATACAATGCTAAGGTATTTATTGTATAATTTTAAAAATTTATTTATACATAAAATCTTTTTGGAAATTGTACAAGATATTTACAATTGGTTCGAATCAGATTCTGTACAAAAATTGGTAACTAGAAGATAGGAATGTCGAATAACAACTTCAGAAAATGCACATAGGATAAAAACTTAGGTGTTAATATACGAGGGCTGATCACGAAGTTCTAGGACTTTTTTTTTGTTGCTGAATTGCTTTCGTTTTCAGCGAACGAGTTTTAGGCGATCTTTCGATATTTTCAAAGTTGTTTGTGCGAAGCTTTTGTTAAATTAAAGTATAAAAATACCGGAGAATTCACTTTTTTAGGAGCTTCTTGAAGTTTCAAATGGTAGCGAGAACTTTTTCAAACCAATCATCAATGGGAACGAAACAAAGAACCAATCGTTTCAATGAAAGTCAAGAACATACATACAAAAATTCACGGCAGGTGAAATCCAATGACAAATCACAGATTTTTCTTTCCACGAAGTAGAGTCGTTACCTTACTCCCATAACCCAGCCTCCATACTTATTGCAAGAGCAGAGGTTTAACTCGATAGGAAAAAAATCACTGGATTCCACAAGAATCTATGTCAGGGTCCTTCCAACTGTGGAAAAGACCGCGACATCAGGAAAGTATGTTCATTAAAAGGGGACTCTTTTAAAGGGGATAATTTTGTAAATTAATCAATTAAATAATGTTTATTTAATGTTTAGATGAATTTTTTAAATAATTAGTCCCGGAAATTTTTGATCGCCCTTCTTAACTAACTACGTTATTAAATTCATACAAACACGTGGTAAAATTGACTTTATTGATTAAAAATGCCTTATAATTGAGCTACAAAATATATTTTTGTTCTAGTGGGTTGTCACACTTTTCGAAAGAGCAATACAGAGAATGGCAACACTGTTGATGTAACATTAACCCATATTTCACACTAGTGTCGGTATTGTCATGAGTAATTTAAGATTCACGTTGTATTTGCGTGTTTATTCTGAAAGCTCTATATGCGTACAGAAGTTATGGATTGACATAAGCGCTTTATTACTAAGGAAAGAAAAAAAATTCCATCACCTAATACAATTTTTAGGAAAACAGTGTGCGCGAATGGTCAACCCTTTTTGTAGTTTAGCTCCAAAGCATTTCTAAACAAAAAAACTCAATTTTACCGGTCGCCGTGTTAAAAATCGCTTTATTTTTCAACAAAAATATAATTTTAAAATCAGCTTGTGCTTAATACTGTGAAATATGAATTAATTTTATACTGAAAGACCCAGCTTATGCAATCAGTGCACGGGTAATTGCGATTATCAACTAAACAGTAATACTAAAACAATCTCCCGACCAATAAATTCAGATCTACTACAATTATATAAAGAAAACAAAGCAAAAGAATATTTTTTATGTGTATATTTAAACCAAAATACCGTACCCGAAAGATAAGGATAGTTTTTTGCCTAATTAATTTACCTTCTAAGAAGTTTAGTTGGAGGTGGAACCTGGTGGTGCACCATCGGAATTCTAAAACACACAAAAAATGTATTTAGTACTTTATACAGTATACTACACATCCGAAATATATCACTCGATATTAGAACTGTAAAATAATTAAATACGTGCGTATAAAAGATATCGATTTTTGTTTTTGAGAGGTAAGTTTCTATACAAAAATCTACAAGAAACGAAAACATAAATGTTTGATAATTATAGAACACAGCAACTATGAGAAAATGGCAAAACAAAGTCTAAAACTGGGAAACAAAAATTTCAAAAGTTAAAATGGTCGAGCAATGCATTATTTGAACGACTTTTTAACTTTCTATATGCGAACTGAGAACTAATAGATATCCTAAGAAAAGAATCAGTACAAAATATAATAAAATAATCAAGGAACACCACAAGTTTTCGCATAAAACACATAATATAAAACATTAAAAAACATACTTTTATATACCAAATAAAACCATAAATTAGAAATTAAAAATAGTGGACGGGGGACCCTTAAATAAATTTCTAAGGAACGCTACTGATCAGAGTAATGCTACGAATTTGGTCAGATCGTCATAGACCAGGGCGGATCTGTGAAAAAACCACTAAATTTGGATGTGATAGGTGGCATTCGGATTTTTGTAGAAGTACAGCTCGTCAAGAATTGCAATGTCTCTGAGTTTTGATAAGAATATAAATTTGGAGGGGAGGATCCGTCAGTAGCCCGAATATACTCAGTTCAATTTTGTTAGCAGAAGCAAACAGATCAGACGCATATCAATTACACTGGTGTAGGACTTATTAATCCGGTTCCGTTACAATGGAATTTAAATCAAAAGTTTATCGTAAAGTTTTGAGTGGTCAATCTCGTGAAATTATAGCAAATGTGATATATTTTATGAGACGGGAAGCGGAGGCTAAACATCAGATAATAGAACTAACGAAAATTCAAGAACGTGTTTCGCGCGCAACTGGTGTTAGTGTTGGTTCTGTAAAGCAAATTTTAAATGAAATGAGATCAGTTGAAGATGGTGAAAGTGATTCGTTCCATACACCTAATATTAAAAGACAAAAAAGTGCGACCAAAACTAAGTTGAATAATATGGGTAAGGAAATTCTTCGGAGATTTGTAATAAATTTTCACGTCCACGAAAAAAAAGTTCCTACGTGAGAGGCAGTCACAGGAAATTTGTCAATAAAATTAATTACACAGGATCGTATGGAAGTTTACGAAAAGTATTACATAAAATTGGTTTCTGTTGGCGAAAAACTCAGACAAAGAAAAAATTGCTTATGGAAAAACCTGACATCCAATAAAAAAGGATAGCTTTTTTGCGAAGTATTAAGAGTTACAGAAACGAAAATCGTCCTATAGTATACATGGACGAAACATACATCCACTCTTATCACACATTCAATAAAAGTTGGAATGATGATTCTCACGATGATTTGCGTAAGCCTATCTCTAAGGGACAGAGGTTAATAATAGTTCATGCAGGGGGAGAAATGGGGTTCATAAAAAATTCCTACTTAAAATTTAAATCAAATTTAAAAACTGGTGATTACCATAGTCAGATGAACTTTCAACATAATAAAAAGTAACTAGTGGTAATGTTGATACCGAACTTATCAGCACAAAGTGTATTAGTGATTGATAATGCCCCATACCACAATGTTCAAAGTGAAAAAAATATAATGACTGCATCAAAAAAAGATGAAATAAAAGAGTGGCTAAGAAAGAGAAATATACCATTTACAGATGATATGTTAAGAGCCGAGCTATACACTTTAGCAAAATGTTATCAACGTCATCATAAATCATATGAAATAGATAAACTTCTAGAGGAAAATGGACATTCGGTATTAAGACTACCACCTTACCATCCCGAGTTAAACCCCATTGAGTTAGTTTGGGCATCCATGAAAAACTATGTTGCACAACGGAATGTAAGTTTTAACTTTAAAGATGTGGAGGTTTTATGTAATCAATTTTTTGAGACATTTTCAGAGGATGAATGGAAATCACAGTGTGAAAATGCCAAACAGGCAGAACAGTTTTTTATGAAAAGCGCACCGGCAGTGGACTTAGTTACGGAGAAAGTGATAATTAACTTGGATGATGATGATGATGATGACAACGATGACGCTGATAGTAATAGATGATCTAGAAGATACAGATTCGAGTTCCGATCCAGATATTTAAGGCATTGAACTATTGTAATGTTATTTTGTAAGTATAGTTTTAGAATACGGACGTTTTAGAGGAAAAAAAGAACGATTAAACAATTTATTTTATTTTTATATTTCAATATGATGTATACAATGCTAAAATGATCATATAAAAAAAGATGATGGTCGACGGAGATGGTTTTTTAATTTAAAAATGAACTAGTTATGTTATTAATAAAATTCTGGTTTTGGAAGATTAACTTAATTATAAAATTAAATGACCATTTATATATTATAAATTTTCTAACAGTCAGTTTACTTTCTCTTGTTTTGTTAAGGACATACCTAGAATTACTTAGCTATGTATTTCTTTGCAATTTTGTGCAATATCTGTATGTAAACTTTTTTATTGCTTTTAGTTTTCAAACATGTTAAATTATGTTGAAATGATTTTATTAATAATTTGATATCTAAATATTAATTTTTTACAATATATTTCATCTTTAAAAACAATAAAAATCGATAATTTTCATCACATAATATTACGTGGAATAATTACTCCTAATTATTTAAATTTCAATACCTATTGAGTTCAATTGACCCTCCCCCAGTCGTAGTTCCATAATAAAATAATTTTAAAATCCGAACGCATTTGCTATCTTCTTTACTCCGAATGCGTTCTCTGTTTATTTTTCGCATTGCTAGAGTTTAAACTGAAAGACAGAGCTAACTTTGACGAACTGTAGTTAGGTAATAACTTAAGTAATCATAATTGACTTATCCTCCCTGTCAAATAAGTCGGAAACATTAATAAAAAATTAAAATATTTAAAAATTACTGCAGAAATACGTATATACGGTTGCCTTCCACCGATATACCTATCTTGTTTTTTGATTTCTTGTTTTGCGAGACATGCCATTACATTGTACTTTTATTATTCACTCGCATAAACCTTTTCTAAGTATATGTATATATATATATATATATATATATATATATATATATATATATATATATATATATATATATATATATATAATTATAAAATTGTATATATTATAAAATTTATTTAGTAACTTACATTGCCGTTGTTGCGTGGTTTGGAGTCTCCGTGGACAGTTTGGGCACCTGGACGAAAATAGTACAAAAATACTGCAGTGAACATAGCAAGTACTACAAGCAACATGTAATCTGGGTTGGCGACCGAAGAATTAGTTCCTGAAAGTAACAGATTATGTTGTGACCAATATAAAAAATAATTTCTCCAAAAATGTATTAAAACTTTCGGAACTAACCTATATTGGCGATAAATGTAACTATATTATATTCGCCTAACAGAAAAGTAGAATATCAACACTACGGACGCGTGATATATTCATTCCCAAAATCTAGAGATGCTGAAGAGGTATCTCCTTGTTACAAAATCACTTATACTGTAACTGATTATATACAAAAGCGTATCAAAAGTAACAAGTAGAAACTCACAAGTAACGACAATCTACACCTCTAAACAAAGACGCATAATTTGCAGTTTTAACAGATATGGATTCAGTAATCCTTACGAATCACATTTATGTCTGTTGAATTTAATTAGGTATATAAATATAATTTTTACTTATATATGTGTGTGTGTTTGTATAATAGTGTCGGTTTATAATTATAGTGTTATTTAAATAAACTTAGAACTGTGAACATTTTTAAGGTGTTTGCTGTTTTCTCTCAACTGAAGTAAGTAAATTATTTTGACTCTATTATAATAATTGTTATGATGATAAAAGGGTTGCAAGTGTCAGTCCATAATTGAAAAGATATATTAAAAAGGTCAATACTCACAATCTAATATTTACTTTCAAAGTTTTACAGAAGCGATCGGTTTCGAGACTTTCAATATTTGCCTCATCCTCAGGCCCAGCAAAGAGATTGTTTTGTTAAAAACCAATAATATAGATATCGCCAATAAGAAGTTTTCCGCTTACATCTAGGGTACTGTCTGTCTTCATCTTTTCCTTATGACACTATCATTGTGAGGTGATATGTTGATCATTATATACGTATGTAAATAAAAGGTCTTACTAAGTAAAGAGCTTTAGGTCTTTACCTTGTAAGAACCTGTGACAAAAACAACAAAAAAAGGACATCATACTGCATAATATGTGATTTTCTATCTTCCATAAGTTTTTAAACTATATAAAGTCCGGATGTGGCAGCTTATACTGTATGTGTATTTGTCTTTACCTACTTTTAATTTTATTACAAACCAGAAGATAATCCTACCTTTTTAATAATAAAAAAACTTTGACAACAACAACATATATAATGATCAACATATCAGCTCACTACAATAGATAGAGTCATAAAGGAAAAGATGAAGACAGACAGTACCCTGGATGTAAGCGGAAAACTTCTTATTGCCGATATCTATATTATTGTTTTTTAACAAAACAAACTTTTTGCTTTGCCTGAGGATGAGGCAAATATTGTAAGCCTCGAAATTGGTCGCTTCTGTAACACCTTGAAAATAAATATTTTGAGTATTGACCTTTTTAATATATCTGTTCAATTATCTATTATCTATTATTTTATTAGAATATTAGCCTGTAAATAATATTTTGCAGGTTTGTATACACAGTCACTAAAACAAATTAATATGTCGGACACGGATTCTGCCAATGAACTCGTAAACATACCTTTAACTCCCCCCAAAAAGAGATTGAAAAAAGGCCATTTAATCGTAAACGTTAAAGAAATAATTGTAAACGTGTATAAACACGAGTTATAAGAAAATCTGGCGTTAATATTGTCCGCTGTTGAGAAAAGAGTAGCCGATAAAGTTGGAGTATCGGATAGTTCTGTGTTTAAAGTTATTAGAGCGATAAGAAGAATAGTGCATCAATTCTTTTTTAGAAATGAAATTCCCACGATAGATAGAGTTTTATAACAGGTCAACGATGACCCAATCTACCTGATTTCAAACGTACTACTTTTTACAAGCTTTTGAAAAAACTTCAATTCAAATTTAAAAAACGTGGCAGGAACAGTATGCTTACAGACAGAGATGACCTTGTAATCTGGAGAAGAGAATTTTTAAGGCAGATAAAAGATTATAGGAATGTCAATCGTAAAATATATTATTTAGATGAGACTTGGATTAACGCCGGTCATACTAAATGAAAAACATGGATTGATAAGTCAGTCACCTCATCAAGACAAGCATTTTTGGATGGACTCTCGACAGGTCTGAAAAATCGATCATGTAATTCCTGGACCCCGTTGTCCAAATATTTTTCCTAGCAGGATGGCTTATAGAAGGGCATATCTGGATTCATTTCGCATAATGTGTCCAAAGTACTGTAACTTTCGAGATTTTATGGTGGTCAGTACCTCTCGGTTCTTCTTCATTCTTCTGAGGACCTCCTCATTGGTGACTCGGTCAGTCCACGGGATTTTAAGTATTCTCCGATACAGCCACATCTCAAATGGTTCCAATTTTCTGCACATATCTTCGTTCAAGGTCCACGATTCAACGCCATAAAAACGAACAGATTAGACGTAGCATCGCAGCATTCTTAATTTTATAGCAAGAGAGAGGTTGTGGCTCTTGAAGAAGGCCCCCATCCGGTTGGAGATGGATCTAGCTTTTGATGTGGAAATGAGTAGCAATGATAAATAAAAGATACGAAATTATTCGAAATTACATAAACAAAATGGAATATTTTAAAAATGAAAAACTGTAACCCATTTTACTCATTGTACCTATGTAGTTTTCCAGTACTTATTTTTCGTAATTGGATATTACTTATATGTAATAGTAAAAAGTTTTTTTCATCATTTTCAAAGAAAACCTTTCGTTTTATATCCGCAAAGTATGTTCCTTTGTGCGTTGTCGCCTATGCAATATTGGGGACGATCTATCAATGGATTCATATATAGTTTTGTCTCCTGAATCAAAATCTGAAAACGGCATTTTGGTATGTCGAACCATCTTCGACATAACCGGCATCAAAGTCAAAAATAGTGACGTCACAATTCATCTAAATATTCATTCGTTTCTGCTGACACAAATAAATGTTAAATCGAAATCGAAACGTCGACTTAATAAATTTTATTTTTTATTGTTAATGTAATGTATAAGTCTATCTACCCAATAATATATGTATAAGTATTTTCCCTAACTTTTACACAAGAAGAGGTCTCTTTTTTATATCATTAATGATAATATTATTACTTATTTTCAAATATTGGTCTTAAAGCGTAAAATGTATAAAAACAACTTTCTATTTTTTGCCTTTTGATTAATACCACAATTATCTAATGATGTGTGAATGACAGTTTACAAAAACTAATATTAAAGTATACTTCTTTGGAAGATTAATCATTGATTACTATTATTTTAACAGTAATCCTAAAAATTATAAATTAATTCATTTCAAATTTAGATGTTATAGACTGCTAGAATCTTAATACAACCCTGTACAATTATATAAATATCAGGTTTCGCGTGTTCTGTATATGCATTTGTTGACGGCTACTTTTCTGTTAAATGAATTTAGTATAATTACCTACCTATAAAGAGGAAACTTTTTTCTAGACCTAAAAATCTATTTGAAGGATGAATAAAGAGAAAAAGGGTTGAACAAAAAATTAATTATTTACAAAATTACGAAAGGTATTTAAAATATCCGGATAACTAAGGAAAAAGATAAAAAAAAGCTATTAGTAATTCACTAGTAAAGAATTAAGTAAAAACTTAATTAAAAAAATTAATTTTGCAACCAAGAAACAAGCACAAATTTTATAAATTAAGTAGAAAACATAAGATATCGAAGAAACTAATACATTTTAGAAATCAACTAAAGACTAAAACTTAACCAAAAAACATAATAGTGACGAAAGAAACTAAAAAAAATTAAGGATTAATTAAATCAACTAGAACACTATAAGGATTCGACAAAATACTACGAATTTTAGAAATTAACTAGATAACTGAAGACATAAAATAAAAGAATAAATAATTACCGAAGAAACTACGATAAAACAAATAAAAATAACTAAAAACTTAAAAATTCCCTTAACAAACTATTTAGGAATCCAAGAAAGTATCAAAAATTTTAGAAATTATCTAATAAATGACGGAAATTGACAAAAAATTTAAAAAATGAAACAGAAGAAACTAATGAAAAACTAAAGAATTTAATTAAAAAACTCAGTATTTACAGAAAAAACTGAGGTTGAATTGTAAATTCTGAATTGAAAACTGAAAATTATCAAGAAACTAGCGCAAATTTTAGAAATCAACTACAAAACCAAAGAAATTAACTAAAACATTTAATAAATATTAAATGTTTTAGTTAATTTAAACATTTAATATTTACGGTGAAGACTAGGAAAAATTCAAGAATTAACTCAACATTCAGCAATTTCTTTCAGAAACCATTTAAATGTTTAAGAAACTACCAACAGCTTTACATATTAACTAGAAAAGTAAATATATTAACTAAAAAACTAAATCAATATAAAATAAAAAACAAGAATTTACTATAAACTTGGAAATTCCCTTCAAAAACTTACTATGTAACTAAGAAAACACCACAAATTTAAGAAATGTACTAGAAATTATTATCAAATATCCAAAAAATAACACCAATTTTAGAAATCACCTAAAAACTAAAAAAATTTACTAAAAATTTAACCAATTATGGAAGAAACTACTGACAAACTAAAGAAATTAATTAAGCAACAAAGTATTTGCCGTAAAAAACTAATGTAAATCAATGAATTAACACAAAACTTGTAAATTAACTAAAAAAAAAAAATAATAATAATGACATGTCAAATAATTTAACTTAAACATTTAATATTCACTGATGGAAACTACGAAAAAATTTAGAACGATTTCCTTGAAAAACTAAGAATTTAATAAACTACCTACTAATTAACTAAAAAGCTAAATATCCACGGAAGAATCTAAGAAAAAATTGACGAATTAACTTAACATTTAGAAATGCTTTTCCTTGCTATTTAAATATTCAAGAAACTAACACAAATTTTAGAAACTAACTAGAAATGTGAATAAATAAACTAAAAAATTAAATAACCATGGAAGAAACTAAGAAAAAACAAGAATTATCTTAAAACCTGGAAATTATCTTAAAAAATGAATTGAGTGTTCAAGAAATTACTACAAAGTTTAGAAATCAACTAAAACTATCTAGGAATGATTAAAAAAAAAAAATTACGGAAAAACTAAAAAAAAATGAAGAAACTAATTAAATGAACAAGAAACGTCCATACATTTTAGAAATCAACTAAAAAACTTAAGAAATTAACAAAAATTAATTTTTAGAACAGAAAATAAAAAAAAATGAAGAATTAAGTCAAAATTTACGAAATTCCCTTCAAAAACTATTTAAATATTCAATAAATCACCACATATTTTAAAAATTAGCTGGAAAAGTGAATAAATTAACTAAAACAACTAACAGGAATACTTTACTTTACTTAATCAGTAGACCCATTTGTACCTTTCGGTGTTGGGCCGTTTAAAATACAATTCATTACATTATACTATTTGACGGTCTTCTGAGGTGTCCTAGCTCTTAACGAACTTTCTCCATTCCTTCCTATTGGATGCCATCTGTGTTGCTTCCTGCCAAGTCTTACCCTTACTCTGTAGTATCTGCGAGATGTCACTGTTCCATTCTTTAATGGGTCTTCCTCTTCTGTTCTTCCCTATTGGTTTGGCGTCCCACACTCTTTTAACTTGTCTATTATTGTCCATCCGGGTTAGATGTCCGAACCATGCCAATTTTTTCTCTTTGATTGACTCGAGTATCGGTTTGATTTTGAGTCTTTCTCTTATTTCTTCATTTCTGATTCTATCAGTTCTTTTTACTCCTATCGTTCTTCTGAGGTATTTCATCTCTGCTGCCTGAATTCTGCTCTGATGTCTTTTGTTTAATATCCAATTTTCTGCTCCATATGTCACTGTAGGTCTATATATTGTTTTGTATATTGTCATCTTGGTCTTTGTTGATATTTCTTTGTTATTAAGGAATCCTCTATTTAGTGCTTGGAATAGTTTTCCTGTGTTTTCCATTCTGTTGTTAAGATCATCCTCGATGTCTCCTTTGTTGTTGATTACTGTTCCTAAGTATTTGTATGAATTTGTCTGTATTATTTTTTGTTGGTCTATCATTACTTCTATTTGATCTTCCGTCCCTTGTTTCCTTGATATTTTCATTATTTGAGTCTTCTCTTTGTTTACGTTTAAGTTGTATTTGCTTGCTTCTAGGTTCCATTTCTCTAAGTTGTATTTCAGTTTTTCTGCAGTTTCCGCAATTAATACTATGTCGTCTGCAAATATACACATCTCAGCATTTATCATTTGCATTCTGTTCCAACCGATGCAGTATTTCTTGAATGTTTTCTTACATTCTTTCTTTCTTTTGTCTAACTCCTTGGGTTGTTTCAAATGGTTCTGACTGTATATACTAACAGGAATATAAATCGGAAATCAAATTCAGGACATATTCTTATTAAAAACCTAAAAAAGTACTGAACAAACCAAGAAAAAACAAGAATTAACCAGAGATTTGGAATTTAACTTAAAAAAACTAATTAAATGTCCAAGAAACTAAAAAACTAGAGAGCTAAAAAGCAAAATACTTAATCGTGGAAGAACCTAAGAAAACATTGAATAATTAACTTAAATTTAGAAACTCTTTTCCAAACTATTTAAAGATTTCACACATTTTAGAAATTAGCTAGAAAAATGAGTAAATTAACTAAAAAACTAAACAATTATTACAGAAGAAACTAAAAAAACATAAATAGCTGAAAACTTGGAAATTACCCTAAAAAACTAATTAATTCAACACAGAGCTTTAATTATACAAAAACAATAAACTAAAGAAACAAACCAGAACTTGAAAATTCCCTTCAGTAACTAATTATAACCAACCAATAAACTATCATAAATTTTTAGAAAATTAAGTAAATTAATTAACTAAAAAGCTCAATAATTATGGAAGAAGTAATAGTGTTGACAGCATTTATAGCATACAATTCTAAGATATTTTAAGCTTTTATGCATGTTTTATAACTACACTGATTTAGTCAATTATAACAATATATATGGTCTTTTTTTGCAAATGATACCATGGAAACATATTTCAGTAAAGATTTACGTAAGGATACTTTCTTCAAAAGTAAATCTTTTGAATAATTCAATAAGCAATAAGTGTTCTACCAAGTTAGGAAACAGTAATTTTCAGTATGTATATACGTATTATATGGTTCCAGTCGGTTTTGAACACGTTTGAAACATTGTTTTACTAAATAATAATAGTATTTAAATTCACGGGTCATAAAACGTCATTAGTATGAAAATTAAATGGAAAATTTATCTACTGATAGAGTCTTATCTATGTTTTAGTATGCATTGTTCAAAAGTACAGTAAAAGGCACAATTAAAATGAAATACATGCAAAAATATATTTTCTACACTTCTCTATTGATAATTGATTATGTTTTCCTTGTTCATGTTTTAACTGGGTACATTGTCAAAAGATAATCCCAAAATATAATTTAAAGCCAAATAACGACATGGCATAACCAGAGTGTAAATACAAGACATAGGTACATAAATTTAACTGAAGCATATTCAAAACTATGTAAAACTTGCAATATATTACAATATTATTGACACATTTTGTAATAAATACCAATAAAAAGTAAATTTAATCAGGTTTTAATTATATCCTACAATTTTAGTAACCTTTACACTAATTTTTTTTATTTGTTAACCTTGTGAAGATTTTTAATTGCTATATTATGATGTGTGGACACCAAATGTCCTACATACAAGTTTATCTTTATTTAGCAAATGTATTCAAGATAAGAAAATATCAGGAAGTAATTATGATTCAATCACATAAACACTAAGCTTTAAAATATTTTAATAGTCATCAAATTGTTTCTGATTAAAAATAAACTTTACATTTAATTCAATAATGTTATTCAAAGTCTGGAAAAGTTTTTTAAAAATGTTTAATGACAATAACTTACTAGGCACTTACCATTATCTAGACATTCATTATCAGTACAGTAGGACTGGGAGTTCCTCAACTAAAATATTTGTGATTAAAACATTATTCTTGTTTCAACTATTTGAAAACACATACCACATCCAGGAGCCTTCTCATAGACATTTCATGTTCCCATAATCCTCGAACTATCTGGCAAGGGTCAAATCCTTCATTACTCATTTTCCTGTGTTCTTGGGTACCTAAAAGTTTACCATATTTTAAAATAGTTCCATATTGGTGCAATGTCAGCGCTTTACCTTTTGATGACGGCTTGTAATTTAAGTTGAAATATCTGCTGTTTTAAAATAAATGATTGAGTAATGTCGACAGTACCTAAATTCGACTAAAGTAAATCCATAAATATTTTATTTCCTTGTTTATTTATTTGCGTAGGCAAAACTGTCAAACATATTGCTTTGACACACGACAGTGACGTCTAGCTGCGTTGCCGGCATTCAACCTCGTAAAATATATTGAAGGTGTCTTCCACATTTTCAATAGCATACTTAGCGGTACTACTGTCACTACTGACTCTAATGAGGTTGTAAAGCATTAGGAAGGAAAAAAAAGAGTACATACTGTACAATTATGGCATACAAAGGTAGAATAAAACAAAAACAACGGTAAATGTTTTCTTGAGGCAAGACCAAATCAAGAAAACACCATGAATTTAAAGCAGACTTTAAGTAATTACCACAGTTTGTTAAACTATTTGTTCGGGCTGTTAGGCACTTGTCTTCTGAGATTAGTTCTCGACGTTTCGCCAACACTAGGGGTTGGCATGTTCTGGAGATGTTACTGCTTCGCTTGTAAGCTGAAACTGACCTGAAAGTCAGTGTTGGCGAAACGTCGAGAACTAATCTCAAAAGACAACGGCCTAACAGCCCAAACAAACAGTTTAACAAGTTAGACGATGGCTGTGAGAGCCTAACGCATAATTACCACAGCTTTTGTGATATTACACTTTAAATTATACTTTAGAATAAAAGATAGGTACGTCTACGTATATGTGTCTATGTATATAAGTATATTTAAAACAGGGAAATCTAATGTGTTAGAGGTCTTATTACCTATACCTATTAATGATCTTGGCAGATAGTATAATAGATCAACAGATGTACAACAGTAATATACGTTATATATATATATATATATATATATATATATATATATATATATATATATAATATCTAATATCAACAAAAAT
This sequence comes from Diabrotica undecimpunctata, assembly GCF_040954645.1. Classification (NCBI taxonomy): domain Eukaryota; kingdom Metazoa; phylum Arthropoda; class Insecta; order Coleoptera; family Chrysomelidae; genus Diabrotica; species Diabrotica undecimpunctata. The sequence continues at coordinate 105,432,921 of NC_092807.1, read as the reverse complement.
AATATTGCTGATGGAATATTAGATATTTTAAGGAGTTTAATTAAAATTCTCATATCAGTGGCAACAGGGCGGAAAAAAATTGTAGAGGGGAGTGATGTATTGACTTCTGTAGGTTGTGGAATAAATTATGTTACTTGGAATGATATGATTGGTCGGTTTTTAATTACCTGATAATCATCGGGAAATTTGTAATTATTTTGATTTCATTGCAAATGTTTTTTATTTTTATTGCTTTCATTATTTCGGTCAAAATATTTGCGTTGCGCAAATACTTCTTTAAAGAAAAACAACTACAACCTCAGGATCAACAAGAGGATCAACCACTTAATCCTATAGTAGTAATACCTAGTACCTAGATTTCGATATCTAAACATTATTATGTAGATACTTTCATAAAAATATCATTATAGACTGAGGAATATTGTACATGCATCATCATAATTATCATCCTTCATGTTAGAGTTTCTGGAGTCCTTAGGTTTATGTTTATATATTTCACAATTACCTATATTGTTTGTTCAGGTACCTACTATGTTTACTTTATATAGGACCATTTTGCAGGTTGTCTATATTGAATATTTAGTTATCGACATAGAGGATTGTGTTTGAGGTTTTATTATGCCCTAAGTTAATGTCACCTGGATAGTGGTTTTACCATTTTCTGATTAAGTTATTGATATATTAGTTATAGTTAAAAAGAGTTGGCGATGCGCGATGGACAATAACCTTGCCAAACCCCTTGTTCAAAGCAAATGTTCAATATAATTCTCATTACAGTCAACCGCGGTTTATTTTTTATATAAAAGAATATCCAAGTTAAAAATCAACGCTCTTTCAACTGTTTAAAAGTTTATTCCTGTTTCTCGAGATGGAAGTTTGCATGTAATTTATGTTTCCTACAAAACTCTAGTGGAAGCTTTAAGGCTATAACTTATTTCAAATATGAAATCATAAAATTTTTGTCTTAAACATCATCCCAAACAACAAACAAGTTAAAGCAGTTGATTTAAAACCATTTCTGTGACATTTTAATTTTTTTAAACGCAGTTTTAAGAATAAAACACAGGATAGGCGTTTCGCTCTCGATGCGATCGTCGAAAAACCAAAATAGAGTAGTTAAAAATTTTTTCAAAGCCTTTTAACTTTGGTAATTTGGGAAGTTTTGATCTACAACACGGGGCGTGCAGTACATGCGGGCGCAACACGTTGAAAACGTCCGAGTCAGAGAAAAATATTTGGGTCATGTGGTTTTTTGATTAATAGCAAAGAGAAGTGGCAAACACTGTAATCTTCGCTCCGATGACTTTACATATACGTAACGACTTTTACAGGTTTACTGGATATTGTGCGGGAAATGCATCCCAGAAATGTATGAGCGAACCGGAGATACAATATGAACAATTTTTATAGGGGAAGGTGTTCTAAAATGACATACTTTTTATTTGAGACATTTTTTTGCAGACACTATTCGAAATATTGAACTGAAAAAAATGTAACACATTCCTTTAACTATATTTTATTCATATAGGTACTTGTATAGTACGTGAAAAAGTATTTTTTTAAAAGACCTTACCCTATGTCATTTTACAAACATCTATAATGTAAAACGACACAGTCATGAGGGTGTAAAATGATGTGGGTAAAATGGCAACAGCATAAAAACATAAAAATATAGTTAGGTAAATTAACAAAACAAGAAATCAGTGTTTTTAAAACTCACAAATAAACTTTTTTACTTTTGCAGACACCCCGGCACATTCACAATGTGCCCAATTATTTTATGCAACTGATCCAACACTCCCTGTACCGAGAATTTCTAAATAAATCATTGCAATAAAGACAAGCCACATCATCCACATCATCTTCGGCTGCAAACAGATCTTCTTCACTTTTTGTTTGTGCAATGGAACTTGAATTACTTAAAATCTTCCTTTTAAATCGATGAACCATTCTTGTGTCTTTTCTTTTCTTCCTTCTGCTTGATTTCTTCCAAATTAAAAGTACCTAGTTGTTAAAACTCCGGAAATTATCTAGACTTCCTTTTTCTAGTTTCACTTGCTACAGGCACTGGAGAAATTTTGTGCAGTGTAATTCTTTTCTGTTTAAGGTATATTTTCTTTCGCATTGTTATCTTTCTGATCACCTCTGGTCTCATTTTCTTTATTTTGAGTATTATCTTGCTCTTGTTGCACCGTTTTTTCCATAACACTACTTTCTTCCATTTCTTTTCTGATCGACTTTTCTGGTAGATTAGACGTATTTTCTTCTGTACTGCTTGTTTCTAATATTCAATTTGTGGCCTTGGGTTGAGTGGGTAAATGCAGGTTTTCAAAAAGCCGCTTGTAGCATTTTTTATTGTTGCTACTTTTCTCTAAGCAGAATTAAAAAGTTCGCCGATTTGATTCTGTGTGATTACCCGTCCTGGATGGTTTTTTAACCACAGCGCACAGTGCACGTTCCCGGTTATAAAATCTTTTCAGGGGACCAAAGAAGGAAACACTAAGTGACTAGATACGATGTGTACAGCGAGCAGGGAAGCATACAAAATTTGTTTTGGCAAATAGTCGTCGTAGAGTTGACCCTTATAAATCATACGAACAAGCGGAATTTTGCAAAGAATATTAATTTTGGGACCTTAAAAAAGATGCAAAAAAGTTTACCACTTTTATCCTCGGGCTTCTCCCTAAAACCCATTGCGCAGGGGGGTAAAAACACAAAAAAAAATCGATTTACCACAAATCTGTACACTGTACAAAAAAATGTTTCAAATAAAAAATGTAGCTGAGATAATTTTAAACAAAAATATTAATTACAGGATAAAAAATACAGAGTAAAAACACAAAAAAATCGATTTACCAAGAATCTGTATACCGTAGAAAAAATGTTTCAGGTAAAAAATGTAGCTGAGATAATTTTGAACAAAAATGTTTATAAACATTTTTTGTGTAGAATGAACAGTTTTCTTAAAAAGAACGCTTGAAGCGACTGTCGATTTTGCATGTCAGTTACTTGCGCGAAATCAATGTTCAATAAAATTTATATATTGTTGTTATAAATAACATATTTATACACTCGCGATCATAAAATCCGGGTCACCTTGAAAATCACCGATATTTCATTTTTAACGAGCTTTATCGTAAATAATAATAACACAAATACGAACTAATGCATGTTTCTGGGAATTGTTGTAGTCTTAGCGGTTTCCTTTGCAACAAATAATTTTAATAGTGCCGATTTCGCGGAAAAGCGCACACTTTATCGTAAATAATAATAACACAAATACGAACTAATGCATGTTTCTGGGAATTGTTGTAGTCTTAGCGGTTTCCTTTGCAACAAATAATTTTAATAGTGCCGATTTCGCGGAAAAGCGCACACTTCCCAAAATAAACGGTACCTGTAACTGCAGCTTGTTTTAAATGTCTTATTTGTGCTTCGACTTTCTATTCAAACGCAACGAATAAACGTTTATTATTGCCATCATTAGTGTTTATTAGTGCCATTATTAGTGTTTATTATTGTTTATTTTTTGCCAAAAATACCCTTGACTGTTGTTAAAACGGCACAAATTGTTGCGCTTGTGAAAGACGGTCACAGTCAACGGCAAGTCGCAAGAACTGTTGGCGTAAGCCTTTCTACGGTTCAACGAGTGCTTCAACACTTTCAGAAGAAGGGTTTGCTATCCAGACGACCTGGCTCTGGACGAAGAAGAATGACCACGGTACGAGATGACCGTTTTCTTGTGTTTCAGGCTTTACGAAACCGGACCTCAACCGCGATTATGCATCGCATTTCGTACAGGAAGTACGAAATCGCAATGTTAGCGTTGCAACGGTCAGGAGAAGATTTCGTTCTTTTGGACTATCTTCTCGGGTAATGGCTACAAGACCGCCACTTCGCCTGGCGCATCGAGTTGCACGACTAGCTTTTGCTCGACAATACGCGCATTGGGGAATTAACGATTGGAGCAAAGGGTTATTCTCAGATGAATCCCGTTTCTGCCTAACTAGATTCGATGGACGTGTAAGAGTTTGGAGGAGAACCGGTGAATGATTTTCACAAGCTTGCATTGCTCCAAAAATGCCATTTGGTGGAGGCTCGGTCATGGCTTGGGGAGGTGTATCTTCCGACTTCCGCACAGAATTACCCTTCATCGAAAATGGGTCCTTAACTGCACGAAGGGACATTACGGAGATTCTGGAAGAACATGTTATGCATACCATGACAAGGCTTGGAGAAAACGTCGTTTTTATGCAGAACAACGCGCGAACGCACGTTGCTACGATCAGTAAGCAATACTTGGACGAGGTTGGAATTTAGAGGTTACCTGGCCAGCTAGGTCTCGGGACCTGAATCCCATCGAACATATCTGGGACGATTTGAAAAAACGTATTCAACCCTTAACATCTGCTCCTAACAACGGACAGGAGCTCAAGGACCTGTTAGTGAGAGAGTGGAATAACATACCACAACATGTAATCCGGAGAAAAATTGAGTGTATGCTCCGTCGTCTGCAAGAGGTCATTAGAGCAAGTGGAGGCAATACACGATATTAGTCATTGAAATTTCACTGTCATTTTACCACGTTCTGTATTTTCCATTTTTTTTGTATGCCTGTTTTATCAATAATTTGGTTTGTTTTCTTCTTTTTCAATAAAAACAATAAAAAACCGTTTTTTTTTTCTTTCAAAACAAACATTGATGACAAATAAAAAATACGTTAGCCTAAAAAAATGGTTATTACTGCACCAGAGGCAAAAATATTCCAGAAACTTGAAATTTTCAAGGTGCCCCGGATTTTATGATCGCGAGTGTAAATGTTGAAAAAGAAATTAAATGAAAAAATCCTTAGGCCACGGAATAGAATTGAACTATGGGAAGCAAGTGAGTAGGCATTAGATTGGTGCTCTCTATGAACAGAAGATTGCCAAGTTGTATTGACATTAATCGGGATTCCACCAAATATTAATTGTGTAACTGTTTATCATTATTTAATATAAAACAGATATAAAATAAAATGCATATTTTTAACCCACACTTCTTTATTTTCGTTATTAAGAGCATAATCCATTGTATATAAAAAAAACTTCTTTCTATAGTTTCCATTATGTTATATTTTGTAAAATAAATTAATTTTATTTTGATTTTTTAATTTTAATCAATCTACATATTTTGGGTTGCCACTGGTAATTAACGTCACTTTGGCGTAAAATGTGCATTTAAATGAGGTAAAAATTTAAAAAATCGGCTACTAGATATTTATGTAAGGATGTAAACTATTCAATGGCCGGAGCTGTACATATGGACAAGAATAATTATGAACATTGTTCTGTATATCCTGTTTTTCTCTGTAAAGGTTGAGATATAATAAAACTCTTTCTATAAATATTTATATAACTTTAAAGAGCTGATATAAATAATTTTCTTTACGAATGACAAATTTTTATAATTAAAAAAAAATTATTAAAATCCTTTATAAACGGTATATAATTAAGAAAACCCAATCGGGCTATATCATAAAGACATGTACACCTAGACATCAGTGTCTAGGTGTACATGTTTTGAGCCACTAAATATCTGGGTAAAAACCCGTTAAAAGTTATAGGTTAAAATTAAGTTTACATTATTCGATCTTATATATTAAGATGTTAAAGTTACCAGTGGATTTGAAAACATGGCAACGCACGACTCTACATGAAGTTGCTGGTCCTGAGACAAAGTGTCTACGAGGACTTGATGATAGCAACTGATTGATTTTTAATTATATACCTTTTATAAAGGATTTTAAAATTTTTTTTGTGATACATGGTATACAGCCAGCTACAGGAACTTAGTTTCTTTGTGGATTTTATAATTTTGTTCATTTATGAATCAATTTACCTCTTCCAATTGCATTACTTATTTTGAAATCCACTGTATAAAGCACTCAACATACACAAAGAGAAAAAGTAAAAAACCAAAATATAAGTGAATAAACGTCCCACGCTTTTCCCGAAATCTCTCTAAATAAATATATTTGTCGCTGCCTACTACCAAACCTTTTTTAGTCCATTAATAGGTAAAACCTAATTTCTTTCATTTTTTCCAAAATTACGGACAAGTTGGCCGAGAAATTCACGACGTTGTCTGAATAGAGATTAACTTGCATATTAGATTTTTTCGAATTGTGTTTTCGAATGTCAAAGCTTTCATGATGTAATTTTCATTCAAATCAATTCATGATTATGTTGATTTTAAACAAAATTAATTACTTACAATACTACAGGAATTTATTTAAATATTTAAGATAGGTTATTAGTTTAATTTTATTGGGTATATTACGAAACTTTTTTACACTCTTTGTCATATAAAAGTGGTACAGTTTTTCCCCAAAACTAATTTGATTGCTAAAAACTATAATCAGTCAGATTTGGCAAATTTGTTAAAGAGAATCGTTACGATCCCAAGTTAGTTAATAAATTTGATTAAATATGAATAGTTTAAGTTAAATAGGATATTTATATGGGATTGGGACCATAGAATATTTCAGAAGACCGAAATTGATTTCACAATGCACACGATGTCAAGATTATGGACAAACACACAATTATTGTAGAAGAGATTTGAGATGCATAAAATGCTTAAGTAATTATGTACGAAAGCTTGCTAGATGTCAGAAAATAAAGACCTTTTTTTGGCACTAGGTGGGGAATCTGCAAACAGACGCCGGAGGTAAACATTTCCTACGGCGCTGGGTTCCTAAAACTAAAAACCCCTTTAGAACCACGTCGACCAGCTTGTCCTGGGTCGAACCTACCTGCCCTCCGTAACTCCGATGTGGCCAGGATCAGCTAACTCCACCTCTTTCATACTAGAGCATCAGGTTTGGATTGTCCGTTAGAACATAACTTCTTACTCATGTCGTTCTTTTGAACCAGTCTCAGTCTCTTGTCATCACATATCAGCCTTTATCTCTCGCACTCATGCAACCATCACATCCGCCTCTGCCTAACCAGGTTTTTCCTTCACTTTCTTTGCTACTATTTGTCTATTTGTCGCCGTCCGTCTGCACCTTAGTCAACACTCACCTCATTCCACTTGAACTGTCACCTACTCGTTTACTACTACTACCCATTTATGTCTCTCTTACTCTCTTATTCATTCTTGCCTTTACCCCTGTGTTGTCGACCTCTCCTTCTTCCTACCTCTGTGGGCCCAGTTCTGTTTCCTCGATAGCTGCTAGAACTGCATCCAACTCCTGCTCTTCCTTATTTTTTAGCGGCAGCACCTTTCTTACATAGTTGTGGACTTTGTTCTACCAGCGCTCATCCATCATCATCTTCTTTACCATCTCTCGCACCGACTCAAACACTTTCTCTTGCTCATTTCTTTCTCTTACCCATCTGACACAGTCTAAAAGAGTATGTGACACAGTGTCCGAAGCCACACATTATAGACAATTGTCCGATTCAGCCTTTTTAACCTGTGCAAGTGGCTACGAAAGCTCCCATGTCCTGTGAGTAGTCTACCGCCTGTGCTCGCAGTCCAGCCAGCTCCACAGATTCGGTATCAGTGACTTCGTCCAATGTGCCTCATCTCCCGTTGTATTCCACTCATCCTACCACATCTCAATGGATGTAGCCCTCTCATCACTTCTGACGTTTTCCCCTTGTACCTCCCTATTTCTTCGTTAAAATATCCTCTTTCTCTCTCTCTCTCTCACCAACACATGTAAGGGGACACAGCCGATGATTACTCAAAGGGCAGCAGCAGACACAGTCCTGTAAGCACATGCTATGCGCAGTAGACTAGTTCTGCCCGCACGTACCAAGAGCCTCTTGTACGCCTGTGTTTCCACAGTCGCACTCCATACTGGTGCGTAGAGAATGATAGACTGCACAATTACGTGTAAAAATCTCCTCCTTTCGGATTTAACTTACCCAATATTGGGCATAACCCTCTCCACAGCAGCCGCTCTTTTCGCCGCCTTACGGGCCAAATCCCGGACGTGCTCCCTCCAACCCGCATTCATATGTAAGACCACGCCCAGGTACTTAACGTACTTTTCAGAACTGGTCGACTCTCCCGCACAATTAAATACAATTATATCTCTCTTTCTCGGGCCTTTAAAGACTACCGCCTCTGACTTCTCCGCCGCGAGATTCAAACCATGGTCATTCATCCAGTTCTGGATAGGGATACTTGAATACCATACCCGGAACAAGAGTTCTTCTCTGTCCTACGCTGCTACTAGCATTGCGAGATCATTCGCGAATGTGAAGGTGGTAAGCCCCTCTTCAAATTCGCAATCCATGCTCCCGTCGTATGCTAGGCTCCACAGTACCGGGCCAAGGACAGACCTCTGGGATACTTCAGCCGTAACGCCTACAACCACGCCTCTCTCAAACATATAATAGATAATCCGAGACGATATGTCCAGCATAGAGGTCCACTGTAAAGTATTAAAAGCGTTTCGAAAAGAGGAGTAGAACCACCACTTTTTGCCGTACCCCTCCCCTCCCCACCCGTAAAATACCCAAGACCGTATCTACCATACTCTTATCCTTGAAAAATCCATACTGCCTTGGGGATAATCTCCCAGACCTCTCTATTACCCCATCGATTCTTTCACGCAACATCCTCTCATACAGCTTGCTTATGCTCGAAATTTCTTTCCAGCCCCTTTAGGTAGGAGTACGAGCCTCGAGATTTTCCAAGACTCCGGAAACACCTGCGCCTCAAGCGGAGCGTTCATGTGACCGGAAAGCCACACAGGTTCCAGTCGTTCCAGACATTTAACCGCCTCTGGCGGTATTATGTCTATACCGGGAACCTTGCGCAACTTAAGGGACTCTACTGCCGACAAAAGTTCCACTTCCCTCCGTCCACCATGCCTAGCCCCGCTCGTCCAACTTGCAACACAGATCCCTCCAGTGAATCTTCTTCTCGGCTCGATTCGTAAAAAATAAAGAACCTATATGTGTACACTTTGGTGGTGCCCACCCAGCTAATTATAGAGATTGCACCGCTACTACAGCTCTTAAAAAGTTATGAAACAAACAGAAACCCACAACCACACCACAAAACAAGGCAGCAGACATGGAGATTCCTATACAAAACCAACCAAGAGAGGTTAACAAAATCCAAACATGTACCTAACAGCTTCAAACGAACCAAAATAAGTAGAAGCATGCTACACATAATAATAGAACACATGAGTAAGCAAGATGTATTAAATTAAAAAATGCTAGAAATACTAAATAGCATAGAAACTAATAAAAGAGTGGATGAATATTGGAACGCAAATGGAATCTGTAACATGAGCAGAGATGTTGTTTGCCTTTAGCTACAAATACTAAATAGCATAGAAACTAATAAAAGAGTGGATGAATATTGGAACGTAAATGGCCTCTGTAACATGAGCAGAGATGTTGTTTACCTTTAACAACAAAAAATCGATGTATATTTAATATCAGAGACATACTTCACAAAACAAACATACATCAAACTGAGAGGATATCAAATATATCAAGCTCTTCGCCGTAGTATCACAGCTAGTGGAGAATCTGCAGCTGTAACCGTAAAAACATCTAATTTATTCGAAAGAAAAAATTTAGTAACTAAAGCCATCCAGCTAGCTAGTATAAGTGTCAAAATGACACTTGTGACGTAATAAAAAAATGACGTAACAATAACAGCTGCATATTTTCGACCAAAATATTATCTTGGTGTAGACTTTAATGCTTAAAACACCGTTAACCAAGGTTAACCAATATAAGGGATAGAGAAATACATTCAGCAATTGAAAACATAAATAGTAAATGGCACTCAACTAGAAAAACCATATATGGGCCTGCTAATAAAAATAAAACAACCGAATTAATTATCTTTGTAATTCCAAAAAAAGTTGCAACAAATTTTATGAAAATAGAAGAAGCTGATGATCTCAGTTTCGATCACTCCTTAATACTGCTAATAATCAGCAAACATATTATGCTAAGAGAGAATAACCCTATCTTAACCCATAATAGAACGGACTGAGTTAGCTTTAGATAGGAAAAAGTGACAAAATTGACCTAAATGTACCAATCAAACTTAATGAGGAAGAAGAGAAACTAACTATAAATATACAACAAGCAATATATAACGATACCAAACAAATTACAAGAAACACCAAAGGTCAAAAATATCCTAAAGAAATTCGAGAACATTTGCAAAGAAAAAGAAAAGCCACAAAACATGGCAAAACTACAGAAAATAAAAATGTATTAAACAACCTCACCGAATAGTTAAAAAGAGAAACATATATAATAAAAAATGAATCAATAAACCAATACCTAAAATATCTGACAGATGACCAAACCACTGACTAATCGCACAAAAAAAAAATAAATAGCCTAACGCAACAGATTATGCTAATTAGAAAAGAAGATGGAACATGGGCAGATGACGGAGAATAAAAAGCAAATCTGTTGCTTCCTACTTAGAAAATGTATTCCAAACGAAATGGAAAATAATAATCAGGCCGAAATCGATCATTATGAGAGTACTGACCACGATGTGAACAATTCTGATCAGGGAATAATAAAGCCCTAAAAAAGTAGTCAAAGTAATTATAAACAATATCAATCCCAAAAAAGCTCCAAGGTTTGATTTAATAACAAGAGAATACTACAATAATTACCTAGGAAGGCATCATGATTCCCAGACTAAACTAATCATCGATCGAAAATATCTATCAAAACAACACAATAAAAGTAAAAGTAGAAGAAGACCAAACCGACCCTATTGATGAAATAATAAAAAAAGTAAAAACTAAAAAGGGATACCAAATAGGAGAAAAACAACTTAACATAATCTGCTATGCAGACGACGCAATACTACTCTCTCAAAGTGAAGATGATTTACAACGTATGTTGTACCAATTTAATATAACCGCCAGAAAATTTAACATGTTAATTTCTCCAAAAAAGACAAAATGCATGGTTACAACAGCAAATTTACTAAGATGTAACTTGGAGCTGGAAGGTCAGATAATAAAAAAAGTGATGGAGTTTAAATATCTAGGTATCACATTATCTAGCTACGGAAAGCTCAAAACTGAAGTGGAAGATCAAGTGAATAGAGCAAACAGAGTCATAGGTTACCTAAATGAAACAATATGGAGAAATAAAAATATCGGGAAAGAAACGAAAGGCAGAATTTACAAAACAGCCATCAGACACAATGACATACATAGAAACAAGATCTGACACAGGGAGGACAAAAAGGATGTTAAAAACAGCAGAGATGAAAATACTTAGAAAAATTGATGGTAAGACACTATGGGACAGAGTTAAAAGTACAGATATACGACGTAGATGCAAGGTGGAGAATATCAAGAACTGGGTAAAAAATAGAAGAGTAGAATGGAACGATCATATAAGCCGAATGACAACAAATAGAATAGTAAAGACGGCAAGAGATGGTTCCCCAATAGGAAGACGATCAGTAGGAAGACCACGAAAACGATGGAACGACAGCTTACTGGAGGCACATTGAAAAACAGACAGAGTCATGTCTATATAAAAAGAAGAAAAAAAAGCAGAAGAGGAATTAATCATGATTTCCAAATCAGGGAAACTAATAAATAAGAATGTAGCATCGTACAGATCAGTATCGTTGCTACAAATTATCTCCAAATTTGTTGAGAAGATATTGCTAATAAGAATACAACCTACACTCGAGCACAAAGAAATTATGCCTTCTCATCAATTTGGATTTCGTAATTAACACTCAACAATGGACCAAATACATCGAATAATAAATATTATAGAGAGATCTCTAGAAGAGAATAAAATATGCTCAGCTATTTTCCTAGACATAGCAAAAGTATTCGATAAAATGTGGCACAAAGGCTTGCTATTAAATCTCAAACTAAATCTTTTCATCCACTATGTCCAGCTAATACAGTCATTTTTGTAAGATCAAACTTTTAGAGTTAAACAGGTTAAGGCGAATATTTAGAACTACGACCAATCAAAGCAGCAATACCACAGGGCAGTGTTCTGCACTTGTACCCTCTTTAATGACAGATTAGAGGTTACACAAAGAACGGTACTAGGCTCGGGCTTCAGTCTGATAGAGGTATCTTGGTCGGGGCTCTTATTACAGCTCAAATATAAAGAATCAGTTAGATAAGTACTGAAGATACAGGGACGAGAAGTTAGAAGATAAAGAGAAGAGAAGTTAGAAGATAAAGATAAGACATGTTAAAAGATAAGAGAAGAGAAATATATATATAGGGTACTCACAATTGGATAATCTGCATTGTACTTAGCCGGCAGTCAGTAGGCACAGGTAATGACGTCTTTCATAAAACGGTCTCAATAATAAAGGCACTTGACGTGTTATCCTTGCAACAGATACATTAGGGACTTCTCAAGAGGCGTGGATAATTCAGGTACAGTAAGGAATTACGATCTTCAATCCGCAATCTCTCAAATTTGATTTAGGCAGACGAAAAGGAAAAAAGAGAAGCAGCAGGTAATACAGGTAGCAGTACAGGTAGTAGTAAATAGTAGAGACGAAACGTAGAGAAGAACGGTAGAGACGAATGAACAGCAAACAGAAGTGACTTCGTTTCTTCGAATTGGAAGACGTCTGTTTGACAAAAGAGAAAATAGTTAATATAGGAAGCACTGTGTGAAGATATATAGATAAGGGTGAATTGAAAATACACTTACCGCCGTTTAATGGAGACAAACCGCTTGCCACAGGAACCAACTCGAAAATGAATTTGAATTCTGATCTTAGACAAGCTAAGGATAAAAAAAGAGTGGGTGTGTTGGTCGAAGAGTGCCACGCAAAAATGATACTTAAATGGAAAGGCTAGTTTGGTCGTTTTTGTAACCTAACCACTTTGTCTTGACAGGAATTATAATTTCACCGAAAACCAACATGTCCGTTTTTCTTAGAAGGTAGGCAGGGTATTTGACAATAGAAGCTGATTTCTTTGTTACTAGGAAAGGTTTCTATTTAGCAAATGATAGATAAAAATAGCAGAGAACATTTGACGAAATATTTCATTGTTAAAAAAAAGCGTGACAAATCGCTCATTGCTTTTGGGTTATTTTTAAGGCTTTTAACAAAATATATAGACATAGGCGGCGTGAAACTAATTTCCTAAGGGGAATATTTTAAAGAAATTTAAACATGCTTCACCCTGTGGCAGAACACTCCCACGGTGTACTAACAGTCGGTGAAACATTTGAAAAAACAAATAGACACCTCCATAATGCAGTGAAGAAAATAAGCACTTAGAATAATAAATGGCACATACAAATTTATAAAGTTAACTCTTAAAGTAGAACTCTTTAAGTTCTTTGGCTATTACTTGTTCTCTTGTGGTTTGTGATTTTACGAACTAATTCTAAGAATATTTTTGTTGCATTAATCGTCATCGTTGAATCCGACCTGTTCCGAGGCATAACCCTGTCTCTATGAGGAAAATATTTATAGTCCATCATTAGGGTGCTAACCGTGCTGAAAACTCCCTCTTCCTTCATCCCAACTTGGGAAAGAAAGGCAAAGGATTGGCTATTTAAAGAAGTTATATTCAGAGGAACAACAAATAACGTTAGAACCACAAACATCAGAAATTACCATAAACGAAGAAGTTCGCATAAGCAAGCATGAAGTACAAAAAACTCTTAAAAAACCGAACACAAAAGCTGCAGGTAAAGGTGGGATACCAAATAAATTGTTGAAATATGATGGATCGACGATGACAAATTAACTGACAACAATAATGGAGGACAAGCGACTAATCTTATTATTCATGGCAATAATCACAATGTGATAGAAGTATAGGCCAATTGCCCAAGAAAAGGAGCGACAATCTTCCATAGCTGCAACAACCCGCCAATGAACAAGCAAAATGGTTTTCATAAAGAAGCAGAAGAAGAAAAAAAATGAAGTATAAAAAAAGACGTATTCAATTTAGTCACATATATATTCGTAGGTATTTTAATTTCACAAATGCAAGAACTACGACAGCTTTTATGTACAAATGTATACAATAACTACTTATCGGCAAATCTCCATCAAAGCGTGTTTTATATATTAAACAAAAACAAGTAATGACCAATCGTTTGGTTGACAGAGTACGAATTATTTTACTTACAATATATAGATGATATATCTAGTTTACGTAGATTAAGACACTCTGTATATCCGAGGCGGGAAGCTCTTGTTTCCACGAATCCTAACGTGGAGAGGTGGATGCAAGAGGATGGTCCTCGACCATCAGGAGGAGGCACAGCACGCATGCCGCGTGGAAACTTCTTCGTCTCTTGCGACTACCGTTGATAACATTTGTTTGGCAATTGCTAAGAGCGCCAGTTTCATTTCACACGGGGCAGTGTTAAACAGTATAAGAAGCGAAGAAATACTCCTGAATGGGTCAGATTGATTCCAGCTTTTCTCTCATCATCACTTTGTGGCGTTAGCAAGAGATGCGAGAAATACTTTGGATGAAATGGTAAGAGTAAATTTTATTTTAGAATAATGTATAGAATAAGTTGCAAAATATTTAAATCTAGTTTTTAATTTGTGCTAAATGTTGTTACATTTTATCTGTTTACATTATGTTGACTTTGATTGAATAGTACACCAAATTTATAATATTTTTCTTCAAAAGTTCTTTTTTATTTATTTAGAATTACTGCGTGAACACTTTTATCAGAATTGATTTTGACAACTTTAAATTTGTTTGGGAAATTTTTAATAAATCGTTAAATAAAATACACAATTTTAATAATAAAAATGCTATTAAATTTAATATATGTTTTATACATTTAGAAATAGATAATAATGTAAAATTAGGGTAGTATTTAACAAGTATATAAATCTGTATTTTTCTGGCTGTTTAATATATACTTTTTTGAATAGTAGAATTAGTTCGCTAGTTCTCCATTCTTCCAATGTTGTTAATTGTTCTGTCATTGCTGCTCCACACTATTTCAGAAATTCGTTTGGTATTCCGTTTTTACCTACAACTCTTCTGCTCTTCAGCTTTTTAAGTATTTTTCGAACTTCCTGTGTATTTATATTAACTCCTTCATATTCATTTGTGGCAATTTCTGGTGACATTTTCCGGTTCTAGCGTTATTTATTTGTTCTTCCTCTATATATAGCTTTTTTTTTATTTAGTTAATACTTGTATCCTTTTCTATGTGTCTTGGTTCTATTAGTTTCTTAACCTCCGTTCTTTGACCTCTTAGAAAGCGCCATATTTTCTTCTGCAGACCATAAAAATAATGTTCCATTTTTTCGAAAAACGGTCCCAATGATAATTTTTTATTGATCTTAAAAGTGCATGTCTTTCGTTTCTTATTGCCTTGTAATTATAGTAAGCCTCTTGTGTCTTAGTTGATGTATTTCAGGTAAGCTTTTTTCTTTTCTTTATATGTTTCCTTTACTTCTGTACAAAGTTATGGAGTTCTTCGCCTGGAGAACGATTTATTTTTATTTATATTTCTTTCACCAAGAACTTCCTTAGCTGAAGACAAGAGATTAGACTCAATGTTTGCCCAGCTTTCTTCTACTACATTACTTTCTGCGATATATATCTTATTCTTTGTTGGAATAGGTATCCAAGATTTGAGAGGGATGTAACTCTATTCAATCTAATATAGTCTATCATAGATCTTTGTCCTCTACTGTTTTTAAAAGTGTATTTGTATTGTATTTGTGAGGGACAACTGTATTATTAATACGAATTTGCTTTATGCTGCAGAGGTCCATCAGAAGTTCTCCGTTTTCTTTTCTGATATTTTCATTATATCTCTGTTTTATTCCTGAAACTATAATATTGACGATACGGACGTTAATATCACCCATTATGATTATATATTGGTCATTTGGGGTCTCGTTTATTAGAGATGAAAAATAATGAGAATCAGATATAAAATAGAAATCGATGGCATCAGTATTAAACAAGTAATGGAAATACAATACCTTGGAATTATACTGTCCAGCTATGGAAACCTGGACAAAGAAGTGAGAGATCAAGTAGAAAAAGCAAATAGACTTGCAAGATGCCTTAATAGCAGTGTGCTTAAGACCCGTGTAGTCACAATAACAAAATAAATCAATCCAATCGGTATCAATTCGCCAATCAATAAGCAAAATTGAAAAATAGTTTAAAAAAGAAGGAGAAATAATAATATAAGTATTCAAATGCAGTACCTTCCAATAAAGAACAGAGGATTATTAAAAACATTTTGATAGGGAAAATGGATGAAACAGTGCGTTATTTATACACGTCAATAAAAGTTAAATATGCCTTTTTAGACTACCATGATAATATGAAAAGTACAATTTTTAAGTCATGTTTGGAAAACACTATTCTCCCAAGCTTGTCTAAAAATAGCGTAATTTGTCATGGACAACGCTTCGTATCAGTCTCGATTACTCAGAAAAATAACAAAAAGTACTTGGAACAAACCACAAATTCACAAATTTCTATTTGAAAAAGATTTATATTTTGAAGATTTGTATCTCTTCTTCTTCTTAGCCTTCTCTTGTCCTTTTTTGGACAAAGGTCTCTTCCAACTCCTTCCATCGAACTCTATCCTAAACAACATACTTCCAATTTGATTCGGCTATTCTTTTGATGTCGTCCACCAATATCAAAGGACTCCAATGTTGTATTGTGACGTTCCAACGTTGGTCTTTTTGTCTAGCAGTGTGACCTGCGAAGCTCCATTTGAGTTCTGCAATTTTTGTTGTGATATCCATAACTTTTGTTTTTGATCTTACCCAGTACTCACTTTTTTTCTGAAAGTCTTTGAACACTTTGCTCCTCAAGTGTTGAGGTATTTTGCGATTCTTCAGTATCCAACTGAGTTTTTCAAATCCTGCCCATGCCCATTGCTCTTCTAGTGATTTTCACACTTTGGTTTCCTTTGTCAAGTTTCAAAATTTGGCCTAGATAGACATATTCCTAGACTTGTTCTATCTCACTGACATTTGAAGTTATATGTCTGGGATCGCCTGTTCTGGTCATTGTTTTTGTTTTTGTCATATTTATTTGAACGCTGATATATTAGTAGCTGTCTGCGAGTTCCTTCATCATAATTTGTAATTTCTCGAATGTGCTCACTATAATCACGATGTATTCAGTGAATCTGAGGTGGTTTTATTTGTTGCCATTAACGTTGATGCCATATATTGACAAACTTTCAGTTTGAAGACGTCTTTTAGAGCTAGATTAAAAAGCTTTAGAAATATTACATCGCCTTGTCTCACTTCTCTCTTAATGGGCAAGGGATTTGTCGTCCAGTTGTACTATCGTAGTTGCGTTTTCATATATATTATGTATTAGTTGCCTATATTTTGCATCTATTCTACAATTATTAATAGCTTGTTCTATAGCCCACATTTCGATACTATCAAATGCCTTTTCAAAGTGTATGAAAGCAAGAAATACGGGTAGTTGGTACTCATTTGCCTTTTCTATCAGTGTTCTCATTGGCAGCAGATGGTCTGATGTATTATATCTTTTACAAAAGCCAACCTGTTCAACCGGTTGGTAATTATCCATTTTGTAAGTCAACCGATTGTTAATAATTGTCATAAACAGTTTGTATACTTGATTGAGCAACGATATAGGTTTTCAAAGATTCGTATAGTAAAAATAAATCTACGATTCATCATCACGCATACTGTTTTTATAAATTTTTCTGCATTGAAGCTGTATATGATTTTTCGATACCAATTATAGTTGTTTTCTGTTCTTCGGCCAACAGATAGAGTATCTGAGTATAAAATTTTTTTAACTTCGGATTTTGAAATCGTCAATCGTCTCTATTTTCTGGTACGTCACATGTCGACCTTAGTGGATAAGTTTGCACACAGCATCGACGTTCTCCTGATTGACTAATGTTTTTGATGCACCTGCTCTTGTATCGTTGCTAAAACTAATCCGCTCACTTTAAACTTTTCACAGCAATGACAAATTTTTGACTGATTTTATATTTTTGAACAAATTTATACTGCATTGTTTCTTTTCGATTTCTTCTCGAGCCTTTCTAATCTATTTTCCACCTCATTTAGACGTTGCTCTGTTTTTTCTAACTCCTATTTTATTTTCAGCTCTGACTGTTTTAATTCTATTATTTCTTCTTTATATTTTCTATTTTATTTTCTCATTCCTCTTAGGACATTCCTGTTAGCAGATATGCATCACCTACGTCATCACTCTCACCCGTTAGATGTATGATTGTCAATCTCTTTGTTCTAACCCCTGTGCAAGGTCGGATTTACATATTACATTTTTCTGTTTCTGTCTTGTGTTATACCAACATCAATCCTATTTATGAACATGTCGTTTACTCTTTTTAGGATTCATTGTTAATTTTATCCTTTTGTATTACTGCACTTATCCATTCTTATTTGGGCACAGGTATTCGTCGTTCCTCTTTTTTTTAATGCCGAATATTCAGTTCAAACATCACAGTTTTACAAGATGAGAAAGAAAGACAATTAAGTTTATTATTGTACATTTAAATTATTCTTATCGTCACTTCTGTATTATATTTTACAAACAAAATCGTTTAAATCTGTTCGTCGATTTACCCAGAAACCAACTACGTAATAAACACACTATTCTAAAGAACTTTTGGAATTGTAACTGGTAAATTTTAATCACCGACTTGGATTAATTTACCTAGTTTGCGCCCACTATCATCCGGTACATTTCTAAAAAGAATAATCGGATTATCTTTGTTGTCTGACAAAATTAGTCTCTGTGTTTAGCCTTATAATAACGCCGGTTACTTGGTGTATTTTCAGTGAGATTTAGTTTCTTGACAAATAAGTAAGATATTTTAAATTTGTCCTTTATTTCTTGTAGCATAGAATAGTATCAAATAAATTGAGAACCCAAGAACAAAAAGACAGTAAAAACCGTACAACAAAATCCATACGGAACAGCAAAAATACTTTCACATTCATATAACAAAGTATGTGTGGTCATTGTCTTATAAAGTTTTATTATTTGTTGTCTTGTTCTGTGAATTGTTCACCATGTTCATTGAAACCTGCCAATTTTGTTATATCTCTGTGTTTAATCCATCCATCTTCTTCTTTACGTGCCATTGCCGCGACGGAGGTTGGCAATTATCATGGCTATTCTGATCTTAGATGCTGCCGCTCTGAATAGTTCGATTCATGTGCATCTGTACCATTCCCTCAAGTTATGCAACCATGAGATTCTTCTCCTTCCTACAATTCTCTTGCCCTGGATTTTCCCTTGTATAATTAATAGGAGTATGCTGTATCTTTCGTTACGCAAAACATGCCCTAGGTATTGCAGCTTTCGTGTCTTGATGGTTTCCAATATTTCCACTCTTTTGTTGACTCTTCTCATGACTTCGTTGTTTGTTACATGCTCGGTGCATGATATCTTCAGAATTCTTCTATACACCCACAGTTTAAATGCTTCCAACCTTTTAGTAGTCGATTCGTTAAGTGTCCACGCTTCTATCGCGTAAAGCAGAGTCGAGAAAATATAACACCTTGCCAGC
This sequence comes from Diabrotica undecimpunctata, assembly GCF_040954645.1. Lineage (NCBI taxonomy): Eukaryota > Metazoa > Arthropoda > Insecta > Coleoptera > Chrysomelidae > Diabrotica > Diabrotica undecimpunctata. The sequence continues at coordinate 105,413,371 of NC_092807.1, read as the reverse complement.
CTACTCTTAAGTTTCTGTTCTCTTGCACAAAGTACCTTTCTCATTTTATTGAAGTTTGTTTGTGCTTTCTCTGTTCGAACTTTGATTTCTTTGGAGTAATCGTGTGTGTGATTAATTATTGTGCCAAGATAATTGTAGTTTTCAACTTGTTCTAAATATTTACCGTTAATTGTCAGGCTTTTATCTTTATTTTGGGTTTTTAATATTCTCATAAATTTAGTTTTCTTGATGTTTATTGGTAACTCATATTCTTTTCCATACTCAACTATCTTGTTCATTAGGTTTTGGAGGTCTTAGAGGTTGTCTGCTATTATGATAGTATCGTCCGCGTATCTAATGTTGTTAATTGCCGTTCCATTGACCTTTATTCCTGGTGTTTCTCCGTCATGAGCTCTTTTCACAATTTCTTCAGAATATGCATTGAATAGTAGTGGTGACAATACACACCCCTGTCGTACTCCTTTTCTAATTTCGAACTCTTCTGGCGTGTGTTCATTAATGCGCATGTGTGCCTGCTGTTTATAATATAGATTTGTTATAATTCGAAGGTCATTGTATTGTAATTGTTTTTATTTGAGGATATCCATTAGCTCTTTGTGGCGGACTTTATCGAAAGCCTTGTTGTTATCTATGAAACGACGTACATGTCTTGGTCCACCTCCAAGCATCTCTGGATTAGTACGTTGAATGTAAAGAGAGCTTCCCGGCTACCTACGCCTCTACGGGATACAAATTGGGTTTCTTCAATATCCATATCAAGTATTTGGTAAATGCGTTTATGCATGATATTTAAAAACATTTTAAGTGTGTGAGACATCAGGCTTATGGTGCGGTGGTTGGTGCATTCTCTAGCATTTTTCTTTTTTGGGAGACAAATAAATGTTGAGGTCAACCAATTATTGGGTATGCCACCCGACTGATAAATTTCATTAAAGAGCTTTAAGAGTATATCCATGTACTCATTTTCTATTATTTTAAGGATATCAATAGGCAGTTGATCTGGACCCGGGCTTTTTCCGATTCTGGTGTTCTTTAGTGCATACAATATTTCTTCCTTTGTAATTTCTATACTTGTTTCTCTGTCCTCGAAAAATATGTCTTGTAGATTTCCTTTTTCGTCATCGAAGAGCTCTTCCATATAATTCATCCATCCTATATTTTTGGTTCTTATAGGGTATTCAATTATATGAAGGCTTCAACCTAGTTGCCTTACTTTTCTTGATATTTATAGATGGTTTTCACGACAATTAAGTAAGTGAAAATTGATATGTCTGAATTCGTGTCTAAAATGAACATATCTGAATTATTATTAGGAGTAAGACAGAAAAAATTAAACTAGCATAATAACGATTTTAATAAAAATTCAAACATATACACTCAAAATATAATAGACTAAATTACATAAACCGTTGATAAATTAAAATTAGGAAAATCGCCATGACGAAATCACAGCGAAAATGTAAAAACGTATCAGTGTAAAGGCAAAAGAAAAGTTTCGAGAACTACTAAATGAAATGATTACAGTAAAAGAAGTACCATTTTATCGGATAACAGAGTTATTAGAACCATTGTTTAAGAAGAGAGATGTAAAAGTATTTAATAGGATAATTAAAAAAAGACTGAGGAAAAAACTGAAAATAAAACTAGAAGAATCTTTACATAAGTTTGGAAAAGGAAGGATCACTATATCTGATTTTTATATTGAGACAAGTAGAAGAAAAGATATTGAGGAAGGAAAAGGAGATCCATACATGCTTTATTAATTTGAAAAAAGCTATTGATAGAATTAAATTGAAAGGTATATGAATATATTTGAAGAAAAGTAGAATCTTATTAAATTGAGAACTGCTGCAAAAATCAGATGGGATGACTGATGATTAAGTCAAACAAGAAGCAAAGAAGAGAGGACTATGATGGAACGAGATAAGACAATTGGCTCAAAATAGATAATTATGTGGAAGAAGTATTGGAGAAGCACCGTAATAAATAATTTATGAAATACCTACTTTTCAGGATCATGATGATGGGCTGAGGTAAGGGGAGCAGACGAGAGGGAAGAAGAACCACCAACGATTCTTGAAGTTAAAGATGCAGTTAAAAAACTAGCCAGAAACAAATTACCTTCTTCTTCTTCAGGTGCCATCTCCGCTACGGAGGTTGGCAATCATGATAGTCATTTTAATTTTTGAGGCGGTAGCTCTAAGAGATTTCCACTTCGGAAATCGGAGAACGATTTCCGAAGTGGAAATTGAAACGTCAATTAACGTACTTTAACCTTTAATTGTGGCTTATTCCCATTTATATAGTAATTATGTTAAATCTTTGCCACATAGGACCTTTTTCATTTTCATAAAATTAGAACGTGCCTTTTCGATTCTGACTTTTATTTCTGCAGTGTAGTCATTATTTTCTGTTATAAGTGTTCCTAGGTAAGTGTACTTTTTTACTCTTTCGATCTGCTGGCCCTCTACTATCAAGATTTCGTTAGTATTATGGTTGTTTTTACAAATTTTCATAAACTTCGTTTTTTTGATATTGAGCGAGAGTCCGTACTCCCTACTACACATTACTATTTTACTTATGAGTCTTTCCAGGTCTTGTACACTATCGGCTATTATTACTGTATCATCTGCATATCTGATGTTGTTAACTAAGACTCCATTTACTCTTATGCCGACTGTTACATCTTCCAGAGTTTCTCGAATTACCTCTTCAGAATAAGCGTTAAATAATAGAGGTGATAGTATGCAGCCTTGTCTGACTCCTCTCTTTATTTCCATTTCTTCAGATGTCAAAGGTTTGTTATTAGCCTGAAATCTCTTTCATCTAGGTTTTTATTTTTTAGAATTTCCATGAGTCGATCATGTTTTACTTTATCAAACGCTTTATTGTAATCTATAAAAGAGACGTAAAGAGGACGGTTAACATCCAAATATCTCTGCGTCAGCACGTTGAAGGAGAATAAAGCCTCTCTGGTACCCATAATAATCTCCCAGCTGAACTATATAAAGAAGGTGGCCATGATATCATTATGGTATTACAGCAGCTTATAAAAGAAGTATGGACATCGAAATCCCTCCCCAATGATTGAAATATTGGAATACTTTGCACCATACACAAAAAACGAGATATCTTTGAATGCTCTAACCACAGAGGAATTACGCTTCTAAACGCAGCGTATAAAATATTTTCCAGAGTACTATGTCACCGTATGGCACCATATGCAGAACGGATAGTAGGAAAATACCAGGCTGGTTTCAGAGGTGGTAAATCTACAATTCATCAGATTGCAACCCTGAAACAAATTTTGGAAAAAACACTAGAATATGGCATTAATACTCATCCCATATTTATAGACTACAAAGCAGCCTACGACTCTGTGAATAGAAGAGAAATGTTCAAAACAATGAAAGAGCTAGGAATACCAAATCAGTTGGTAAATTTAACAAAACTAACTCTTGAAAAAGTTGAATGTAGAGTACGAATTCAGGGGGAACTGTCTGAACCTTTTAAAACAAATAAAAAGTTGGGCCAGGGAGACCCTCTCTCCTGTATACTGTTCAATCGGGCTCTGGAAAAAGTAATACGTATGTCACATATCATAATCACAGGTTCAATATATAATAAATCAGTGCAAATCCTGGCCTATGCTGATGATAACAATATTGTTAGGAGAATGAAAAACGCTCTACAAGAGGCATAGCATTAAAAGAATCAGCTACAAAAATGGGTTTAATAATAAACACCAACAAAACGAAGTATATGAAAATAAGCACGCAACCACAAATCCTACGACCACTAGTTATAGAAAACGACGTCATCGAAGCGGTGAATTTGTATACCTGAGAACGCTCCTTAACACTGAAAGTAATACAACTGCAGAGATAAACCGCAGAATTTGTGCGTCCAACAGATGCTATTTTGGGCTCCTTACATCCACAATTGTATCGAGAAATACAAAAATAAAACTCTACAAAACAATATTACGCCCAGTTCTAACATATGGCCCAGAGACTTGGGCTCTAACAAAAAATAATGAAAACATGTTAGGATTTTTCGAAAGGAAAGTACTAAGGCGACTCTATGGAGCAGTGAATGACAATGGAGTGTGGAGAAGACGATACACCTTTGAACTTTATAGAATATACCAGGAACCTGATATCGTAAAACATATTAAGATAGGACGTCTGAGGTGGATAGGACATGTAATGCGGATGGAACAAAATTACCCAGCTAGAAAAACGCTCCTTGATAGACCCATTGATCAGAGAAGAAGAGGAAGACCCAGAACAAGGTTAATTGATAACATCAATGAAGACATGACAAATATGGGAATACGTGCTTAGCGGAGAAAGGCGATGTATAGGGATGACCGGAGAGAAATTCTTGAGGAGAATAGGACCCATGCAGAGTTGTAAAGCCAGAATAATGATGACGATGATGGGCTGATAGGACTGAAAACATTTTGAACAATTTAACTTTGGTTTTTTAAATTTTGTATTAAACAAATTGTACTAATTACATTACATAGAATGTCTTATATTAATGAAATATTTTTTAACTACTATGAGAGCCAACGACTGGAAACTTTCCCATTTTAAGCACATAAATATGAGTTAAAATTAAATAAATATTGCATGAATACTATTAATAATGTAATGTATTGTATTATAACCTAAAGAGCCCAACAACGAAAGCTATCAATAACTATAATGATAAAATAAAGAAGTATAGTGCACCTAGTAAGTATTTTACTTTTCTACCACTCTATATATCATATCTACATTTTTATCCAATGTTTATTGGATCACTCAACACTCATATGTCTACAACACTCCACCTAATTCAAGTTTCCCAATTCCTCTGACATCAGATCAAATGTTGAGCATATAAAAGCACTTTCAATCTCTGAGATCAGTTGAAACGAAGCTCATATTTTATATTATTATTTTTTGTATTAAGGTAAGTTTAAACAAATCTGCGTATCTGATATTATAATAAACATGTGTAGCATTAATAAAAGTGTTTTACTTAAAAGTTGACATTACAAAATGTATTTACTGATCTTTAATTTTTTTTATTATAATGTGCTTGATAGGACAATAATTACAGTACAAATTTTACTAACGAGAAGGTTCTAAATACCTATAATATCTATCTATATAAAAATACTAAATGTCCTTTGCTGAACGTAGGCCTCCCAAAGTTTTTCTGCACTCGTCTCTATCCTGTGTCCGTTTTACCCAGTCTCTAGAAATTCTCCATATCGTCGGTCCATCTGCTGAGTGACTTGCATCTACATCTATATACTTTAGACAGCCAAACAGCTTGACAAAAGAGCCTCAACAGAGTCTCAAACCCTCACCTTGTTCCTGATCATTTGATTTGGAACTAGGTACTTTCGACTTTTTCCCAGCAGCGATCTTTCCATCTTTCTTTGCATTATATTTATTTTTTTATACTCGTTTTCATCATGGTGAGTGTTTTAGGGATGCGTGATAAAAAAGTCTGCTTATAGATGGAATACTAAACGATACGTTGACAAAAACAAGTTTTCATTTTAACACAAATTCCTAATTTCAATTTCTTTAGCTTCTACTTATTGACATTGATACTAGTGTCACTGACAGGTGGTGCCAACACTTAACACGTAAAAATATACAATATAGAATTATAATACTAATATCCTTCTGCAATTATGTATTAGCTTAACTACAAAACTATTAGAACTCTGTAACTAACTAAAAAACCATTCTACAACTCAACAACATTTAAAAGTTACCTAAAATGGGTGAATTTAGTTTTTGACAATGACTTTGTAAAAAATGTCGGCTTGTTGCTGATCAGACTGTACATACTCTAAAGTCTAAAGCAATAAATTCCTTTTTCAAACAATCTCTAATGAAATGATGTCTAACATCAATGTTTGGTTCTTTTTGATTCCAATGTAGAAACCATCTTAATACATGATTGGTTATCTTCATACACATGTACTTTATATATATTTTTAAAAATCTCTTTCAACATCTGATTAAAGAACAAACTTTCTGTGACATAACCAACGTTCGCCAAATCAACCTAGTAACTCCAGACCAAATAGCTACGCACATAGTGTCAACCTCTAGGGCACCTCAAAATCGTTTACATACAATTAAAGTTAAAAAAGACCTTAAAACCATAAAATCTAGTCTTGCACACTCAACAGAATATTCCAACCCATTTACGCATGAAGAAATATAGCAAGCCCTAAATGAAATGAAAACAGGAGAAGCGCCGGGTTTCGACGCCATTCACGCTGAGTTCCTCAAACATAGCGGCAGATTCACTAGGCAATGGCTCGCAGAATTCTTTTCTGATATCCTTCAAACGGGAAACGTCCTCCACCAACTCAAAAATGCAAAAATCGTCGCCATTTTAAAACCAGGGAAAAGTAATAATTCACCGAAAAACTACCGCCCCATCGCACTCTTAAGTATGGTGTACAAATTGTTCGAAAGACTGTTGTATAATAGAATCAGCAAAACCATATTCCAACACTTACCAGTGAAACAGGCAGGATTTCGGCCAAACCGCAGCTGCACAGACCAGGTACTCGCCCTGACCAATTATGTGGAATCAAACTTTCAAAAGCAATTAAAAACAACCGCTGCCTTCATCGATCTATCTGCTGCTTAGGACACTGTTTGGCGACAAGGGGAAATGAATAAATTAATGCGAATAATCCCATGCAGAAAGACCACTGAGGTTATTAACGCCATGCTATCCAACAGATGTTTTAAAGTTATATTGGGAGACAAGACTAGTACCCAAAGAAACTGAATAATGGACTTCCACAAGGATCCATGCTGGCTCCCATGCTTTTCAGCCTCTACATAGCAGACATGCCAGAAAGCACATCAAAAAAGTTTGGATACGCAGACGACTGGACGCTTGCCGCAAGTCATAAAGAATTCGAGGTCACTGAACGCATTCTAACAAACGATTTAAATGACCTAGGGAATTATTTCCGCAAATGGAAATTGCAACCCAATCCAATTAAGACAGAAGTGTCCTGCTTCCATTTGAACAACAAGATGGCCAACTATCAACCTCAAATCCATTTTGAGGATAGACTCCTTAACTATAATAAACACCCAAAATACTTAGGTGTTACACTTGACAGAACGCTAAACTTTAAAGAGCATCTTACTAAGACTGCTGCAAAACTCCGAACTCGTAACAACATCCTGCAAAAGCTCTGCGGCACTACATGGGGCTACTCAGCACCCACACTTAGATCGACAGCATTAGGACTGGTATACCCCGTAGCGGAATACTGTGCACCAGTATGGATAAACAGTCCACATACTCACCGTGTTGATGTTCAACTCAACCAAGCCATGCTAACTATATCGGGCACAATCAAGGCCACTCCCACTTACTGGTTACCAGCTTTGAGTCATATAGCTCCACCACCCATCCGCCGGGAACATGCCCTTGTCAGAGAATTTACAAAAATCAATACTGATCCTGAGCTCCGCTCCCATGTGGAGAGAACAATGGGAGAATAACGCTGCACCAGTTAACTGGAACATGCCATGTATTACAAGCAAACCTGAGGGCTTCAACCAACCGAGACGAATTTGGACCACACTCAATAGAATAAGGACGAACTGTGGCAGATGTTCCGACTCACTTTTTAGATGGGGAAAAATACATCACCAAATTGCGACTGCGGCGCCGAAAGGCAAACAGTAAAACACATGGTAGAGGAATGCCCGATTAGATCCTATAACGGCAACCCTTCGGATTTCCTGGCTGCTACAAAAGAGTCAATCGAATATATTTATAATCTAGATGTTTGTTTGTAGAATAATATTTTTGTATTTTTTCTGTTGTTTGTAATTTATATTATTTATATATATGTATATATATGAACCTGTGATGTAGCCATACGCTAAATAAAATCTGTGACATACAAAGATAGTGCCATATACTTATTCGGCTTCTGCACTAGATAGTGACACTATCTAGTGCATATCTTTTCTTTCGATTTAATGGTTTGCAAAATCTGCATCAACATAGGAAACTATCTCTATTTCATTGTTTTCACCTTTAATATATCTTAGGACATAATTTTCTGTAGATTTTAAGTATCTCAAAACATTTTTCAAATTTTCCAATGTTCTTCAGTATAATTATTTTAAAATTGACTAAAACATGACATACAAAAACTTAAATCTGGCCTAGAGCCTAACATCACATACATCAGACAACCAATCAATTCTCTATAAGGTAACTTAAGATTTCCTACCAAATTGTTACCTTTACCAATTGATAGTTTAAGTTTAGGTTACATTGGAATATCTGACATTTTACAATCATTTATATTAAATATGTGCAAAATTTTCTTAATTAATTCCTTTTGTGAAATATAAACTTCACTTCCAATTTTACTTATATGTCGTAAACCTAAAAATACTAATTTTTCATCATCAAACTCTTTAAATTAATTTTTTTTTATCTCCGCTTTTATAAAAATAATATTGACTTCAACTTTTACAAATATTATCAAATCATCAACATACACAAGTAAAAATGTAAAATCCTTAAAATAAAACAAGGATCCTTCCTAGATTGTTGATAACCAAGATAAATTACACTTTCATAAAAACGTGTATTCCAACATTTAGGAGCTTCTTTACCATACGATGATTTGTTTAACATACATATTAAATTTTTCACATATTCTTTAAGCAGTTGTGGATATATACTGGTTCAATACATATATACTGATTCTTTCAACGTTCCATAAAGGAAAGCGGACTTAATATCTAGCTGTTTTACAAAAAGATTATCTTCTAGATAAAATGACAGTAATACTCTAATTGTAGCCATTCTTACCACTGGTGCATACACATTTTCACCAATACTACTCTGTTGGAAGCCTCGAGCTATCAAACTAGCTCTCTTAACTACCTTTCGGTTCACTTCTTTTTCACGAAAAACCTACTTTAAGTCCATTACACTCACATTTTCTGATTGGTTGTTTTACTAAAGTCCACGTATTGTTTTCTTCAAAAGACTGAAGTTCATAGCTGATTACCTGTCTCCATTCAACGTCCTTAACTGCTTCAGAGAAGTTTTCGGGAACATCACCAAGAAATTGTTCTACTGATAAAGCTGCTGGTAGATTTATCTGTGTATTATACTCACAATCATAGTCTTCAAGATATGTTGGTCTCTTTTTATTTCGTGTATTTCTTCTAGTTTCATTAATTCTCTCAACCACTTCTTTTTTCTCTTCGTATATGTTTCGTTGTTCAGTGATTCTTTTAGGAATGTTTTCCACTCTATTTTCAGTTCTAATTTGAGCAATTTGTTCTTTCTCAGAAAGTATAATTTTATCATTTTCAATTAAATTTTCATCAAAAAGTATATTTCGTTCATGAACTAGCTTTCTTTCTTCTTTATTCCATAGTCCGTAGTCATTATCTGAATAACCCACCATAACCATGATTTTTACTACTTAGATCAAGCTTAGATCTTCCATTTTCTTTAGGAATTAAATTAAGTATTTCAACTAAATAATTTATTTGTAATAATCTTTTCCATGTTTGACTTTTTACCATAACAAATTTCAGCAGCTGTTTTGTTATCAGGCAAAGTTCGAGTTTCAGTTCTATTACTTAAGTATGCTGCTCTCACAGCTTCACAGTTTCAGCTGTTGTGTATTTCAATGACTGTTTTTGCTGCAATTGAACCTGTGTCGAAATTCTCTTTTTTAGTAAGTATTTTCCAATGCACCTATAATCTCCTTTGCTGAGGTATTTAATTTAATCATTGCCAGTACATTGTCATGCAAACATTGCACAATTAGATTTCGGGTTTTCACATGGTTTTTTTATATACTTCTCGAGCGACATCACCTGCAGGTTCATCTTTGGATAGTACATCTAAGGCACCAGTCTGTTACAGTAACAATTTTACTTTGAATAACCAGTTGGAGAAATTATTTCCATCAAAGGGTACGATGTTTACAACATTTGTTTTCACCATTATTGTCGTTGAGTTTCGTATAACGTTTTCCGTAATCACTTTTGTTTTTTGATTACGACTATGTAAGCTTCTTAAATTTCCACAAGTTTGGGACTATAACCTTCAGGGATGCGTGGTAGAAAAACTCAGCTTATAGATGGAATACTAAACGATACGTTGACAAAATAAACGTTTTTATTTTAAAAAAAATTCCTGATTACAATCTCTCTAGGTTCTACTTGTTGAAGTTGACACTAATGTCACTGAGATGTGGTGGGTTAACACATAAAAATATACAATATAGAATTGAAATACCAACAAGTGTTTCAGCAAGTTAGATCACGATGGAAAGTACACATTGATTAAAAGCTTTCCTTTTCAGACATATGGAATTATCAGACTTTCATATGTATTATTATTTTCCAAATGCTGTCCAGATAAGGCCTATTCTTGGAATCCCATGTGTTTGATTATTCCTTTCCACTCCTATATCATGCCCCAACTACTTATACCTAGTTACTTGAGTGATGTTAATGTCATTTATTTGTAGAGGAGCTTTAGTTACTAGATATGCCACGAACTCGGCTTTTGAAATATTTATTTTCAAACCGACCGATTTTTTTTCTTTTTTTTTCAACTTATTGTTACGACAGTTCTGTAAGATTTATCCCATAAAGAAAAATAATCCATTCCGACCATTAAGTACTTGTTTCCTCTCTATGCCATCGGTAGTGGATCAAGAATATCCACTAGAAGTCGTCCAAAAGGCTCTCCGGAAAGATATTGTACCATTTTACCATAACTTTTTATTCTAGGACCTTTTCTACTTTCACATAAATCACATTTCACCAATCTTCTACATCTCGGCGACAATTGATCCGTTAAAATCTGTCTCGAATTTTGGCAAGTGTGCTTTTGACTCCAAAATGGCCTCCTGAAACGTTACTAGTTCTTGCAACACACTTTTAGTGTGTGATTTTGGCAGTTCCAATTATTGAACTGTACTTACTCCATTGTGACTTTTCCATTTCCGATATAATAGACCATTGGAAAGATACAGACATTCCCATTACGTCTTTATAGTTCCATTATATTTGGATATATCCTGCCAAATAAGTCGTATTTTATTTTTAAGAAATTCATATGTGACCTTTAAGGTATTAACTTTCTTTTGACACTTTTTAAGACTTTTCAGGGGAGTCTGATCATTATCTTCTTCCTGTTTAGTAGCTGTGGTTATATTGAAACTTACTTCTTCGATTATATTCTCTTTTTCTTCAACGTATAATTCATTCAGAGCATCTTGGAATTCTTATAATTGTTCATTCGTCTTCTTCACCAATTTTCGCCTTTGTATTCCAAATCAGACTATGTAGTTTTTGCAATATTTCGAGTTACTTTATACCTACTGCTCTTGCAAAATTGACACCTGTTCTTTTAAAGTTTCTATTTAATTTTTAATAATCGCTAGTTGCTTCTTGAAATAAGCAACTTCTGATTCCAGAGTATATTTTTCTTTTCTGTGGTCAGTTGTGAGAAATACATTTCTTAGAGACTCACATCTGAACACATCTGAAGTGTCAAAGTGTCAACACTACAACTGTCAAGTATGGGTTATCAATTTAAAAGTTAAAATTTTAAATAAAACAAGTTATCTTAGACAAGGAAAGAGAGAGGACAGGTAACGTTCATTTAATAAACTTTTAAAAAATGAAGCCAGTTTCGATGTGACCGCCATGTTTCGTGACTGTACATTGCCCATTACTACCTTTCGCAGGGTTATCAGGTCTACCGATTTTTCAGTAGATCTACTGATTTCAACTTCAATTTACTGATTTAGTGAAACACTATATCGATCTGCTAAATGATATATGTAATGATAAAATCATGTTCAAAAAGTAATCATTATGTCAGTGTTCAATTATAAATTAAAACAAAAACTATTTATTGATATATATCCATTATTCTCAATCTACTGAAGAAATAAAGTATGACATGGCAACTTTTCTGGTGCTGGTTGGTGCCAATTTAGGCTTCAATCAATTCCATACGATTACGCGTTCCCTCTCCCTTCTTGTCTAAGCAAGTTATGGTGTATTTCCTAAAGTTTATATTAATAGAAATATTCAAATATTATTTCTACGCGTATTTAATAAAAGATGTCCAGTGTCTGTAATTCCAGATTCTAAGATTCTAAGAAGGAACAGACTTACGACTTTAATATTTTGTGTTAGTAACATGTGATTTCACTTTGACACGGATGACATGCATCGAGATTTATATTATACCAACTGTAGGTAATCTATTGACCTCATTTATTGAACATTTCTCCATCAATTTTGATCCCAGTTGAACTCTTTTCTATGTTATAAAGCATATCTTGCAGAAAGATCACAAATATTTTTGGGGAGATTGTATCACCCTCTCTTAGTCTAGGTTGAATTTGTTTGTTTGACTGTTTAACATTTTATGTTGCGGTATTAAAAATATATTTGATTGTTACTAAGTAATTATAGTCGACTCTTCTTCTTCAGGTTTCTTCTCCTATCGGAGGTTGGAAATCATCATCGCTATTTTAATTTTATTTTCCGCGCTTCTGAATAATTCTAATGAGCTGCAACCGAACCACTCTCTCAAACTTCTTAGCCAGGATATTTTGCGTCGTCCTTGATTTCTCTTCCCTTGTATCTTCCCTTGCATAATTAATCTAAGTAATACGTACTTCTCGCCCCTCATTATATGACCCAGATATTAAATCTTTCTTATTTTAACAGTTTTTATGACTTCACATTCTTTCTTCATTCTTCGTAACACCTCTATATTAGTTACTTTTTCAGTCGACGATATTCTGTGGATTTTCCTGTAGCACCACATCTCAAAGGAGTTTAATTTTTTGATTTCAGACTGTTTTATTGTCCACGCTTCCATGCCGTATAGTTAAGTAGAAAAAACGTAACAACGTAGTATTCTTGTGCGGATCTCTAGATTAAGGTTACGGTTGCTAAGTAAGTTCTTCAATTTTATGAACGTGTTTCTTGCCATTTCTATTCTAGTTCTGATTTCTTTTGTTTGATCTCCATCTTCTTCAGCCACGTTCCTAAATATTTATATATTGTTTCTCTTTCGATCGTTGTATTATTGATGATCAGGTTATCTACATTTTGTGGTTTTTTTAAGAATATCATTGATTTCGTTTTCTTGAGATTCCTTTGCAGTCCGTACCTTTCACATGAATTGTATACATGTTTTATTATGTAATGTAGATCTTATATGTCAATTGCAAATATGACCGTATCGTCCGCATATCTAATACTATTAATGCTATTTCCGTTGACCAAAATACCTTCCACAATATCCAATAAAGCTTCTTGAAATATCACTTCACTGTAGACGTTGAATAGGAGTGGTGAAAGTATGCACCCTTGTCGAACTCCTCTAAGTATACTTACTTCTAAGTAAGATTCTAAGAATCTAAGAGTTTTTGTTGATTTACTGAAGTCCTCGCTTTTCGAAGTCTACAAGGATATGTAAGATAAGAGTTTTGTTATATTTAATACATTTTTCGATCAGAACTTTTTTTACTAGAAGATAATCATTCGCTCCTTATCTTGATCTGAAACCTGTCTGCTCTTTTACACCAAAGAAAGCTTAGGAATGCATCTATAGTATGCGAGCTCGCTAATGTCTCCTCTTTTGTACACTACGAATATAACAATAGTAGCATTTAATCATATCGACGGAATTTTCTCTTCAAACTACACAACTTCACCCACTGACTTGATATTTCCTTTTGTTATTACTTTTTAATGATTATTATTATCCTTATAATATAATTTAATTTAAATATTAAAATTCCTAGCACTTGAGTTTTCGATTTGATGATAAATTGCAATAAATAAATACATAAAATAATACATATTTGTTTGTTTAATTGAACATTTATTTATGGATAATAAAAATCTACATTCTAATGGTAGATAAAATAATAATTATTTTAATTTCTAACATTCTAAAAAACCAATGACGCTGCTGGCAATACAATAACCTTAAATTTCCAATCAGCCAAGTTGAAATAAAAAGTATGCTTCGGACAAATTTGATTGTGATATTTATAGGTGAATGATGCCGACACCATTTCAAAGAGTACTTAATCGAGAAATATAAATCATCTCTCATCGTCAATTCATATTCAGGATTTCAATAATCGTAGTCCTAGAGTTGGATGACACGTGTCCACACCATCCGGACATGCTTTTGTTCGTTTGAGACCTCTTGAAAATATCCATTCCTCTGTGAAACGCCGAATATTGCGTCAGAGTGTGGTTCAGTGTTAAATATAAGCATAAAATTGTTTGAAAAATATGACATTATATATATATATATACATATATATGAAAATTACTTAGTTCTCGGGAAGAAACGCGTTCAGAATTTATTACTCGACGTTTTTCTTGTTTTTATCCACCTGTTAATATCTTTAATTTTGCATTGTTCGCGTATACTTCTGTTGGTTTGTCTGTCTCTTAATGATATGCCCGCTATTGATCTTAATACTTTCATTTCGATATTGTTGATTTGTTGTTTCGTCTTTCTTGTATCGGTCCTTGTCTCCGCTGCATATGTTAGAATTGGTCTTACTGTTGTCTTGTATACTTTCATTTTGCTTTCCATGGTCAGATATTTGTTTCTCCATATGGTTTCTCGGAGGCAACGACTTACTCTTGTCGCTTTTGATGCTTGCCTTGTGGTCTCTGTTCTTATATCCCTGTCACTAGTGATCTCTACTCCTAGGTAAATGAATTTCATTACTTGTTCTACAATTTTGCCGTCTATCTCTAGTTTGCATCTACGCGGCTCTTTACTGATCACTATACATTTAGTTTTTTCTATTGATATTCTCATATTAAGTTTGTTTGCTGTTATATTGAAGGTGTGTAGCTGCCTTTGTAGGTTATCTCCGTTATCAGCAATTAGTACTGCAACTAGTTTTCAATTGTTTAATGCCTAAGCACTTTAAATTATAGAATACTATGAAATATTTCATTTGTAAATTGTAATAAAATACAGTGGCGCCAAAGATAGAATGTAATTATAGATATTACTTAGTTTATGAATGTCAGTTTCTTTAAAGAAACATCGATATTTATTTTTATATACCATTTCTAAAAATTGTCTGTTGTTTAATTTGTTGTTATGTCTTAGTATCTTGGTTTTATTAAAATTAAATAAACCGTTTTTATTAATTGAATGAACTATTAATGCACACGTATTTTTATTATTTCTTATGTCACTTTTATGTGATATTAGTCTGTCCATTAGATTTCTGGTTGTGTGTCCGATGTATGACTTAGTACACTTTTTGCATGGTATTTTATAAACTATATTTCAGCTTTCCATAATAACAGATTTTTTAGTTTTTGTATATAATGATGTGAGTGTTTTTATATTTTTGGTTGTAATTTTAATTTGAGGATAGTTAGCAAAGACTTAAGTTAGTTTAGGCGTTAATAATAGTATATTAGGTAGTAAAGGTAATATGTGCTTGCATAATTTGGTGATTTGGGTCTGTTGTTTGATTTAGGTCAATATTTATATTATTGGGGTTGTTAAATAAAAATTTGTTTATTAGTTTAATTGGTTGACATTTCTTCTTCTACGAAAGTAAACGACCAA
Source organism: Diabrotica undecimpunctata (assembly GCF_040954645.1). Classification (NCBI taxonomy): domain Eukaryota; kingdom Metazoa; phylum Arthropoda; class Insecta; order Coleoptera; family Chrysomelidae; genus Diabrotica; species Diabrotica undecimpunctata. The sequence continues at coordinate 105,397,681 of NC_092807.1, read as the reverse complement.
GAGGATGACCACAGATCAGATGGGTTGATGACATTAAAAGAATAGCCGGAACAAATTGGAAGTATGTTGCTCATGATAGAGACCGATGGAAGGAGTTGGGAGAGGCCTATGTCCAAACATGGACGACAGAAGGCTAAGAAGAGAAAGAAGATATAAACTCTTATATATACTATATATATATATATATATATATATATATATATATATATATATATATATATATATATATATATATATATATATATATATATATATTCTTCTGGGCTATATTGGCTTGTACGTATAAACGAATATAGAGAGGCACTGTACGTTAAATCAAATCTTAACTATCCTTTCTTTTATTTCGGTATACTCTTTAAGAGTACAAGAAACCAATTCGCCAAATATTTTTGCTTAGATGAGGAGATATGTTGTGGGATGTAACTTTTAGATCCTCCATATCTTTCTTACATCTTTAGTATTGTCTGTTTTGCTAGCAAATTTATAGAAGGCACAGATTAAAGCAAAAAATCTGAACTTTCGTTTCGTCGATAGAAATCTTCAGATTTCTACTTTCGAGATTTCAAATTTAATTTAATAATGTTTGTACTTTTAGAACGATTTTAGAAATGGAAATCGAAACATCACAAATAAACTAAATATAAATGTATATTGTGGCTTATTCTCAACAAAGATAGTAATTGCATTAAGATTCCATAAGAAAATAGCTTGAGAACAGTATCTTCACCTTTACGTATCTTTATTTAAACGTATGAGATGGAAAAGTTCTGACCTAACCATCTGAAATCAAAAGGAATATTTTTTTGTAACCATTCTTGCATATCTTTCTTTTTTGATGCTGTTGTCGGACTTTTTTTTAATTTTCCAAGATATTACTAAACCAATTTACAAAAACATGCATTCATTTCTTCATGGTAGGTAATCTTCTGTCTTTCTTCCCTCAAAAAGTAAAACTCCTTCAATAACAAAACCGAACTCTGATCCAATATGTAAAATTATAAGGCGTTTTCCTTTTCCTCTTGGATTTTTTTTAAACTAGTAGCAAACCCTCAATTAATCCCTGTCTACGGTTTTTTGTCAGTGTCTACCAATCTTTTGTTGCGAAAAAGTTATAAAAAGAACTGTTTTTTCTATAAATGCAGACTAAAAAGCTAATAATTAAATTAATAATGCGAAAAACACAAAAAATCACCGATATAACTTTATTTACCTATGAATTTTAACTGTCAATAGTGTCAAAATTTCATAATTTAGTGGAGTAAACTTGCCTGCTATAAACTGGAGTAAATTTTAATTTACTAATTTAGTAAATGCTTCGTTTTTATAAAACTTTAAATTATATTTCAAATTTTCTTTTATAAAATTATTTTAAATTAAAAAACAAGATAATTGATTTATTATCAATCAATACATTCAGCACAAATTCCCTTAAACTACTTTCATCAACCTTTTTTACAACACACATTTATATAAAAAATTAATTAAAAACTACCCTCTGGTTTATTATCAAATTAAGATAAAAGAAATTGGTACTTACTTTGTTGGTACATGTAGTATATTGTATTTCCCATTGTCATTTTGGATCTCCCAGGTCGATCCGCTGTCTTGTTTTTCGGACGAGGTCTACTTTTGCCTGGATTTGAAAGAATATGATTATTTTCTTTCCTTTTTATAATTGGATATACTTTTTGTCGTGATATTTTTAATGCTGCAGCTACTCTCTGAAATAAAGGATTATTCAATAATGTGTATTTTGATAAACGAACATACATTTCAATGTGCTACCTGTTAAATAAATGAAAATAGCTCCATAAGACCTTTGTTCAGTTTTTCTAATTCAAAATATTCCAACACATTTTACACAACTTGTTGTGCTTGAGAATTGTATGGTTTACTAGGCATACTCTAAAAATAGAAACCCTTAAAAAATATTTCATATCACAAGCTAAATGTCAATTTAGAGGTTAGAATAAATATTATAGTATGTAACAATAAAACACTGAAAACTTTATTTTCAAAAACTTCCACAAAATTTATTATAAACTCTTATCACTACGGCTGTTTCGGCTGATTGCCTTTCACAAGTGAGGGAGACAATTTTATTGCTCAGGCTATTTCTTGTTCCTCCTTGTCAGCTGTTGGTGCATATACTTGAATAACATTCATTTTCCCCATATTGGTGTTAATTTGAAGCATTATAATGCGATTCGAAGGCGGGGTCAAACCAAGTACGGATTTATCTAATTCCTTGCTTACCATTATGGCCACACCATATCGGTTTGTTCTATCAGAATATTCACTATAATATATAGCTCCGTTTCTAGTCCGTCATTTTCCAGACCCTGGCCATTGTACATCGCTTATTCCCAGAATTTCGATATTTAATCTTTCCATTTCTATCGCAGTATTATCTAATTTACCTGATTGTAGTAAGCTTTGTACGTTCCATGTTGCAATTCTCATATTTCCTCTTGTGATATCTTTTAAAAGTGTTCCATTATTTACATCACAGCGATTTCGCTGGCTTACGACCTGGGAAGCCCTGTGGCTAACTTGTGATTTACTTCCCCTGCCGGATCTTGGTTTCCGCGGCCCATGATCAGTAAGGTTACTTATCTGGTTATTGAGTATATAATACCCACTATTATATACTATCATACAAATATCTATGTTCCGTTATTATTTAAAGTTATTTCTATATTTTTTCTGATTATGTTTACGATTATTGGAAATAAAGGCATTGTTGTTTAACAACATGTACAATTCATTTATTTTTTATTTTTTGTTCCAGTGTTGACAGCACACTTTGTCGTCATCTGCTGCAATACCGCTCGCCGCTAACAGAAATAGAGCATGTCGTGTAAGCAGACCCTCAGAAGTTCTCCTCGGGGCACTCCGGACATCCCTTTGACGACAACCGATGGCAGGGAGACATGGAGCAAAAAAGTCGACTTTTTGCTCTCTGTCATTGGATTCGCTGTAGATCTAGCAAATGTGTGGAGGTTTCCATATTTGTGTTACAAAAATGGAGGAGGTGAGTTGGAATAATATTTTCTTAATGTTATAATAAAAAGACTTATGATAGATTTTTTTATACCTATTTATTTGCAAATTTACAACCTGCTGTTGAAAAATATAAGTTAATATGTAATTTATTCGACCGTTACTTGATGGAAATTCATTTTATATACTAATAAAACACTGAAAACTTTGATTCCAAAACTTCCACAAAATTTATTGTAATATCTTATCACAACAGATGTTTTAATAGTTTAAAATTCATTATTAAAAGAGTGATCATGGTCTAGAAGGTGAAGTGCGTATGCAGAATCTGTTTTTCTATTATTTAAAACCCTTTTTTGTTCTGCTATACGTTTGTTAAAAGTTCTACCAGTTTGACCGATGTAAGTTTTTGGGCAGTCGCCACATTTAAGTTTGTATACACCACTGTGTATAGCATTTTTCATATAAAAATGCTTGCACGTCACAATTTATATAAAGTGATGTCACTTATATTTAAAATTTCCAAAACGTCAACTTTAGAGTTCAAATTTTCCTAACACAACTAATAATACGAAACCCATACGGAGCTGCTCGATCTTTCATAGGCGTCAACATGGTGTAATAATCAGAAAATTTTAATCATCATTATATTGGAAATTTTAGAATTATATTGATTAAATAACCAAAAACATTTGTTATTATTAATAATATAAATTTTATGAAATAACTCTGTAAGTCTAATATTCCACAAAATAAAAATTTTAATTAAATAGATTAGACAATTGTACGCAACTGATACAGGAATACTTCAAATTGTATTGACAGTTCAGCGTGTGGTAAAAGTGTATAAAGTGTTGCCGCTTTTTATATATATATATATATATATATATATATATATATATATATATATATATATATATATATATATATATATATATATAATTTAGCTCTCCAGGCCTAGAAGGCCCATGGCTTGGGTTACTATTCTTTTCCATTCTTTTCTGTTTGTTGCTTTATGTTTCCAGTTTGGTATTTTAAGTTTTTCTATGTCTTTTCAACATCCTTCTTCCACCTGGTTTTCGGTCTGCCTTTCTTCCTTTTCCCTCCTATTCCTCCCATTAGCATTCTTTTTGGCAGTCTCGTGTTTTCCATCCTTTACGATATTCGGTTCTCCATACATCTCCTCTTATTCCATATTTGGTCTTTTTATCCATATACCATTCCATAATTTACCTCCAAATATTTTCCTGAGCACTTTTCTTTCCCAGACTTGCAACAAGACTTGCTCGGATTTGTTCATTGTCCATGTTTCACTGGCATATAATACAATAGGTCTTATTACTGTCTTATATATTCTTATCTTAGCCCTTCTAGATATGTTTTTGCTTCTTAATAAATTGTTTAGTGCAAAAATACAACGGTTACCGGCCATAATTCTCGCTTGGATTTCTTCCTTCATATTTGGTCTTCTCGTGAATGTCGCTCCTAAATACTGGAATATTTCTACTTCTTCAAATTTATATGTTTTTTCATCTGTAATTACTGTCAGGTATTGCTCTTGTAGGTAATCTCTTTCTGTCCATTCCATATATTTGGTCTTTTCTTCATTTATGTACATCCCTTTCTTTCTCGCTTTTATTTCTAATCTTTTTATAGATTTATGCCGCTTTTTTAAAGTAAGAATTTTGTTTATGTTTTGATTTCTTACACAATTTGATCATAATATAATATATATTAATAAATTGTATTTATAAATACATATTAAATTTAGATTAACAGCGTTAAAAACTAATTATTGTTGTGTATTGTGATTGTGTTGTGCCAAAACAAATAAATAGTCTGTAGAAAGCTGGTAAGCTTTCATATAAGATAAATTATTTTGAACAAGAAATAATGGCGGGACGTTTTTACTATTAAAGCCCTAAAAGAGGTAAGTTTAAAATTTAGAATATATAGTTTTTTATTAAAATGTTTTCTTACGTATTTTAGTGTGTTGCAGGAGTCTTAAAACTAAGTGTATTTACTGTTAATATAATAGTTTGACAAATAGCTGACATTTTAAAAATTCCTCACTTATTAATTATTTTGATGTTTTGGCAACGCTGTGGGGTTCTGGCGTCGTAAATCTTGAATGACGTGCAAGCATTTTTATATGAAAAATGCTATAAGTGCTTTTTTTTTGGCTCTTGTTGTTTTTATTATATTTGTCTAAGTTCTTGTTTGTTCTAAAAGCTGGTGTTATTCCTTTCTTTTTCGTGTTTGGTTATTTTTGTTAATATTTTTCCTGTATATGTAATTGAGCAGAAGGTACTGGGTTTTTTCCCTGGTGGTAAAAATACTAATTTCAGGGCTTTCTTATCTATTTTAATTCAAAAACTACATAAAAAAAGCCATGAAATTAGTATTCATATTCATTAGAGTAATACTAATTTTAGAGCTTTTTTATCTACCGTAAATCAAAAACTACATAAGACAGCCAACTGATCGAACGAATCGATCAACTGACCGTGTGAGTAAAGATTGGATTCGCGCAGTGATCAACGGACATAAGGTACACCGACCTAATAACGGCCCAGTTCAGGAATATTTGACTTTAGACGTAAATCCTAAGGAAACGAAATAATGAGAATACGGATTTAAAGTATATTTGATAGCTTGATGTTTTCTTTATCAAAATAATTAATAAAAAAATGAAAAATGTGTTTTTATTCGCCAAAAAAAAAAAATTGTTTTCACTAAAATGCAAAAAACTTTAATTCCGGCCTATGTGGAAATATTAGTGACAATTCCGGCCTAATGGTGATTTAATTTGAGAGAGTAGTTTGTCTGTACCACTAATGAACTCTTTAGGTCAGCTGTAAACAAGGTCAGGATAGCCTTGATGATTTAAAATCTCCGATAAGAGTAGCACAAGAAGAAGAAGAAGGTGATTTAATTCTGGCCTGTATATTAAACGAATTATCTTTTTTTTTTTAACTGTACACGCAATTTTTTCTAAATATGTATTTTAATGTTTTCACGGTATGTGTTCAGGTATAAAAAATACAGAAACATAAAAATATATTTTTTTATATAAAAAATACATAGAAAAACTAAATAAAATAAAACAATTTGAACATAAAAAAAGAACAAAAAATACTTTCATAAGTTACTTAGCAACAGTCTTTTTTTTTCATTTATTGCATAAGATCAAAGAGCTATGAAAGATCTACAAATTATTTATCTCAGGTACAGAAAAAAGACTCTTTTTCTTAATGTAGGTACTGAGGCGGTGCAATTAAACAAACAATTTTTTGATAATGATAACTATTTTTTCCATAGCTTTAATTTTGAGTTTATCTTCTGTTATTTTTTCTACTACTCCTGGAAAATTTTCTCCTCGTAAACTACAATTACATAGTCACCTATTTCGTAGTCGCCCACCTTTATATCTATAGAATTGTAAGCGCTTTGCTATTCAGCTTTCTAGTTCTTTCACCTGTTTTCCTCCCAAAATTAACATTTTTTTATTTCATTTTCTTTTTTATTTGCTCCATCTATCTCCCCTCTTTGTTTTTCTTAATTCTCAATGTTTAGGTTTAATTTCATAGCTTTTGGACATTTTAATTTTTTTTTGTTCTCTTGATATCAGATTCTGCATTTTTCTTCGTGATGTTAGGTGCTTTTTTTCTGTTTCTTCAAACTTTTGTTTTTTCCTTGGTTCCTTTTCATTTTTTTTAGCTTAAATAGCATTAGAAATTTTGGAGGAGTGACAAAATAGGATTCAGCACAAATTATGGGAGCTTGATTTTCAAAATATTTTCAGAAATTATGAACTATTTTGCAGCATGTAGCTTTGACAGATCGGAATATAGAATCATCAAGCGGCTGCATGATATGTTTGGAATTTGGAACCAGGGCTACCAAAACAATTTCATTTTCACGACAAAATTCGTTCATCCAAAAATAACACGACAGGTCGCTAAATGTTTTTTTTTCGTTCAACCATTTATTAAAACAGTTTGTGACATACTGTATTTATCCATCCATTATATATTGTGTCTTTCAGTCTCGCTATGTGACCTACCCAATCCCTTTTCAGCTTGGCTATACGTTCGAAGACATCACTGATACCTGTTCTTTTCCTTAAGTCTTGATTCCTTATTTTGGTTTTTTTTGTCACTCCGAGAATTGATCTTTCCATGTTCCTTTGTGCCACTCGCATTTTTAGTGCTGTTGTTTTTGTGAGCGTGAGAGTTTCTGCTCCGTATATCATATAATAAGAAGAACGCATTGATCAAATGTTTTCCGTTTCATAGCTATCGGGATGTTGCTCTTAAAGATGTCTCTTAGTGAACCATACGCCGCCCAAGCAAGTGTTATTCGTCGTTGAAATTCGCAGGTCTGGTTGTCCTTGCCTATTCTGATTTCATGACCAAGATATATGTACTTTTCTGTCAATTCTGCCATTTGATTTTGGATGATTAGGTGTTCGCTGGGAACTAAATTTGTTATAAATTTGGTCTCAATGTTCATTTTTAGACCTATTGTTGAAGATACGTTTTCTAATTCTTATACCATTTGGTGTGCTTCAGCCAGATCTTCGGTAATAAGTACTATGTCGTCGGTAAAACGTAGATGATTGAGCATTTCTCCATCTATTTTTATTCCTCTATTTTCCCACTTTAGCATTTTAAAGGCGTATTCGAGGACCGTTATAAATAATTTAGGTGAGAGAGTGCCGCCCTGTCTCACACCTCGCTTGATATTAATATTTCATTATTTTTCTGTTAGATGCTGTGATCTATGACAAGTGAGAGTAAATATTCCTAAATAGCATTAAAATATAAATTCCTACACATTTTAAAATTAAATCATCAAATTTTATGCTACACTACCTACGCATAAGAGAGTTAAATGTGAACGTTCCGTCTTTAAACCTAAATCATCAAATAAAATCTAAAAACGCCACTTCCAGTAACTTAAGTTAAAACTCTAAAACTTCATCCATTTTTTACTTACCGTTCGGTCTTGTTCTTAGTATTATCCTCTTAGACAAAAGGCAAAAGAAATATGAAAATTGAATACATTTTCCGATATCGGGACATTACATTTCAATCCCCTCGGAATCACTTTATCCCCGTAATCGAATTATGCTCCAACGACGGAATTATTATAGACTAGGAGACTTATTTTCTTGTTCCTAATTATTTTATCCAGGAAATTAGTTAAGCTTTGACGATATTAGTCGAGTTATATTGAGCTTTGATAAATGTCACTGTATGTAGGTGTTCGTAGAACTTTAAGGAACGTGGGGGAGGTTAGTGGGATTTTTAAAATTGTATACTTGAGAGATTTGACTAAAATGACAGAGATGTAAAAGATAAAATAATATTGAAGTTTTATTTTTTTTACTGAATTCGATTTATGTCATAATTATGTGTTTTTGCAGCTATATTTAAATTATTCGTCATTTTTTAAACTTACTTTTAATTGTTAAAAAAATATATCAAAAGAAAAATCTTATTCAGAGGACGGGGACGAAAAACTTTGTTATTTTTACTGAACCAGCCACTTTTCTAAAGCTTTAGCGATTTATCCAAGAAAATCCTAATCGTTGTTTTAAGTACAATTGAAAGGAAGTTACTTTAGAGATTAGAACGAGCAAATGCCTTGAAAAACAAACTTCGCTTTGTTTTTTGTGCGAAATATACTTTTTAATTGAAAAAGATACTCAATTAAATTAAGAAGGTTTTTTACATTAAAGAAAATAGAATATATTTTTATAATAAACATTTTAATTAATTTATTTATCGATAGGGTTATCTCCATATTATAAATGTATAAAAGATTCCAAGAGTATAAAAGTAAAGGAAATCGAAAAACAAAAATATAATAAGGTAGTGAAGTGACATAGTTTTCCTTTATTTTATTTAAAAAAATGAACTCACACTTAGATAGTAGAGCTAAACCTTTGGAAGACTTTAATATACTATCAAAAATCAAAAACACCTTTAAAATTAAGAATGTAGGTACTCAACATATATGTCTTACCTGTTTTGACATATGAGGTCTAGAAGTGGACATGGACGAAGAATAACTTAAATAGAATAAAAAAAAACTAAGAGAGCCATGTTAGGAATATCATTAAGAGATAAAAAACTAGTGGATAAGTGACAAAACCAAAACAACTTTTAAAATTAAAATAAAAATGAGCTGGATATAATGAACGATATCAGCATGAAAGACGGAATAAAGAAATTGGCCGTTGGAGGTCAAAAGGTCGACGACAAAGTGGGACGATGATATAAGAGGCAAACATAGGATAGAGACAAATGGAGATGGAAGAAGCCTATATTCAGCATATGAATAGATACTATTCTATAGATAGATGATAGATACATAGATAAGCATATTCTTCTTCTTGTATTTCCTTCTCCTATCGGAGGTTGGCTATCATCACAGCTATCCGTACCTTATTGTCGGCTGCTCTAAAAAGATCTACTGAGCTGCAACTATACCACTCTCTTAGGTTTTTCAGTCTTAGGTTTCTAGATAAGCATATGGATAGCAGTTATTGGAAAAAAAGGTGATACAGTGATCGGTACAATAGACTAGCACAAAGTTTTATACTGTAACATGTTTCAATAAAACGAGCGGTTCTAATTTATATACATATATTTATTTATAAGTTTACAGCACGATAATATCTTATCAACTAAACTTTAACTCATAACAGCGCTGCTTATATATACAAGTTATTATATACTAAAATAATCTGGAATAGTCCACATCTATTTAGCTTATTATTCGATACATCGAATAGACCATTAGACCATTCTCGAACCTTTTGCAGAGTGTTCGTAATACCAAAGTATCCACCTGCTGCACCATCATGTAACCGACGCAATACTTTGACACTTTACTTTTAGGTACAATCAACTGAAGCTTAGATTCTGTACCATCATCGTTCTCAAAGGTTCTATAAAGAAGATCATCTTTTAGCACTAGGAAATTCCATTGGCTCCAGTAAGACATGACTTCTGGACTACATGTACTAATATCTTGCCGTCAAGTAGGTCTCTCACTTCGATGCATCCAATCCAATACTCTTTATATACATGGATCATCTGCTTGGGCGTCTTGTAGCTGTTGAAGCTGCTATTGATTATTAATGACAGTGGTTCGTCTCACGGGGCAAAGTCGTTCTTCTAATTTAAGATAGTGATTACAATTTGCACTGCACGGCCGATAGAAAGAGCATCAGCATTTAAGTGAACTCTTCCAGCCCTATGTTCGATCTCGTAATCACATTCTTGTCATCGTTCTAACCATCTTGCCATGTGGCCGTCTGGATTATGGAATTCTAGGAGCCATTTTAGAACGGCGTGATCCATACGAAGAAGAAATTTTCTACGCTAACTTCACTACGCCTAATAATTCTCTTCTGGTAACGCAATACTTTCTTTCTGATTTTGACAAGATTTTGCTGAAGTAAGCGACGACTTTCTCCTGCCCGTCTTGGATTTTGGGAAAGAACGGCTCCTATGCACTGTTGCTGGCATCGGTGTCCAACACAAATTTTTCTGCCTGTCTAGGGTAGCTTAAAATCGGTGCACCGATTAGAGACATTTGTAGTTGTTCGAAAGCTTTTTACCACTCTTCATTCCAAGTATATTCCTTGTCTTCTTCTGTCAACTTTATTAATGGCTTGAAGATGTTGGCAAATCCTTTGACAAAACTTCGGTAATATGTACATAGACCAAGGAAACTTCTAATTTTGTGTTTATCTCTCGCTACTGGCCAATCCTTAATCGCTGCCAGTTTTTCAGGATCAGCTGTTACACCATTACTCGCTACAATATGTTCCAAGTACTTTACTTCTCGTCAAAACATGTGTTATTTTTTCGGACTTAACTTTAAATTCGCTGCTCGCAACCGTTGAAAGACTTCTGTCAGATTATTGGCATCCTCATCAAAGGGTCTTCCTACCACAATTACATCATCCAAATAAACCAGGCATGTTTTCCATGTTAGACATCTTAAAACTGCCTTCATTAATCTTTCAAATGTTGCAGGGGCATTACATAAACCAACATATTTTTACATATTTTTTTCTTATATACAAGTTATTATGTACTAGAATAATCTGGAATAGTCCACCTCTATTTCACTTGTTTGACTGTTCGATCTTTCACCCGGTCGATACATCCGGAATCTTCGAGAACTTATATGGACTATGTCGAATGCATGTTCGTTACAATGCTATGTTTTCTGTATATTTAAAATTTAAATAATATTTTTAAAATCAAATACAGCAACTTTATTATTCCTTTTATTATTTATATTTTAAACAAATTATATCTGAATAAAATAATTCAATAAATTATTATGTTGGCTCCTAACGCCACCTGCTAACGTATTAACAAAGCATATATTGTTTACTTCTGATAGACCTGTCAAATTCAGACGAGGTATTAAATTAATAATAAATAAATATCATTTGATAGTAAATTTGGTTATCATGTAAACTAAATAAGATTTTTAAAAATAATAATTGTATTTAAATGAAATTTAATTTTTTAGTTCTGATGTAATGTCTGTATTTTGTTATTTATTTTTTATGCAGTTTTTAATTTAAACCTACTTATAGGATGACTAGAAACGAATTGATCGAGAGTAATTAATCGATGTGAAGAACCGCTATTTTGTGACGCTAACCGTGACGCCTTCTCCTCGTGGCGCAGTTCCGTGACGCTCGTCTTAGAATTTTATTATAGAGGAAAAAGTACCTAATACAATGCCAGTATGGAAATTTCGCTTTAAAAACATAGCTATTTATGGTCTGAAAGTCGCAGCAGCCCAGACAGTATTAGTTACAGTACCATTTATTTGTCAAAATTTATAATAACCTAGGGAAATCAGCAAAGTAATTATGTACTCGTACACCACTTACAACTTATGTACATAAAAATCATAGAGCAATTTAAATCTTAGGAATTTGTTTTAAAAATCTCTTGTTTTTCTGAACTAAAAATATACTGCATTCGAAAAAGCCAGAACTTAGGTATTTTTGTGTGTTCATTTTAATATATTTATATTAAAACTGTTCTGTTTAATAATAATATCGAGTATTAGTGGTCCGATGTGCACAAGGAAATTAGAAAATGAGCTGGAGGGCAGCGTATGCTTTCAAGGCAGATGACAACCGGACATTGTGGAATCTCTTGTGCTTTTCTCAAAGCTTTCCCGGCTTTCCATTAATTCAATCTCGTGAATTATGCCCCGTTCAAGTCATTTTTTCGAGTTACGGAAGAGTGGTCATATTTTTCAAGGGTTTTACTTCTTTGGCTTTAGGTAAGATTTACCAGCTGGAATCGTTATGGAATACGATATATGTCCTAATGTTTTTTCTATTAATAAAGCTGAATTGTTCAAAAGCATTAACTAAATATTATTAATATCAGAATCGGACCAAAAAATATTATATGATAAACTTGAGCATGGCCACAAAACCTATATACTCATTATTATGCAATATTAAGTTAACAAAACATAACAAAATCACATTTTTAAATAAATTAATGTTCAATTAAATGTTGAGTTATCGAACAAGTGGTATTCTTGAACATCTTGATAGATGAAACATTGATAAATACGGTTGGAAGAAGATATTGTCTGGTTTTTACCAAACATGTTGCTTTTAAAAATTTAATTTACGTGCACAAAGACAATTGTCACTGTTCAGTATGAACATACTTTTTATATTTTTTAATATTTTAATATTCGGGTCGTAACATTTACATCTTTACGTTGATAAATGATAAATAATGGCAGATAAGTAATACTTAGTCTATCTGAATTCGTGTGTCTGGAGCGACCAAAAGACATCATATTGTGGAAAAACGAACTCTTTTCGCCCATGTGAAGAACTACACATTACATTACACTTAGTCCACGTTAAGCGGTACATCATAACTGTACTGATGACGAGCAAATAGTCTTTCTTTCCTCCCTTCTCTTTACCCTATCAGGGTGTCGGATTTGGGCTAGCTATTTTATTTTTCATTTACCCATCTCTTCCATTCTTTTCTATTTCTCGCCATTATTTTCAATTCGTCGAGTGATTTTTGTTTAACTTTTACCTCCTCTACTACCTGCTCTATTTATTTTTTTTTGTCTGTTTTTTTTCTTTTTACTTTTTTCTTTGCTTAATGGATTTTTCTTGTAATTCTGTCGGGTTGCATCCTCATCAGATGCCCATACCTGTTCATTGGCCTCTTTGCTATTTTGTTTATTATTGTTCTTGGTTGTCCATTCTCTTAATATTATCATTGCTTAATCTATCCCATTTCGTCTTCCCAACAATCCTTAGTTGGATCAATGGTTTATGAGTTAAACTTATGCTTCACTTCTATCTTTTTAGAGCTGCATATCTTTCTAAGTTAGTTTTTGCAATTTTCTGTGTGGATATAAGCTAATATAACATATATGTATATATGTAATATATATGTATGTATATATGTATGTATATATATATATATATGTATATATATATATATATATATATATATATATATATATATATATATATATATATATGTATATGTATATACATAGCTTTAAGTTGCACATAAAGGTCTTTGCATATTTTTGCCTTTTTCGGTGCATATTTGTCCATCTCTAAAATAATATCATATGTATTAATATAAGAGGCAGTAGAAGCAACATAAATACGGCAGCGACAACTACCGTGGAGCTCTGACTTAATAGCTTCGAAAATTGAATTACATACGATCATTGAGATAGAAAGAAGCCGCCCGCGATTGGCACTTACTCCTTCATTACAAGATCACGGCGGCAGAGAGAGCTTGCACGTTCCATGCTAATTACAAACAGAGAGGCAGCATATTTTACTGTTGGGGGAGTCGGCGAATAGCCTCTTACCACTTTCGTCCCCTTTCCTCTTCGTCCTGATGGCCACTCGACCACTCACTTCCGAATCACACATCACAAGCGGGTGCACATATATGCTCCACATTAAGACATTACCATTAAAATTAGTCAAGTTAAATATTTCCACAAAAGACAAACTTACTGAGTATTGCATCGCATATCGCATATATACATATATGTATATATATATATATATATATATATATATATATATATATATATATATAATATATATATATATATATATATATATATATATATACCTATATATATATATATATATATATATATATATATATATATATATATATATATATGTTAGTTAAGTAAATATCATGAAATCCATACCTAAGAGCTGTCAGAGGTTAGCGTCAAAAAATAAAATTTATAATACTAGCAATTAAACATAATCCACAAAAAAAAATTTATTTTTAAGTTTATATATAAAATTATTTAATATTTATATAAATTAAGTTTCATAAGGAAGGTATGAAAAATTTGAGTTGTACTCCAAATAATTATATTATTCTAAATTATACCTATTAATTAACATTCAATTAACCGCTAATTAGTGCACAATACTTTCCGTTAATTTCGCAAATTTAAATAAATTTGATGGTTTACCAACACGTGAGCATACAACGTATAATTGACCGTGTACCGTTACATATTCTGGGTAGGTTCAAATTGCGTAGCAGAATAATTGGTGAACCAACTTTCAACTGAAGATTTTGTGGTGGCACTCCTGGTATATCCAGAGAATTTAAAAATTCTGTTAGTTAATTTACAGCTTCGTCTTTATTAACAATACTGTCGATTGATTTAAACCATATCAGATCACCTGGTAACAACTGTGGAGTCTGGAAGTTAATTTTATCAACGTCAACATTTTTCACCGCCAAAATTGTGCACTCACTGAGCTTATGATTTAAGTAATTATTCAGTACAGCCGGGCAGACACTTACAATTAATTCATCTTTGGTGTCAAGAAAAGTGCAGAAATTATCTGGAAGTTTCATGCATTGTGTATTTGGATGCAGTAAAATATTTGCGCCGATAGATCATTTTGCACTTATACTCTTATGTTATTGGTTAATGGTTTCGGCATTTCGCAATAAAAACGATTGTTTTAAACATGCATTAATCTCATCCATGGTGGAGCAGTACGGCAAGAGATAAGGGCTTGCGGCTCGGTGATACTCCTCCATAGATCCCTACCGGAAGGGCGTGACGCCTAAATTACTGTATATATATATATATATATATATATATTTAAGAGTTTACTATATATATATATATATATATAATATATATTATTCTCATCCGCATATGTAAAGAGAGGAATAGCCAGTTATATCTATCGGAAGTCACCAGACAGTAGTAAGACAGTACCACTGAATAGTTTGTCGTTGCCATTTAAATCTTGCATACTTATATGTAATAATGCTTTGAGTGAATGTTCGTGAACCATAGTTCGTTTATTCTAGACAATAACTGAATTTCATTCATCACTGCAACCAGTCCACTTCTTTTTTAATGTTACATATTGTATTTGATTTGCTATGAACGTCTAATTCCAACTTGAGTAGTGAATGTTCTATTCGCCCACCATCTAACAAATTTCTAAATCACCAGTAATAAGTATTTTTTAAAGAATCGAGCAGAGTTATAAGAGGTGGTAACACAATTTTTACTGATGCGCAACAGTTGCCAAGTGCTTTATTAGTAAACTTCAATGTTTGACCATACGGGCATACTGTGTGCATTGCCATGGTAGAGGTAATGGATTTTGACAGGAGCTATGAATCATGCCGATGCAGTACACAAGTTTACCTATTATTTACAAGGTCATAGCTCTTGTCAAAATCCATTACCTCTACAAAGAATAACAGGTATGATACTCCTGAGTGCAAAATTGGGACGAGTTCGCGCATGAAGTCACAATGAGAGTGATTTTAAATATTCCCCGTAAGAACATCAGCGCTCAGAACACAATTAATATTCAATTGGCAATAAAAAGTCATTTTATAGATTAATAGAATCTCTATGGAACTATTTTGGATTTATTGAAATATAGGTGTTTTATTATTTTGATTGAAGAAATTAATAAACAATACAGTGAACAAAAAATTGTATCCTTCGCTTTTTAATCCTAGGAAGGTAACCTTCGTAAATTTTACGAGCTCTCTTTTTATTTTCTTGTCTTATTTGATCTCAAGGAGGGGATCGAGCCCTCGTCTAGTTGCACGTAAACAGATGAAAATAAGTGATCAGCAATTATCTGTAATAAAATCGACAAAAACAAAACAAATAAAACACAAGGGGTTAGGTTTAATTTCTTAAATCTAAAATACATTCGAGATCGCAAGATATTGTGTAATCATCTGTTCCACAATCCTCTTCGACTATTTTGGAAAGCTTTTCCTGCCTTCTAAATTGATTTATGAATAAACTTTTAATTGTAGCAGATGAAGAAAAGGAACAGCATCAGCTCAGGTCCTTTCTTTGATTGATATTGCAGCGATTCAAGCTGCAAATCCCGTTTAGAGTCTTCCGGCTTAAAACGTTTGGAGCAAATCCTTGAGGTTTTAGTATTAAATTTGTCTTTATGGCAACAAACAATAACCCACAGTTTTTCCACTACCGAGTCCTTGAGAAAATCATAAAACTTACCAGATTTATCAACATCTCTTGTCTGATTATCACTCAAACAACTAGCTACTGCACAACGCATTTTATGTTCATCTTATAAATTATTCCAACCGAAAGTCCCTAAATAATACAGGAGGAATATGAGTATGGTTGAGTGTACTGACTCAATAATAATTAAACATCTCTCTGTCTCTCTCCAATGCCATTTCATCCTCCCACCTTTTCCGTGGCCTTCCTTTTGATCTTGCGCCCTGCATTTTACTATTTAGGGCTTTTTTGATAATCTTTTGGTCACCATTCACACTACATGACCAGCCCATCGAAGTCTCTAAGGTTAAGGAATTCTGAGATCGGTGCCTTTTTGAACAGTTTGTAGAGTTCATGGTTGTACTTGGATCTCCATATTCCGTTTTCGGTAATAGGTCCAAATATCTTACTTAGGACTTTTCGTTCGAAGACTTCCATCTTTCGTTTTGTGTCTTCTGTCATTAACCATGTCTCGCATCCATAACATAGTATTGGTCTGATAATAGTCTTGTAGACCCTGATTTTTGATCTAAAGTGTGTGTTTTTAGAATGGAATACATGGACGAGTAAAAAGTAAGCTTTGTTTCGCTTTACCATTTTTCTTAATAATTAAACATACCTTATTTATAACTTCTTAAACACCAAAATATTGTCCATATAAAGTAGGTATACCTACAAAGCCACTATCACTTATAAAATCGCATAAAGAGTTCAAAATATTCCTAATAATAATTTTTTCACACTAAAAAGCCTACAAATCAACTTAAATCTCAGAAAACACCATAAAATCTACAACAAGCTTACTAAAGAAGCCAAGAAATGCCCATTATAAACAGATATATTACAATGATGGCCACTCTCATTGTGACGTCAAGAGTATGGGATCTGCTGACAGTGGCAATATCATACCTGTTGTTTTTTGTTGCACCAACAGCAATTTTAATATGCACAGAATAATTAACACCTAGGGCATATTCAAATGCAAGGCGAACAAATGATATATGTGTAAATGCGTGGTTGATTCTCGGTTGAATGGTTTATCATACCTCTTTATTAGGGGGATGTAAAAATAAACCTATGTTTATTTTAATAAAAAACAGAGTGTGATGTACCTTTCACATAATTAATAGTTCTAGGTTGTATGATTTATTAAAGTTAATTACAATTGTCATTTTGAAATTATATGACACAATTTGCAAACAAATAATCTTGTGCCAGACGTAGCATTGTTCCTGATTCTCGTTTTAGGTAGGCTTTATATTTATGTTATTTAATTTTTTATTATGAGAATAAACTCGTTTTAGGTGAATTCAAATGATATCTCTTCGTAAGATTAAGATTATAATATTACACCTCATGTAATTCGAAGAAGTTCCCAATTTTGACACACATTAACACATTTAGTGTAACCATTTTCGAGTAAGGATCAAGATGTTCCCTATTATATAATACTGGAAAAAAGAACTTTTTATCCTTGTTATTGTTATACACCGAACCACGGTGAATTTCTTAAGTGATATTATGTTATTTTATTTTATGTTATATTATTATCATCCATCATCCTTCTCTACCATCTAGTAGGTATATTAGCCTACACCGAAACTTTTCAGTAATAATTACCAATATATGGCATATATAGTGTACATATCTGTAGATTTGAAATGCTTGATATTAGAGAAATTCCATGTATGTGAGGTTTATTGACCTACGAATCTATATGCATAGGTACACGCACGTAATTCTAAAGTTAATATACCAAACATTAATTGTATTTTGCATCATACATATTTTAAGAGGTTAGGTACAAAACCAATGCAATTATTAGGGAAAATAAGTTATTCGATTCTTTTTAACTCATGATTGGCCAAGCAATAAAAGAGTTGGTCATTCAGAATTATATCTGTATTTATTAATTTCCATAAATTCTAATAAAGATAACTGAAGACTTTTATTTTGAATATGGAGAATTTGAAATTGGTCATTAACAAAATAATTATAATCTAAAAAGTGAAGTGCGTACATATAATCTGTTTTCTATTACTGAAAGCTCTGTTGTGTTCTTCTATACGTTTGTTAAAAGTTCTACCAGTTTGACCAATGTATGGACAATCACCGAAAGTATTTTTGTACACACCACTATGTAAGTGCTTTTTTTCTTGGCTCTTGTTGTTCTTAATATATTTGCGTATGTTGTTGTTTATTATTACAGCTGGTATTGCTCCTTTCTTTTATATATTTATATGTTGATGGGCTCATAGGTGCAAACAGTTTATCATTAATATGAGAGATAAGTTTATGCCAGAAATTACTGAAATCTAATAAAGGTAACCCATAGAGTAAATTAAACAAATTGCAGAGGAGCATAAGGCCCTTTCATCATCATCATTTGGTTCTACAACTCTATGTGAGTCTTGGCAGTGTTTACTATTTTCCTCCATTGTTGTCGGTCCTGAGCAGCTACTTCCCATTGCTGTAGTCCCATTTTGCGTAGATCATTGGCTACTGCGTCCTCCCATCTCTTTCTTGAGCGATCAACTGACCTTCTGCCATCAGGCCTTTCCCAGAATGTAGCGTTCGGGAGTCTTTCGTCACTCGATCTTAGTACGTGGTCGCCCATCTTATTCGGTTTGCTTCAATGTAAACTATGTTTTCATCTCCATATACTGTCTGGAGTTCATCATTGTGTCTTCTTCTCCATTCTTTTGTTGTCTCCTCTCTGCAAGGCCCATAGATAGTCCGCAGTATCTTTCTTTCCAGTACCAGTAATTTTGTCGTTTTCTGCTGGTTCAGAGTCCATGTCTCGCTTCCATACGTTATTATGGGACGAATTATTGTCTTATACACTCTTATTTTTGCTGGTATTGAGAGTATTTTTGATTTAAGTACGGTCATTAATGAGTAATATGCATTGTTTTCTGCAATGATCCTGGCTGCCACGTCCTTTTCATATTTATTTTAAGATGTTATGATCGCTCCCAGGTACTTGAATTCTTTGACGACTTCAAAGTTGTATTCATTGATTGTTACGTTTTGTCTAACCCTTGGTCTTGGGTTCTTCGTAACCACCATGTACTTGGTCTTGTCCTCGTTAACTTTCAGACCAACTTCCTTGACTCCGTTTTTGAATAGGGTGAAAACTTCTTTTGCATCTCTGGTGGTTTGTGCAATTGTGTTCACATCATCCGCAAACGTCAATAGTATTTTTGATCCATGGGCGACAAATCCGTTTGTCAGTTGTAGTTGAGCTTTCCTTACCGCATGTTCTAGTGCAAAATTAAATAGCAGGCTGAGAGAAGATCTCCTTGTCTAAGCCTGGTATCAATGAGGAATTTCTCCGACGTGGTACTGCCAATTCCGATCCGTGCGGAAGCGTTCTCTGTGCTCACCTGTGCTAATCGCACCAGCTTTCCAGGTACTCCCATTTCTACCATCGTGTCCCACAATGCTTCTCTGCTAACAGAATCGTAAGCTTGTTTAAAGTCCACGAAGATTTGATATACAACGCTGTTGAATTCCCAGCTTTTTTCCAACACCTGGCGTAGGACGAATATCTTGTCTATGGTCGACCTTCCCGGTCTGAATCCGCTTTCGTAGTCGCCTATTATTTCCTTTGCGTATAAAGTTAGCCTTCTAGATAGTATTATGGATATAATTTTGTACGTTGTTGTATTTCTCTATAGTTCCGACATATTTGTTTTTCTCCCTTCTTGTGGATAGGTACTATATGGCTTTCATGCCAGTGTTTCGGTATTTCTTCTGTTTCCCAGACTTCTCGTATAAGATGATATATCTCAAGGTGCAGCTTTTCTCCCCCTTTTTTTAGAAGTTCCGCCTGAATGCCATCTGGGCCTGGGGCTTTATGGTTTTTTAGGGACGAAATTGCAGACTTTACTTTAGCTAGTGTGAGCCCTGGTATTTCAGGTTCGGCTAACTGGTACTGTCTTTGTTGCCCTGTCGTTGTGGGTTTTTCTATATTCAAAAGTTGCTCAAAATACTGTCTCCATTGTCGCTTTTTCTCCTCGTCGTCTGTGAGCAATTGTCCTGCAATCTTATTTTATAAATCTTGGGCTGTTGATCGTGTTCATTGTTTTTAGGTAGTTATAAAACTATCTAGACTGAAAGGTTCTATGTTCCTCCTCCAGTTGCTGTATTTGCGCTTCTAGGTACTGTTTCTTTTTTCTTCTCAAAAGTTTTCTCGTTTGAGTCCTTACTCTGTTGAAGTCTTACCTGTTCTTATCTGTAGGGCGTGTTAGTTACCCTAGCCTCTTGATTGCTTTCTAAAGCAAGCTTTGTTCGCACTCCTGGTCAAACCACTGGTTTTTCTTCTTGTTATTCCTATAGTTTCCGCTGCGGCACTTTCTGTGGCGTTCGTTATATTTTGCCGTTTCAGGTCTATGGTCAATTCTGGCGTTGATGTTTCTTCTTCTTTTAGTGTCTGCAATTTGTTTTGGATCAGTGCCCGATATTAGCGTTCATTATCAGGTAAATCGAGCCTTGAAATATCTCATCTTTTTCCTTGTTGGCGTTGCTTTGGCTGTCTCGTCTTTAGCCTTGTTCTCATTTTTGTTCTGACCAGGAAGTGGTCAGAGTCACTTTCTGCTCCCCTCAGACTGTGTGCGCTGATGATATTGCTAGAATGTCTTCCATCGATAAGCACATGATCTATCTGGTTTGTGTGATTCTGTCATTTGACACCCAGTTTAGTTTATGTATATCTTTTCTTTGGAATTGTTTAGTTTTTACTACCATATTGTTGGCTACAGCGAATTCTGCCAGTCTTGATCCGTTATCATTAGTGTTATCATGTAAGCTATATGTGCCGATCACAGCTCTAAGATGGTCTCCTTTACCTAGTTTGAGTGTACTGGTGTTCTAAAATTTCATAAAATTACTCCTTGTCGTCTTCATTTGCTTCTTCCGTTGGTGCGTTGCCCTAAGGCCCTTTACAAAACCCTAACTCCACAGAAACTAGTGAAATCTAGGAAAAGTTACGATGACACAGTGTCGATTGATTCGCAAAAAAATTTTCATCATTCTCGAATTTGATGAACCAGTGAAACTCTAGTACTTACTTTCCTTCTCGGCCGTATCGACCTCCTAGTATCTCCATTCTTAGGTTAAGATTACAAAGTTAGACGCCAGTCTTACAGTCTTCCAGTCTTAGTTTGGTTAGCTCTCTCCATGTCGGCTAAGGTAATCAGCGTTAATAGATTGTTTTGTTTGTTCATTTATGATTTGGTCGTCAGTTCCCTGTAAGAGACCATTTTTTGGTCCCTCCATCGACTAATTCTGGAGTGGAGTGTTACGTAGATGAGCCAATTCTAGAGAAGGCATTTTACCAATCTTGTGAGTCAGAAATCTTCTGTAGTTTCCTAAACTTATACTTGGAGGAACTTAATATAAACAATGTGTGTAAAATCTAATAAAAAAACTACTTATAATAGTGTAAAACATAATATCCATTTAAAATTTATTACCGCCTTTTCTTTAATTCTTATGGAAATAATAAAAATTTTAACTAGGCTCTTCGTCAAAAGAATTTAATAACAATTTTCTGTTTGAGCATTATTCATTAAAGAATCCACTATGTATATGAGTTTTTAATTACTTTATAAAAAAGTTCAAATGAACTTTCAAATTTAGAGCTTTAAGTTATATCTTTTTCCGCTATAATAAGTAAAAAAATTGACGTTAATTAAGTAACCTGATTTTGGTTTTTAAAAGGGCGTTCGTTTTACCCTTTTAACTGTCATTACTGAGTATTCGATAAAGTTTTAGGAAAAAATGTTTCATCTGGCATTTGCTTTTTGTTGCTGTCTCGTACATTTTAATGATATTTTAGGATACTATCTGTTTTCAACATGGTTCTGAAGATTGTTCTTGCGAAATTTTTATGTTATTTACTACGTTTAATGCGAATTAACGACGATTTTGACTTCGGTGTGTTTCGATTAATTAGTAATACAAAAAATTCTTTTAATAATTTAATTTCTTCTGCCTCATTTATATTGACAATTTGGACGTATACATATTATACATTTTACAGATGACTTTAAAATAAATAATATTGTCAATACTGTCAATTTTGGTATACTAAAAAATAATACCAAAAACAATTCTTGACTATAATATAGCGTGGAATAACAAACTAGTATGGTATAAATTTCCATTAAAAATACCACTAACGATGAAAAAACGACATAAATTAGCTGAACAACTACACATAGAGGACCAGCATATGAAAGGTTGCAAAAACGTTTAGAAATAAAGTTTGAGATGAACCTACTAATAATAATATTATTATCGTATGACATTTTTGCCAGGGAGATCCTTTCGGATTGTTCCGTCGTCAATAACATATGTAACCCTGTTTCAGACAACTAGTGTCGATGCTCACTATCCCAGGGGGACCGATGGTTTTACGTGCCCTCCGATTCAACTGTGGCGGCTAAGTATTATTTTTAGAAATAAAAATACCATTGTGGAATACAAAATATGTGGAACACGACCTTTTCTATATAAAATGAAATAAATATTAAATATTTGAATTAATGAAAAAATTCAGGATCAGTTGGAGATAGATAGATCATCCCCTATCCCAACACCATATCGGTACAATCTATTGACGAGTAGGTACATCGTGTTGCACACAATCAAACGCACGACTGAGGTTAAAAAAAATGGCAGTGGATTTTCACTCTTTTCAATTGAGAGTAAAACTTCCTCAGACAAATCCTAACTTATTAAAAACTCTGTCTAATCATCATTGGGGTGCAGACGAAGACTCCTTGCTTCAGATTTATAGATGTCTTATTCGTTATAAAATAAACTACTGCAGTTTCATTTATATGCTTGGTAGCCCATCAGATTTAAAACTTCTTAATTCTGTACACAACACTGCACTTCGAATATGCCTTAGAGCCTTCAGGTCGAGCCCCGCAGAGTTTATACAGAGAAGCTAATGAACTTCCCCTCTGGCTACGTCGCCGGCAGCTCCTTTTAAAATATTCGTTTCGAATCTCAGCTAATACCGAAAACCTAGCTTATAAATTATTAAATAATAAACTTTTAAACTCTCCTTCTCCTATTAAACTTCAGTCTATGCCACAGTATCTCTCACCACATCTGAATAATATCGATCTTTCAGTCAGAACTCCAATATTAATATCACCTAAACCTCCCTGGAATAAATTGATAGCAGATTTTAATCTCTCGTTAACTAATTATGATGAGCATCAGACAAATCCACAATTTCTAAGGTAAACCTTTAAAGAATTAATCGCTAACAACAGATTTGACCAAATTTTATACACAGATGCTTCTAAGAGTCCTATAGCTGTTGGATATGCTCTAACTTCAAACACAGATTTAATCAAATCTTGTAATCTTCCGCTCTTCTGCTGCATACATACTGCTGAATTATTCTCTATTCTCCAAGCTACAAACTTACTATCCCCAAAATCTAAAAAAGTAGCAATATGTACAGACTCTTTAGCGTCTATCTATTCTCTCAAAAGTATGTACACGGTACATCCTTTGATTCAAGCTATTCAAAACTCTTTTGATAGTTTAATCTCAATGGGAGTATCCATAACCATGATCTGGATTCCTTCTCATGTAGGAATGCCAGGTAACGAACTAGCCGACCTCTTTGCAAAACAAGTCTCGTCTTCTAATATGGAAAACATACAACTTCATACAGATTTACAGTCGCATTTTAAAAATATCATCCAAATGTCTTGGCAAGATCACTGGAATAAAATACCTTCCAAGCTTCGTGACATCCATCCTAGCCTTAAAAAGCTTGAGTTTCCTTCCATGATACGAAAAAACAAAATCTTAATTCGCCGACTTAGAATCGGCCATACAAGACTAACTCATAAACATTTAATGACTTCCCAAGATCCACCTACATGCATACACTGTGGTAATATTCTATCTGTTAAACATATTCTCGTAGACTGTCGTCCCCACGTTAACAACGAAAGAAAAAATAATCTTTTGAGTCGAAACCTACAAAATATTCTCAGTTCGCCAGATTAATTCCAAAACCTTACTAATTTCGTCAATGAAACCAAGCTTTACCAGGAGATCTAGAAGAAGAAACGTAGTTTAGAATTTGATAATTAATAATTGTACCAATATTTAATGTATTTAATGTATTTCTTTATTGATGTAATGTTACTGTATATTCCTATAATGTAACGTAATAAAATTGTACCTGTGTCAGTGACCTATGCTGTCGAGACACGTAAAGCTAAATAAAAAACAAAAAAAAAACTTCCTCATAGAAACTGTTAATGGCTGTGGAAGTAGAAAATTGATTTCGAAATACATGTTGATGCTATGTGATAATTTGGTTGATATCTAAAAATGGTAAAAGTTGTTTTAGCATGGCATATTCAATAATCTTAGATACCACAGATGGAACAGACAATGGTCGAAAATTTGACATTAATTCAGGATAATCTTGTTTTAAGTCCGGTGAAATAGAAGTTTTTAGCATACTGGGAAACACACCAGTATTGAAGGAAGCATTTATAATGTGAGCAAGTGGTGTCAAAATCTGAGACGCAATTTTCTTAATTACTATTAAATAAGAAGAAAAAGAGAATACTCTGGAAAGATATGAAATAAAAATATTGAGATGTGTTTTCGGAGGAAGGAAGACAGACAGAAGACGAGTGGGAGAGAAGAACCAACAACGAATTAATGGCTTTGTACAAATATCCTACCATCACCAGGTTCGTCAAGCCATAAGGCGAAGAAGAAATGCCAAGTCTGCTACATCTGGTGGAAACCGAAAGCAATAGATGTAATCTTAAGATCAATTAACAAAACACAAAAATTGTAACAATCGATTATTCAAACTCACTGCAAAAAACAACCGGAGCCTTAGAGAAGTTTGAAATGGTTAATGAAGTTCAATTATCTAGAAGCCTACCTTAGTAATAAGAGATAGTAATAAGATATTAGTAATAATAAGAGAGATACACAAAAGAACTGAATTGGACGAATTGGATTTTAATAAAACAATTTTTCGTAAAATTAGGAAACAAATTTTCAATGTTTTGGTATGAAACTTAACTCAAACATAAACATTTTATTTAACACGTTCTTGTATAGTTTTGTAGTTACGATGTCGACAAAATACCTAAATACTTATTTTTTTTCAGGGGCATTCCTGGTTCCTTACTGTATTATGTTGGTGGTTGGAGGAATACCGTTATTTTATATGGAATTAGCTTTAGGACAATTTAATCGAAAAGGAGCTATTACTTGTTGGGGAAGGTTATGTCCGTTATTTAAAGGTAAGAGAGAAGTTATTTTTTAACATTAAACCAGTTAAATTGTTTACAGATTCATTTGATTTTCCTAGTTACTAGGCAAGTTCTATAAATAAGTTATATCATGGCTTTCCAAAATTATGTTTTTTTTTTCGACAGCGCTATATAAAATTCGAAGAGTAAAAAGAACGATAGAAGACGTGTCTTGAAGGATATTAAAGTAAATTCCTATGGCAAAAAGAAATGAATCTTTTATTGATTCAACTATAATGTTGAGGATTTAATAATACACATTCCTTTAACTTTTATACATTGACAGAGTTTAATATCATTAAATTCGAATACATTTTAAGAAGCTTCAGTCTTTAGAGAGAAACACTTTTCGGCTCAGCGTCAAAAATCTATGAGTTACGGCTAAATAAAGTGGTCGTATTTGCAAATTTCATGGGGAGAAAATGAGAAAAGTGCGGAAAGCAATTCAAGAACTCTTAAACTTTTGTCGACCGGCGAGGCTCGAGAATTATTATAAAAATGGAAGTCATATAATCTGACACACTCGAATGACCATTCCGTGGAGCACTTAGCATCGGCGCACGAAGCTGTAAAAATGTTTTTGAATACTTTACGACGGAAGGTGATGTTATATATGGGTATTGAACTGGTAATAAATAATACTGTACTAAAAGCTAGTAAGTGTATTTCTTGGACAATATTATACAGAGTGTTAAAAATTTGTAGTTACGTCTGTAATATCAGAGCATGCCATATATACAAGAATAGCAGGCCAGATTTTCCAACGGTATAAGTACATGAGAACATCTTTTGTATATGGAACAAATGATCGAGATTTATTTCTATTTAATGTAATATTACGTTGTATATATACTTTATAATAGATTATCGCAAGACGTTCAACAAAGTCAAATAGCGTTTGACATTTAGCTCTTTTAGACAGCAGACTCAGTAAAACACAGGTTTAAATTAAATAAAAATATATTAGAAATAAATAAATACCAAAATAACATTAGATCCTAGGTAATATATACAATAAAAATTCAAACATCAATCCTGGCGATGATGACATCGACGGCGATATGACCCACTGTTTAATATCTGCGAAAAATAAAATCCAGTTATTAACATAAAATCCAAACTGCAATTATGGTGCGTTAAAACACACACAAAGGAAAAGAGTCAAAGAAATATAGATGGAACGGGCCAATCAACACTCCACCCGGCGAGGAACGGATGGTGCCCAATCAGTACTTGGACATAGAAGAGAATAGGTATATCTCAGATCAATACTCCAAGACCGGGTACGGAACTGTGCAGAAAAACAACATGCCAGCTTTAACATATAGGTACAGGAAAATTAGGGTACCGTAAACTGGGGTAACTTTGCTCCACTTTTAGGAGTTATTAAAGGAATTGCGAGGAAAAGTGTATAAAATTGCTACTAGTCTTATGTTTTTTTTTAAGTGATGAAGAAAGTATATCGTCGGTATACTGCGAAAACCAGGTAAATGACAAATTTTAAAATATTGAGTTAAGTATACCAAAATTCTCAACTTTTTCCGCTCTACATACAGGTAAAACCAAATAAATGATACGACTTACCATTCAGCAGATAATTTGTGTAATAAACAAATAAGTTACACCTAATCAACTTTTCGTTTTCAAATAAAACAATATATCGCTACTTACTTCCATAAAATTAAAGTTCTGTTGCATGTAAAACAAAGTAAGCCCACATATATTATTATGTCAGACAACAATATATTTCTACTACTGCAAACCATATTCAGTAAAAAGGTGATAAGTGTCTTTAATACATTTTACGTGTATGATTTATTAAAATTTCTCTTTCATATCGACTAGTAAAAACCTTTAAGTACACTTACTTCATTCTACTTGAAAACGGGTTGAGTTAAAATTTAGAAATGGTTACTAAGCTAAACCCATAAATGATCTTTATAACACATACACAGATAGAATAACTGAAGAGAACAGTTCAATTCTTGATGATTCTGAGAACAATATAGTCTCAATGATGGAATCCATTTTTGATATTGACTTTTCAGATGTAGATCCCACATATCAGCCAAGTGAAGAGATCTCTCTTGGAAGTCTATATGATTTACACACTTTGATAGCCTAAATAATGAGAAAAAAGATACTGAAATAGGTGCATCCACGAACAATTTAGTGTCAACTGAAATAGCTAGTTGGATATTAAATCTACTTCTTGACAAAGTATGGAAAGACGTACGTCCACTAAAACGTTGGAGAAAAGCTAACCCCAAAGATTGGGTAATAAATGTCGCAAAAAGGAGGCGTGCTGAGGGTTTGCCTTATAAGATAAAAAAAAGACCATAGACCAGCAATGCCAAAACCAGTTAATTGTTCAGAGTGCTTTTACAAATGTGCCAGTTATTTCAGCGAAGATTACAAACAAAGACTATGTCGTGATTATTGAAAGTAAGAATATGTAGGCCTGAAACATTTTCTTATTGCACGTATTAAAACGGAGCCACCAAAGAGAGTCGTTGCAGTCCGTTGAAGTTTAAAAAACCACGTGCATTTTCCAAAAAGTGTTACTTTTCTTTGAATGGTCAAGACATACAGGTATGTGAGAAATTTCTTTGTAAGACACTTTGTATATCGGAGTCGTTAATACAAGATGTTGTAAGAAAAACTGATATTCTAGGCTGTTACGGATACGGATAAAAGAGGCAAGCATACACCGCCAAATAAAACAAGCAGTAAAACCCGAAAAATCGTGACGGCTCATATTGAGTCTTTTCCAACCATGGGCCCACATTATATTCGTCAAAGTTCAAAGCGTAGATATTTGGACAAAAATTTAAGTATAAGAAAAATGTACCAACTTTTTATAAATGACTATGTGCAGAAGAAACTGGAAGGTGTTAGCGAAATTACATATCGAAGAATATTTTCTAACGACTATAATTTAAGCTTTTTGTTGCTAAAAAAGATCAATGTTTAGTTTGTAATAAATATGATAGGGCTAATCCAACTGACAAATCGGATTTAGAAGACAGTTACAGAGAACATTAGAAAAGAAAAGAAGTATGTAATCTTAAAAAACAAAATGATAAGAAAAGATCTAATGAACAAAGGGATTTTGTTTCAGTTACTTTCGATCTACAGGCCGTACTACAGATTCCAAGTGGATTGACTGGAAAACTATATTATTCTCGAAAATTATGTGTCTACAATTTGTGTGTATATGAAGCCGCATTACCAAATGCAGCTTACTGTTTTGACTGGTCAGAAATTAACGGTAGACAAGGAAGTTCTGAAATAGAAAGCATTATACTCCACTACTTATCAAAATGTGTTCCAGAATATGTAAGTGAAATAAGTTTATTTTCTGATACCTACAGAGGACAGAATCCGTTTAAATATTATTGAACACAAATTTTTAGATTCTGGACATTCCTATAATGAAGTTGACTCTATGCAGAGTAGTAACGAAACCGCTAAAAAACACAGATCTATCTATGGGATGCCAGATTACTTGTCTGTTTTTCAAAATGCAAGAGGAAATAGAAATATCAAGGTTGATGATAAAAAAGTATGTATAGAACCATACAAATGTAAAGAATTTAAATACTAGGACTTTTATGATTTAAAAAATGTGTCACACACTTTAATTAAAAACCGGACAAAAGACCAAAACGGCGAAAAAATAATGTGGTTGAAGATAAAAAGAATGAGATTCGTGAAAGGAGAGACAAACAGAATTATTTTAATTGTGACATGTCAACAAGCTTCAATTATTTCCTTACTGATACTGCACGGCAGTCAACAAGGAAAAAGCACGCCAAGTTATCAGCTAATTCAAGCAATCTTGAAGAACTTAAGCACTATATGATGCACATTTGAAAATTAGCATAGCAAAAAAGAGAGATTTGGTACAGCTATAAGCTAGTAAGGGAGTGATACCGGAGGAATACCACGGGTGGTATCGTAATTTGAAAACGGGAAATGATGTAACAAACATCTTGCCAGAGCCTGCTTTCAGTGACGAATCGAACGAGGAAGCCTCATAATAATAATATTGTTATTATTATATTCGAAATAAATTTGATTTTTTCTATAAAACTGCCTGTCATTCATATAAACAATAACTATAACTACACACAGCTGTTAATAAAATTTTCAGGGAAAACCAGTTAAATGTCATAAATATCGACTAATACCTTAAAACATTGCTATTACCTAGTAAAAGCCTCATATCTCGATCACAAAACTGGACAATATTATACTTGGTTTATTATATTTGTGTTAAATATGTTATTTGAAGAGTAATTGATTTATCTAGATTTACAGGTAAAACCAGTTAAGTGATAGCATTTCCAACTTAAATTTAGGATTAGTCAGATAGGTGTCTCAACTTTTTCAAACTAATGATAGAATATCATTTCAGATATATGCATCTTTCACTAGAATACCTAATATCAAAAACAAGCAGACTGCTTAATTCACAATATGAAACTAAACTTTAAAAATGTTTTTTCTCGATTTCGGTATTCCGACATTTACCTGGTTTTTGCAGTATACCTACGATATAATGTAATTACTGTATGGTATTTTTTATTATTAAAATAATTAATTACATATTTTTTTTTATAAAAATGGAGGGCAAGGTTACCTATAGGGTGGGGTAACTTTGCTCCACCTCTTAAAAGCATGAAATTTTGTATAATAACATATAGTTGGAGCAAAGTTAATGGGTTGCTTATATTAACATTGCTCCAAAGATATTATTTGTGCAAAAAAAACTAAAAAAGAAGGCAACCTTATTTATTTGAAAATAATAAACAATAGTAAATGTTAATTATAACGTGAAGTTAATTCAGGAATCGTAAAAGTTCCTCTTTTAGAAACTGGCTTTAGAGTATTAATACAGCCTACTACATCAGTCCATAGGTAAATCAGTTCATTCTTGTTTGAAGACCACTTCCACAGTTTGACCATCTAAGTGTGAGTTCCATGTTAACTTCCTGTCAAGGGTAATACCAAGGTACTTCACATCGTCAGAAAAATTTAGACTGTAGTTTAGAATCCTTGAGGGTATTAAGCCCGTGATTCTTCTTTTCCTGGTAAAAAGGACAATATCTCTTTTCTTAAGATTTAGTATTACTTTATAGAGAAAATAAAAGAAGAGAAAAGTAGAGTATATTTTGCGTTCATCGGCCAAAAGATCTTTTATTCAGTTCCTAGAGCGAAAGGTTTGCAGAACTTATAGAGAAAGGACAATAAGAAGACCAGAGTTTCATAACAGCAAAAGCAAAAGCATAAATATACAATAGCGTTTACTATGAATACAATTTCATAAGCTTCTATAACTAACAACAAAAAATATTTGATTTTTAAAAACTATTTGCGATCTAGATAAATATACTATTTCTAATTGAATTGTTAATTATTTTTCAAAGAGAAAGACATTTTCAAAAAATGTCCAAAACTTGATACACCTATCTCGTCGTGTTTTCGCTCGCAAGCGATTGCTCGTCATCTCCACTGCGTTAATGATGTCGAAAATCCCAAATCCCGAAGTTTTAGCGCGACAGCGACGGTGGAATTGTGGCAGAAGTGTCTTTTGTGGTGTAAAGAGCACTCACAATGCATTTTACCAGCTGTATCCGTCCTCCGTTTCCGCAGATTAGCAAAAGTGGATAATTGACTAAGAACTCGGCGGGAGATTAACGGAGATTTTTGCAGACAGATCGCTATAAATTGGAGCATTTATTTAAGGATAATGCGTGACTCGTTATAAGAGATACCAGCAACAGCTGATTTTGTCATTAAAATATGTACAACCTAATTTTTTTAAGCAGCGCAGCGTCTAACAAATTGTATACTAATGTGTGTGGATTTGAAATATTTCATATCAACGTTTATTTTTCCATTTCAGGTATAGGTTATGCTGTCGTCTTGATAGCATTTTACGTTGATTTTTACTACAATGTTATAATAGCGTGGGCTTTGCGATTCTTCTTCGCCTCATTCACAAATCTTTTACCATGGACAACGTGTGACAATTCTTGGAACACCCCGAACTGCAGACCAGTAAGTACATTTTGTTATTTTATTTATTTTTTATATTACGCTAATAATTGCAAACCTCAACAAAAAAAGGAGGTTAGTTTTTGTATGTGGGTATATTTTATTTTATAAAAACCCTTAAAAGGGCAACATTAAAAGCACGAACGTTTTCGGAACAACTGTTCCATCATCAGGTTAAAATACAGGTTACCATGCCTGAGCCACCAAAATATTTGGGTAAAAACCCTTTAAAATGAAATGTGTTACCAAAGATTGTACATGATGTTGATAATATTATATGATGTTTAATATTTTAATTAGATTTTACTTCAGGTAACATACACCCATGCTTAAGTGAGTTCCAGTGTCCGGAGAGTAAACCTCTTCAAACGGACTTCAGCTGGCAACAAGTCCGTTTGAAGAGGTTTACTCTCCGGACACTGGAACTCACTTAAGCATGGGTGTATGTTACCTGAAGTAAAATCTAATTAAAATAAATATTAAACATTATATAATATTATCAACATCATGTACAATCTTTGGTAACACATTTCATTTTAAAGGGTTTTTACCCAAATATTTTGGTGGCTCAGGCATGGTAACCTGTATTTTAACCTGATGATGGAACAGTTGTTCCGAAAACGTTCGTGCTTTTAATGTTGCCCTTTTAAGGGTTTTTATAAAATAAAATATACCCACATACAAAGACTAACCTCTTTTGTTATACGTGGTATACAGCCAGCTACAGGAATTATTTTTCTTGTGGATTTTGTCAACAAAAAAGTTATTAATTGTATTTTTCTTTTTTATTGTCTTTTACTCGTTTATTATTTTATTGCTCTAATTATGATTCAGAGCAACATAAACATTAGGACACCTATGACTAATGTCGTGTTAAAATACAAAAAAAAATATTTTTTATGTTATTAAGTTTTAATTAATTTTAAATTAAAAGCAATTACATGACATGTGCATATGTAGGTCAAACGATTAGCATCCTCTAGCATAGCCTTAAGCTAAAATTGGGCTTTTTTCTGTGTCAGGAGTTGGATTTTTATTTATAACTGAGTAAAATATACATTTTATCGAAATACAAAATAATATTGATGATTGTTGAAAAGAAAGTTGTGATTGTGTGAAAAACTCTGAACTCAAACAAAAAAATTCAAATGATGAAAGACAAGTCAAATCAGGGGACATAAAATAAAATACAAGTTACAAAATCTAAAATTAAACACGTCCAAATCATTATGAAAATTTTTAAATGTGCTGTATACGTGGAAACTCTGTTTTTTGTTGTTAATTTTGTTTTTATTTTTTGTCGGACAAAACAATTTTTAATTTCACAAATTTATATAAAAATACAATTTGGATTGTGAGTACCTATCTCTGCCCCCTATCAATAATATCAGATACACAGATGATACGGTAATACTAACAGAGTAGGTTGAAGAATTATAGGTTTTGATAGATAAGACTGTGAATAAGAGGAAGGAAGGACTATAAATATCACAAAGACAATTCATGAACATTGAAATGGCACAACAACAAAAGGCGTTAGGGATTAACGGCTAACTCGTCAAAAGGTGGACAGACATATATACGTATTACGCCGGACCTTCTTTTTCTTCTTCTTCTCGTAGCACTACAACCCGGGGTGGGTTTTGGCTGACTGCACAACTTGCTTTCATCTTGAACGGTCGTCCATAATAGTTGGGTCAGTGGGTAGACCCATTGTTCTTAGATCTGACCATATATTGTCTCTCCATCACATTCGTGGACGTCCTAAGGGACTTCTTCCTGTGGGGGCTTCCTCCCATATTAGCTTGGCAAGGCGGTTATTAGGGAGTCTATGGACATGGCCAGCCCATCTTAGACGTTGGGATTTAATCTCGCCGGCCCTTGGTCTATCGAATATCAGTGGGCAGCCAATGACCTACGACGCTCTAGTTTAGTCTAGAGAATTTAATTGCGCCTCGAAGTAGTATCGAGAAATTTCCAACGAAATCTGTGAGCCAACGGGACAAAATAAATAGGAGAAATTCAATCGTAGAGGGTTAAAATTAAAAGTAAAAACAGTGCAACAGACAAGAAATTAAATCAAGAATAGTAAAAGCCCCATCAACATTTAATAATATGATAAAAGTACTTTGCAGTAATAATCTAAGCCTACAACTCAAATTACGAATACCGAAGTATTATGTGTTTTTGGTGTTATTGTACAAAATGGAGTCATATACGCTAAAAAAGAACATTAGCAACACAACAGAAGCGTTGTAAAAATTTATAATTTGCTTATTGGGGTTGAAAGGGGACACCGAACAATTACTGGGCTTAGGGATACCATGGTTTGGTTGAGGAGTTGATTCGTGGATAAGGATTCCTTTAATCTATAAATATTTGTTTTTTGAGAACGATTTCGGAAGTGGAGATTGAAACGTCAATAAGCTTATTTTAACTTCAATTGTAGCTTATTCCGATTAAAATAGTAATTACTTTAAAATGTCGTAAGAAAATAGCTTCAGAACAATATTAAGGATTCCTTGGGAGGACTGGGACGCCTAACTAGAAAAAAGAAATCAATAAAATACTTACAGAGATGTCCTGGGCAACACTAAACAAGAAGATTCCTAAACTATTTAGAATAGGTCACCGTTTAAAAAAATTCCTTTTAGAATTTTAGTTAGGTTAGAAACTAGGTTTAAAGAGAAACATTACATATTTATTTATTTAAATAAATAGTTATTACAAATAAAAATATGCAAATTTATCAACAAACCTTACATTAATTTTAATCTTCTAACAAAACAGAATTAAAACTATGTTTATTAACAAATGGTACATTGAACTTTCTAAGAAAAGAAACTTTAAAAATATGGTTATGTACCAAATGACAGAAAGATGTAATACACTAAATGTCGAAATGAACTTCTAAACTTTTCTGAATTATTAATTAATAATCAAAGGTTAATTTTATTTAAAAAAAAACTAAAATATGACAATTAGCTGATACATCTGTGGCTTGGTACAAGAAGTGCCTAAGTCACTTTTTTGCACCTTTGACATTTTTGTTCTAAGTGTCTTAAAAAACCACAACGGTTTCAGTGCCTAAGAAATGCCTAAGTCTATCTAACCTTAAAAATCACATTTTTATAAAATCAAGAAATATCTATTTCTCAAAGCCTCGTTTAAAATTAGTACTAGAAATACCTTTGTAGATATAGGTTTTCTGGTTAAACTGAAAGTTTGTACAAGAAATGCATAAGTCGACTTAGGCATTATTGAGATTTAAATTTTTAATGTCAGAACTGCTTATGTCGCAACAGTCATTTCTTGTTTAAATGTATGGTTTTTGCACCGGCAACACCACAACGTTTGCTTAAGGGTTATTGTATATTTGAGATTTGTGTAGTCTCTATGTCAAATTTAAAGATAAAGTGCTGGATGTGATATTAATTTTTGCCATTGATTACGAACCATCCCATGAGTCGTCATCTGGTGATAAGTTAGTTGAGAATCCTTTCAATACTCGCACAAAAGAAGGCAAAGGAAGAAATGCATTGACAAAAGAAGAGAAAAAGAAATCCAAGTGGTTGGCAGAGTAATAAACGTCGGGATGTAAGAAACAAGGGAAACCCTTATTTTTCAACGTCAAATAAGTTTGTTCTGAAAAATTTTTATAACCTGATTGCTCATGTAAACGGAAATATGTCGAGATACTTTCAGAAAGTATTAGACTAAGAATTTTTCAACAATTTTATGCACTAGACGTAAATTCTCAAAATCAGTTTATTGCTCAGAATTTTAATGAAGTTGACAAAAAAGTTGAAAGACTAGACACAATTGACAGCCAAGCAAAAGGCAGTTTACAATTTTTTGTTTCCTAAATGATGAGGGACAAAAACTTAAAATTTGCTGTACTATCTTTTTAAATGCTCTTGATATAAAACCAGGAAAAATAAAAGTATTAGCTAAGAAGAAAAGAGACTGTACAGATGGTATCTGCCCTGAAGACCAAAGAGGAAGGCATGGACACCAACAGAAAGTCACTGACGAAGCATTTACGATAATAGAAGACCATATTAAAAGTTTTCCTTCGTATGTAAGCCATTATTCAAGATAACATACTGAAAAAAAATTTGTCTCAAGATTTAAATGTTTTGAAAATGTATTTATCGGCTATGGCTATACAAAGATCATTATAGTTCCCACAATGTAACACCTGAACTAAAGTCATTTTATAGAAAAATATTCGCCGAAAAATTTAACGTGTCATTTTACCCTCCTTCTAATGCTTGTGCAAAGTGCTATCGGTATAATTCATTAATTGATACAACTTCTGATTTGCGAGAACAAGCGCGTTAAGTCGATTTATTGTATTCTAGTTTAATGTCCATGATTCAGCTCCATAGTAGAGTGAACTGTGTATATAGCATTTAATTAGCCTTATTCTGAGGGCCAATGTCAGATCTTTGCTGCATAAAAACTTTTTCATTTTCACGAAGTTGGCACGTGCTTTTTCAATTCTGACTCTTATTACTGCAGTATAATCGTTATTTTCTGTGATTATCGTTCCCAAGTAAGTATATGTATATATATATATATATATATATATATATATATATATATATATATATATATGTATATATATATCTTTTTACCCTCTTAATCTGCTGGCCGCCTACCGTTAATATTTCGTTTGTATTGTTGTTCTTGCTAATTTTCATGAATTTGGTTTTTTTGATGTTAAGAGAGAGTCCGTATTCTCCACTATATCTTAATATTTTGTTCATTATTCGTTCTAAGTCTTCCAAGTTGTCGGCTATTATGACTGTATCGTCGGCATACCCAATGTTGTTAATTAAACTTCCGTTCACTTTTATGCCGACTCTCTCTTTTATCAAAGCTTCTTGTATGATTTCTTCAGAATAAGCACTAAACAATAACGGCGACAGTATGCAACCTTGCCTGATTCCTCTCCTTATCTCCACTTCTTCTGACACTTCTCTTCCAATTTTCACATTTGATCGTTGGCTGTAGTATAAATTTGATATGAATGTTACATCCATCACATTCAGATTCTTGTTTTTGAGTACTTCTATCCAAGTAAGTCGATCATGTTGAACTTTATCGAATGTCTTGTTGTAGTATATAAAGCATACATAAAAATCTTGATTAACATCCAAACATCTTTGGGTCAGCACGTTAAAAGAAAAAAGTGCCTCTCTTGTGCCCACTCCATTCCGAAATCCAAACTGGAAATCACTTATATCCATCTCCAGCTTAGCGTGTATTCTATTATGGGTGATTTTTAGAAGGGTTTTTAAGGTATGCAACATTGGACTGATCGTTCGATAATCACTACATGTTTTGGCATTTACTTTCTTTGGTAGACATGGTAATGCTGATGTCAGCATTTCACGTGGAATGATTTCTGTGGAATAGATTTTGTTTAGTAGTTGGACTAAAAGATCGATGTTTTTTCATTGACCAGTTTTAACAATTCACTTGATATTGGACCTGGATTGGATCTATTGGATCCAATCCAATAAAATATAAACATTATTTTGAGAACAATTTCCGAAGTGGAAATTGAAACGTCAATAAACATACTTTAATCTTTAATTGTGGCTTATTCCCATTTAAATAGTAATTACTTTAACATGCCACAAGAAAATAGCTTCAGAACAATATTCAATTTCTTGTTTTGCTTGTTCTGTCTTGACAACATATTGCTTAATTTAACGCTTCAAAAAGTTATAGGAATACAAAAAAATATTCAGCGTATTTACCCGATGTAAAATGAAATACAAAAACTACAATATGCTTCCTAATAATGGATGTTTTGGGTAACATAATATTTTTGCGAAACAACATCAACAATATGAAATATGGCAAATTTTTTATTATACATGACTTCGCTGCAAAGGTAAAATTAAATTATTAGGAAAAATGTAGTTTGAAGAAATATACGATAAAACACTATAGAATAAAAGTGAGATAAAATTCTCAGCGCAATGGCGTTATCTGTAAAGGAGAAAAGAAAAAAGTAAACAAAAAATTTTTATTTAAAAAATTTCGTTTCTGAAAAGTATATTATTAAACCTTTTATAAAGGAAATTTTTTAATTAAAAATTTTTTGTAATGCATTGTATACAGTCAATTACAGGAATTCAAATCAAATCAAAGAAAAGTTTCGTGGAGCCTTTTTTTTTCTTTTTCTTTATGTACCCTCACCTCATTATGCTTATCGTATAATTGTGCTGGCGTCCCTGATGTCGAGCAATTTGTGTAAGTTTTGCAGCCAAAATAACTTGTTTCGTCCGATGCCTCGTCTTCCTTCGATCTTTCCTTTAACGATGAACCATAGAAAACCATACTTATCGTTTCTAAACTCAGTTTAAGCGGCGTTGTGTTATCTGATGTACAAATTACTCTATATACAATAGATGTCTTAGCCTACACCTGAAAATAGGTTCTTAAATTAGCAAACTGTTTATCCACTTGCTCACCAATATCCATAAGTCCTGTTCCCCCTTTATACCACGGTAATGTGGTTCTCTCTACTGCACTTGGTTGGTGTTTTTGCGCCTTTGTGAGAAGTGTTCTTAATTCCCGCTGAAGACTTTCTATATTACTTTTTGACCACTTTATAATACCAAATGAGTACGTATTTATTGCCTTAAACAGATTTTATTATTAAGATATGATCGATTTAGTTGTTTTACTCTTCGCTCAAACTTAGAAGTTGGTCCGGTTTTCATTTGTTTAAGGTCCATTTTACGCTCGTGCTTTACTGCAAGATATTTATGCATATCATTTTCATATAGAATAAATCAGTATATCTATGTTTTATAGACCTGACAAAGGCTTTCGATCGCATCCAAGTCGAAGACATCTTATACCTACTGCATAAAAGAAACATACCAATCAATATTATACAAACGATCAAAAACATCTACTTTATTGTATACCAGTACAAAGCGGAGTCAGGCAAGGCGACTTGTTAAGCGCTTTAATATAATAATGGACGAGATAATACAAGCAGTACGTAAAGATCATGGTTACAGAATGGGGAACAAAGAAATCTAAGTATTATATTATGCAGATAACGCCGCCGCATTAA
Organism: Diabrotica undecimpunctata; assembly: GCF_040954645.1. Classification (NCBI taxonomy): domain Eukaryota; kingdom Metazoa; phylum Arthropoda; class Insecta; order Coleoptera; family Chrysomelidae; genus Diabrotica; species Diabrotica undecimpunctata. The sequence goes on along the minus strand of NC_092807.1, from coordinate 105,358,576 downwards.
TCACCGAGACAAAAGACTAGCTCCAAAGATTAACACACATCTTCAATACCACAGCCAAGAAATACAATATGACAATAACAACAAAACTACTTTTTGTAGTTACACCTATTGTAACCAAAAAAATAAATCAAAAGGGGTACTTACATTGATCTCCTGGACAAACATAACACAAGAAGGTTCTTAAGCTATTTAAAAAATGGACGCCACTTACAAAAATCTTTCTGCTTGATGAAATAAAGGCTGTTCTTTTCTGAATTTCACTAAATGTTATTTTTTTCCTTTAAAAGTTCTGGCATTGGAAATAGACTCAAAATTTACTGCAACACAAAAAAATGCATCTCACACTGCGAAAATAATGTGGAATAACCTGGGACAAACAAAATGAGGGTGGAAGCTAGGCACTAGATTATCTTGATCAATCTTCGAAACTTGGCTTTTTAAAAACTCAAGTGCATTGGAACCATGTGAGTATCTTTTAAAGTTGTTTGGAACGCCATTTTACGAATCCCTTAGGTGAGAGACGGCACGAAACAAAACGCCGTGGAACACCTGGGAATTCCTGGGTAAGGGCTAAAAATACCCAGAAAGCATCCCCAATCGCAGGGGCCGCGCCTGATATGAGAACTGATAAAAAACTACCTCATGTTATTTTATATTAATAATATTATTATTATTTTACATTTACTTATTTAAAAAAAGTATGCATTCAGCCATATAGTGTACAGGTATCAAAACCTTACCTTTGCATTTTATTTCTTAAATTAATTTTAAACTTGTTGAAATAAAGTGCCCCTATATACAGTATCTGGTCGAATTATTAGGCCAAGCATTAAAAATTTGCATTTTTTTACTGTTATTATTTTTTCGCATAGACATTTAATATAGTATGATAACATTATTGTACTATTTTAACGTTGGCAACACTGCCCTATCCGTCATTTCTAGACAGCATTGCGACCTGTCAACTAGTGTGCATTTTATAACCTCAAATACTGTCTGTGAACATTTGAATTCTAAACGGTTTTAACCTGAAATTTTATTGCAGAGGTGAGTTATTTTATCCTTTTTTCTATAATTTTTTAGATTATAAACATATGCAATAAATTTATTGGTACAATTAAGGATCTTATACATTTTTAGATGGGAAAAACGCTGATCTGTCATCAAAACGAGTAGGCCAGGTATTTGGACTCCTAAAAGCTGGACAAATGTCTAAAAATGAAATAGCAGCAATAGTAGAAGTATCAAGAAGTTCTGTAAGGTATATAAAACAGAAAATTGCATCTGGAGTCAGTTTGGATCCAAAGCGTAAGGGTTACAGCGGAAGACATCGAGTCTCCTAGGACTGATTGCAAAATAAAAGATATTTGCCTATTAAACAGAAAGAAACCACTCCGAATGCTTACCCAGGAGATATGAGATGAAGGAATTTGTGTTTCGGAAAGAACAGTTCGTAGGAGACTGGTCGAAAACAAACTGGTAGCTAGGACACCAGCTCGAAAGCCAAGGCTTACTCTGGCTATGTTAAAGAAACTTTTCGAATGGCCACAAAAATACAGAAACTGGACAGTGGAAGACTGGAAAATTTGTGTTGTTTTGCTTGAATATCAATATTAAAAACAAAAAACATGAGCATTTCTAAAAATTTTGTTGATTTCATGTCTGCTACTCGGAGGAATCCGTTTTTCAAGATTTGACAAAAAAACGAAGTTTGTTCGGAGATGTCCCAACGAGAAATACAAGCCCGACTGCATTGTGCCTACCATCAAACACCCACCGTCACTCATGGTCTGGTCTGTGGCTGTCTCTACGTCGTGGAAACACGATGAGACAAGACCAGTACCGGAAAGTACTCGAGACGAGACTTTTGCCGCAGTTACAGAAATGGTTTCCTGGAGAAGAGGAACCCATATGTATGCACTATGGTGCTCCTTGCCACAAGGCTAATAGTATTTCAACTTATTTAAAACAAAAAAAATTAAAGGTCTTGACTGACCAGGCAACTCGCCTGATATGACTTGAAACGCTCATATATAAGTGGAATCATAATACTTACCTCCAGGAAACTATTCAAGCCTTTATCGAGACCATGCGTCGACGTGTTTAAGCTCTTTTAGCAGCCAAATGCGGACATATAAAATAATAAATTTATCTCTACTTTGTAAAAATTATACTTTTTTAATAAATAAAAATTTTCTGTTAACTTTTTTAGTACAGTTTAATCAACGATCATAATATACATCTTTTTACTTATAAAAAACATGTTTATTTATTTCCATTATGTCGTATACTAACCTCGTAAAAGATGTATATATTTTTTTTTTCAGTTTGAATTTCCAACTAGAAACTATTCCGACTTCAATCGGTCCGAGCTTGCAGAAATATCAGGTCCATCGGACTCCCGCTTTGCATCAGCTGCTTCGGAATATTTCAAGTAAGAGCATTAAACTACCACTTAGGTTTTTGTTAACATAAAACGGAGGAAAAAGGTCGATTCTATACAACATTAAACGTTCAATTTCACGAATAGTTCTAAAAGAACGTTCCGGTCAATATTCAGACCATTTTCTTTTAAGTTAGTCAAATTATTTTAAATTAAGAGGATCATTGGAAGATCTATTAATGTAATAGCAGTAAACATCGATTTTATTGCCTAAAATCTATGTTTATTGCTGAAAAGAAAAAAGAGAGAGAAGTGTTAAAACAAAAATTTTATATTAACGTGGACTTAAAGATATTGAAAATACTGCTTAAAGATAAATTTGAAGATGGGGAATTTCAATTTATCACGATTCCATATTCAAAAAGTCTACATGTCGGCATTTTAGTGTTATCGGAGAAACTACTAATAACTTCGATCAAGTCTCTATTGAGAATAGTAGAGGAAATCTTAATAAAATGTCAAACAAATGATTTCTTTTAAATACAAAAGGATCCAACGCAGAGTAAAACCTGGAAAACGACAACAGTGTTATACATTTACGAGGGCCATTCGTAAAATAAATTTCCCATTAATTTTAAAAATATTCAGCTTTATTTTAGTGTATATATATATATATATATATATATATATATATATATATATATATATATATACATATGTTGTAACAAAATATTTTGCCACCACATGGGGTATTACTATGGTGGTTGAGAATTGGGGATAGAAATTATTGGGGCGGAGATAGGGCTAGCAAAATAATCGATACTTGTGCGAACTGCACTCAGGGTTTGTTTGGAGAGCTGCGGTCGTGGATAAGTAATCGCAACGTGGGGCAACTACAAAAAATGAAACAAATTGATACTTACATAAATCTCCTGGACAAAAGGGCAAATAGAAACAACAAGAAAGACCTCTAGCCATTTAAAATGGACGCCGCTTCGAGAAAACTTCCCGCTGGAGGAAAGAAAGGTTCTTCCTTCCTTGAATTTCACTCTGCATAACGTCTGGGGTCGGAAACTGGTTCTAATAAAATTCGTACTATTCGAACAAAAAACTTCATCTCCATACTATGAAAGAACTGACCATTTGAGGTTGAAGCTCGAGGTTGAACACAAAACTTAAAAATCTGCCTCTTAAAAGACTGGAACAATGTGGGCATATTTCAAATTTGTTTTAAATGACACTAATTTCTTGGGTACATACTTAAAAAAATAAAAATAGTGGTGACTCTTTTCTAAATTGACATATTACATAGAGTCTAGTCCACTATTTTTATCAAATTTTGCCGGTCTCTGCAAAACTACATAACGACGTCTGTCTTCAATGGGCCATCTTTCAAAGCTGACTTGCGTTCCCCTCGACCTCAATATCTGCCGGGGCCAGTTTCTCTCCCCTTTCAAATCTAACCTGTTCTCGCAACCGGAACAACCCAAATTTCTCGTTAAACCTATAATAAAACGACCTTGACTCAAACTACTTTTCAAATTGTAGAAATAACATGTACAAATCGATAAAATCATATTTTGGAATTTTTCTTCTTTTACCTCACAATGTTAACAGGAATATTTAATACTTAGCCCAGGGACGTCTTAGAAAATTTTTATACTTGCATATCGATATTTTAAGTAATTTCAACATGCTACTATATATATATATATATATATATATATATATATATATATATATATATATATAAATATATATATATATATATATATATATATATATGTATATATATATGTATATATATATGTATATATATATATATATATATATGTATATATATATATATATATATATATATATATATATATATATATATATATATGTATATAGTAAATCTTTTTTAATTTTAGTCGAGCTATACTGGAGCTTCACCAAAGCGAAGGACTCCACGATTTGGGTGCCATCAAATGGGACATTGCGCTGTGCCTTTTAGCTGTATATGTTATTTGTTACTTTTCTCTGTGGAAAGGTATTTCCACTTCGGGAAAAGTGGTATGGTTCACAGCTTTATTTCCTTATGCCGTTCTGTTAATACTTTTAGTTAGAGGGATCACTCTGCCTGGGTCTGCGGAAGGGATTCAGTACTATTTGAATCCGAATTTTAGTGCCATTGGATCTGCAGAAGTAAGTATTTTTAAACCTATATAAAAGTGTAAAATATTTCAGAAGTATAAAGATTTTATACATAAACAAGATAGACTGACAAGTTCAAGACATGATAAATACTTTAAAAAACACAGTAATATCTTAGAACATTTTTTGGTAGAAACAACACAGAATGCTATGGACGAAAATGAGTGTTTAAACTAATGAATAAGTTGAAAATAAATTTGAAACTTTAATCCAAAAATAGGATATACAGAAGAACAAACACATTGATGGCAAAATATCGAGTAAAACGGAAGGAAGAATGCGGAATGTACAGGTCAAAAAAAAGAGTCGATAGACTTCTCAAAATATTGAAGACCTAAATAGATAAATGATGTAGAGATTTTATAGAAACTTAAATTTTACAGGATTAAAACATTAACCCGAAACACTCAGTGTAAAGACAGAAAGACACCGATGAAACTCTATTAACAAACAAGCAAGGTATAATGAAACTGGAAGAGGAACATTTGGACTTATTGTATTATATCTGTTACACTAAAAATTATAAACAAAACAGTAACAGCAATCGAAGATGGAGAATATGAAGAAAATCAACAAAATAATCTACCAAATTTTGTTCAAAATTATTATTGCTTAAACTAAATTGTCATTTAAAAATGTATAAAATCAAGGCAAGTCTATAAATGAACGTAACAAAGTGCAAAAGTTTGTTTAAAAAGACTTAGGGATCGATTCAAACATCGTTACCATTGAGGATCAGTCTTATCTATCAATATTGTAGATCAGTTTTTGTGCTATTAGAATATGTATAGTCAATCACTAGCAATAATATTTTATTATACTCAATAGTGGCTGGAATAACATGATGCAAGAATATATAAATATTGTGTTGGTATAATATATTGTTCCTTTTCAGGTATGGGTGGACGCAGCCACTCAAGTATTTTTTTCGTTGGGTCCTGGTTTTGGAGTTCTGCTAGCGTACGCTTCTTATAATAAATACCACAACAATGTATACAAGTAAGTAAACATTATTGTTTATCAATTCCCTATATTTTCTGCGGTTTTGTTGCCTTGAGGTAATTGCACCCTTTATATTTATACCTATAGGCCTTAATTTATTTAAAGGTTAGGTTAGGTTAGGTCATAATATACAAAGCATATTTTATTAAGTTTACTAAAATAAAAACGATTAGTGAATTTTCAGTTTTTGTATTTTTGCAAAATTTGGACATTTATTCTTAATTAGTGTAGTAATTCGATATGAAAGTGTTATATTACCTATCCGTTGCATTCTTATGTCATTAAGCAATTGTTAAATTCCAAATTTATAAATATTGTGCCATAGCTTAAATTCAATTACGCCTACAATATTCGTAGCTAATGATGCTTTTAGGTTAATTTATCAGTTTTTGAAATATTGTATAAATTGTATTGTATTCTAATAAACCAAAGACTTATGGATAGATCCAAAAATATAATGACCATAGCACTTTGAGCAACTTTGCCGTTTTCGTTAATTATGTGCAAAGAACTCTTTTTAAATCGACTGTCCACATATCACCCTTGCATCGTAGTTTTTGATAATAACTGATATTTTTTACCATTTACGGAATTAAGGAACAAAGGGTTTTGTGATTTTCAACCACTTCGAGCAATTACTTAAAAAGTTTTTTTTTCTTTATTTGTTTTCCCAATTTCATTCATTCCCAAAATAATGATAAAAGCCTGACAATTAACGGTAAAACTTTAGAAAGAAGTTGAAAACTACAATTATCTTGGCACAATAATTAATCACTCAAACGATTACTTCAAAGAAATCAAAGTTCAAATAGAGAAAGTACGAACAAACTTAAAAAAAATGAGGAAGGTAATTTTTGCAAGAGAGCTAAAATTAGACTTGAGAGTTAGGCTGGCAAGGTGTTATATTTTCTCGACTCTGCTTTACGGAATAGAAGCATAGATACTTAACATACTTCAATTAATTATACAAGGGAAAACCCAGGGCAAGAGAAGTGTAGAAAGGAGAAGGATCTCATGGTTGCGTAACTTGAGGGAATGATACGGATGCACATCAATCGAACTATTCAGAGCGGCAGCATCTAAGATCAGAATAGCCATGATGATTGCCAACCGGAGATGGCACGTAAAGAAGCAGATGACTATCATACTAGGCAAAGGGATATTTTTCGTACAGGAAGTATGCGGAATTTTGATGCACAAAGATGCATATAAGCGTATAAAAAGCTGCCCAGTAATATGGAGGAAAGTCAACTAGGAAAATTTAAATTTGAACTGAAACAATTACTTTTTGATAACTACTTTAAGACCAATCTTATTTGAATCATTTAAATTTCTTATTGTATATTCTTAATTAATGGAAAAAACCATTGTACTAACATAGATTATTTGATTAAATTTTGTAACTATAAATATATTATTTAACACTCGGGCGGGCGCGCTTTTAAAAATCACAAGAGTGGGCGCGCGGCAGCATTTTATGTCGCAAGCAGAAAAAGGATAGAGTAAATTCAAAAGATGCAAATGTATCCTTAATATAAAGTTCTAAATAACTATAAACGTGTGATAGTTAAACCAAATCATTTATTTCAAAAAAGTACAAAAATAAAATATTACGTTGCAGCATAATAAAGTAACAAATCGTATTCCTAAAACAAAATATTTTTTGCTAATATTCCTTATCTTCCACTTGAGTAAGTATACAATTTTGGCAGGTGGTAGTCTTAATGTTGTCCCCTTGCATACAAAATGTTTACATATATTTTCGTCATCTTCGGCAATGTAGATTAAATAAAATCAAACTCAATATATCCTCGGCATCTGACAAATTATCAGCCAACTCTTATAACTCTGTAGCTGCCAAATATTTTTAAGAATTTTTATACCTACAATTTTTTCTTACCATACAAAATATAGTCATTTGAGAAAATCGTGACGGACAAGCAGATGTAACTAGTATGACTAGTAATACTTTACGGAATCTTAAAATTATTAAAAAAAAGCTTATGGTTAGCCGGTAAACTTAGGTAAAATCCGGATGGTTAAGCTTTATAAAACCATTATTAATGTAGTACTCATAAAACTATTATAGCTACGGCTCTTGGTTTATTAATATGTATTTGAATTAAACCTTTATATTGTGAAATTAATAAACTAGAAATTAAAACTATGTTCTCTCATTTTGGCATCAATTTCCCGTAATATAACCGTTCTTAATTTTATCTTTTTGTTTGTCATTTCAGTCATCCATTTAAGCATTCTAATTATCGTCATTTGCAGTCGTCCTTCCTCTTTCTTTTTAACTGCCCATCATCCTGGTGTAGTAAGTGTTGTGGCATTTTTATATAATTTTCCTTTTGGTTTCATCGGAATCTTCCTTTCAAACAACAAACTTCATTTAAATTCTGAATATTTGGAAGAATATTTGATTCTCGTAATATAATGATGATGTTGAAAGATCATTAACAATACTGCTGATATTAGGTCCTAATTTTTCCGTTATAGGTAATTCACGGTTACTAGAATTTTCTAAAGTTTGGCGGAGGTGCGAAGATAAATTGTTTATTATCTTTGCCGGAGTCCGTCTCTAATTGCATTTCTCTAGAAGCTTCTGTCCTGGATCATAGCAATATGGATCCTGTTAACCGACATGTCTTGCCTAAAGGTCTCGGCATATTATCGTGCACGTATAGTTTCCGGTACGTAGCGTTTCCAGTCCAGCAATCGGACTGCGCGTTCACATTTTCATAGATAGAACGTTTCAGTTTGGTTCGGTGAAGATATGATCTCGCTTTTCTCGGCAAAAATTATGTGCAATTACTCTTCTACTTAACGATGAAGAAAGAAAAACTGTAGTAAAAAGAAAGTTTGAAGTACATCCAATGCTAAGAGAAAGGAAGAAGAAAGGTGAAGACTTTATACAAAGAATTAATTGATGACGATGAAAAATATTATGGATATTTTAGAATGAATAGGATTCAGTTTGAATATGTTTTAAATTTAATTACACTTTCAGATAAAAAACAAAATACTACATTTAACGAAGCCATACATATCAAACCAAAAAGTATTTTTAAAAAGAAGAGGTATCACTTTCGTACTAAAATCCAAATTGTTTATCACTTCCGTGATTAATTGTCACAAAACAATAAAAACACATGCATATATGACAAAATAGCCTCGAAAATTATTTTTTTAAATACTATCTATCAAAATCAAACAAATACCTAAATAAACAACGAGGGGAAAACGACGGACATCTAATTCACATTATCCGTACCAACCGGTTACGACTCGTTGCGTAGCCGTCGGCATCAGTAAAATATTGTTTTCGAATATACTGAACGGAAACGTTAGGTGTCTGATACGATACGTTCCGGACAGTGTGAGTTGTTCATATTTAAAACCATTTAAATTATGTTTTTCGGAAACTAAACGCTACGTGCTGGAAACGCAACGTGCATAATAATATGCCACGACCTTAAGTGTCTGCTACCAGGTCGTCTTTGGTCTTTCTCTCCTACTTCTTTCAAGAAATTGCAATTCTTCGTATTGTATGATTAGTACCTCGACGTTGAAAATAACAACCATCTTAACCTATGCTTTCACATTTTAGTATCAATTGTCAATCTTTTTTTTGTCATTTCAAATATAAATAACTTTACAGAGTTAAGCTAAGGTTTAATCCTTGTGGTATACCATTTTCTTAGGTGTTTATTTGCGCATATATATCCCGTTAACTCGTAAGTTTGAATTTTCTGTTTTTCAGCAAATTTAAGATATATTTCAGTACGTTTCCTCTTTTTGACCCATCAGTTGTTTTAATGACATTTCAAATTTTATCATATGTTTTATTTATAACAAAGAATATTTCGATTTAACGTCTACAAGATTTTCTATGGAATGATGTTTTCTTATATTTTGCGGATACTGCATATAAGTTAATAATTATTTTCTTATTTCAGAGACGCAATATTAACGAGTGTAATAAACTCAGCCACTAGCTTCATCGCTGGCTTTGTTATATTCTCTGTGCTGGGCTACATGGCTCACGCTGCTGGTAGACCAATTCAAGAAGTAGCCACAGAAGGCCCGGGTTTAGTTTTTATTGTGTATCCAGCAGCAATAGCTACGATGCCTGGCAGTATATTTTGGGCATTGATATTTTTTATGATGTTGCTCACACTAGGTTTAGATAGTTCGGTGAGTATTTTTGAACATACTTTTTACTATTTTTATTGTTAATAAGCCACAATTTTAATTTAAAATAAGTTTATTTTGGCGTTTCGATTTCCACTTCGGAAATCATTCTTAAAATACAAAACATTGTGATTTTGGAAAGAAAATCAGATTATTTCTAAGCATGTATAAAAAAATAATACCTGTATTTAAAAATGCCGAATTTCAAAGATATTTTAGATGACTTTTATGTACCATTTTATTAGTTAATATTTTTTTAACGTGATCTATCTGCATTACAGTTTGGTGGTTCAGAAGCCATAATAACGGCCCTCAGTGACGAGTTCCCGAAAATTGGACGAAACAGGGAAATTTTTGTAGCGTGTTTATTCACCCTTTACTTCCTAGTGGGCTTAGCATCGTGCTCGCAAGGAGGATTCTATTTTTTTCTTCTACTGGACAGGTACGCCGCCGGCTATTCTATGTTGTTTGCCGTATTTTTTGAAGCTATAGCAGTTTCATGGATATATGGTAAGTAAGATTATAAACAATGTTTAATATTTTTCTAAAATGCTAAGTAATAATACAGTAAAACCTCCCTTAACCGAAACCTTTTTAACCGAAACATCGTTTAACCGAAACGGCTGACATTTTCAATAATTTCGTCAATAATAAGTAAATTTTTATCGCAAAACGTAACAATTCTATTAATTTCCCTCACCGATTGCTGCCTATGTGTGTTGGGAAATCAAAAAAACCAAGAGCTCTGAAAGATATTTCCGAAAAAGCATTTCCAGTTTTTTATAGAAGCCAAAAAAGCTCATGGATGTCGACCACTTTATTTTCAGAATGGTTCGAAAATGAATTCGTCCCAAGTGTAAAATCCTTTTTTAAATCAAAAAACCTTCCCTTCAACGAATTGTTGCTTGTTGACAATGCGCCAACTCACCCCCAAAATATACAAAATAGTGACAGTTGTCAGATTTTTGCCACCGAATGTCACGAGCTTAATTCAGCCGTTAGACCAGGGAGTAATAAAGACATTCAAGAGACATTATAGTATTTTTTAATACCAATACTTTGACCAAGAATACTGTAAAACACAATGTTATTTTTAACCGAAATTCTTGTTATCCGAAACGGCCTCGCCCCCCAATTATTTTTATTAACAGAGGTTTTACTGTAGTTTTAAACGGAAAATAAGTGGTACGATTAATCTAAATGAACCAATCAGAACCAATGAACAACGTGACGAAGAAGTAGAAAAAATAATAACTACAAATGTTTAATAATCAGCAAAGAACTGCTTTGAGCAAAGAAAAAGAAAATCCAGAAAAACCAGAATATTTAAGATATTGTCCCTTTCTACTAAATCAAATGCCTTGTATATATGCCTTTATACTGTCTCATTTTACATTAGTGATTTGTCTATTAGAGTTTCTATTTACTCAACTATTATTCTGATTACGACCTTTCTCGCTTTGCATAATAGTGTTATAGGTCTCCAGATCCATTTTTACACATTTTCTTTTTTTTTGTAAGTATGGTTTTATTGTGATTTCTTGTAGCTATTCATCATTCCATATTATGTATGTACAGCACCATCTTTAACAGCTTAAGATGTAGTTTTGCTATTTCTATTAGAATTTTTTCGATTAAGGATGCCTTCAAATTTTTTGCATGATAATTGTTTGTTTCTTTCCTGGTTTTCAATTATTTTTTCGTTGATTCCAACAATTTTATTTGTTTAGCTTGTCTAGACTCTTCTTCCAACCAAATTATCGACATTGTTTTACCTATTAACTCGAAATATTTTACTGTACTATTATTCGCACTGTTTGTGTCAAACCTCTCCCTCTTAGGAGGCTTGTAATTTGGTATAACTTTGGTTTGGTCATATTGTTTCTTTTTGTTGCATCTAAGGTCTATCTGCAAAGTATTCTATATAGAGTCGTTTATCATTTACGGCACTTTTTTGCTTTATCTCTAACGCTGTATTTTTCAGACTGTTCTTTTCTTACTGGTTGATCTTACTATTAATTTTAATTTTATCTTCTTGCAATCTAAAATTTTCCTGGTTTCGCTTCGTCATCATAATTTGTCACTTTTTTTCCAGATAAACAATGGTCTTTTTTTGGTCTTCAATTAGATTCTCAGCTGTTTTGTAAATACTTTTTAAATGTATTGTGCATTGCTTATATGCTATGTTGTTTTACTTCGAGAAGATTGCGTATTTTATTTTTCAAGGCACTTCTATATTTTTCCTGCTTTCCCTTGCTGTATCAAACTTTGCCCTTTTTCTTCTATTGCCCGTGTAAGTTAATATCAAGGTAATCTTTAGTGTGGTGTTATAATCCGAGCTTATATCACCTCCCCTCATCGCTCTAACAACCATCCAGTTCCAGATGCTTTCTACGTTGTTTTTTATTTTTGCGCTGGAATAATGTGCCTTTAATTACTAATTAAAGCACTACTACAAGTCCAAGTCGATCCTGTTGACCTTAACATTATACAAATCTATGCACCAACCTTGGACAAGCCTGAAAATTAAGTAAGATAATTGTACAGAGGGATTAAGGAGTTAATGAAACTGATCAAGAAGAACCAGACACTTAAAATCATGGGAGATTTCAATGCGAAGGTAGGGCGAGGACGTGTTAAAGATATCGTGGGTGACTTTGGCTGCGGAGATCGAAACTAGAGAGGTAATATGCTAATCTAGTTCTGTCAAGAAGAAAAATTAGTCATTGCGAATACCTGGTACAAACTGTCACCTCGGAGACTCTACACCTGGCAGTCTCCATAACATACGCATGACAACATTGTAAGAAATCAAATTGATTTTTTATTGATTAATTGGAGATACAGAAATATATTGCAAGGAGTAAAAACGTACCCTGGAACAGATATCGGATCTGATCACAATCCCGTAGTAGGAAAGTTGAAAATTAAGCTTAAGAAAATTAAAAGAAATCCATAAAGAAAACTGATATAAACAGCTTAAAACAACCTAACGTTAAACTAAAAGTCACAGAAAAATTAAATAAGGCAATAGAGGATATCAAGGCAAGATCTAAACTTCTTCTTAAAGTGCCCTCTCCTCAATGGAGGTTGGCTACTACAATTTTAAAATCTTCTCTATCTTCAGCTGTTCTTATTAGCTGTTCAAAATTTAGCCCTGTCCATTGTCGGATGTTTCTGAGCCACGATAGTCTTTTCCTTCCTAGGCCTTTCTTTCCCTCGATTTTTCCTTTCACTACAAGTTGGGCATATTGGTACTTATTATTTCTCAGTATGTGGCCTAGGTATGATGTTTTTCTAACTTTTACTGTGTTAAAAAGTTCTTTTTCCTTGCCTATTCTATGCAGCACTTCTTCGTTTGAGGTATGCGATGTCCATGAAATTTTGAGCATTCTCCGGTAGATCCACATTTCAAAGGCCTCCAATTTATTTACGGTTGATGTTTTTAGGGTCCACGTTTCAAATGCATATAGAAGAGTCGACCAGACGTAGCATTTTGATAAACGTAGTCGAATTTCGAGTTTTATTCGAGAATCACAAAGCAGTTCTAAAGAGATCAAAAATTCAAAAATTTTTCAAGAGATCAAAAATTTTTCAAAAAAAAGAGATTCAAAAGATCTAAACAACCGGCCAATATAGAAGACAAATGGAATTGTATTAAAAAAGCTATCGTAACCACCACTAAGTCTCTGATCGCTTCCCAAAAGTACAAAAAGAAGAATTGGATGACTGACGAAATATTATTAATGATGGACGACCGCAGATCATTTAAAAACAAAGACCGAACCAAACAGCAGCAGATTAACCGACAAATACGAAAAGAGTGTCCCAAAGCCAAAGAACAGTGGCTGCTAGACAGGTGTGCAGAAATAGAGGAATTGGAAGAAAAACATGACCACTTTAACATACATAAACTCGCTATAGAAGTGACAGGTCATACAAAACCTTGCAGTTTTAACAGTATTGTAAAGGACAATAAATTAATTACTGATCCCAAGGATCTACTTCAACATTGGAGAAACTACACACAGCAACTATACTCAGACAACACTAGAAGAATCTCTGAAAGTGAATATAAAAGTGAACCCTCCCCCAAAATATTGAAGTCAGAAGTTGTAAGGGCAATCAAACAGAGCAAATGGGGAAAAGCACCAGGCCCAGATTTTAATGACATTTATTTTTAATGACATTTATTTGTCCAGTCAAATACCACAGGATTTGCTTCAATCAACCTTTATACCAATCCCAAAAAAGCCAAACGCTAATAGTTGCGACCAATTCCGAATGGTCAGCTTATTGAGCCAGGTCCTAAAACTCTTCTTAAAGATAATTTACACAAGAATAAAAAACAGATGTGAAAGAGGCATTAGCCCCACACAGTTCGGTTTCAGACAAGGATTTGACACAAGAGAAGCACTTTATAGCTTAACTGTCCTACTTCAGAAATGCAGAGATCAGCAAAAAGATGTCTTCCTATGCTTTATAGAATACCAGAAAGCGTTTGATTGTGTTAATCATTCAGAATTAGTAAGATTGCTCCAGGAACGTTAGATAGATGAGAATGACCTTAAAATCATAATGAACCTTTATATGAATCAAGTGGCGTCTGTGAGAATAGGACTGGAATCTACATTATATTTCTCAATCGAAAAAGGTGTACGACAGGGTTGTGTTCTGTCACCCCTCCTTTTTTATCTTTACTCTGAAACGATTTTCGATGCAGCCTTAAGTGACACTGAAGATGGAATCAACATCAACGGACAGACTATTAGTAATCTTCGCCATGCTGATGATACAGTCATAATAGCTGATAGCCAAGAAGCGCTACAACGACTAATAGATAGCATAAACACTGAAGGAGAACGACTGGATTTGAAGATTAATATAGACAAAACGAAGGTAATGGTGGTTAGCAGAACACGAAATATGCAATTAAATATAAGAGTAAACAATAAGAACATCCAAAAGGTCCCCAAGTTCAGATATCTCGGTAGTTGGATAACTGAAGATCTAGTTCCAGACATAGAGATACGTAGCAGGATTGAGCAAGCCAGAATAGCATTTACTAATATGAGAACCTTGCTAAGCGACAGCAGCCTTAACTTAACGCTTCGATATCGCTATGTAAAATGTTACATCTACTCCATCCTGCTATATGGTGTAGAAACCTGGACCATAAAGGCCAATGTGATGAACCGATTGGAGGCCTTTGAAATGTGGGTATTTAGAAGACTACTTAAAATTCCCTGGACAGATCACATAACAAATGTCGAAGTATTAAATTGAATGAGCAGAGAACGAGAATTGCTGCCAATAATAAAAAGAAGAAAAACTGCTTATCTGGGTCATATATTTCAAAATTACAAGTACCACTTCTTAAAGCTTATTTTCCAATCTCCATCTCATTCTATCGTTCCATAGATCGTCCTCCAGTTTTCTTTCTCTGATTTCTTTATCAACTCCTTCTCTCCAACTTCTTCTAGGCCTTCCTGGTCTTCACCTACCTCTTGGTTGCCATTCAAGAATTTGTCTTGGTATTCTATTCTCCGGCATTCTCCTTACGTGTCCGTACCATCTGAGTTGTGTCGTTTTGATGTCATCAACAATATTATGTGTAACCCCCATGATTTCTCGGACTCTCTCGTTTGTTATTCTGTCGCGTCTGGAGATTCCCGCCGAGCGGCGCCAGAAGTCCATTTCTGTTGCTCTAAGCATTTTCTCTGATCTGTCTTTTAGGGGCCACACTTCGCATTCATATGTTGTGATACTTTTTATTATGGTGTTGTATATTCTTCTTTTATTGTCTTTAGAGATGTTTTTATCCCACAGTACGCTGTTTAGTAAGGCTATGCCTTTCCTTCCCTGTGTATTTCGTTCCTTAATGGCTGCATCTAATTTTCCGTCTTGAGTGATCTTTACTCCTAGGTATTTGTAGTTATCACATAGTTTGATCTCTTGATTTTCCTCTACGAGAAGGTTATGTTGATCTCCTCCGATACTCATGTACTCAGTTTTTTCCATATTCACTTCCAAACCCCACTCTGTAAACTCTTCTAATAGTTTTCGCATCATGTAACTAAGGTCTTCAGAGTCCTGTGCGATGATGACCTGGTCATCCGCAAAGCACAGAGTGTACAAAGTTAAGTCTATTAGTGGTATGCCCATATTCGTACATTTTTTCTTCCATTTGTTGAGTGCGGCTTCGAGGTATATTTTGAATAATGTTGGGGATATACAGCATCCTTGTCATTTCATTCTTTAAACAATTGAAATTGGGTGCTTGATTTTTCTGTACATTGTGGTAACTAGCATTATCACAAACTATTGCTAAATTAGGTGGTATGTTGGGTATTAACTTCTCTTTTAGCCATTTCTCAGTCTAAAATTAATTTCAGAATAATCATCTCCAGATGTGGTCCCTGATTTAAATATCAACAAACTATTTTTAATAAAACCCATTTCTCCTCTAGCGCGAACGATTATAAGCCTTTGGCCTATAGAAATAACAGAACATAAACCTTTTGTGGAATCGTCTGTCCAATTTTTCGAGGAAGTATATCCACTGTGTATATATACTTCATCTAAATAAACGATTGGTCTATTTTGCCTTCTGAATTATTTTATCTGTCTCAAATATTTTACTCTTAAAATTCTTATTTCCATTTTTTTTCACCAAAATTTTACGATTATTTTGTGTTTTTCTCCATCTAAATTGCATTTTTTTAAGGACTCTTCTTAATGAAGTTTCTGATATATGGATATCTAACTCTTCCATAATTTTAATATTTAACCGTTTAACAGTAACACGACACTTGTCTGTTTTGGTGATATATTATTCGGCCAATATCCCTAATTTGATATTGATGCAGATTCCTAATTGTTGATTTCTTAACAAAGTTTTTTCTTGGACTGGAAAATGTAACTTTTCCAGTTGTTTCCATTGACTCTTCTCTCCTTGAAATTTTTTTTAACGGTAGTATAATAAATACCTATAAAAAATACAAAACCACTTCATTCATCAAATTACTCTTCTTTCTTTTTACATACAGATATTATTGTACCAAATTATAGTGAAAATATATATTTAAATAAAAATATTGTTCTATCTATAACAAGCAAATACAAAGAGGCAATAGCTCTATATACAGATGCGTCTAAATCTCCAGATGGAACCGGATACGCTTTTTTTATACCATTGGAACATATAGAAAAGAAATTCAAACTGAACCCGGAAACTTAGATTTATACAGCAGAGGCTATTGCAATATATGAAGCTTTATTATATGTAGCTGAAGTTGAGTTTGCCCATATTCTAATTTTGTCGGAACATTACTTCGAGAGTGGAGCTACCAGTGCAAGGAATACTCTTTTGTGAACCAAAATAGATACTCGATAATTCAGCCAGATATTCCCAAATTTCCTTGGTACAAGTCTTTTAGAGCTTCCAGGAGGCACATAACCTCCATTATTAGAATACATTTCGGACACGCATGTTATCCAAAGCACTTATTTAAAATAAAGGTTTTGGATGATGACAAATGTGAGCATTATGGAAAGGAAAGTGATTTAGATCATATATTTTTTGGTTGTTCTAAAAACAGAGTCTACTCGTCCAAACTTATAAATGATTTATTAAAATATAAAATAGCAGCTCCTTAGAATATACTATATTTATTATCACTTGGCTCTGTAGATATTTACAACTCCTTAATTAAATTTTTAAAAGACAGCAAATTATCATTATAATTCTCTAAAAATTATTTAGTTAATCTTGTTACCTTTGTCTTAAACCATTTGTATAACTGCCTCCTCTCCGCGACCTAGTGTTGTTGTGTCTTATATAAATAAATGCCTTGATAGGTCCCTAGGCGAGAAGAGTGTGTCCCTGTTCTCCTAATATCGATGTAATAATCTTTTATTTTGATAGGGCATTTAGGTAAATAATTATAATGATGACTGTCTTAGTCCTTTTGTGTCTGGCTGTATGACGATAAGTCTAAGCAAAAAAAAATTCACAAAATTGTTATCTTTTTGTACATTTTTTAGTAAGCTGGTTTATATTCACAGAAAAATTTAATAAAACTTAATGTAAAGATATTCAATACATAACAATATTGAAAGCTAGGTTTCAATATAAATAAACTACATAATATTTTTACCTGTTGCTTGTGAAGTTTGCCGTTTGATATCCTTTAAAGTAACACCTTCTTTTTTGTTTTATCCATATATTTAAATACGTTAAATATTATTTCACGACTTTGTCCTGATATCACGAATCTACACTTTTATTTTCCACGATGGCAGATATTATCCAAATACCAGTTGCAAATACAAACACAAGAATCAAACAATTAGCTTTAGCATTCACTGTATCCCATAAATTGTCTATTTTTCTTATCGAGCGTGTTTTTTAGTTTTTCATTTCATGATTTTCTCTACGTGCCATTTATTCTTGGTCATTGTTCTAGTTTAATTCCTTTATCGTTGTTTGATGTGGCTAGATATTTTATTTGCTGCGTTCGCTATTTTCTCTATGAGTTTCTGTTATTTTTTATCCCACTTTATTGTTATACTATTAATTTACAGTTTCTGATACAGTATTTTGCTTTTTTGCTTTTCTCAACGACTCTTGCCTTTTGAATCATGCTTTCATTTTCTGTTAACTCTGAATGTATAAATTTTTCTTTTCCTTTTAAATTTCTTTTTGTTTTTAATAAATGTTTAAATTTAATAAGTAATCTTTTTTTTCGAATATTTGTACTTAAAATAGCGATTCTTTTATATAAAAAGAATGCCGCAGTCGTGGTTTAAAGAGACGTTATTACCAAATTTACCGAATAATGGTTCTGCGTCGACAATGCATCGTATCACTTCCGTAAAAAGAGATTCCCTAACAATACCTGGAATGGCTAGTGAAAAGAGACATTTTTTCTTCGAGGAGTTATACCACTTTTAAAAAGAAGAACACGTAACAAAGCAAAACTGGTGCAATTATATCACTCATACTTACTTACTTACTCCGTGGCGTTACAACCCTTCGTGGGTTTTAGCCGACTCGACAATATGCCTCCACTGTTTTCTATCTTGAGCAACCTCCATCCAATTCTCCGCCCATAGTGCTTAGGTCTCCTGCTATATTATCTCGCCACCGGAGACGAGGGCGTCCGCGTAGTCTCCTTCCAGTTGGGACTTCCTCCCACACCAGTCTTACTGTTCGTTCGTCAGAATGTCTTCTGAGGTGTCCTGCCTATTGGAGTCTTCTGGACTTTATTTCTTTTATGATGTTGGCGTCTGGGTAAAGTTTTTCGAGCTCTTTGTTAGTTCTTATCCTATATTGTCCTGATGCTTCATCCAGCATAGAGCCAAAGATCTTCCTTAGGATTTTTCTTTCCCAAACACATAGACTCTCTTCGTTTGCCTTTGTTATCGTCCACGTTTCGCTTCCATACATCACAACGGGTCGTATGATTGTTTTATAGACCTCTATCTTTGTACGTCTTGTTAGTTGTTTCGATTTTATAAAGTTTTGGAGGGCAAAAAGACATCTGTTGCCGGCCTGGATCCTGTTGTTTATTTCTTGTGATCCGTTATTGTTTTCAGTTATCGTTTTTCCAAGATACTTGAATTCTCTAACGCGCTCAAAGTTAAAGTCATCGATGGTAATGTTCTGACCGATTCTGTTTCTGCTTTGGTTATTGCGGCTCATATACATATATTTCTTCTTGTTTTTGTTGATTTGGAGCCCCATCTTCTCTGCTTCCTTCTCGAACCTCACGAAAGACTCCTTCATCCTTAATCGTGTGTTTCCTATTAGATCGATATCGTCTGCAAATGCCAGTAGTAAGTTTGGTCCTTCTCGATGAAATACTGTATTCGGTTTTTCGATTCTTTCATTTCTGATTATGTGTTCCAGAGCTAAGTTGAAGAGTTGTTGTGAAAGTGCATCTCCCTGTTTTAGTCCATTGTTTATTTCAAATGTCTCCCAGTATTGTTGTCCAACTCTCACCTTACATCGTAACCGTTCCATAGAGATCCGTATCAACCTGACTAGTTTTTTTGGAAAGCCAAGTTCCTGCATCGCTGTCCACTGTCTGGCCCTGCATATTCTATCAAATGCTTATTTAAAATCTATGAACATCTGATGAAGCTCACGATCAAACTCCCAGCATTTTTCCATTATCTGTTTTATTGTGAATATCTGGTCAATGGTAGAGCGGCCTGGTCTAAATCCGCATTGATAATATCCAACGATTCCTTCTGTGTATGTTTTGGTTATTTCTAGCAAGATGTTTGCAAGGATTTTGTAGGTGGTGTTTAGGAGTGTTATTCCCCGGTAGTTAGTACATTGCTTTTTGTTTCCTTTTTTGTGTATTGGTACAATAACCCCCTCTTTCCATTCATCTGGCATTGTTTCTTCTCGCCAAATGTCTTGAATTAGCTTGTATATAGAACTGTACAACGCTTCTCGTCCATGTTTTAAGCACTCAGCGGGTATACCATCGCTACCTGGTGTCTTATTATTTTTAAGTTTTTTAATTACCTGTATTACTTCTTCGTATGTCGGGTATTGGTCTTCTATTATTAGTAATTATATCACTCATGCCGTCGAGAAATCGTAAACTAAGATGTGGACCACGGATAACCTGCGATATGAAGTAAACCAATTGATTATACACGCGAAGACAGTAAAGAGAATCCAACATCATGGATGTCGAGACGACATTAATATAATTAAATATCTGTGAGTAACCCCGATTGTTCTATAACCAATGAAGTGTATTTATCAATCCAATTAGCGTACGAGCTTTTCGGGTATTAGGCTGGGTGTACAGGAATTGACTATTTTTGAGCATTTTCCCTTAAGAAATCTCTTCGACAGCTTACGAAAAGTTGGAATAGGAATGTATAAACGGTTTTGCTCTAAGTCAAACTGTTTGGATGTCACAACTGTCCAAAATGTGAAAATTGCTAATTTTCTAACGTCAATAACTAAAAAGCATTTTAACTTATATATACACTAAATCTATTACCTATCGAAATTTTACTAACCATAGTTTTTCCATAATCGATCGATGCAGTTCCCGAAGGTCCCACCCTGTATAGCTATCAGAAAATGTAATTTAAAATATATTTTTAGTTTAATAAAGTTTACAATTTTAAAATTTTTAAAATAAAATTCTCGCTATTCAAATTCATACCTCTTATTTGACTATTTGAAGACAATTGTTTGTAAATATATGTATTTTATAATAAATATCTAATGTCTTCCTGTTTTATTCTAATTTGCGTTATAAATTAAAATCAAAAAGGGTAGTTTTACTCGTAATAGAGCCCCGCCGTAAAGATCTTTGTACGGTTCTGTACGTGACCGCTACTTGTACCTTTGTACTGCTCCGCACATAACGTGGTATGTCCCCGTGCAGATCCGGTAAATGTGCGTTCCTATATTAAGGCTCCCCCAAACCAACGCGGAAAATTCGCATTACCTGCGGAATTCCGTACCGCATACGATTCGCATTGAATTGTTTCCACTGTGGTAAGTATACAAGTTCAGACAAGTACGATTTTCGTCGTTCGGGTATGCGTTTTGTCTGCGTATTTATTCGTCCGGAATCTTAGTTCGCACTCGACAGCGTTTTTATCAGTTTCGCAGTGGTTTCGCATGTGAAAAAATTGAAAATGGAGAGAATTATTGAGTTGGTTCGAAAGTATCCTATTCTCTATGACCTTTCTCATGAAGATTATAAAAATGTAAGGAAAAAGGACAAGATTTGGACTAGAATAGGAGAAGAAATAGGCGAAAATGGTGAATAGTTTTACGATTTGTATTGGTTTATTTTTCTACATCTAAGACTAAAGAAAAGCAAAGGCCTAAACAATACTATATTTACTGCAAGAAGAGTCCATTATTTTCATCGTGAACAATCTATTCATAGTCCTGAATTAAAATACGTGGCAAATTTTTCTCGAACAGAAAATGCCAGTCTTGCAGCTCTCCTTGGGTCATTGTCCAAATTTTGAAATGCTCCAAGTTCAGGCTCTGGTGGATCTAAAAGTTCTATGAATCTATCATCACATCTTTTTGTCCTTAGAAAATTATGCAAAATACATGCAGTTTTCACAATGAGAATACTAGGATCAATTTTTGTTTCCATTGGTCTGTAGAATATACGCCATTTTTGTGCCAATATTCCGAAAGCGTTTTTTACTACTCTTCTCGCTTTACAGAGCCTCACATTATAATTTTCCTTGAAAATATCTGTTCTGCTTTGACTGTATGGAAAGGGCCTCAACAAGTATGGTTTTAGTGCAAAGGCTTCGTCTCCAATTAAGACATGGGGGGAAAGTTCATTCTGGCCTGGGAGATTTTTCGGCTCAGGTACACCCATCTGATTTGTTTCAAATCTTCTTCCCATGTTGGAAGCTTCGAATATTCCACCGTCGCTGTTTTTACCAAAACCGCCAATATCAACTGAAATGAATCTATAATCTGGGCCAACAATAGCCATTAATACTGTAGAAAACTTATTCAAATAACACCAATAATTAGATCCTGTTTTGTCTGGACACTTGATAGTAACATGCTTGCCATCGATGCTACCAATACAATTTGGGAATCGCCAGGTATTTCTAAAACCTTCTTCAGATTTTTTCCATATTTCTGGAGTTGGTTCGGGCAAGTAAATAAGTTGCAAATTTCTACATAAAGCTTCACAAACTTCTACAACTATGGCACTTACAGTCGAAAACCCGACTCTAAAACTATGGCCTATTGTATAAAATGTATCTCCGGTAGCCAGATACCTAAAAAAGAGTATTTTGTTTCAGGGGATGAGATTAAAAAAAAATGGAGGAATCTGCGCGATACGTACGCTAAGTACATAAGAACTAATAAAACTAGAACTGGACAAGCGGCAAGCGATAAAAAAAATGAATATGGGCAGATCATATGGAATCGTTCAAACCGTTCCTAAATTTTGCTAAGACTGCATCCAATGTCACAGATGTTGATACACAAGAATCTGAAGCATTCCCAAATATAGAATCACCCGAAAATATATTAACGGATGAAAATTCCGCAGTACAGAAACCAACGTGTAGTAAAAATCTACTAACAACTCAGACAGATGATTCCCAGAATAAGATTCAACCCTCCTCATCGAAACCTACTCGAAATGAAGCTCCTAGGGTTACTCTTTCAAATGAAACTCCTTCTACAGGCAGAACAAACAGAAAACGCAATTCTGAGCCATCCACATCTGTGAAAGATATGATCAGTTATTTTGAGAGCAAAAAGAGAGTAGTGCATGATGCTACCGATCAACTGTTTTTGGCTCATGCTTCTACGGTAAAATCTTTCTCTCCTAGAAGGCAAATTGAAACAAAAATGAAGATTGCGCAAGTTATCATGGAGCAGGAGTTGCTTCAATTGGAGATAAGTTCTTTGAATAGCCATCAATCTAGAGCTGAAAGTACAGACACCTATCAAAACCCCTCTTCCGTCGGAAGTATTTCGGTTGTATCCCTACCTTCACCAAATGACACTGCATTACCTAAACAATCGAATACTTTTGGGTTCTATGAAGTGAATTGTGAAAATAATTATGTTACACTACACAACTTGGCGCAGAGTTGCAACCAAGCAGCTTCTCATAATCCATCAGTTTCCAACTATGTCAATTCCTTTGACCCTTACAATACATAAAGTATATTTTAGAGTTATTTTGATCCTTATTCTCTTTTACTGTAGTAAATTAATGATATAAATAATGCCTGCAGTTTTTTTTTCATTTTCTTACCTTAATGTTATGGCCAACCGTTCTTCGGGAGAAATAGCTTCTCGGTAATTCGTGTCTGATTTTCTAATATCATTTTCTACAAGGTGCAACAGTTCATCGAAACAATCTATTGTCATTCTAAAATAAATGTAGCATCTTTTATCGTCTTTTCGTAATTGAGGCATCAGCGTGTGATATTCCCCACATTTCAGTCTTTCTAGATTGATATCATGAACCCATTTTCTTCTTTTCCTAAGATTAAATTCATAATATAGTCCACCTTGTTGTTTTAGGATAACTATAGATAATAATTTTACCTTGAATTGTCGTCCTCCATTGCTAACATTACAAGAGCTTCTTCTTCATCTGATGATGTATACATTTTTGTGAAGAATTGAGATCACTGAGTAGTATTCTTTGTTTTTCGTTGTCACCAACTCTTCTCAATACTAGACACATACGAGTATGACGCGAATATATTCGCTTCAATATGAAGTTCTTTACGAATTCCGTCAGGAATTCGACTGCGAACTTTCCGTCACGAATCCGCTGCGAATAATTCGCGTTGGTTTGGGGGAGCCTTTAACCGAACCACACTCTCAGTGCGATTTTCACTGTAGCTACGTCTTTTATTCTTTTTTTGCAGGAACTCAACGATTCTGTGATGATATCCAAGACATGATCGGATTTGCTCCCGGATATTATTGGAGATTCTGCTGGAAATTTGCAGCGCCGGTATTTCTGTTGTTTATTATTGTTTACGGGTTGCTGGGATATGAACCTCTCTCCTACGAGAACTACGTCTATCCTGGTTGGGCCAACGTCCTGGGTTGGGTAATTGCTGGATCTTCAGTCATCATGATTCCTGCGATTGGACTGTACAAGTTTATTGTTACGCCAGGATCTTGTTTAAAGGTAACTAGCTATATTAGCACTCTAACAGTATCATTTTTGCAATTGTTAACCGTATATACGTCACTAACAACAAAAAATAAAGAATGGAAAAACGAAATAAATCAAAACACTCTGTGTTTAGGTATAGAGAACTCTTATAAAAGTGGCACATATATTTTAAGGACAATTCAAAAAAGTCAATAAATATAGGGTGTTCTATCACTTTATCTTGAACGTCCCATTTCTCCGTTAACGCAAAACCAAGTCCACAGTTTGACACATCTGTTTGCAGGTAAAATGTTTTTGAAAAATCTGGGCATGCTAACACTGGAGCTGATGTGAGTTTTGATGTAAGCTTTTGAACACGTGTTCCTGTTATTGGTCCATTTCCATTTTACTCTCTTTTCAGGAGCCTGTTTAGTAGTCCTGCTATTGTAAAATAGTTTTCTATGAATCGGCGGAACTATGAAGTTATTCCTAGAAAACAGCAGAGCTGACGCATATTTTTCAGTATCGCAAGTTCGGTTATAGCACTGGTTTTCTTCGGATATTTCGGACTCTTTACTTGGAGAATCTTCAATATTACCACGATATCATATAAGTAGGGGAATGCGAACTCTCTATCGCGGCTTGTCTCTTCCATAGCTATTTGCAAATAACCTTGTTTTATGTCAGAATTTCCGATTCTGGTTAACGGAAAGCTTCCCTACCTGATAGATCGTTGCATTGTAAAAAGTCGATACAAAAGCTATACAGGTTGTCTTTTTTTCTAACTAGTACAACAGATGAACCCCAACCACTTTTGGAGGGTTCGATAGTTTGTTCTTGTAACATCTTGTCCACTTCTTGGTTGATGATTTGTAACATGCGATGTTGTGCCGTCTACACGGCTGCTTGATTAAGTCACATCTTTTCTTCAACTTACTTCGTGTTTAGTTGGTGGGTCCTGCGACTCTCGAATTTTTTTTGTTCTTTTCTTAGGATCTTTTTAAATCCGTACTTTGGGTAGTGCCCTTTAAAATTTTACAGGTTTCTTCTCGAAACTGCGCATGTTGTGTAGTCATATTTTTATGTAATTAATTATAAACTTATTCTTTTAAATAAAGTCATTTCCCAGATTTAGCCATACGGCTCACACTCCCTCTAAGGAGAAAATTCACTCATCCCAGATACCTACGTTATCAAAAGGATTGAGCTCTGGTGGAACTCTTTCCATGTTATCGAGCCCTAGGTGACTTGGTATGTTGGAGTATCCCCCAAAAATTTTCGTACACATCTGGACGTCGCGAGGAGTACAGCTTTCTGTATGGCCTTATAGAGATGTTCATTTAGACCCAGCTGTTTCATGTTCTCTAGGAGGTTTTTGGGAATAACACCAGTAGTAGATAGAATAATAGGTACTGTCTGGATACTTTCCATTCTCCATTGTCTCCTGATTTGTATTTCTAGATCTCTGTACTTGGCGATTTTTTCGTTGTATTTAACATGTAAATTATTGGTGTTGGGTATCGCCACATCAATAAGTGTTGTTTGCCTAGTAATTTTATTAACTAGTATGAGATCGGGTCTATAATGGGCCACTGGTTGGTCTGTAAGCACAGTGCGGTCCCAGTATAGCTTGTAGTTGTCATTTTCAAGCATTCTATCAGGGACGTATTGATAATAAAGAAGATGGTCGGTTTGGAGAAGTCCCAGTTTGTCAGCTAGTTCTTGGTGGATAATCTTTCCTACTGAGTCATGGCGTTCTTTATAATCAGTACCGACAAATGCCTGGCAGCCACCGGTAAGATGTTGGATGGTTTCTTGGGCTTGGCATCCATATCGGCATTTTTTCATTTTGGACTTGAGGATCTTTAACAATATATTTCAGGTAATTTTTAGTTGGAATAACCTGATCCTAAATGGGAAGTAGGAAACCCTCAGTCTTTCCTGATGTCAACCAATAGTTCGACGCTGTAATGTCGACATATTCTTGGCTGATCTCATTGATATGTCGCCCATTCAGAGGTTTACTCATCCAGGTGCGCATTTTTTCTTGCTGAGTCAGGTGGTTTATGCGCATTTCTTGTTCCCTCAGTTTAAGCGGCGTCGTATCATCTACTTCGCAAATTGCTCGATGTAAAGTAGATGTCTCAGCCTGTACCTGAAAATAAGTTCTAATAAACTCATATTATTATTAATATTATTATTATATCTCGATCGAACTTAAATTCGATAGAATTTTTGCTAAGAAATTCTACTCCGAGTATAGCGTCTTCTGTTAATCCGAACAGTATTATGAATGTTTCTTGGGTCTATGAATTATCGATCTCGCAGTCGATAGCTAATTTCTTATTTTCTTCCATCGATGAACCCTTTGCTTTCTAGAGAGTAATTGTACGTCTGTGCAATTTTGTCTTCAGCATAATTTTTAATAGTTCCTGTATCAATTAGCGCTTTGTAAGTTTTATGCCTGATTTTTAGTGATGCAAAAAAATGAAAGTCGTTCTTCGATGGTTGTATAACGCCGAGAACGAATGGAGTCGAGTGTTGCTCCACAGAATGGGACGACTCCTTATTTCTCCAGTGTGTTATTCGTTTTACTGACAGGTCATATAGCAGTCACTGCTATAATTGCCTTCTGATAATTGACATTTCTTGGGTTAGTACGATGGGTTAAGATTCTTTCGAAGGCTTTGGAATCTAACCGACTTTTTCGGCCTCGTTCTGTAATTCCTCTTTAGGTAAGCGGTATATCTACTACCTGTCGTGGCACCCGTTACTGAGTCGGTGTCTGGTATTGCCATTTCTATTTTTGCTCTATGCGAATTTGTGAAGGGTAACTTTTTTAGACAACAAACTCAGTAAAACTCAGATTTAATTTAAATAAAAATATGTTCTCAGATCAACTCTCTGGCAGAACTCGAATCTCTCGTGCGATGGCTGGACGATGGAATTCCCATCGTTACAATAAGAAAAATGACAACTTTAATATAACAAACTTTTTTAAAGCACTCTGTATAATTCACATTATTTAAATTGTAGTATTAACAGCCCTGTATATTCAAATGAAGAAAAAAGAAAAAAACTTTGAATATTAAGTCGTTTTCCGTACAGAAACCGACAGGTATAGTATACCCGAGTATAGATTGTCTACCCAGTATATATAAATATACATATATATATATATATATATATATATATATATATATATATATATAATAAAATAAAATAAAATAAATTGCTTGAACTCGATGCTCCAGGTATCTCGTTCGAGAAGAATCGCTCCTCCATTGCAAGTTCTTTATAACGTCCTCACGGGTTGCATCAATGTGAAGGAAATGACTTGTACTTGGACCTAACTCGTTAGCTCGCTTGCTTCTTTCAGTTACGAACCGCTGTTGGTCAGCTACTTTCGAGGTCAAACTAATGTCTTTGAACGACGCACTTTTTTCTTCTTCCTTACAGGCGAGCAATAATCATAAGAAGAGGTACCACTATCAATATTTACATGACTTTTTGATGAATATCCGAATGTTTCTTCATCTAACAAAATTTCGTTCATCATTTTTTCAAGTTTAAGTTGTTTTTTTATCATGTTTATTCGATTTAGACGCACAATTTATTACAGTTACTCAGACAAAAAAAAATATTCGTACCATGACGTTTAGAAGGCGCTTAGATTCCTGTAGACCAGTTTTTAAACAATTAAATATTTTAACTGTAATTTCGCTGTATATTTTTAGTTGTGTTGTTTGTTGTTTATGTAAAGTCACATAGATGCAATTTTATTTGCAGAAATGATGTTTTCTTAATGAGTGGTTACAATTTTCGTTACAGAAATGATTTGGTGACCCCTGTTCGTCACTTGACCGTTGTAGGCAAGGGTCCTTACCCAACATGCATTCGTTTATATAATAAATTACCTAATTATGTTAAAGAGTCAAATATTTATCTATTTAAGAGAACAGTTAAGGATTTACTTCTGGTAAACACTTTCTATTCGATAGAGAATACTTGCAGGCATCTTTTTAACAATTGTATGTTTTTGTGTATATTTTATGTTTTTAGGTTAACTGTATTTATGTACTTATAGTTTTTACTGAGCATAGATTGTATTTGACGCATTTCAATACTTGTAAAAGTCAGATGAAATAAAGAATATTGATTGATTGATTGATATTTATTTATTTATATATGTTACGGTTAAAACGCAAATATCGGTTATGGGTCTGAATGTTGCAGAGAATATTAATTTTGGGACCCCAAAAAAGATGCAAAAAAGTTTCCCCCGGATTTCCCCCTAAAACCCCCCTCGCGAGGGGTTAAAAATACAAAAAAAATCGATTTACCAAGAATCTGTACATTGTAGAAAAATAGTTTTTGAGTAAAAAATGTAGGTAAGGTGATTTTAAACAAAAATGTTTATAAGCAAGTAACAAATATGAGGCATTTTAAAGTTTCACAGGAAACGCCTACAAGAAGACGGTTTTGGGTGTAGTTTATAGCAAAAGTTTGGTTCTTTGAAAAAACGTACTAGTTTAATTGAAAAAAAAATTTTATTTATTTTAGATCGTTTGCTATGTGAAAGTTTAAATCCAGCGTTTTTTAAGCATACTTCAAATGCCTCACATTTGTTGCCAAAAATTAAAACCAAAATTTCATGCTATCAGTTTTAAAGGTTTGGCTCTAGTAATTGAAACTTCATAGTGACTAGTCAATAAAAGGGATATATTGTATTGATCTCGTGAGAATCATAAAAAATGACAAAAACCGAGCCACATTTATTTATTTAACATCTGTATAAAATCTGAGTTTATTTGCGGCAAAATACAAAAGCTGCATACGAAAGGTAAACTCTTTACCTTAAAAACGCATCTTAATTTTTATCGATAGGTCACTTGTATCAAAAGATATCGAATTTTAACCGTCTATCTGATACAAATTTTATTGAACATGCAAAATCGACGGTCGCTTCAAGCGTTCTTCCTAAGAGAACGGTTCATTCTACACAAAAAAATGTTTATAAACATATTTCTTTAAAATTATCTCAGCTACATTTTTTACTTGAAACATTTTTTTCTATGGCTTACAGATTCTTGGTAAATCGATTTTTCTTGTGTTTTTACCCTGCTGCGAGGTGTTTTAGAGGGAAGCCCGGAGGTAAAAGTGGTAAACTTGTTTGCATCTTTTTTGAGGTCCCAAAATTAAAATGCTTGACAAAATTCAGCCTGTTCGTATGATTTTTAGAGGTTCAGTGGCATTTTCGTCTCTGACGACTGGAGTATAATACTAGGCATACTACGCATAGTCGATAAAGGTACACATTTGTGAATATTTCGAGTTATTCTGAATGTATACGGTTAATAACATATTATCCTATTCGAATAAATAACCATTTCCAATTTGGAGTAAAAATTAATATGATTTTTATCGCTGTTACTTATATCAAGTTCTCAATGCTTAATTATATCTTTTGGACAATAATTTTCCAGTAGATTCTTAATAAAGAAAAGAAGGTAAATAAAATTTAAACGGAAGCAGTGTTATTTATACCAAAGTTTAAAATGTACTGCTTTATCCATTTGACTTTGGATATATCTAGAATGACCCGGATAAATCAGGAAGTTATCAATCTTCTTTGCCTTTTATCCAGCCAATTTGGACAAAACGTAAAGAATCCGGGTAAATCTAGTTTTACCCGGCTTTGCGATTTACCCGCAACATATAAATAATTTAAGTTTCTATGCGTAGTATAAACCTTATTAGGTACACATGAGAAATGCAACTTGGTACCAACATTTCTATTATTTATGTAACTTTGGTTTTAAAATAGGCAGAAAAACTCCCAAAACCAATCACTTACGGCGACCCAACCAGAATTACCACTTTTTGTTTTCAATCAAACCTCCACATTTTATACGTATTTTCCGTAATATTATCCTGAATAATCCTGAGAGGGTAGTCAGTTTAGTTTCCTTTGATATGGAAATAAACAAAGATCCGGAGCAGTAATATAGGTAATCGTTCGTGGGGATTAGGAATTGGGCAGCAAGGTCGGCTTTTGATAATAAGGATAGTGATTTCTAGTGGAGACTTACAGGGTAAAAGATAGGATGTTTCGATTAAAGTAGTGTTCTAAATAGTTTTTTTTTATCTTGAACTAGAAACAACTGAATTTTCATTAATGATTTTATGGCAGTAATTCGGTACAACAATTTGTTTAAAGTGAATTTTATTTAATAGAAATAAATCAGTGCAGTAGTCTCAGGTTAGTTTTCTATATAATATTTTATTTACTGTATTTACCTGTCATTTAAATATAGAAAGAATATATAAAATACCAACAAACATATATATAAACAAACATATATATATATATATATATATATATATATATATATATATATATATATATATATATATATATATATATATATATATATATATATATATATATATATAAATACCAACAAACATCCCCGCTTCTTGCCAATAATTTAGAAATAAACTCTGATATTAAGGAAAATATGGGAGAGAAAAAGTCAATAGATTTTTTTTAAATTTGTATAGACGAAACGTTACTCCTCTTTCGTGGTCGGCTATCGTTCCTACAATTGATTAAGAATACACAGCATAATTTTAGAGTAAAATTCTTTAAATTGTTTATAGAAGATTACTCACTTATATCTTTAAAATCTGTTGTGGGACCGAGAAAACTAAAAATGCAGTTAGTGTTCCAACTTCGTTTGTTTTAGTACTATGTGACAAGCTTCTTGACTGCTGTCGTATTGTATTTGTAGACAACTATTACACTAGTATTTAACTAGTGCATAAATTATTAGAAATAGAAGCACACCTTGTTGGTTCTTTATGAAGAAATCGAAAGTAAAATCCTAAAAATATTATTGAAAAAATCCTAGAAAGTGGTAGGTAGTTGACGAGAAAGGTACTCAGTAGTTGTAGAAGTAAAGTGATAAACCTAAGGTTTTGATGATGTCAACAAAACATACGAAAAGAATACTACCAATAACATCAAGAAATGGAACTGTAAAAGAAAAGCCAGAAGTTGTTATCGACTACTATTAAAATAAAAGTTTCATAGATTTATCCAACCAATTAAGGCTTATGCTCCTATTTTAGAAGATCCATAAAGTGGTATCGGTAAAAAGCCATTGAAATTCTTCTGGGGTTTAAGAATTGGTAAACATATTAACATTATATAAAAGTAACGGGCTCTAACATTAGCTTAAAATAGTTCAGAGAAGAAATAACAAAATATGTACTGCAAATAAACTCAAATGAAAGACCACCTTTTGAGGAAAAGTATGTTTTAAAAGAACTAGAAATCAAGAATCGTTGCAGATGCGTATTTTGCTATAAAAATTTGTCCGAAGAGTATTCGGACAACTTCTTATAGCAAAAAAAAGTGTTGCAATGTGACAAATTCTACTGTCTAACTTATTTCCAAATATCAACGCCTGTAGGGGAGAGTGGTACACATTGACACATAGTACACAATAAAACACTGTTAACTAAATTAAAATTGCCGCCACATTGCCACTAGCGCTGCAACGGATTCTCCATAATCCATTGCGTCCGCCGATAGTAGTTTGTTTTGATATACGAAGTAGTAGACATTATACGAAGTGTTTTATTGTCCTTTGTGCCTGGGATTTAAAAACTGGAGCGTTTATAAAAAGGTATATTGCCTATAGATAAACAGTTTAAGTTTTCGTATATAATATGTCGTTATAATACTTGTGATGAATGACTTTTAACCTATAAATATCGTTGCCAATAATTGCCAGGTTTTACGTTTACATCCAACTGAAACTTTAAGTAGTATATAGTAGTGGTACACAATGACACATGTTTCATTGTGTACCATACTGAATCATTCTATACCAATGACATTCTATTGCAGGTGTACCATGGTAAGGAGAAAGAAAAAAAGATCAAGAGTCAAATTTACAAGTGAACAAATGGCCACAGCAGTAACAGAGGTTTAAAAAAATGGAACTGTAATTCGCGTTGCGGCAGATATGTTTGGCACAAATTTTAGCCGTTTAAGGCAATATGTTCTAAAATAAAAAATAATCCAAATGTAAAAATAGAGAAAAAATAATGTTGTTAGATTAGTATTAAACACGGGGCATGTGATTATATCAAGAACTGTAGCAAAATGGCTTTTGGGTTGAATACTCTAAAAGTCAGAAAATTGGCATATAAAATGACTGCTAAAAACAATATCACTATTCCAGAATCTTGGAAGATCAACAAATGTGCAAGCAAAGATTGGTTAAGGGAATTTATAAAAAGGAATTCATCATTAAGCCTCAGAAGGTCAGAAGGATGTTCACTGTCAAGGCCTACTTCATTTACGAAACCAAATGTTGACCAATTTTGCTTAAATTTGGCATCTACAATTTAGACGAAACTGCTACTACGACTGTCAAACGACCACATAACGTTGTGGCACAAAAATGTGTTAAACAGCTGAACCAGTTCACAAGTACCTAAAGAGGATTACTCGCTTCTACTTGTGCAATAATTCGAGCAAATGGAACATTTCTACCTCCGGTCATTGTTTTTCCTCGTGAAAAATTTAATATGATTATGCTAAATGGTACTCGACCAGAAACATCAGTACTAACTAATCCAAGTGGATGGATGACCGCTGATCTATTCATGCAAGTATTACATCATTTTATTAAGCATTTTGGTGCTAGAAAAGAAAACCCGTGTTTATTAATATATGACAATCAAGAATCCCATATGTCTCTGAAAATAGCAGAAAAAGCCAAAGCTAATGGCATAATAATTTAACCTTGCCCCCACATACAAGCAATACGATACACAATTTGAACAAATCAGTTTTTTTTCCTTCACAAACTATTTAAAAACTTTAAAACTATTACAATAGTGCGATTAATTCATTGCTTCTTAACCGCTTCGGCGTTCCTATGACACTGTACCAAACAGCAGAATGTGCTTATATTGTACCCTCCAAATCAATGACACCTGAAAATATTACGAACGGCTTCAAATTTACGGGTATCTACCCTTTTAATAAACATATTTTTAGTGAAACTGATTTTCTATTATCGTCGGTTACTGACAGACAGATTGATGATTTTGAAAACTATGACGGATAAAAAGCTATGGTTGTACTAATTGATTCTATCAATCACGAAGAAAATTCATCTGTATATTTATCTTCAATTAATATAGCAAATACTTCATCTAATACAACCCAAGAATCTGCACCGAACTCAACTCTTAAAATGCCTTCGACATCAAAAAGTCCTTGTATTACCCCATTCGGCATAAGGGGTCCTAAGGCCGCACCCAGAAAAAGACAGAAATTAAGGATAGTGTCATTTAAACTAGTACACCAGAAATGAAAGACCTTTCTTATAAAAAGGAAGGTAAGAAAATCCCCACAACAGTAGCAGTCAAGAAAGTAAAACGAAATATTTGAAAGCCTTAAGCACAAAAGACTGTAAAAAGGACCCTCCCAGAAAAAGACCAAGCCAGATGAAAGTGATTCAAAAACGGATTCCGGAAGTTTAGAGTTGGTAAACTCTTCAGATGATGAATTGAGTTCTCCTATGATGCAGGAGGTTAGACGTCACAGATGTCATAAAGCGTATAGCATGGCTAAGGTGGAACTGGGCGGGCCATGTGGCCAGAATAAATAACGGGTGGTGGACCCAAAAAATTACGATTTAGCGACTATGAGCTGACAGAAAAAGCAGAAGTAGACCACCTACACGATAGACAGACGACATCAAAAGAATTGCTGAGACTGGCTGCAAGAATCTCAAGACCGACAGAACTGGCAGAAATTAGGGGAGGCATATATCCAACTTTGGATGCAAAAGGCTGTGTGATGATGATGATGAAGCGGGAACAAAAGGATGACTTAGAATCCTACGCAATTGCTGAAAATACTGAAATTTTAAAAGACTCTTTTGTCTTACTGAAATTTGAGAAGAACATCCATTATGTAGTCAAAATTTTGGAAATTGTGAGCTCTCATGAATTTAAATTGTTATATTTGGGAAGAAGTACGAAACTTTTAATTCATTTTACTTTACAGATGTTCCTGATATACATATGGGTTTGAAATCTGATTTTGTTATGTTATTGTGAGCACCTATATATACAGAAAACAAGCGACTGTCTTGCTATTGGTTAAACATTAACTCATTTAAAAAATGGAAGGACGAAGGACCACCAGCCAAGGACTGGAATGAAAAACTGCTATTTGGTACAGTGTCATAAAAACGCCAGGGTGGTTATGAAGCCATGAATCAATCGTACTTGTATTCAGTATATAGTACTCAATTGTAATTGTTTTTGCAGGAAAAAAACTGATTTGTCCCAAGGCTGTATCTTAATAAAGATTAAACACTAACTTATATTTAATATTAAGATTAAATAGCAATTTCTGGTAGCTGTCCGAAAACACTGTGATATGGGATATTTCACTTCACTTTTAACTGAGGCTATTTTCACTATTATATATAATTACAAGTAGAATTGCTTAGCGGAATGTCGTTTCTATGTTCAAAGCGAACTACTGGCAACACTGCTGGTTTGAATACATGAAGTGTTTACATGAAAATATTAACTGCGATTTTAGGAAACACTGGTTACTATGAATGATTGGCTTAATAATATTTATGAAGAATAATGCGATGCGAACTACTTTGTTGCAAATATAATACATTAATAAACGAAGCGAGTATTTTGCGAGCTAGCGATTTCAGCTTACGAGATTTTGCGACCGACTTCTGTGATGGCTTTTTCTCAACTGGTTCTGATAATATCCAAATTATATAGGCAGGTAGCGGCGGGCGCTGACCTTAAGAAGTATCGTTAAATATCTTTATCGAGTGGAATGTAATTTCACCAGCTATTATGGATTTGCTTTGGAGTTTAACAATTTTATTGTACGGTAACTTGAAGAAATAATAAATATTTTTTGTATTTAATCATTGATTTTAACACGTTTCATTGTGTACTACCCTATGTTTCAAACTGTACCATCGGTGGTACAATTGAAACAAATTCAGTATTGCATATTTTTGAAAATTTCCAAGTTACTATTTTTAATTTACATATATAGGTTAGGTTAGGTTAATATCTATCAAATTTTATACACAGATATACACAGATAACAGAACTCTAAACGTATATTTCCCAAAAAATGTTGTCATTGTGTACTAGTCTCCTACTCTATAGGCGTTTTATGTAACTAATGTCTGTATGTATAT
Source organism: Diabrotica undecimpunctata (assembly GCF_040954645.1). Lineage (NCBI taxonomy): Eukaryota > Metazoa > Arthropoda > Insecta > Coleoptera > Chrysomelidae > Diabrotica > Diabrotica undecimpunctata. The sequence goes on along the minus strand of NC_092807.1, from coordinate 105,322,862 downwards.
TACTTTATATTTAACACACTAGCCAGTCACTCTATTGCTGTAAAAGAGCAAAAATCAACAACCAAAGTATTAGGCAATATCGAGTATGTTTTATTATTTGCAGGGTCGTGCTAATCAGCAATACTTGTTTATATGGAGTCACTAACTTCAAATTACCATACATCATTAGATTAATAAATCACAAATTAGATGTTCTAACTACAAAACATTTTTTACAGAGGCTGAAAATACTAACAACACCATGGCGTGATACGCAAAGGGGCGCCCAAGTCAACGGAGTGGTACAATCAGAGAGTCAGCAGGTTCGTTTGTCGACGCCTGAAGTTCCCAACCAGGCGCCGGTCGAGGTGTGAGATAAAAGAATTACTAAATTTAAGGAATATTACGTTTAGAGTTATTTTTTCTTTGGACATCATAATAGGCTTGGGTGTACAATTAGTTTGAACGAAGTCTGGTATGGGTTTAGTTTCTAGTTTTAGATAGAATTTATAACTTAAGATAGAAATCAAATATAAAACAACATATTTTAGTACTAAATAGTGACATTTACCGTAAAGGTCTGCACTTACTTAAGCTAGTAGCACTAGGAACGATTATTATTAACAATTGATTTAGCGCTTAACACCATGTTTTATTATTCTAGTGTGTTATGCTTTGTCTTAATCAATATATCAGTGTCATAGTATTACAAGAATCATAAACACATAGATCACTCTGTCATAAGCAAAAACTTGTCGGTTCAAAGCTTAATGAGCTTATTACGTTCGTTTTATTGTGAGTGGAATAATAGGTACCTACTTGGACCTAGTCACAGTACAGCATGATGTTTTTCAAACGTAGCAGTGTAGACTGGATCTGTAACTGTAAGTTGTAAATCGTTTGCGAATCGAATAGACCAATGGATATGATGGGAGGTAGGATCTCATGTCTCAGTGTCATTTTATTCAGTGTTAAACAGTATAATAAAATTTTATTATATTTATAACAACTTAGCATGGCATAACATTAACAAATTCCTGTTTAATTTTATTTTTTATTTCTATATTATCCAAGTTAAGTTTCATGGTTTTTCGTTTTTGTCATTTAATATCTGCCACAAGAGTCCCATGGACTTAAACAATGACAAACGCAAAAGTTACTAGAAGAATAGGGAATGAAGCTGAAATAATATTGACTATAAAAAGAAGAAAACTTGAGTACTTAAGCCATGTTATTAGAGGGCAAAGATACTCATTATTGCAGCTTATTATGCAAGGCGAAATTAGAGGAAAGCGAAATGTGAGAAGACGAAGAATATCATGGCTTAAGAACTTAAGGGAATGGTTTGAATTCAATAGTGCGGAATTATTTAGAGCGGCAGTTAACAGAGTCAGCATAGCAATGATGATTTCCAACCTTTGATAGAAGATGGAACTTAAAAAACAAGATAAGAGATTAATAATCCAATTAATCCAATATCATCATCATTGCCATTAAAGCCCTTTATAAGCCAAATACTTAATTGAAACATTCTCCCTTTTATTTTATCACTAGTAATTCTTCTTCATCCTTTAACTTCAACGGTCAATCCAATCTAGTATCAGCTCCTGAAAATGTCACAACTCTTTTGACAGCATTCTAGACTAGCATTCAAATCCTTGAGAGCTTCCTCAAAGATTTCTCTCCAGTCGTCCCTATCCATCGCCTTCCTCCACCAAGCACGTATTCCCATATGTCTCATGTCTTTAGAAACGTTTCTTTAAAAGTATGTAATCTGTTTCATTCATTAAAATATTATTGGCAAGGGGATTATTGCCAACATTAAATAGGGCTTTGCAAGTATATAGGGCAGTTTGTATCAAGGTGGATTGGGCAGGTTTTACCAGGTATATATTATTTACCAGGTATTTGTTTTGAACTTTTCACTTCACACTATTCCAACAATTTATATTCTTGTTCTGTCTACTTCATTATTAGAGCAATAATGTAATAATGTCATTATCGGTTTTTTCACAAATTCCTGACTCTCGTCGTCTCACTTTACTGATTTCTAGGCGATACATTTTTATTATTTTCATTTATATTTGTAAATCACAGAATGGAAAAGAAAAGTATTTTTGAAATGCGAAAAATTTATTTCCTAGCTGATTTCTTTCAGTTTACAAAGCCATCCTCAGAGCCATCCTACAAACTTTACTTTGATGAGATCCCATTTGGTGGAAAAATCTTTCTTAAGTAATGGTGCTTTGATAACTTAACGTAAGTGAAAAATAGTAAAGTTTAAATTAGTAACTTACATTAGTAAAAAAACTTACAGAGAAGTAAAGACTTCTGGTGTATAATGATAGATTTTATTAAAAGTAATAATAGGATTACAATATTTCAATACATTTTCGGTAAAGTCAGACCATCATCAGTGAACATTTAAAAGTAGTTGAAACTAGCTACGTAAATAGGTGTAAAAACCTTTGAATTACATCACAATTATGATTATTAGTAATGATATAATGATTGTAGGTCGATGTTATAAGATTTTACATAAAAAAATCAAAAAGTTAACCCTAAACGTTTTCACATGTTTAGGGTCTGAGAGGACTCTTGGTAATATGTTTCTATAATTAGAAAGAGTTTGTAGTTGACGTGTTGATATTATGATTATTTTCATGTAAAATTGTGGCAATATTTAATAGATTGGTTTTTTATGGTCCGTTGACTATCCATCCGCATTTGGGGCCGATTTCTCAACCCCAGGACAAAAAACTATCCTACCACTTTTCAATCGATTGCATATTCTGGCAATCGAAGAGATCTGAAAAAAATAAGAAATGCGCATAGAAGGATAAAAAATCTGAAGAAATACCTGCAGAACTGCTAAAACACGCCCTTTTTGCCTGAATAAAAAATTAAACCATACATTTAACACATGCTTATTTCATGGAAAAATATCGAAGGAATGAAAACGAGCTACTTAAGCTCACTACATAAAAAGGGAAGCAAAAAGGCCCCAATAATTACAGGGGAATTACCCTAAATCATATTGTAAGGTAAAGTACGGGGCAAAAGATCAGTTGGAAGACACCGGAACTCGTGACTGAAAGACCTAACGAGATGATTTGACCGCTCATCTACAGAAATCTTTCGTGCAGCAATTTCCAAGGCTACAATTGCGATTTGGATAGGGTCTTTGAAAGGAGACGGCGTAATAAGAAGAAGAATTATAGGGAAATATGCATCGCAAAATAGAAGGCCGTAAAGGCGTAGGAAGAAAACAGGTTACTTGGTTAAAAAACATTCCTGAATGGACTCAGATATCAAATGCAAAACAATTATTCCATATTGCAGAAGATCGAGAAGCCTTCGCAATGGTGATCGCCAACGTCGGATAATTCTGATATGGCACGTGAAGAACAAAAAGCGTTGCACCTTCTATGGTTAGGTTGTATAGTAAAATCATTAAAACAAGGATGGAGGAATAGCTGAGGATTTCAGAAGAACAGAGTGTTTTCGTCCCGGATGCTCATGTACTGATAATATATTTTCTACAAAGCAGGTCAAAGAAAACCCAATAGCATTCAAAGCTGAGTTGCACATTGTATTCCTGGACCTCCAAAAGGCCTGTAATAGTGCCCCAGTCAACAACCTGTAGAAAGCAATGAAAAATCGCGGAGTAGATAACATCTACTCAAATGCCGTAAAAACATTTTACGAAGACAGTGAATGTAGAATGAAAGTCGGATAAAACTACTCAGAACCGTTTAAAGTCGGTAAAGGGCTTCGACAAAGTTGCTGCCTATCACGAACCTTATTTGAACTTTGTATATATGAAACACCAAAAAATTGCAACAAGAAATGTAGACAGATTATAGTAAAAATTGACGACAACTATATCCCTAGTCGTTTGTTTGCAGATGATGAAATAATTTTAGCAGAAGGCAAAGACGGCATCGTTTATATGATAAAAATCTGGAAAAAGAATTTGTAAGCTGGGGTCTGAAAATTAATTATGATAAAATGCAAAACATGGTCATTGGAAACACCGCATAACTCCTGCAGATAAACAACTCAATAAAACAAATTAATGAATATAGATACTTGGGGGTAATTTAAATAAATACAAGATAAGATGAAACGGATATAATGAATAAAATAAATAAAGTAAAAATGATAACACGACAATTACACTCGATTCTATGGAGCGACGATATTGCAAGAAAAAACTAAACACCAAATTCTCAAAACAATGGTGAAAAGCTGCGTTACACTTTATATGTCAGAGACGTGGGTGAAAAATAAAAGAAGGAGACACTAAATAAAATAGAACAACAAAATTACGCTGATGTGAACATACGCGAAGGATGGTCGAGACAAGAATACCGCTAAGAACTGGAAAATTTAAACCAAACAGAAGGATGAAAAGAGGAACGGACAAACAAAAACAGCAAAAAAAAAGAGACCTTACTGCAGAAAAAATAAATGACAAAAAAAATGGCAATTGAAAAACAGCAAATAGAATATCTTAAACTTAAAATAGTAAATTAATTACTATTTAAATGGAAATAAGCCACAATTAAAGGTTAAAATACGTTTATTGACGTTTCAATTTCCACTTCGGAAATCGGAGAAGATTTCCGAAGTGTAAATTGAAACGTCAATAAACGTATTTTAATCTTTAATTGTGGTTTATTCCCATTTAAATAGTAATTAATTTAAAATGCCACAAGAAAATAGCTTTAGAACAATATTAAAATAGTAAAACGCCAACAACCGACTAACCGAATAAACACTGACTGTATTCAAACTAATAGTCTTGAAATTACACAAGAGATAAAAAAGAAGTTCGAAAAATCGAAAGAAACACATAACGTCGAAGACCACTGGAATCATGTCAAAAGCATTATGCAAGAAGCAACTAAACAGTATAAAACTATTAATAATCGCAAACAACAATGGATGACTGATGAAATATTGGGACTAATGGAAAGCAGGCGAAAACAGAAAAATAAAAACACTGAAGAATACAATAAAATTCATAAAGAAATGTCTTGAAATAGAAGAACTGCAGAAAAAGAATGGCACGTTTAATATGTACAAAAAGGTGAAAGAAATAACTGGAACATATAGATCAACTGCAAGTAGTATACTTGATAAACAAGAAAATATTATAGTCAATGAACAAGACAGATTAGAGAGGTGGAAAGAATATATTAAGGAGCTGTTTGAGGACGATCGACTGGTCCAAACATAACACTAGATGAACTGGAAAGAGCTATAAAGCTATCAAAGAATAGGAAAGCAACCGGTCCAGATGAAATTCCAAGCGAAATAATCAAACTGCTCGACGATAAGGGCAAACATTCTTTTTTAAGCCTCTTTAATAAAATATACGAAACAGGACATATACCAACAGACCGGCTACTGTCAACATTTGTAATGATACAAAAAAAAAATAAATGCCAAACAGTGTGGCCATCATCGCACTATCAGTCTGATGAGTCATGTACTGAAAATTTTCCTAAGAATACTGCACTCGAGAATTTACAACAAAATAGAAGAACAAAAAAGTGAAACACAATTTGGTTTCAGAGAAGCACTCTTCAGTTTGTAGGTCATGGTTCAAAGATGTAGGGATATAGAACAATCAGTATATATGTGTTTTATCGACTTCGAAAAGGCCTTTGACCGAGTAAACCATGACAAACTTATAGGTGTCTTGCAACAGGTGGGAATTAATGACCGAGAACTCCGTATTATCAAAAATTTGTATTGGCATCAATGTGCAAACATACGAGCTGGACACAACACGAAGGAAGCAGTGGAAATACGACGTGGAGTGAGGCAAGGATGGATTCTATCGCCTCTACTTTTTAATATCTACTCCAAATTTATTTTCAAAGAAGCCTTAGTTGAATATACAGGCATTAAAATCAACGGAACAATCTCAGATATGTAGAGAACACTGTACTTATTGCCTCCAATGAAGAAGACCTGCAACGACTTATAAACAGGGTAACCGAAGCATGTGATGAATATGGGCTAAAACTTAATACTTCTAACACAAAACTTAACGAACATCAGAGCATATGGAATAGAGTTAGAAAGAGTCCACAATATTACCTACTTGGGTGCAAACGTTAACAATAACTGGGATATAAATAAAGAAATAGGAATACGCATTGAAAAAACCAGAGCCGCCTTCTATAAATTAAAGAAAATTCTAATTAATAGAGATATTACGTTAAACCTTAAAATCAGATTAATACGCTGCTACATATTCTCCACATTGCTGTATGGTATGGAGAGCTGGACCCTTACAGAGATATTAATGAAAAAATTAGAGGCCTTTGACATGTGGATTTATCGACTAGTATTGCGGATAAGTTGGGTTGATCGAATAAGAAATGAAATAGTTTTACATCGAATGAAAAAGAGCACAGAAATAACAAAAACGATAAAAATTCGAAAGTTACAATATTTCGGTCATGTTATGAGACATCCAGAGAGGTATAACCTTCTACACGTCATACTACAGGATAAGATCGCCGGAAGGAGAGGCCCAGGCCGAAGAAGGACATCCTGGCTCCGAAATCTCTGAGAATGGTATCAACAGACCACTACTAATTTATTTAGAGCCGCCATAAACAGAGGTATTATTACCAATATGATCGCCAACGTTCGATAATCGGACAGGGTACTGAAAGAAGAAAGAAGAAAAACAGAATATGCTGTGTAAACCCATGTAAGTAAATAGATGATAAAACATTGACGAAGAGAGAATAACAGAGTTAAATTATATGATAATCATGGTAAACTGTGTGATTTTATAGAAAAATGTCGCTGGAACGGTTTGAAGGGCTGAATACGTTAGAAAAACTTTTGACTTTTATACCAGCGTGACGATAAACAATGAAAATCTTACAATTCTGATCGGCTTACAGCTAACGAGAATGTTTTGTAGACAACAACTTTGATTAGTTACATTAGAAGCATTAGAGATTGGAGCTCACCAATATGATGTTAATTTAACGAGCATACTTATTGTACAACAAAATTTTTGAATTCTACAGACAAGAAATTAAAATTAATGGCATCGCATTTTTCTTTAAGCCATTGTTTTGGATATAACTTTATAAACAGATTAAATTATGAAGTTCGAATGAATGTAAGGGTTTTTGTTTTATTTTATTTATTTTTAATTTAGATAATTCTTTATAAATTATTTTATTTGAATAAAGTCCAGGTACGTTCTTATAAGCTTCTACTTAGGGTAAGTAATGTCTTTTACGTTAAGTAAATATAATAATATATTGAATGTGGTACTATCGCATTCCAGTTTAGGATTAGATTTTAGTAAATTTTGTAACTGAGAATATAGGTTAGAGTTTAGCCAGTATATGTAGATGTTTGTAATTATATATAAATCTGTTAAGGATAAAAATATATTTGACAAAAGCCCCCGTACATGCAACCAACAGTGATCTATATATTTGGTATAGTCTGATGATTAGAAGGTTATTCGTTTCTTCCATATTAATATTTTTATTTCTTTGTATAGTATTTTGTGCAATATTCAATTAAAAAATGTTCAAAAATGTTAAAATTATGAGGGGGGATATTCAGAGAACAAATCTATGTGTAGTATGAGATATTACAAAAGACTTTCATCTAGGGATTCATTAATTTTTTAGTGGAAATATTTTTAAATAAAAATCAAAACGTCAAACGGAAAACTTTAACGAAAGTTCAAGCTGAATACAGCCGCACATGTCAACCATGGAAAAAAAATCCGTTTGGCAGTGTTGGGATGTTTTATAATGCATATGTTGTATGCTTTAAATATAAAGAGAAAATATACAGAATATACAGAATACGAAATAAGTTGCGTTGTGACAAATAATAGTACGCATATAAAACACCAAAAGATGAAATAATAGGACCGAATGGAAAGGAAACTAAGAACAAAAGAGAAAGGTTAGCGAAAAGACAAAAGAAATGTAAAGACAACAGAAATATAGAGACGTAAAATATTAATAAATTAAAAGAAAAGGAAAATAAACAACAGACTGAAGTTGCTAGTTATGAAGCAAACAGAACGTTAGAAAATTGTAAAGTACCTATATATTTTAGCAAAGAATTATACAGGTACTCCAAATTGATTCCAGATTCTTATTTCACATAAAGATAATGTTAACGAGGAAATTGAAGAAGCTCATGACTTTGCTTTGATCGACAGTATTGAAGCAGATCTTAGGAGAGTTTAAGGAATGAGCTAGTGAGTGGTTGACGATTGATCAGCTTGGAGAAAATTAGTCTAAGACACTCTTACTCTACATCGACTATGGCACCACAAAGTAGCCATATTACTTATTTTTGACAAAAGACCTCTAATAATATTTATATGAACATTATTTGGATATTTTTAGTTGACTCTAGTTATTTCGTGGAATAAAAATATAAATAATAACGAAGTTACAAATAAAAATATTATCATCGGGCAATAACCAATAACATGAATTGTTTGTACTATTTATAGTAAAAATTTGTAAAAATTAAGAAATTTGAGCTGTCTAAATTAGTGGACTCATTGATTTAGGCTCTCTGTTAATATACCTGAAGAAATCATCTATAATAAACTGAAATAAATGACCTTCAGGTATATTTCAAACAGATTATTTTTAAACGATTGTTGAGTAGCCTTGAGTGGAGAAGTATAAATACAACAATATTCTGGAAGCAATGAAAACAAGTCAGTTGATTTTTTTGAATTATTTTCTTTTTCTCGATCTTGTTTCTTTGTTATCTGTAATACCGATCCTAGGTACTTAAAACTATTACTTTTCACAATCATTTCACCATATATAGTTATCATTTTATTTATAGTAGTGCCTCAAGCTTTACATGCCTTAAATTCCAAAAGCTATTTAAAATCTAGTAAGAAACTACCCAGTATAAGAGATAATCATAGCAATAATATATTTTGGTACAAAATATGTGCCATAACTACAAAATATAACGAAGAAATTTTACAGAAGGCTGTACCAAATCATCAAACTTATCGAAAACAAATTATTATCCAAAACAATCACAGAAAATTATTACATATAACAAAAAACTGTGTAATGAAATAATTCTTCAGTAACAGTAATCCGTTAATTCAATTAGAATTTTGTACAAAATATAACGAAGAACCACGGTAAGAGAGAAATGGTACAATATTTTGTAAATTTGTAAATTTGTAGAGAACATATTGGAGATACGGATTTATGATAAGTACCTCTTATAGAAACTGATTCTTATTCGTATATCTTTGTATTAATTGCAGTTGTTAAATTTAAATAGTTTACTTTCTAATCCGATTTGTTCATGCTTCACAATCCTTTGTCAATTGTTCCATTTCTTATTTTTGCCCCTGGTTCTTCTATTCTATTTCTTCAGTTTGTCTTGATCTATATTTGCTTCTTCTGTCTTTTATTTTATCTCCTATCACCTTCTTTACTTATTTCTACGATATATCCAAACCATTCAAGTTGTTTCATTATCATCAGAAGAATCAAAAAGGCTATATCTTTGCAAAGAGCAGCATATAACGCCAGAAGCATCTTATCAGAAGAAAGATTTATAGAAATAGAAATAGAAATAGAAATAGAAAGTGGGGAGAACTAACTTTAAAGTTAGAAAAAGAGGGGAACTTTTTAACATCTCTAAGTCAGGTCACCTTTTTTACCACATTGGAAACGAAGATACCTCCGTGAGCGGTATTGGATTCTTTATCCACAAAATACATAAAGTACAACATAACATCCGTCAAAGAAATTTTAAGTAGAGTTGCTTATTTAATCTTAAAACTCAACAAAAGTTATAGTATAAACATTATTCAGATTTGCGTCACAACCTCATCTCATTCAGAAGAGGAATTTGAGGAGTTTTACGACGAAATATCAATAGTGCTAAACGAAACACCTATACAATATGTTGTAATATGTGGTGATTTTATTGCTAAAATTGACAGCAGAACATGTGTTGAAGAGACATCTATAGAAAAATTCCGGTTAGACCAACGTAACGAAAGAGGGGAAACCCTTGTTGGTTTTCTTCTTCAGAATAACTTATTCCAAATGAACAGTTTCTTCCACAAAAAAAAAACAAAAGAAGGTAGAATTAGCAAAGCCCGGATAGCAAAACCAAAAACAAAATATACTATATAATTGGCAACAAAAGAGAAATCGTCTAAGATGTGACTGACCTAAACAAATTTTATACAGGTAGTGATCATCGAATGGTACGCGCTAAAGTTAAAATATATCTAGACAAGGAAAGGCATGGACTATTGAGAAAAAATTAAATACATACATGGACACAATCCAGTAAGTTAAAATACACCAACAAGATATCGAGACCAAATGAAAAACAAGTACAAGGACACCTCCTACTGAAGACATAAATGTTCCCAATTATTGCATTATACAAGCTATCCAAGAAAGCCAAAAGAAACATTGTCCAAAAATAAAGAATCAAGAGAAACTCAGCAGTGAAACCAAAATCCTAATAAAACAAAGAAAAGATATTAAAGAGAATATAAACACAAGTAAAGAAGAAATAAGGAAGAAAAATCAAGAAGTACTTAAAGCAATCAGAAAAGATTTGAGAAAATATAATAACGAAAAAATCCAACAAACGATACAGGCAAATAAAAGCTTGAATGTACTTTAAAAGAAATTAAAAACTGAAGAGTCAAATAATCAAATTAAAAAACAAACAGGGTGAAATAATAACCAATAGGACTGAGTTGTTAAAAGTTGTACAAGATTTCTATTAAGCTGGAAAAATAGCACATGGATAGGCAGCATATGGAGGTCGTATTTAAAGTCGGCAACATACCGATTAATCTGAAGCGGAAAGTCTTCGATCAGTGTGTTCTGCCAGTAATGACCTACGGTGTGGAAACACTGTCCCTGACAAAAAACAATGCTTTAAAATTAAGAGTAGCATAAAGAAAGATGAAGCGTTCAATGATAGGAGTAACAATAAAAGACAAGATCGCAAGTGAAGACCTACGAAAAACAACCAGAGTTACAGATACTATGGAGAAAGCTTGTAGATTGAAATGGGGCCAAGTCGCAAAGATGAAGGATGGAAGGTGGACTAATTAACTGGAGACCAAGGACAGATAAATGAAACAGAGGAAAACCATCTACTTGACAATATGATATGCGAAAGATAACGAAAAATTTGGTCCTTACTGCACAAGACCGTGCAGTCTGGATACACACAGGGGTTGCGTATATCTTACGGTGGACTTAAAAACAGTAGTCTCTGACTGACTAAAATGATTTGAATCATTTTCCATCTACTCCTGAATGTAAGTCTCTCCTAATTGCTTCCATCTTTCTTTATCTTGCGCAAATCTAATCCACTGCTTGCCTGTCACTACTACTAATCTCTTTTGAGGTTTCCTTATGCTTCTTTTCGTTCCCGTTGATCTCCATTCTAGGATATCCCTGATCTTCGTTCTAAGCCTTATCTCGGTGTATCGAATGTCTGTTAGTGATATTCCAAGCTTATTTCGTTCCATTGTCTTTTGCGTTGTTTCTATTTTTTTAGCAGATTTTCTGCTAAGGGCTACGATCTTAACTCGTAGATACAAACTGGTAATATGCATATGTTATAAATCTTTCTTTTTTAAATTATAAGTATGATTTTCCAAGATATAAATATGCTAGTTTATCGACGGATGCCCGTACCAGTTGCGTTCTTCTTTTAATTTTATCATTCTGATTTGGTTTTCCCAATTTGATGACATGTCCCAAGTATACATAATGTTTAATATTTTCTATGGTATGGTTTTGTATTATTATATTTGTCTGGTCCCACTCATTATTTTTATTTTGGTTATTTTACAATTTAGTTTTTAGTACGGAAGCTTTTTCCAATTTGGAAGTCCAAAAAGTTAAATAAAGTATTTTGGTATACTCCATATACAATCTTATACAGATTGAACGAATTTAAAACGGAACATACGAAATCAATGTATTTCGGCTCAACTCCGCTCTAGGTGGTTGGCCAACAAAAGGTTGTCAAATAATTATATTATAAAAATCCAATACTTCAGCGGGCTGCTGGATTCTGAATTCATTCAAGAACAAGTCAAAACTCCACCCAAATAGGTTGCCTAGAATCACTGAAAAAACTAGACTACACAAGCAGTTATTATGCTGTCAAACCACTTATCGCTTCCTTATAGTCCAAGAGATAGAGCCGAAATTTTGAACTGATCAGTAATATGACATTTCTATATTGGAATATATTCATTGTAACTGGGTTGAGACTTTGCCTTACAGGCGGACGACCCTCGTGGTACAGGGGGTGGCTATACAGGGATGAAGTTGTAATTTTTTTCGGAAAAATTAACGATCGATAATATGGCTGAAAATTTGCCCAGAGTAAGATCTTGGTATAACTAGACGAAATCTCAAAGGGCGGACGCGAGAGTGGATACATAAGGGGGGGCGGACAGGGGTGAAATTGCAATTTTTTGGGGAAAAATTAACGATAAGTAATATGTCCGCCATTTTCATGGCTCATTATTTAGCCCCTAAAAACTCTAAATCCAAAAGAGCGGACAGCTGGGTTGGTACAGAGAGCCATAAAACGGGGTCAAATGTACCACTTGCCTGCGCATTTTAGGTCTCGGTAACAATTTTCAAACTGATTTTATTATGATATTTTTATACCGATTGATTTGAAAATTTGTATGCTCACTTCTGTTACTATTCTGAGAAGCGTCAAGTAGAGTTTTCCTCAAAATTTTCCAAAAAAATTTCCGTAAATGAAAATTTTCGTAATTTTTAAAAGTAAAATCTAATTTGTAGAATCCTTTCGATTTTCTGTAAGCTATACCATGATTTTTTTCCAAAAATTTTCAAACGATTTTTCCGATAAGAAAAAAAGTTTAGAAAAACTTTTCTAAAACATTTGACAAAACTCTACGTCATCGTCTGAATCTTTTATAGAATATTTTGTAGTTTTAAAATGATATTATGATAATGTTTTTTTTTCAAACTAAAGTCATATTTACTTTAGAAATCACATTTTTTTCTTAAATATAAATATTTTACGAATTAATTTTTAATTGAATAAATGTTTGATATTTGATATTTTATTAAATTAAAGTAATTTTATAATGTTAACTATTAAATATTTTTTGTATAACAAATAGTAATTTTACTTATTTTTTATTACAATAAAAAGGTTTTTAAATTTATATTGCATAAATAATGGTTGTTCAGATATAAGAAAAATTTGATTTATTATTACATTAATAATCAAATACAAAATATATTATTTCTATTTATCAATAGGTAAAATTCAATTTGTAGAATTCCTTTAACATTTTACAAATAATTATTAATAAAAATCAATTTAATAGTGGAATTATCAATTTTTTAAGTTTTGAAATTTACTTTGTAGATATTTTCTTTAATTAAATATTTTTTTTTAACTTTTAAATTGATTGAATTTTTTTTTTCATTAGTTACTTATAATTTTACAAATTCTGTTTGGACATTAATTTTGCATCATTATTATTTAAAAATATTAAAATAATAATGATGCGCGTTCCATTTAGACCAGTAATTCTAGGCGCATGCGCTAAATGTAATAAGTATCAAGATGCTTTTATCCAACTTGGTGAAACTGACTTCGATTGTAATGAAGTTTTTGAAACCTTAGAAACTTTCATATGTCCCTTACATGGAACAGGACTGACGAAAACAATTCCAAAAAGAAAAGTAAACGATGTCAGATTTTCACTATTTAACCGGCAGTATAAGTGGCATGATGGAAACGAGCCTTTTTAAAAAAAGAACTAAAAAATTTCGATGCTTCAAGCTTACCACCATGTCAAGCTGAATTACACCAACATCTACTGCGAGCCCATTAGATTTCAAATATTTGGACAAATGCTCATAAAAAAGTACCAACAGAATTGATTGTTGAAGAACATGGTTGGGAGTTTTAAGATGAAACATATAAATTCAAATGGTTTAGTTGACCTCAGATGCCAGAATCAGTTCGAGAAGTAGTGATTGAAAATGAAGCAGATAATGAATGTGATATTATTGAAAGTGAAAGTGACGAAGATGATGAAAGTGATGACATCAATGAGAGTGAGAAAAATGACGAAATTTTTAAAGTTTTTCTAAATTTTTTTTTCTTATCGGAAAAATCGTTTGAAAATTTTTGGAAAAAAATTATGGTATAACTGACAGAAAATTACGAAAATTTTCATTTACGGAAATTTATTTGGAAAATTTTGAGGAAAACTCTACTTGACGCTTTTCGGAATAGTAACAGAAGTGAGCATACAAATTTTCAAATCAATCGGTATAAAAATATCATAATAAAATCAGTTTGAAAATTGTTACCGAGACCTAAAATGCGCAGGCAAGTGGTACATTTGACCCCGTTTTATGGCTCTCTGTACCAACCCAGCTGTCCGCTATTTTGGATTTAGAGTTTTTAGGGGCTAAATAATGAGCCATGAAAATGGCGGACATATTACTTATCGTTAATTTTTCCCCAAAAAATTGCAATTTCACCCCTGTCCGCCCCCCCTTATGTATCCACTCTCGCGTCCGCCCTTTGAGATTTCGTCTAGTTATACCAAGATCTTACTCTGGGCAAATTTTCAGCCATATTATCGATCGTTAATTTTTCCGAAAAAAATTACAACTTCATCCCTGTATAGCCACCCCCTGTACCACGAGGGTCGTCCGCCTGTAAGGCAAAGTCTCAACCCAGTTACAATGAATATATTCCAATATAGAAATGTCATATTACTGATCATTCCAAAATTTCGGCTCTATCTCTCCGACTATTAGGCAAGCTCCTCTTTCCTTTAAAGGAGACAGATAGTTGAACGATATTTTATACAATGTCTATCACTGAGTATGGATTTATTTTTGTCCAAGTTTTATATTGGTCCACTATTTCAAATGCAGTTTAAACAGACATATATTAAATTGTATGTTCCGTTTTAAATTCGTTCAATCTGTATGTATACTAAAAGGCTAAGCCCTTCTTGTGCGCAATACTCCTCCTAAACGGTGATAGATAGGAGAATAATTTTTTCGAATAATTAAACAGATTGTTGAGTAGATTCCTCCTAAGGTTTAAAATTTAAAAAATTCAAACTGGTTTAAAAATTGCGGCCATAAAATGAATTTTTCCTATAGTAAAGTATAGGAATTTTACAGGTTTCTACTAGCTAAATGAATTAATAAATATTTTGTACTTGAAATTCGAAGTTGGTTTTTTTGTTTGCAATTTGGTTAGTTTAGTTTAGGTTCGGTTAGGTTAGGTTAGGCTGGGATATCTTACCGGAAGTAAATACTTCCGGTTTCATAATTCTGAATTCAATCAGTAAGTATAAGAAAAAAGTAGACGCGGGCATATTTTAAAAATACATTGAAAATTAGGACTTTAAATTTTGAAGAATGAAACCTGTAAAATTCCTATACTTTACTATAGGAAAAATTCATTTTATGGCCGCCATTTTTAAACCGGTTCGAATTTTTTTAATTTTAAACCTTAGGGGGAATCTACTCAATATTCTGTTTAATTATTCGAAAAAATTATTCTCCTATCTATCACCGTTTAGGAGGAGTATTGCGCACAATAAAAGGGCTATCATTTACACCAGGCGACGGAAACGATGGATCGTTAGACTCCGCCCCTCTTAAATATCAGCAAAACTTACATCAAAACTCGATGTCGAGTTGGTCCGCTAGTAACTATTACGAATAAAACACAAATATACCATAGTAAGAAATTAGTTTTAGAAAAACATTAACACTATCAAAGTATGATTAAATTAACTGATTTCAAAATTAATTTTTATACTTCTCCAAATATTAAAAAAAAAACATAAAAGCTATACAGCCAACGTCTGATATTAAAAAAAAATATTAGATGATAGCCGATATGTTTTTAACTATGGAACTGCTACTTTCCAATGAAACTATTTATTGATTGCCATTTTGTTATTGATCAAATTATTTATTTAGCTTCCCAAGGTGAAACTATTGGTAGGGCCAAGTAGTTTTTCTGGTGGATTACGTTTTATAATAAAGTTAAAAGGAAGTGTATTTAAATATTCTTCATAGGTCCACAATTTTGTACTAAATTAAAATAAAATCAAATGATTAAAAATATTATTATTATCATATATTTTACTCTATAAGTCTTTGTATTCGTGAATTAGTATAGTAGATCTAGGAAAAAGTAAAAAAACACTATATGATTTTCAATAATTCAAGTAGCAGATGAATTTTTTAGTTAATATACAGGGTGGTCCTTAAGTAATTGTACAAACGAAAACCGTAAATTCTACACTTTAAAATATTACGATTTAAGCCAAATTGCTTTAATAAAATGTTGATATTAAGAAAGATACAGGGTGTTAAAGTGCAAATTTAAAATTCTATTTTTCTCTATAACTTTCATGTTTGTAAAGATTTATGCATAAAAATTTACAACTGGGTACTTTTGAATATGAGAAATTATAATTTGATGCATACTTTGATGTAGCTAATAGAGGGCGCCACATATGCTACATATGTGGCATAAATTTGCACTTAACTTTTTTGCTGTTTGAGTAACCTTTATTTTTGATAAAAAATATAAAAGATACATTATTTTAACAAAAAAAGGTATACTTCTTAATAACTTCAAAACTTAACAGTTTTCGTGATAATCGCATTTTACAAATCAGCTGCATAATTCTGATTTAAGGCAATTACTCCAAGCAACGAAGGAAAAATAGACAAAAACATTAATAAATCTAAATTTTGGTTTCAAATAATTTTAACTTAAGTCAATAGTTAACGAAATATTAACTAAAATAAATATATAAGCAGGATAATTAATAATAGGATTTGACAAAAACAGAATAATAGGGATTTTACATCAAACATTTTACGTTTTATGTTAAATTAAAGTCATAATCAAAACATTTTGTTTACAAACCAAATTAAGAAATAGTTAAACTAAATAACATAACTTTTTGTCAACGTAAATGTTCGATATGTCCATCATTTTCTTTAAAACATTTGTCAATATATTACATAAAAGATCGTCTCATGTTAAATAGAATCATTGGTTCTAAAGAAACTGCTGCAGTATTTATTTCTTCTCATAGTTGGTTGCGAATGTTTATGGGATTCTTATAGACACGTTGTTTTAATACGCCCCATACACCAAAATCAAGCGGATTAAATTCTGGGCTACGTGGTGGCTATAATGTATAATGGATGAATATATTCTTTTGGATACATATCCAAACCTTATGGTATATTAGGGAACTACATCTTATTTGTTTCAGAGGTTAAACTGTGATGTATTTGATTCATTGGTTACTTATATAAACACGGAATAACCTATAGATGTCATTACTTATTTATATGATTACGTTACAGATTACGAGTAACTATAATTACATCTCGAACAAATGATCTATTATGATTAACTAACTAACTAATATTATGCTAAACTAAATTACCTGTGTGTTTATTATATTTATAACAATATCGGTTATTAGGCCAACGATGATGTTTTCGTAAAAATGCTGAGTCTTTAAGGTTAGATTGGTAGCAAAAGTATTATGAAACAAGACACATATGTGTTATTCAATACCTGGGCTTTAGTTTCTAATTGTCCTAATAAAAATGGTTAAATAATTTACGTAATGAATGATAATTATTCTTTTGGGATTTTTTATAAATTAAATAATTATATAATATAATTATAAATAATTGTATCAATATCTCACCACATTGCAAAGAATTTGACTGCCACGATAAATCCAACGTTCAGAACAGTTATATTTAAGTATGTTCTCACTGCCTTCTCTCTAGAATGTGGTGGTGTACCGTCTTACATAAACCACATATTTTGGGTTTTCAGCATTTTACAATGGGGAAAAAGTAATACAACTCCAGTAGGTATAGAAACTTAAGAAGCGATTTAAAAGGGAAACTGTAAACATGATGACGGCCAACGTCTGAATACGGACACGGCACCTAAAGAAGAAGATGAAGAATATTTTCATAAGACATTTAGCAGCCATAACAAAAATTTTGTAATGTAACATTATCATCTTTGAGTTGTTGTAATAAGAATAAACTGTGAATTATGCTTATCTACAGGTATTCAGTGCTTCACCGCACAAATATTACAACTAAGAATTATTATGCAGCTGACTTATAAAATGCGAATATCTCGAAAACGGTTAAATTTTGAGGTTATCAACAAGTATACCTTTTCCTTGTAAAAACAATGTATCTTTAATATTTTTTAACACAATTAGAGCTAACTTTAAGAGCAAAAAAGTTAAGCGCAAATCTATGCCACACATGTGGCATATGTGGCGCCCTCTATCAGTTACAGTAAAGTTTGTATAAAATTATAATTTTTCCTGTTTTAAAGCATCCAATTATAAATTTTTGTCCAAAAATATGTACAAACGTTAAAGTTATAGCGAAAAATAGAATTTTAAATTTCCACTTTAACACCCTGTATCTTTCTTAATATCAACATTTTATTAAAGCAAGTTGGCTTAAATCGTAATATTTTAAAATGTAGAGTTTACGGTTTTCGTTTGTACAATTACTTAGTTTCTTTAGTTTCTAATTGTCCTAATAAAAATGGTTAAATAATTTACGTAATGAATGATAATTATTCTTTTGGGATTTTTTATAAATTAAATAATTATATAATATAATTATAAATAATTGTATCAATATCTCACCACATTGCAAAGAATTTGACTGCCACGATAAATCCAACGTTCAGAACAGTTATATTTAAGTATGTTCTCACTGCCTTCTCTCTAGAATGTGGTGGTGTACCGTCTTACATAAACCACATATTTTGGGTTTTCAGCATTTTACAATGGGGAAAAAGTAATACAACTCCAGTAGGTATAGAAACTTAAGAAGCGATTTAAAAGGGAAACTGTAAACATGATGACGGCCAACGTCTGAATACGGACACGGCACCTAAAGAAGAAGATGAAGAATATTTTCATAAGACATTTAGCAGCCATAACAAAAATTTTGTAATGTAACATTATCATCTTTGAGTTGTTGTAATAAGAATAAACTGTGAATTATGCTTATCTACAGGTATTCAGTGCTTCACCGCACAAATATTACAACTAAGAATTATTATGCAGCTGACTTATAAAATGCGAATATCTCGAAAACGGTTAAATTTTGAGGTTATCAACAAGTATACCTTTTCCTTGTAAAAACAATGTATCTTTAATATTTTTTAACACAATTAGAGCTAACTTTAAGAGCAAAAAAGTTAAGCGCAAATCTATGCCACACATGTGGCATATGTGGCGCCCTCTATCAGTTACAGTAAAGTTTGTATAAAATTATAATTTTTCCTGTTTTAAAGCATCCAATTATAAATTTTTGTCCAAAAATATGTACAAACGTTAAAGTTATAGCGAAAAATAGAATTTTAAATTTCCACTTTAACACCCTGTATCTTTCTTAATATCAACATTTTATTAAAGCAAGTTGGCTTAAATCGTAATATTTTAAAATGTAGAGTTTACGGTTTTCGTTTGTACAATTACTTAAGGACCACCCTGTATATATTAATAGAAAATAAACATATTTCCCGCGGAGGAATAGGAATGGGGAGGAGGATTCGATGTTGTTTTTGAAAGTTGAAATGTGAAGTATGAGATCATAAAAAAGACTCTTATCTAGGGATTCATCAATTTTTTATTGGAAATATTTTAAATAAACAATCGAACCGTCAAACTTATTATTTTCCTCTTAAAGTCTTTTCTATTTAGAGATATTTAACAATGGATGAAAAACAAAATGAACAACAAAATCGGTGCTTTTAAATATTGTTAATAACTTTTTGATTATTTATTAAAATTTGTTTAAATGTACCAGAACTTGAAGGTCTTGTGTGAAGAACTTGTGTACAAAAGATGAGCCAGATCGGTTAAATAGTTTTTGAAAAATTTAATTTGTTTATAAGATTTTTTGAAAAATGAGATAATTTTGAAGGTTGATCCAGATAATTTGACTGAATGGATCTCAATATTCCGGGGCTTATTTTCTTTTTTAAGACGTATATTAATAACTTATGGGAAAAAAAGTTAAAAAATTACATTTGAAATACAAATTACACATAATGATTTAATAATAGATAGAAACAAACTAGGGCAATATAAAGAGATACAAAGACCTATTAAAAGAACAACTTACCCAAAAATTAGACAGTGATGATAAGGATATAGACGAAATAGATAACATACTTACAGAAACGATGATTACATCAGGAAAAGAAATAGCAAAAAAGGATCTAAAAAAGAACAACTATATATCAACAGAAATAAAGAAGCTTATGAATAAAAGGACGAAGCTGAACGAAGAAGGCAAAAGGAAATCTATAGAATATGTAGAAATCAATAAAACAATAAGCAGAATGATAAAAGAAAATAAGAGAAAAGAAGAGGAAATAAAAATAGAAGAAGCAATACAGAACAACAAAAATATGAAATGCTTAAGACCGAAATTAGGTAAGTTTGGCATAAACAAAATAAAAGATGTAAAATGAGTAGAAACAAACATTAAAGATGACATCATAAATATAATCCACCATTTCTACTTAGAATTATATAAAACAAAAAAGGAACCACCAGAAGAAATTAAAAATCAACTTAAGGCTAAAATAAAAAATGTCCACTCAGAGCTACAGCCAGAAATAAGCAAATCAGAAATAAAGAAGGCATTGAAAGAAATGAAAAACAACAAATCGCCTGAAAAAGATGGAATAACTGCAGAGATGCTAAAATATGGTGGAAAAGTGGTAATTAATACTCTACATTCCCCTTTTAACAAGATATTAAAAGAAAAAAAAATCTCAAACAACTGGAAGGAATCCGTATCCATTATCCTACACAAGAAAAGGAATCCTCAATATAACGTATAAACTCCTAACAAAAATTTTAACCAACAGATTGACGACAAAATTTGACGGATACCAGTCGAAAGAACAAGCTGGTTTTAGAAAGGGATTCAGCACAAGTGACCATTTACTAAGTATGAAAATACTCATAAAACGAGCAAATGTATACCACATTCCTCTATATAAGGGGTTCCCAACTTAATTTTTCCAAGGACCCCTTCATCAAGGTACTACAATGACGAGGACCCCCACTATTTCCCAAAGACCTAAACAAAACTAAAGTTACCCGAAAAGAGCCAAAATATGTAAAAACATAAATCAAACTAATGCTATTTAGGATTTATTTGTGAAAATACAGAGTACCTACACAAGTACATTATTAGTTTTAATTTTCACTTCTCAATTATTGAGATACGTTGAATTTAACCTTAGAATCCATTATTTCTGTAATGTTAGGTTTCAAACTTGAAACTTTCACTCTGAAATCCGACCGCATATCAAGCCGATTCCTATATTTGTTTTTCATGAAGCACATGGAAAAAAATGCTTGCTCACACCGATAAGTTGTTGCAAACGGAAGGATTTTTTTCATGGCCTTGTCTCCAAGTTCTTTGTAATATTTGCGTGCTGTTGCCCAGAAGTCTGCTATTTTCTCGCCATTAAAAATCTCCTTCATCGTACCACAACTCGACAAATCCACAAGCTTATCTTGTTCTTCTTTTGTGAGGCCTTGGATTTGTTCAATTGCTTGACAACTAAAAGGATTTTGAATCCAACCATCATCAGGGTCAGGTTCAGGGAAGTATATCCTAAAAGTCGTGGCTAGGCTGCGTAGGTTCTCGGCTGCGTTGATATTTATCGGGTCAGGTAAACTCTGCTCTACAGACTCCAAGAACTGTTTCAAATTAGGAAAGTTGGTGAACGACTCGTTTTCAATCCTTGCCGCCCAAAGCTGACAGTTTTTTACCATCGCACTGATTTTATCTTTAACTTTGAACATGTCTACATTTTTCCCTTGAAAACTTAAATTTAATACATTTAAGAAAATATTTAAAATAAAATTCAATTAACACTTGTAGAATATAAACTAAAAAACTGCTAAGCTAGATATTTGGATTATTCAAAATCCCATGAAAAACTTACTGTACTGAAGTCTATTCTTTTTCTCGATTTTCTAGTTTTGTATCGTAATGTTTTTCCACTTGCTACTCAAACGCTGCTATCTCCAATTGTCTAAGCGGTAAAATTATTGAAGTTTTGTAAACTCCAGAGTTTTTGCTGTATATAGTCTCTAGCATGCAACCATGTCTTCTGTCTTCCATTTTTATTTTCTAATATTTTTTTATATGTAATTCACCGTCATTTTAGTTTTAGAGCATCTTTCAAGGCTCCTGTTGTTTTGTTTTTGTTCGTTATCTATTCATTTTTCTTTAAGATGGCAATGAAAACCTCAGCATATATTTTTTGAAGACTCATTCTTTTCTTGATTATCTCTACCTTCATATTTATGTTTCTGGTACATCTATTTCTGAGCCTGTAGTACACTCTTTACCTGATTGCCATTTAGCTTGTACACCACGTAGTCATGCTTACATGCCCGTGTCCAGATGATGGCGGTCGCTCATGGTAGCCGCGATCTTGAAAAACAAGGTTACGTGAGCTTTCATTCTGATGATACCACGGCCATCATCTTGAGGTTAACTCTGTCGTAAGTCTTTTACATATTCGTATTGAACGAGAAAGAATACATGATTACTAAGAACTTTCAAGATATCAATCATGTTGATGTTTCAAATTTTGCTTTTAGTGTGTTTTTTAGACTATTCTTTTATCTACCTATATTTTCCGTTGGTTAGGTTCCTCTAAATTAAATTTTATTTTTATTTTCTTTCACATTAAGCATTTTTTGTTGTACAAAATTGTGTGACTTTAACAAAAATTTAGTAATATTGAACTCACTTCTATCTCAAACAATTTTTTTATTAACCAAATACCTCATTTGGTTCATCTAACCATACTGAAATCGAAGAAAGCAGCGAAATGTAGATACATGTTAGAAAAATGTATTAGTTAGCAATATTAGGTACTCAGAAAACAATTTAGACTAAGATAAATATGTACAGTACTATTTTAGCATTAAAAGATCCTATCTTTTTATTTATTTTGTAAAATTTTGTACTCAATGTGGGCATGACTCTGGCTTTAAAAATATAGTAATGGCATCAAAAGAAAACTGTCAAACAGCCATTTGACTGTTTTCGAAAAAAAGTAAAATAGTCCTATAAATAAGTATTAGTAACGATGTACGAAATAGTTTTATACGTATTTGATACAAAAAATTAGTATAAATTATGATACACTTACGTGTAAGTAATTATACCCTTATTTTGAATAGTTCTTGTATTTAAAACAGGAACTGAATTTTTATATATTACGCTTATTTTTATATATTCTACATAGTTGTTAACATTTGTTAAGAGTTGTGTTAAGCAAGAAGATTGTATTTAAGGAGATTCTTTTTCTTATTTTAAAACAGTATTGTTTTTTCAAAGTTATAGCCTATGTTTGGATTCCGTTGTTCAACTTTCCTACCAGGTTTTGAGGGGTCTCTCGCGTGGTCTGCTGGTGTTCGGTTTCTCTTTCCTTGGAATCTTACTTTTTCTTTAGGTGTCGTTTCCCAATTGGAGGTTGGATATCATCATCACTATCTTTACTCTAACTACCGCTGCTCTGAAGAGTTATGACTCTTTTTTTAAGCCCTTCTCTCTATTCGGATCGCCGAATATAGGCCTCTCCTAATTCTCGTCATTCATCTCTGTTGTTTGTAAGATGTTTCCACATTGGCCCTGCAGTTCTTTTAATATCGTCGCTCCAGCGCATTTGCGGTCTTCCTCGTGGTCTTTTGGCTTCATATGGCCGCCAATTCCCGATTTCTTTATTTCATCGGCCATCCTTAAGACGTTCGTTATATCCAGCCCATTTCCATTTCAGTTTAGCTGCCTCTTCGACAGCATTTTTACTTTTGTTCTAACACTCTACCTCCTGTATTATCAATATTAACTTTTTATATCGTTGTACTCTCATTATGTGTCGCATATATTGTAACTTCCTTCGTTCGATTTCTTCTGTGTCTTCTATCTTAAGTATCCTTCTGTAACACCACATTTTAAATGACTGTAGCTTATTTATGTGTTCTTGCTTCAGCGTCCAGCTTTCAAGTTCATATTGTAGTACCGAAAGCACATAAAACCTCTGAGTTCTTACTATCAGTTCTAATCTAAGGCCTTTATTGCAGAGAGTTGTTTTCATTTTTACAAACTCATTTTTGCTATTTCTATCCTGCCATTATTACTGTTGTTTGATCAATATTTTCTAAAACCCAGGTTCCCAGCTATTTGTATTTTTCAACCCTTTCTATTGATACATCACCCAAATGTATGTTTGTTTGTATATTGGTTTTCTTTGTTATTATCATGTATTTTTTAGTCTTTTTATATTTAGTTTTAGTCCGTATTTTTCACAGTAACTGGTAGTCTTGTTTAGTAGTAGTTGGAGTTGTTCAGCAGAGCTTGCCGTAATTACGGTGTCATCTGCGTATCTTATGTTGTTGTTCAGATAGTAATGCTTCTTCAACAACGGAATCACTAATATGCATTTAATAGTAATGGAGACATATAATACATCCCTGCCTAACTCCTCTCCCGATTTTAATTTCTGAACTGGGTCGATATCTATTACAATTTGTAAAATTTTTTTCATCATCATTGTTTTTTTTTGTATCTGGGTGGTATTAGAATTTTTTTGACTTTTATCTATTTCTGTCTTTAGTAATAACCATTTTGTATCTGTTTCATTTTTTTGGATAATTCTTTTCTTAACATTAATCGATTATTGATTTCATCTATCAGACGTTGTCTTATGAGTTGGTTCCTTAATTAACTAATATCGATGTGTGTATCTGTTGTTCTTCGTTTTATCAATGTGAACTGTCTTGTCTTCCTGAATAATATATTTTATATTAATAATTGTCAACTTTCCTGAATGGGGCCACTTGACGTAGCTGATTCCTAATACGAGTAACCCTATTTTCAGTCTTTCCATTTTTTTAACTGCATTATCCACTTTTCCAGTTTGATGTAGATTTCTAACATTCCAAATCGCTACTTTACAAGGTTTTCGCATGTTGACGACCGGAAAGGCCTTGCAATCTTGTGATTTTCCTCCTCCGCAGGATCTTGTTTTCCAGACTGGATCAGTGCAGTGTTGGCGTAGAGTATTTGCTTTCATTTACAATTTTTGTAAGACTTTTACAACCCATTTTATCAACGTGATCTCTCCATGCTCTTTTTCTGACTCTTGATCATTTTACGACTTCTTTGAGCATCTTTGTTGCTTGTACCTCAGGTAGGTTGCTGGCTTCACTTATGAATATCCTTTTCGAAGGACCATTTCTCCCTTCATCGTCGACCCTTATCCTACTTTCTTACAAAATAAAATAAATTGGCAGGTTGCCTTAATAATACTGTATGTCGAAACAAGCCAGTGTAAGATAAAGATTAACAATGACGTATGAATTAAAAACAAGACCCAATACAGTCACAACACAAAGGTTATGGGTAACCGAAAAAAGAATGGAATAAGAATGAAAAATAATTATCTACCAACCGCGCAAAAATTGTAGTAACAACTTTTAATAGAAGTATTAATCAGAATTGCTTATAGAGAGGAAGAAGAAGAATACGTAAACGTGAACTCTACAATTTTGCCCGATGACGTATCAAGATTAGTACTTCCTTAATCATAATGGACTTTGTTATCGGTGGCGCTATCTGTATGTCAAAGCTAAGACTGATTGGGTAATGTGATATATTATATGGAAATACTCTCGTTCGTGTAACACTAATCTTTTTCAAAATTATTTTCTCAGATTTCACATAATTTTATAATTCCATTTTTATTGTGTCTATTGTAAAAATCTTCAATTACTATCCAAGTGCTTATGAATTAACTATTTTAAGTGCATAAATTTTTACCTCCTACGTCCACCTTTATCCTCTAAATAATTTTTAACCTGTTTTCTTTGGGGGTATATTTTAAAATGTCTTTTAAAGAGTGGATAATTGTTAAATTAAATATGTATAAAACTATTATACAAATAATAAATAATTTCTAAATGTATGATATTTTTAGAACTACTTACATAAGTGGAATATTAGGCAATTTTAAATTTTAATCTTTATTTTGTAAATGTTAACTGATATATTTTAAAATGATGTATATTTATTATTTTAAAAAGTTGTTGGCAACAGCCATTGCGAACAGCTTTTGAACGTTTTGTAATATATTTATTTTTGTTACTGATTGGCGTTTTATTTTTTGTTTAGTCATAAGAAATCAAGTACAAAAATAAAAAGAGAATATCAAAAAACTAACTGAAAAAAATTGAAAAAATTCAGAATAAAAACTAAAAATAAAAAATACAAAAAATCAGTATCACACATCAAATATCAACAAAAAGAAAGTAAAAAGTATAATAAGGAATTTTAAAAACAACACAAAAGTCGTGAAATAACAGACACAACCAGAAACAATAAAAGCAGTTTTTGCAGTTTTACTATGATATTTCTAGATAATAATTGTAATATTTTTCCTGTTATTATCAATGGCATCTAGCCCTAAAGGGCCACGTGGCCATGGCACAGGCTCTGAAAAATATATTGATCGGAAAATATATTAATCACTAAAATACTTTTGTTTTTACTATGCTTGATATCAATGCATTATCTATATATTTAATTTATCATTAGGTAATTTAATCTATACGAAAAAACAAATAATTCAATTGAGTTGACTACCCGAGTTCATTTCAATATGGCTCAAGATTTAACTTCAAACACATAGGAAAAGGTTACGCGCGGTTAACTTACGGACGATGTATCGATACGAAAAATTCAATGTTTCGGAGCCAGACGAGCCAGTTACACGACCCGAGTGTGTTTTTTAGAATGTGAATGTGTGTTTTTTAAATTTTGACGATAGCTCTGAAGACGGCTTATAAATTATCAGCTAGGAAGTAGATATTTTACACACTTTTATGTTCATAGACACTCTGTTCGTACACACTGTTCTTTTAATTCATTTAGAATAACAAAAGATTAAATATGGATCAACTTAGAAATCCCAAGATAAAAGCCAAACTTACAAAAAGAAATAATAATGTTGCCCTAATCGCCAGTACCAATGATATCGAAAGAAACTGGATCAACTTAAAGGTCGCTATATGCAATGATGCATTCAATATCGACACATACCATCTTTTCGTAGATTTTAAATAGGCCTATGATAGTGTCCTAAGAAATAAATTGTATAAATCCATGGATGAATTCCACATCCCCGATAAATTAATAAGATTGGTTAAGGCTACAATGCGTAATGTTGTTTGCAAAGTCGAAATACAGGGCGAACAATCACAGGCATTTGAAACGCATGTTGGGCTGCGACAGGGAGATACGCTGGTGTGTCTCCTTTTCAACATAGCTCTGGAAAAGGCAGTCAGGGATGCCCAAATAGACAACGGAGGAAACATTTTTAATAAATCATCCCAAATTTTGGCATATGCAGATGACGTTGACCTAGTTGCCCGCACAACACGCAAGCTAGAAGAAATTTATACCACCTTGTCAAACGCGTCAAAAAAATATGGGCCTGTAAGTAACTGAGGAGAAAACTAAGATAATGGCATCAACACCCAACAATAGAGCCAGGAACATCGGCCACCAATTCACGGTTGATAACTCTACCTTCGAAGTGGTAGACAAATTCACACACTTAGGCTCCCTGATCACCAAGGAGAACGTCATGGCGGAAGTAATCAAGCGAAGAATAATCCTATCAAACAAATGCTATTTTGGACTGAGTAGACATATGAGAAGCAGAAAATTAAGCCAAAAAACAAAAATAACCATATACAAAACCCTTATACAACCAGTGTTGACATATGGGTCGGAGAAATGGACTATTTCCAAGGCAGATGAAAACCTCCTGCTTATATTTGAATGAAGGACCGAGAAGAATATTCGATGGCATCCGTGAAAATGGTGTTTGGAGAAGGAGGTACAATTACGAGATATATCACAGATATAAACATATATTTGGTGGTAAAAACGTAGTATCCCTTATAAAATAGGAAGACTAGTATGGGCAGGACATCTAGCAAAATCACAGCAGAACAACCCTCCTAAAAGAATCCTTATGTCACAACCTGTGGGAATAGAAGTGGGGGTAGGCCAAAACTCAGATGGAGGGATGGTGTAGATGAGGATGGTAGACAAATAGGTGCAGCAAACTGGCAACAGTTGGCAATGGATAGAACTGACTATCGTAAGAGACATGCAATAGAATTGCAATAATAGAATATGCAATGATGCGAAAGAAGTGAATAGTTATTCCGAATAAAAGAAAAAAGACGAGTGGATCACAAAAATGAAATATTACACCTTATGGACAGAAGGAAGCAAAATAAGAATAACTCTGTACGATAAAAGAACTAGATAGAACTGTCAGCAGAAAGATAAAAGAGGCTAAAGAAAAATGGTTACAAGAAAGATGTCAAAAGATAGAAGAGCTGTAACAAAGACACGATAGCTTTAACATGTATAAAAAAATCAAAGACTATACTTATACTTACAAGAAAAGACAGTTTTTGTTTCTGTTTCAACCCTACTTTTTTGTGAATAAATCTATTTCTAACATATTTTATTTAGTTTTTTTGCTTTGGGGCAAGCCTGTAGACATCTATAGATATTAAACTTTTTTGTGATTATTTCTATGTATCATAAAAGCTCACTCGACATATCTTAATGTTTAATGAAGCAATTATTGTATAGATAAAACAACGATTAAACTTATATTAGGTGCAGACAAAAGTTTTCTTTTAAAATAAGTATGTACGATAATTTTCCCATTGATTTTCAATTAGGAATGTATTAAAGAACACCTAAATGAATTTTATTTTTATTAAATTCCACATATTCAATATTTTCCCCTGTTGTGAAATACATTTACAAATCATTTAAACCATTTTTCACGATTCAAAGTTAATATATGAAGAAAATTGTTTCACAATTTATTTTTCAGTGCAAGTAAGATTTTTTTCAATCTTTCTGTCCATGATAAAATATTTAGATCATATTTAGTTAACTATGCTGTATTAAGATTGTGTATAGAAATGTTTATTGTACTTTTACTTAAAAAAAGGTTCATTTATAATTTTACAAAGGAAATTAAAACTTTTTTGTACAATAATTTTCCAATCGATAGCTAATATGAGTTCATAGTAGTTACAACAATCAGATATTCTATGCCTCTTCAAGGTAAGGCTGTGTAGATTTGGTCTACATTACATCGCCCAGAGAAGGATTTTCAATCATATCAAACAAAACTAGTTCGTGAGAACGTCTTGTCTGCCATACCTATTCTAGGAGAATTATTTGTTGAAATTTTTTTTGGGTATTGTGATGACTCTCCTATACGATGGCATAATCTCTTGAACATCTTTAGCATAATCTTTTACTGAGAGTCTAGTTGTAATATAGTCTTCTTCTTGTCTGGTCTCAAAACTTTGGTTTCCCATATTCTACGATCTTGCACGTCTATTTCTCATCGTTGTACCCCAATCTTAGACAAATCTGCTTCGACATCATCCTTCCATCTTTTCCTGGGACGGCCTAGCGATCTTCTACAATCTGGTCCCAAAAATACTTTAAATTATTCTAAGAACGTTTCTTTTAATTACCAGCGGCTTATTTATTTCACGTAGATTGAGGATCCAGTTACTGCTATAAGTAACAATCTGGCGAAAAATTAACTTGTACACTGTTAGTTTAGATTGTCTTTAACAGCGTAGATCTCAATAATGTTAAAATAAAGTATATTGCTCTATTCTTAGTAAGTATTCTTGCTGAGATATCTTTTTCTACTTATTTAGCATCTTTAATTACCGCCCCAGATATGAAAACTCCTTTACTACTTCAAAGTTGTGATCATTAAGAGTTAAGTTCTGTCTAATTCTAGGCCTTCGTAGGTCTTCGATTTTCGATAACTACCATATATCCCGCATTTTCTTTGTTCATTCGGAGACCTAGATGACCTGCTTCCTCTTCTCGCGCGTCTCTTGCAGAATGAGCCACTGTATATATGTCATCAGCAAGGTTAAGGCCAGATTTGAACCTTGATTGACAAAACGATCCACACCGACGATATTCTACTTATTGCATGTTCTAACTCAACACTAAAAAGCAACGGTGACAAGAGGCTTCTTGTCTGAGTCCTCATACTATACTAAATGGAGTTTATGTTTTCTTTTTTATCTATATCTGTGCATATCAGTTTGTCCCGCACATTTATGTTAGCACCAATAATTTTCTTGGTATTCACATTTCCAGCACTGATTGTTTTAATTGAATCATATGCTTACTGGAAATCTACCAAGATGTGAATATGATGATTACTTAATTAATTAATTATTGCTTTTTATCACGTCCCGTTTCGTGATACGCCTGATGTCGTCAGCCCAACGTGTAGGTGGTCTTCCTCTACTACCTGTGTAACTTTACTCGTCCATCGTGAGTCATGCATTCTCGCTACATGGCCTGCCCAATTCCATTTAAGTTCCGCTATGCATTCCACAACATCAGCAATACTCGTCCTTCTTCGCAGATCTTCGTTTCTTATTCGGTCCCGCAACGTCACTCCTATCATCCGTCACTGGGAGTGACGAATGATCTGCATTAGTGTTGCCCAAATGCAAGAACAAGACGAGACTTAGGCAGTCTTGGTCTTGCGCCAATACACCTGGTCTTGGTATTGCACTCCCGGTCTTGGTCTTGGTCTTGCAGCAAGAGTCTTGCAGTTACCCATTGGCCTATTGCTATTTATTAAACGTTACTTTAGATCTTAGAACAACGTAACAGAGTAAGTACATTTTAATCTTGAATTAACATAGCCATAATAAAGACTAACCAAATTAATAAATGTCTAAACAACTGACACCGGGTGGGGTTTGAAGCCACGATCTAAGCGATCCGTGCCTATGCTCTAACTAACTCAGCTTTCTACCAGGCCCCACGGAAGTCAATCTGTTTCTTAATAAATGTTTGCATTTACTAAGCTTACATGTGCTAAAACATGGTTAAAACAAAAAAAAAACAAATTAATGACATAAGCATGCCTGTATTTTAAAGAGCATCTGCCTAGAAAGGGATTGATGGACATGATGGGCAAAAAATCCACATACATGTATCAAGGGCACAAATTGTTTAGGTGATAAGATAACAAACTAAAATCCACTTATTAAAGCAAAATAAATGTTTTTACCAATCTTATCTCTACTTTTATATAAAAAAATAAACTTAAAAAAATAAAGAATAGTTAAAAAAAGCAATGGTAATCAAAAGAAGTTATTTTAAATTAAGGAAATCCTACTCTGAAGTGTTTCTGTTGATCATTTTCATTTCAACCTTTCTATGTAGGCACAATTTACACAAAGCAATTTGGGATGCATGAATTATTTCAAAAAACTCATCAAATTTGCTTTTAGGTCTTTTAGATCTATAACTCCAACGCTCACTACTTCGACTACAACTATTTTAATCTTTGTCCTTCATGTCAAATTGTAAACTTGTCACTCCGGGAACAACAAGAATTAGATGAAAAACAATTATTACATTAGACTCAAAGGAAAGCTTAATTGGGAACGAAAAAGTAACTACTATACAACTAGTTACTTTATGTTCGTTACTATCCAATACCCTAAGTATCTAATAACAAACCGAGAATTATATATCGTTACTTCGTTATTCTAAATAGAATACTTTTGTTTACACGGTAGACTTTTAAATATTAGCCGCGCTCATTGAGCAAATTTTGTTTAACCGAATGATCTCATCGCACACTCAGCAGAAACAATTTATAGTCTTAGGTCGATAAGATTTATTTATTTAGATTCCTCCTAACTAAATTATAATGGGAAAAAATTGAATTATTAAGTGGGTGTCCGTAACAATTATATTTTTTATTAGCTAGGGTGACATATTTTAAAAAATATCGATACGATATTACTATCGGCGTCGCAATGAAAGAAGATTATTTTTATAATTAGAGGGCGGCTATTCTCAAAATATGGACAATTAATTTCAGATCGAAGAAGTCGTCAGCTGGAAAAAAATGTACAAAATATTTTATTTTTACATTGTAATTATGAGCACGTGCAAATGTGTTTTTTTAATGAATATTTTGATTCGGTATGTACGTTTATGGTATTGTTTTTAATGCGCAAAGTCCAGTTTTTCCAATTCTTATTACATATTTTTTGCGTCTCATAGAGTCTTTACGCATATACCCGAACTACTATACCCGCTAAAACTGTAACTGTCAGTCCTAACTGCAAGACGCAAGAGTCTCGCAGGATTAGTCTTGTTCTTGCTTAAATCTTGTACGGTCAGTCTTGGTCTTGGTCTTGCTAAAATTAGGCGGTCTTGATCTTGGTCTTGGTCTTGCAAAAACGCAAGAACAAGACCAAGACTGCAAGACCAAGACCGATTTTGGGCAACACTAATCTGCATACATTTCCTCGCGGGGATCTACCCCAATTCTGATCACCGAAACGGGAGAACACACGTCACGCTCTTGTTCAAATCACATGTCGACCACATTAATATCATTCAATTTAGGCAGCAAGAACTCTCTTGTCATATTGCGATATCGAGTACCAGTAACAGTCAGTGCTTGACCGGCCTCATTTTCAAAGAAGTATGATCTAATGATGCCTCCAGCCCAAAATCCGCAAAAAACAGTGAGAAGTTGTGGATACATTTTTTTTCGACAGTCACAAATGCAGCAATTTTGACGATTAACAAAACTATTAAGGTGAAAATGTACTTTATCGCTTATGAAAAATCAGTATCCACTTGATGTTTAATAATTCATTCAACGAACACTCTTCGCTTCGGATGGTCATTAGGCTTCAGTTCTTGCATTAGTTGAACTTTGTAAGCATGGAGATGCAGATATTCGGTGAATATACTCTGTAAAGAGCTCCTGGAAATTTGTAATTCTTGTTCACGACGCCAAATTGATGTTCCTAGACTTTCACCACTGTTTCACCACCAACAATTTCACGCACTGCTTCTAGATTGGCATTTGAGTGCCTTATACGTAGGACCAGTGTATTTAGCGTCACCAATTAATCCAATCTTTTTTTCTTCTTTTATGAAGGGGGGTGGTCCAAATGTTCGAAACATACCTCGGTCCTAGAAGGTGGGAGAACCGCCTTCCAGCCTCGGTTATGCAGGATTCCTCCAGCGTGGTCACAATGATATCCGAGGCCGCGCGCTAGGGTTATTCGGACATCATCGCCGTCAATGC
The DNA here is from genome assembly GCF_040954645.1 of Diabrotica undecimpunctata. Taxonomy (NCBI): domain Eukaryota; kingdom Metazoa; phylum Arthropoda; class Insecta; order Coleoptera; family Chrysomelidae; genus Diabrotica; species Diabrotica undecimpunctata. The sequence continues at coordinate 105,289,466 of NC_092807.1, read as the reverse complement.
CAGAGACCTACCTGCCAAAAAAACACCCTCCTCAGCGGTGAATTAACGGATCGCCCTGATTGGGACGCAACATCGGCACGGCAGTCACCCGATCTTTCATTCAATTCTCACGCATTCTAGCACTTTCCCACTACGACGGAATTCTTCTCTCCCTCTATTTCTTCTATCCCCGTTCATGTTCAATATCATCCCTTCTCATTCTGCCTTATCTGCCTTATCTTCTTGCTTGGTCCTGCTGGCATCCTGCCTACCGTCGGATCGCCTTTCTTCTTGTTCCTTTCTTTCCAATGTTCTCCTCATATATCTCGGAACTGCTCTCCACCGATCTGACGACCTAAGCATCTCCTCCACCAGTTCCGTGACTTATTGCACCCTACTTCCTAGCTCCCTCTCAAGCAGACTCCTTTCACCTATCCATCTATCGCATACCAATAGAGTGTGTGAGACAGTGTCCGATATTTCACAATACAGGCATTTGTCATTTTCTGCCTTTCCAAATCTGTAAAGGTATGCCCTAAAGCAACCATGTCCTGTGAGCATCTGCGTCAGAAAATAATCCAAACGCCGGTGCCCGCAATCCATCCATCTTCTCAGATTAAGAATCATCGACTTCTTCTACTGTGCCACCCTTCTCATCTCATCCCATTCCTCTTGCCACACTATTATGGGCCTTTCCCTTTCTTCTTTTTTTAAACGTTCTGTTGCTATGTCTTCATTTCTTCTCTCGTATATTCTTCCTCTTTCCTTCACTAGCACGTGCATCGGAATACACCCGGTGATAACCCCTAACGCCTCGGCAGAAACTGTTCTGTATGCACACGCCACCCTCAATAGACTCTTCCTATCTGCTCGGGTGAGCTGCTTTCTGTACGCCTTTGTTAAAACTGCAGAATTCCAGACAGGCGCAACGTAGAGGAGGATCGATTGCACAACAGAATGAAGGGCCCTCCTCCTCTCAGTTTTGGGCCCTCCGATGTTGGGCATGATCCCTCCCAATGCGGCGGATCTCACTGCAGCTCTTTGAGTCACCGCTTTTACGTGCTTCCCCCACTTTCCATTTTGACTCAGAGTCACCCCCAAATATCTTACGCATTTCTTTGGAACCAATCTCTTTCCTGCACATTCAAATGTTATCCCGTCTCTTTTCCTTGGTCCTTTGAGAATTATAGCCTCGGTCTTACCCGCAGCCAGTTCTCGCTCATGCATTTTCATCCATTCCTCGACTTGGTTGCATGTACTCTGTGCACCAAAGATAAGGTCCTCCCTGTCCCGCGCCACGACGAGCATAACGAGGTCGTCCGCAAATGCGAAAGGGGTTACACCCTCTCCGTATTGTTGGCTCACAACCCCGTCATATGCCAAGTTCCACAGCGTGGATCCTAGGACCGACCCTTGCGGCACTCCAGCCGTCACGTCAACCACTACTCCTTTTTCTACCACAAGTTTCCTCTCTGACAAACAGTCGGAGACCAAATTCATCAAGTAGCTCGGACACCTTTCAAATTAATCTTAAATTCTCAATTCTCAAATTAATCCAATCTACTTAAATTTTTCAATTACTTTCTTCACAGTTGCCGAAGTTAAATCAATATTACTAGCATATTTTGTACGAAATTTTTGAACTGTGACCGCCAAACTTTCATTATTTTTAAAATAATGTTCAACAATGAAAACTCGTTGATCTCTCGTGTAACGCTCCATTTTTTACTAACTCTAAAAATTTAACTGTCAGCAACTTTTATTGTTGTTAAAATGGCGGCAAATTCAAATCTTTCGTGAATTTTGGGACACCTTATACATTGTGTTATATTTATATGATATTCCTTAAAACAAATATTAATTTTTTTTAGACACAAGCAAATAGAAGCTCCAGGATTCCAGGTTTTAGACACAATGAAAATAGAAAATATCAATAATGATAAAATAAAAATAAGTGCCAGAAATAGTCAGGAAGATATTGAAATGAGGTACATTCGTATCGCATATCACTTATCATCATTATTTGGAACCGTACCATTTTATAGTTTTAAATCGAAAGCTTTAATTCTTCAAAAATGGAACTACGTTAAAACAATTGTTGTAGTGATTTACTCAGTCTCAGCTTTTATTATGGTGTACAAATATTCACTGGTTGAAATCACCTACGAGAAACCATCGCTGTGCGCTACCGAAATTCTAAGCTTCTTCACATACTTTTTAATACCGTTTACTACAACTACCAACTCTATTTTCAGAACAAAACAGTGGCTTTCCTTCATGAAGTCTTTAGAAGTAACTCGAAGCCGAATTAGATTAGCTCGTCAACGTAAATATCTGAGATTTATGCTGTTATCAATAATTTTACATTTTTATACAATAGGAAATACTCTATCTCATTTGCTGATCAACCCTGATGCTCCGACTTGGCTAACTGCTTATACCTACATCTGGGAATTCGTTCTACTGTACAACCTTTTGCTGTTTCTGTTTATTAATCGCATTCTCAGGTTCTCCTATTCGGATTTGGAATACTCCTTATTAAAATTAACTAAAAACGCAACCGAAACGAAATTTATAAGCAAACATTACGACAATGCTACCGTCGTTATGCTAAACGATCTTTTACAGTTATATGTCCAGTTATCACGACTGGTTCGTGAAGTTAGTAATCTCTTCGGATGGACCATACTCGCAATTTTGACTTACACACTAATTACCAGTATAGATATATTGAATTGGTATATTAATGGCGATAATACTTTCGGACCTGATTTTATTGAACTTTGCGGTCTATTTGTAAGTATTTTGTATAATTTTCATTTTAAAGCAGACTTTTCGATAATATTGTAATGTTTGCTTTAATTTATTTAAAGTCTTCTAGCACTAACATTAAAACACGATTAATTCATAATATTTATTTATTTAACCGCACAAATTTATATTTTAGACTAATTTATTCAAATTCTAATTTTCCACATACATATACATAGTCATCTCATTTTTCAAACCGCTTCCAAAACCTAGTTTAATTCTCTATAAAGTGGCATATCTCGGTCGAACACCGAAATGCTCGATCAGGGGCTTAGCATGGGGATTCGTGTAACATTGCCCTCTCCTAAAGAGATGGTGCCTTCTAGAACCTTGCCGGGATCGGAACTGAATGCTGGTATCGGCAACTGGACCCACTTTTACAACTCCTACTTGTATAAAAGTGGCAAGGGACGGTTTTCGCTCCATACCACTACCCTTGCGGAGTACAATAGACTAGTACCTGGACTTCGGTGTCTTTACAGATTTCCTCCTGCATATTTTCGACACCCTCAAATCCAATTGTCGCTATTCTAGCTTTGGCACGGCTAATTTTTGAACTTTAAGCTCCAGCAAGTACTCCTTCAATTGAAATAACGTTTCCTAAATATCTTGGTAGGTGGGTTGTTCATCGGCAGTGTCTTTTGTTATCAGATAGAAAAGGTAACGTGATACATGTTGGAGTTTCAGAGCTTTTACGGGATCTGGAAGTTGGCTTTGAAGTCACTTAAAGTGGAATGGTATGGCCCAGTGAGTAGTAATCTGGGACTGCGAGTAGATCTTGCTTTTCCTCAGTTGTAACACAATATCTTCCTTTGTGGGTACCCCCATGTACCTGCAACCATTTTCACTTTCTGGAAATAGCCCGGCATATGTTCAAATATATTCTTTCAAACAGAATTCCAACATTGTATTGTCACATAGGAATCTTTCCTTTGAAACGGAACCACTCATCCAATAAAACCGTTCCCGAATTCTCTGAAGGGATTCTTTACACCAACATGCCCTCCTGATGGACTGTCATGTAACTGACGAAGTATTTCATCATTAATCACCAATGTGTTCTCTTCTCGGAACCTTCATCATTTTCCAGTACTCATTTAAGCAAGTCGTCTTCCACGATAGGAGTCCACTGGGCACAAGACATTTTAACTACTGAGTAGTTTGACATTTCTTGCAAAGACAGTCGGCGGTTTTCGTCTTTCCATTTTCGAAGTTTCTGTAAAACTGGATCTTTCTTTTCTTCTTCCCTAATTTTAGTAGGCCTTAATATTCCTCGTTGACCACCGTTGTTCTTAGAACTGCAGCTCCCTTGAATTCTGTTTTATTGCAGTGGGAAGTTCTCAAGAAGGAAGGGGTTCTCATTCTTGGAGTCCTTTAATCCACCTGGCTATCTGATCCTCCAGATTCTTGCTGGTGTGTTTCTTGATTTATTTTGTACTTAGGATGCTTACATGAACTTTGTACGTGTCCCATATTACCACAACTCCAGCTCTTTATGGTTTAAATCTTATTTTATATAGTGCTTTTCATCAAATTAACAGGGTGGTCAAATTTATCTTCATCTTCTTCCCCTTTTACAGTCCTAACTTTACTATACCCGCCAGAGGCCTGCGCAGCTAATTAATATTCGAGGGCAGCGGACAAAACATAAACCAGCGTCTTGTGATTAGCTAATCTCGGTGTTATCTATAATTAATAAATGTTTAAATAGCCAACTTTTCCTCCACGTCTTCAGGAGCTGTTGGATGAGCGTATTGCACTAACCTGGAAATATTTATCTCATATTCTTGAAGAGCCTCATCTCGCTTTTGTTTTCGGTTTTTGAACTGTGACTTGTAGACATACTCCAAGTGTTCGTGACTAAATCGCATGTTTTTTTTTAATTTGTTCGAAATCACTGTCTCCTCTAGACTATGGTCTGAAGCACATCTAAGAGATCTCGAAGAACAATGCTCACCTTTTCTTTTTCGGACCATCAGCTGCAGCTGATTGGAACTATGTTATGTATGTATTTTATGACTATTTTTCGTCGAAAGTTGGGACTTTAACACAAACAGAACCTCCACTTCCTTCAAATGTTGGCTATGGCTCCAATTTACATTTCGTGTCGTCGTCTGCTTCCTCCATCTTCGTTTGAATGTCTTTCAGTTTCTGTTCAAAAGAGGAAATGATTTCAATCTCTTTTATCTTTTCTTCAAAAAACGAAATATTGACAGCAACTTTGTTTTCCAACGAAGATATTTAATCGTCATAAATCGTAAATCTCAGAAGTGACTTAAGAGATATTCAAAGCGATGTTAGCAGAAACTGTGCTTTCCAGAGAAGTCATCTCGTTACAAATTTTATTTAGTTTCGTCTAACACTAACGCTAAAACACAATTACTGTATAACATTTATTTATTTAAACATACAAATTTATATTATAGTATAATTTTCTCGGAGACGTTAGAACAGCTGTATATCGAATCGTCGCGTAGTATTTTCGATCAGGGGAATAGCAAGGGCTTGGCCTAACAATATTTTTTATAATTTTTATTTTAAAGTAGACTTTTCGATAACAATATACCATTATCTTTTTTTGCATGATTACAAGAAAATGATACACTTTTTTATATTTTAAAAAATCTTTTAAAATAATTTTGCTCCCAATTATGTTTTTGTGTGCTGTTATCAATACTCTATCAATAATCTATCTCGTATAAGCTCTTTCTATTCCTATTCTTCTTCAGTTTAACCGAAACTCACTTTTCTCTTGTCTATTTTCTACATTTCTTACAATTACAACAATTATTTATTTTTTATAGTTTTTTGCAATCTGCATGATAATGTCCTGCGACTTTACCGCTGAAGAAGGGAAAGATTTGATCAAATCAGCATACGACATGGAAGAACAATTTGGCCTGGCGTCTGATATACGATTGGAATTGTTGGATATTGCAGAACAAGGAGAACACTTTCAACCCAGGTTTTCCTTACTTGGATTCGTTGACATCAATAGAAGTATTTTGTTAACGTTTATATCTATTATGATGACGTATACGATAGTGGTTATTCAATTCAATTTGTCCTAAAATACGTATCTATAATTTATTGAAAAAACACTATATACTTATAATTACCAAAAGTGAACGCCGAAAATCAGTTTTTTAGACCTTCAACAGATGCACTTGAGTTATTACAAATAACCAAACAAAATAATTTTTGTCGAGTGTATTTATATTATATTGAAGTAATGACAATAATAAGCATTGGATTTTTCATAGTTATTTATTTAATTTAAAATAGCTTGTTAATATTACGTAATTGCCATTATATGTAACCCTAACGACACATGTTAGCCGAGATGCATAGATATTTATTAGACGTGTGTTGTAATCAATTGATATGATTGTTTTTTGTTTTACTGCTTTTTTATTTAATTCAAAACCGAAAATTCCCTTACAAAGGCCCTTAAAAAGTCATATATAACAAGACCCAACATAATAAGCTGAGAAAATCTAATCTAGACAATGATTTTCCTAAAAATCAAAATTTCCAACGCGGACTCAAACAAAAAGACAACAGCTACCTTCCCCTACAGCCTACACAACAACAGATCCGAGTCCATCCTCCTATATGCTGACGACACTGCACTATTCTCTACAGGTACCGCCTACCTATCGCACCGCGAGGCTCAGTTTGTATTCGACAAAGCACATATATATATATATATATATATATATATATATATATATATATATATACGTAGGTCGTCTTATTAGTTCTTTTATTATTTGAAGAGGAACTAACGTTAGAGTAAAAGTCCGCGATCTATGCGAGAAGTCTTTATTACATAAAATAAACTGTAATGATGTTATTTACATGTACACAAAATTACGGATAATTGTCTGCGAATTAAAATATTAAACACACCCGTCGTTAATTGTTTTCGTCTTTTTCGGCGTGTACGATAATTTACGTCTATTCACTTGAAGTGATAAATATCGAAATCCCGTTTAGCTCAGGAGGAATGTGTGATCTGGTCTACATTATCTGCTGTCCTCTTCGCCCCTGAATCGCGTCTCTTTTATAGCGACTTAAGCATATTGTTTAAGTGGTATCTTGCAGTGGCGTAACTAATGAATAAAACTATGCTAAATACTTATACTAAGAAATATTCTTATATATATATATATATATATATATATATATATATATAAATATATATATATATATATATATATATATATATATATATATATATATATACAGTATAGGTAAAAGTTTATGGTCGGTATGGAGCTTACGTGAGATGGAGTGAGAAACACCTGTTTAAAAAGAGAGGTATATTAGGTCCGCCCTTTAAATCGTCGAACTTGCATGAGTAGAAATAATAAAAAAAGGGGAAATTCAACGTTGCCAAACTTATTGGTTTTATTTGACCTGTTGTCTTTTTAGCATTTTTTGAACAATGTTTGACATAACAATCATTGAACTACACTTTAAGTATTTTTGGCCACTCATTGTACTTGATATTTCTTTAAAAGGTCGTAAAATTTGGGAAAGTTAAGAACAAATAATCCAGTCTTCATTATTTAAATTTGGTCCAAGTTTAAGTCTGTATTAACTAATACAAATGTGGAACGGATTGTCTCTTCTAACTCGGTCATTCTTTTTAACATGTAATAGGTGAAGTTCTACCTAGTTTCCACGTCTTGGATTGGCCGTTTGGGAACTTTGTTATGTTGTAATTGATACTTTAAAAGCCTTTCTAAAGATAAGGTACTTTTTTTGAAATGTGTTTTTTTAGAAACTGAAATTTGAAATTAGTGAAATAATTTCACTAATTTCAAAAGCGATCTTTTCTGAATTATGGTTTCCAGAAAAATGGCAGCAGCCTAATAAAACCGTTTTAAATTCTAAATTTTCGGTTAAATATTGTCCTGTTAATGCGATGTAACTCTCAGTTGCTCCATATGCCCAGAGGACAGTAGTAATACAGATATTTTCTACTTCTTTAACAACTTGTGATCTAATAATTTGCTTAGTTTTGATATAACATTCCTGAAGTAATGAACCTGACGTAATGAACAAGTTTTTCTTGTTGGTGGTTTACATCCAGGAATCCACCCTGCAAACTTTTTAAAAGCTCGTTCTTCAACAATGGAAAACGGATGAAACGAGTCTTTGCATAGGTTTAGTAAATCCATATCTATTTGTTTCTTTTGTTCTAAACTAATATTTTTATTAATGGAAGTATCCATCACCTTTTGACGCTTGGGTTTCGGTGGCAGTACGTCAGTACTTGTAGTAGAAGTAGTCGAAACGGACAGAAATGCGCCAGGAGAAGTTTCAATCATTGCAATATTCAGAAAGTGGACCATAAAAGCTGCATCTTCTACAAATGTGCATGTTTTGAAAATAAAATTATTATTCTTATACTAAGTCAATAATTTTGACTAAGAAAAAAAATTCTTAATTGAATATTTACAATAAATAGGTAAATCCTTTGACAAACTATCAATAAAGATTTGAAATCGAAAATGCAGATCAATCGTAAATCAAAACTCATTCATTAATCAGAATATCTAGTTATAAAAAACAAAAGAAAGAGTTAAGAAGCTGGTTACTTCTATAAAAAAAGAAAAAGAAGATTGTACTATTGAAAATCAACCAGTACAAGAAAAAGAAAATGATAAAGATGACTTAAGTCCATGGTGTATTTTGATGAATTAATTGGACATGACTCATCTAAACATACACCTGTATCGAGAGATATAAAAGAAGTCGACATGTATTTGTCTGATGATATATTACCCACAAAAAATTTCGAACGGAGATTGGAACTGTCCATTACCGTGGTGGAAAAACCATCGCCAGGTATATCCTAACTTAACCACTATATTCATAAAATATTGTAGTATTGTAACAAAATCTGTTCCTTGTGAACACATGATTAAAATCTGGTTTAATTTTTAAATAAAAGAAGAACACGGTTAATAAGAAAAGTGTAATAATATGTAATGTAAATGTAAGTACTATTTGTATTGTTTAATTTATTTTTCAAGTTATAATAAATATATCCTTCGTTAGTTTCTTTCACTTCAATACTTATACACATAAACGATAATAGCCAATATGTTTGTGTACTGGCTTATTTGAAACTACTGGTAAACAATCAACTAGTTACAGTTTACGAAAAACGGTTCCGATAAAAATGTCAACGACCCACCTCTAGTTTCCTAGCTATATTAGGATCGGAACCAGAAATGTAAAATATCTCTGATCGGAACTAATCGTCTCACTAATGGGCAATGGGTGTCAATGAGAAATAGGGAGGGGAGACCAAGGGGAAATATAATTGTTATCTGTGTCTATTCACTGAAAATATGATTTTATATCTGTGTTAGATATCCTGTTAAATTTTGCCATACCGACCATAAAGTTTTACCTACACTGTATATATATATATATATATATATATATATATATATATATATATATATATATATATATTGTTATGATTGTTTATTTTGAGTTCAAACTTAGTTTATTGAGCCAATAAAAAAATTATAGCTTATCTGTTATCAAAAGTAAAATAATTCTTATATTACCTGTGTTCGATGGATTCAAAAGATTTTCTAGTTGTCTTTTATCGGGGTAGAGAAGAAAGGATAATAATACAAATATATTATATTACAAAGATTTACGTTTCTTTATTTTATATGAACGAATAAAACAATTATTAAATTTTGTCGTTATCTTATCAATCAGCATACAAGAAAATAAATCAAATTATTATGATAATAAGATTATAAAGCTACATACATTTATATTACGTGAAAAACCAATTTTACTTAAAATTTTCTTTACTTAAAAAAAAACCACAAAACTTTAAACTTTTGATTAGCCTAACAAAACCTCAGTTCTTAAATTTGAATGCTAATGACCATGATGTCGAAACGATCCTTCACAGATATAAAATTCAATTGTACAAACACTTACAGTTTATTTTCTTTTTGAGTTGTATGTTGGAACATACCCAGAAAAGTCCAGTCTCCTCAAAGATGTGATCTCCCCTCTTTGGCACCTCGGCTCCTTCTGAACGTGTCTGCAAACCTCCTGCAGACTACACAAAAAACACCTGATTCACTTCTCCAAACTCCGCTACTTATTTATGACACCAGGACCTCCTTTTGTCAACTTGATGCCGTAAGAATACTTTCACATATACTTTATAAAATGCCCACGGTAGATACAAGGACCTCTTTTAATCTACTTGTTATCTCCTTCTTCAAACTATTCACTTCTTTTCGTTACGCCGGTATCCAAACTCACGAACCACACCCTATCTTGAGAAAAACGACTGTTTCCTTTCGATGACCAAAATATGACTGACTTCTCCTCTCTTATGATCGACTCACCAAATTCCCATTTTAAAAACGACCGTCCAATCAAAAAGCTTAAATTGTGTTTATCATGATTTTGGAAAAGCCTAATTTCGGTTTCAGAGAAAACTAAATAGCTTACTTTAAAATTGGTTTTTTTCAATACATCATTTATACATATTTCAAAAGATTAAAATATGGTCATTTAATATTCGACTATACAAACAATGAAAAGATTATTAACTTGCAGGTAAAATGTCTTCTAATTCTAAACAAAGGTTTTTTGATAATTTTGTTTGCAACGGAAACAGGTCGTTTGCCAAACAAATTTCTATTCTTATCTACTCTAAATCTTATCTTAAATTAATATATACATTTTTGTTTATAATGATTTCTTAAAATTTTATTCCGATGGATATTTTATTTATTTTTCTTTGTTTGGGAAAGAAGAAACATAACAATATATATATATATATATATATATATATATATATATATATATATATATATATATATATATATATATATGTATATATATATTATTGTACATAAGTAAAGAAAGAGGCATAAAATTTGTTATTTTGTAATACGTTAAAGTAATTTTTTAAAAAATATTTGTTTCTTTCATTTAAAATGTAAAATACCTATTTGTCTGTCTATTGTTAACATAGGTTATGGTTTTACCCAGTATAAAGTTGTCTTTTTTACCATATTTGTAATCTAATCGATAATATTCATGGAATTGTTTATTGGTTTTGAAGTGCATTTAAGGTAAGTGTTTGAAGGTAAGATTAACGAAAAAGGTTGTTTAAAAGAAGTCGAAAGTACTTACGACTGGGAAATTTGAAAACGTTGAAATGAAGAAAGAGGCATATTTGTTTTTACCAATGAAAAGAAAGGAAAGTTATTGATGGAAGGGTTTTGGAACAAGAGAGTTTTGGAATGAAATAAAACGACAGTGAGTGTAGAGCCAGTGTGGAGAGTTGATTCCCAATAGCTGAAAGGAGCAGTTTGTGTTTAAGAAAAAAAAGTAAAAAAGTGTCGGTCTTCGTTAACCATAAGCCTTGTAGGCATCCGTAAAAGTAACAAGTACAAAGTAATATTTTTTGAAAAGTTAAAATTAAATTCAGTAATAAGTGATAGCAGTTGTAAGTACTCACAAATAGTATCCGACATCGTAAATAAAAATTGTTCCAAGGTATTCAGATATGCCTCTATATTTCTTTCTAACAATATTCCCCATTGCGAGGACCTCTGTTTCATCTACGCATAAAGACTCCAGTGTATTTTGACAGGAACTTTTACATACCTAAACAATTTCGTATATTTTTAAATTATTTCTTGCAACGATAATTCATTATTGTATCTATATTTTCTATTTTAAAATAACTTGCGGTATTTTTTTATATGCCTGTTTATATTTAATTACTTACTCTTTTCATAGATTGTTTGTTTTTTGCAATTTATGCTGTCATTAAAATTTGTGTTTATTTCTTTGGTAGAAACATTTTTTTTTTTTTAATATACGGTTATATTTTATTTTTGAATTTTATTTATCTATGAGCTTACTCTGAGCATTGGTTTTGCATTTCTGTGATTGAATGGCGTAAAACCCTGAGATTATTTACCAATTTGAGCTAGCCCAAAAATTTTTGTTTTATTAATTATTAATTCAAAATAAATATAAGTATAATTTTTTTTAAACAAATACATAAAAAATGAGGTAGAAACAAAATAATTTATATATATATATATATATATATATATATATATATATATATATATATATATATATATATATATATATATATATATATAGAATTTGTTGACAGAATAACAAGCAATTTTTTTTTTATTAACATTTAAGATTTTTACAATCTGTTTTGCAGTGAAAACAATAAGTAAAATTTTTTGTCTTTACATGACAGAGAGATGTAAGGTCTAGTGACCAAATCATCACGACACAAATTGGCTTGTTTACCGGTAGGATGCGCACATACACTGATACGCGAGCACTAAAAGCGGCACTGATCACAATGGCTGGGTGCTGTTGAAGACGTAACTCCCACTGCTGTAGGCTCTGTCAGGATCGGTGAGGTAGGTCCAAGGGGTCATGTCGCTTCAATCTCTTCGCTTGTTGGTTGTTGAGAAGATTGTGTGCCAGGGTATTAGGATGCACCCGCAACCTGTTTTGATATTGTTCAGAAGATTTTTTGCACTCTTCAGAGACTGTTAGTACCTGAAGATCTCTATGTATTGCATCATTCTGGATATACCAAGGTGCATTAGCGATTGTTCTCAGAGTTTTGGATTGGAATCTTTGTATTATCATAATATTAGATTTGCTAGCTGAACCCCAGAGCTGTTTAGCCATATGTCCAAATGGGTTTTATTATTGTATTGTATATCAGCAGCTTGTTGTCAGTCGATAGGTGAGAGTTTTTTCCCAACATCCAGTAAAGTTTTCTGTATAAAATTCCCAATTGGAGCCTTTTCGTCCATATATGTTTGGTCCAAGTTAGACGTTTGTCAAGGTGAATACCTAAGTATTTTACGTCATGCTTTTGAGGCAAAGGATGTCCGTTGAGGTTAACTTGTGGACCTCTTCTTTTAGAGTGAATGTAATTTGTGTGGATTTTGAGGGGTTTACTCTAATTCTCCAGAGTTTAAGCCGTTCATTTGTTTTGTTCAGATGTAGTTGCAGTCTCTCTGATGCTATTATTGGGTTGCTATGAGAGGCCAAGAAAGCAGTATCATCTGCGAATGTTGCAAGCGTTAGGTTATTGCTTATTGGCAAGTCAGCCGTATATATCAGGTACAGAATCGGTCCGAGCACACTACCCTGAGGTACACCAGATAGGATGGGGTAGAGTTTTGTATAGGCTTCACTATATTTTACCAGATATCTCCTTTCTGTAAGGTATGATTGGAGCAGTTTAAAGTAAGGGTAAGGTAAATTTTTCTTTAATTTGTACAGAAGTCCTGTATGCCACACCTTGTCAAAAGCTTGAGAGGCGTCTAAAAAGGCTGCAGTACAGTATTGCTTGTTCTCGAGACTACTTCTTATTGTTGTGTATAGTCTGTGAACTTGTTCGATTGTACCATGTTGGTTACGAAAACCGAATTGATGGTCAGGTATGAGACACTTTTCGTCCAATATTGGTTTGATTTTTCGTAGCAGAAGTTTTTCGAAGACCTTAGAGATGACTGGGAGTAGACTAATCGGTCGGTATGAGTTGACATCTTTTGGATCTTTACCAGGTTTTTGAATGAGTATAATCTGTGCCACTTTCCATTGCAGAGGGAAGTAATGCAGACTAAGCATAGCATTGAAGATCATAGTGATTATTCTGTAACAGTCATTGGTTAGTTCCTGGAGGATCTTACCCGTTATGAGGTCGAATCCCGGAGCCTTATTGGGTTGTATCTCATTCTTTATTATAAATTTTACTTCTTTAATATTAAACTTGGTGATTGGTAGTTCCATTTGATATGGAGCCTCAAGAAAAAAATTAAATGCTTCTTCTTGTTCTAATGGAATTACTCTGTTAAATGGACTAAATACTGTAGAAAGATGTTCAGCGAATGTCTCAGATTTTTCTGTGTCTGTTCTTGCCCATTTACCTTTGACATTTTTTAGAGGAGGTATGGCGTCTTGTGGACCTTTTACCTTTCTCGTCGCCTTCCATAGAGAATAATTGGTGTCTTTGGACGGAGTCAAATTTTCTAAGTAAGTTTGGATCCCACTGTTTTTCTTTTCTTTTAATAGATTTTTAAGTCTTCTGGTAATTCTGTTTAAATTTTGTTTGTCAATAGGAGCGTGTGTGTTTTGCCACTTTTTCCTAAGTTTTCTTTTCTCATCGATCAGGTTTTTTGCACTTTGCGAACAGTTTATGCTTTCCTTCCATGTTGTTTGTTCAGGAGTAGAAATCCAACCTGCCTTTTGTATGGAGGTAGTAAGTTGTTGTACCGCATTTTCAATTTGTAATTCTGTTTTAAGTGGCAAGTTCGTTGGTATTTGTTCTGCTAGTGCGCTTCGGAATATTTTCCAATTTGTTTGATTATTGGTTAGGACTGGAGGCTTATTTCTGAGTATGATTTTGGAGTCTAGGTCAATTAGAATGGGAGAATGATCTGAAGAGAGGTCCCAGCATGATTCTATTGCTAAATAGTTAAGAGAGATACCTTTAATCACACAGAAGTCTAAGAGATCTGGTGTTTTATTTGGATCTGTAGGCCAATAAGTTGGTTCTCCTATAGATATGTATTGTAGGTTGTTTCCTGTTGTTGACTTCAGCAGTTGTCTACCCCTTGTTGTAATTACCCTAGAGCCCCAGTGATGATGTTTACAGTTAAAGTCTCCTTCTGCTATGAATTTGTGTCCAAGAGAACTGAAATAGGTGCTAAAGTTGTTTTCGTTGATTGGTTGACCAGAAGGACAGTAGACCGCAGATTAGGTAAGGTTGTCTAGCCAGTCTTCGATGACAATGCTAGTTGATTGCAGGTACTTTTCACTGAACTTATTTAACTCATGGTGTTTTATATTAGATTTGATAATGATAGCTGAGCCACCGTGTGCCTTGTCATTTGGATGTTTTGTGTAGTTGACAATGTATTTTGAAATTTTGATATAGTTTTTGTCTGTTAGATGAGCTTCTGATACAAGCATAACATCAATTTTCTTCTCGTCGAGGAAAATTTTTATTTCTGGGATGTGGTTCGTTAGGCCACTTTAAGTTCCAGACGGCTATTTTAAGTCTGTGTTGCATTAGTGCATTTTGGAAATCATAGTCATAAGAAGATTAAGCATAGTGTCCATTCTCTCTACTAGTTTTGTCATCAGGTTTTCAAGGTTGGCAATTTTCGTTGAATGGTTTGAGCCGACATTAGTTTGTTGATTTGTGATTTCATCCGCTTGACTATTTCCTGAAGTTTTTTGAGCGTAAAAACACCAGGGGTTACTCTTTGACTATTGGTTTCATAGGTGTCTGTTCTGTGGGTCTCTTTTTTTTTGACTGAGGTTGAAAGGTTCTAAACCGACTAGGGAAGATGTCCCTAGTACTGTTGGATTCGATCCGGAAAGGAGCACATGCTAGGACATAGCATCCAAAGTATGGATTATATGCGCCACATGCACCCCTGACCAGTCGCCTACCAACTAAAAACCACCCATTCTTCGGACAAGGCACCCCCAGACGAGTTCAATCGGTGAACGAAACATTGAGATGCCTTGTGCAGTCTGAAAATTTGGGAGAAAATTGTAAAAGGGTTCTTACCTAAAAACGATAAGAACCACTTAAAATGATATGCAGAGACGGTATTGTGGGGAAACAAAATATGGGTTCATAAAAGTGCAGGTGTGTTCAGCCTGACAAGGAAGGAATGTGAATTAAAAGAGGCATGAGGTCATGAAAACTACGTACATAATATAATTACAGATCTGGTTGTAAAGGTGCCGTCTATTCCGTCGTGCAGCCGAGCTGTAAAGAACTCATGACAGCGTATTATGCAATTTGTTACCTCAACCACCCTGTTCCTGTCTCGCTCTTTCTAGCGTCTCCTTTTTCTTTATAATTTGCGTAATTATGTCGACAGTAACATCGTAGGATTCTTTGTTTTGCGTCGCTTTCTGTATCAGATTGTTGGGCGTTATCGCTCCTAGCCTTGATATTAGATTATTCCGTTCTCTTTGTAAGGTAGTGCAAGCAAAAATGCAGTGTTCTGCGTCGTCTATGACACCACAATCTATGCACAAATCATTTGTTGTCTTCTTTATTCTATACGTGTACGACCTAAAGGAGCCATGGCCGGTGAGAAATTGTGTAAAAAAATAATTTAACCTTCTGAACCTACATTTAGACCAAGTTATCACATCAGGGATTAACATTTTGGTCCATTGTGCCTTTTTCGTTTGTACCTCCCATTCATTTTGCCATATTTGGAGCATATGTGATCTTACTTCGGATTTTATTTCCGGTAAATGACCGTTTTCTCTGTTATATAAAGTGTCTCTTTCTTTAGCTAGGAGGTGAATGGGGAGCGTACCTGTTATGACCTGTAGAGCAATCGTAGAAGTAGTCCGGTATGCGCTTGCTACCTTTAGTAGAGGCTTCCTTTGTGCCTTTGCAAGCAGTTCTTTATACTTAGCCATTCTCAAGGCTTCGTACCATACGGGAGCGCCGTATAAGAGGGTAGAATGCACAATCTGAAGGTACATTCTTCTTTTGAGGGCACTTGGGCCGCCGATATTTGGCATAATTTTTATTAATGCCGCGGTTCTCTCTTCTGCTCTTTGGACTACTTTCATCAGGTGCTTTGTAAATCTTAGACCTGTGTCTAGTTGGATGCCCAGATATTTAGCACAGTACGTAGGCTCTATACTTGTACTACCTACTACAAAAGCCAGGTTTGGGCGGGCTCTAGGGATATTCAAGATCAGAATTTCTGTTTTTTCTGTTGTCAACTCTAGATCTCATTTCACCATCCATCTTTTGACTTTTCTACAGCTTCTGTTGACTAACATTTCTAACTCCAAGTTATTGTTACACTGAATGAGTAGAGCTAAATCGTCTGCGTATGTAATAGCTTTGGTCTCTGCTCCATAGTCGATTTCTAGGATTTCATTATATAAAATGTTCCAAAGCATTGGTCCTAGTACGGATCCTTGCGGTACACCTGCTGATGTTTTCAGGTCTTTAGGTTTTGCCACTTGGACATACCTTTCATTGAGGTAGTCCTTAATTATATTGATCAAATAATCTGACACATTTGCTTTTTCCAGTGAGGTGATAATGCGACCCCAGTTGGCTGAGTTGAAAGCGTTTCTCACATCAAACATCACGAGGGCGGCCCATTTCTTCCTCGTCCTTTTTACAGTGTCAACTATTTCTTTTACCGCATCGATGGATGATCTAGATTTCCTGAATCCGTACTGTTTGTCAGATATACTTCCATTTATCTGTAATTCGTCTTCTAGGCGATTTTTAATAAGATTTTCATAAAATTTCCCCAGGCTGTCTAGAAGGCAGATCGGCCTGTATGAGTTGGCAATCTCGGGATCCCTGCCCGGTTTAAGTATTAACGTCAGTCTTGCCTGTTTAATCATTATGGGAAACATTTGCTTCTGGAGGAGTTCATTGAAGATCCTCCGAACCATCTCAGGATTTTTCTCTATGATGATCTTTATCGCCTCAGGAGGCACACCATCAGGACCAGCTGCTTTTCCTAATTTAATACTTTTTGTCGCTATTGCTATTTCTTCAGCCGAAAAATCAACAGGTCGAACGTTGACATTATTTTGAGTGAACTGCTGTGGGGGCTTAGCAGGAAATAGGGTATTAGCTATTTCCTTCCGTTTTTTGCACAAAGGCTGTATGGGGTCTCTGTTCTTAATGTTTTTGTGGCAATTCTATAGGCTTCGCCCCATACATCATCTTCTAGTGCTGTGCATAGGTTATGCCAGCAAGAGTGCTTCGCCCGTTTAATTTCTCTTCCCAATTCTTTTTTAGCTCGCTTGTAATTTTCAGTGTGTTGTGGAGTCCTATACCTTTGTGCCGTACGCCTGAGCCTAAAACATTCGGCTCTCTTGCTCTGGATCTCATCATTCCACCAGTATGGCACTGTATATGTGACGTTCTCGGTGGAGCTACTTGAAATGTATGCATTAATAATTTTCTGTCTGAAATCTTGGAATTCGGTAGTGTCATCTTCTTGTAGGTTACTTATCTGCCTCGTATAGGCTTCTTTATTAAAGGTTACTTTTTTCCGACCGATCTTCGAGACCTTGATGCCAGTTTCAAAGACTATGTATCTGTGAAAAGTGTAGAGATTATCCTCCAACACCTCCCAGCCCGCAATCTTTCTGGCATAACTTTCATTCACAATGGTAATATCTATGTGACTTCGACTCTCTCCTCTCACAAATGTGGGTTTTCCATTGTTTAGCACTACTAGGTCATTTGCGAATATCCAATCATTCCACATCTCCCCTCTATGGTCATTTCTGGGAGACCCCCATATGATTGATTTGGCGTTCACGTCGCCAGCAAGTATAAAATCCCGATATGTTTGTGATGTCATTATGATATTCTCGACCTGTTCTTTGTAGCGCATCAGGCTGATATTCGGAGAGATATAGCAGGCAATAATAGCCAGGCTTCCTATTTTAATTAACACGTGCCCCTCTTTCTTGACAATCTTATTTATGCATACTTTCTTATTCATTATGTATATAGCGACATCTGCGTTTATATCCGCTATCCAGCCTTTGTTTTTAGTAATGTTTTTGTTGGGCTCAGGGACAACAAGTAGGTCTGCTCCAATCTCGAGGGCTTTTGCATATATCTGTGGGTCTCTTGATTCTTTCTGAGTTGGGGGAATTTTTCTTTTTGTATTTGTTTGTATACGCTGCAGCCCTTATAGTTGGCCGGATGGTTTCCCATACAAAGTACACATTTTACGTTATTGCTGCGTTCTTTTTGTGGACAGTGTAAAGTAAGATGATTACTTGCACACTTTAAGCATCTTGGAGGCATATGGCAGAATTTTTGTGTGTGACCGTAGCGTTGACATCTGGTACATTGGGGAACCTGACGTTTGGGATATGGTGGTTCGAAGGACACAATCATGTTCTGGAGTGTTCTCACATCATATATGTCTTTATTATTTGGCTTAGTTTTTAATTCTATATAAAAGAGCGGAAGCGCTATTTTGGATCCATTCTTATATATATTAGCTATGTTGGTTACTTCGTGTCCCATTAATCCTAGCTCATGTACTAAAGAGTCTTTATCTGCTGTCTGATGCATATTATGAAGCACAACTTGGAATGTTCTTTCTTCCTTTGTTTGGTAGGTGTAATAATGTGTTTTTTCTCATTGAGTGCTTTGGTTATGTTTCGGTAATATTCAGAAGTTGAGCGCTGAATCTTTACTTGGTCGTTATAGAGACATTTGATGGAATATCCCAGAGGGGATATTGTTTCTAACAATTGTCGAAGAGGTTGTATATCACCTACATCTGAAACAAATATGGGTGGGGGTTGAATACTTTCTTTAACTGCATCAGTTCTGGTTTGGTTGGTCTCATCAGGTACTTCATCTAAGCTAGCAAATCTATTAGACGTTGGTGTGGGTGCTTTGAGCCAGTAATCGTTCATTATTGTTTGTTTTAGTTGTTTATCACCTCCAGGGCTGTCATTTCTTGCTCGTTTGTGGGCTTGTACAGTTTTCAAACAAGCAAAATGAGCGCCATAATGATCCTCCAAGATGGTCTGAAACTGTGAGTCTGAGTTCGCCTACATTTAAGTTTGAAAAGATCAGGTGGGGAAGTCCTCATTCCCGACAATGCACGTTTCAATGACTAATATGGAACGTGCTATTGACATATTAGGATATGTGTGAATAAGATATATCCAAATAAAAACCCGCAGATCAACTTAGAACATGACATATGAGCTGCAAACATATCATTATAACATTTGTTGGTTAAACAAACATTCATACATACAAAAACAATAACTACTACTAAAACCATTGTATGCAGGGATAAATGGCATATCTGACTGCATTTCGTCCCAACTGGTAAAAAGAGACGACCAAGATGACTCAGAAAAAAGTGACTTTTGTAAAAACCATAAATATAAATGTAGAAAGAATGAGCAGTCAAGTCGCGGACTCTGTATCTGTCCCAAAGAATTAAATAAGGGTTCTACTGGTGACCTGCTGGTCAACTATTAATGGACTCAAAATTACAAACACAAAAATTTTTCAGTGCATAGCAATATTATGAAAATAACAGTTTTGTTCTTAAATGATTGATTTCTTTTTTGTCAAAATAGTCATTTTTTGTACTATTTTTTCAGTTAATTTAACAGAAAAATTCTGTTCATTCATTCACATAAAAACAGTACGCCACTGGCAAACTGCAATAACACTGAAAAGCAAAGGCCCTTTCTCCAATATCCAAAATCTTTTCTGGGTGTTTATATATCCAAAGCTGTAACGTTATTGTTGATATTCTCTGTGTAATTAAAATTGGAATAACTTATTTATTTTAAAGTGAACGAATTTACAATGGTTTATACAAAAATAAGTAAAACATTAATTCTGTTCTTAAACCAAAATTGCAATTTGGCTAATACAATCCTTGCAGCTGATTTATCTCAAATTGCATGCAATAATTCTTGACACTACCCTCTTTCTAAGAGACTCATTAATATTCAGCTCAGTGGGTGCTATTGTTAGAGGTGTGATATTATATAATCAAGGGATAATTTTAAGAAACAACCCTTGTTTATGGAATTTCACACCTCAACTAAAGTTCACACCTTGAACACAACTGTTATCATTATATTCTTAATTGTATGTAAAAATGTGAGTTTAATTAACTACCTTATGAACATAGTGATTTTGCAGTGGAATCTCCTACTATGAGAAGAACCATACTTTCCATACATACTATATAAGAAAAATTGTAGGGAATGAAATAAAACTCATAAAAACTGCTTTAGTGTACTTAAAATTAAATACCTTGTTTTGTTCATAAAACAGTGTCAAATAAACATTAAATAAAATTCACATTATACATTTTTGACTTCAATTGTTCACAAGAAGATTCTGCAACTCCGCTGATAACTCTGAAGCATCTGGCTTGGTTTGTATGTCTGTATCAATCATCTGACTTAACCTAGGACAAGCCTTTTTATGCCAATGCCAGTGCAGTCTCTGGCAATTCCTATCACAATATTGTACAACTTTACATTTTGAACATTTTTTGGCAGGTTTCTCTTCTCCACAGGTGTTGCAGATGGATATACAATCTTCGAAGCCTCTTTGGCCGTTTATTGCGTGATGAATTACTACCAGGGACGGCGGTGGATCATCTCCTGCTAGACTTGCAACCATTTGCCTAAATAATGTGCAGTCCCTGTAAGGAAACTCTCTGATACATTCTTTTAAAAATGCGTCCATGAACTCCAACTGTCCATCTTTGCCAGGTTTTAGCAATTTCCTGGTAAAAAGTTCAGTGATATCCAGCTTTTTATCGTCCTCGCCTTCGTCCTTTTTCGCAGTTTGCCTCTGCCTTACTTTTACGACTTCTCCTACAATATACCCTAAGTAATGGAACTTGAAAGACATAACCTCATTTTTGTCGGCTGCGCGTTTTATCTCTCGTTCACACATCAATTCAAGTACTTTTTTCACTTCTGGCAAATGTTCAGACAAACCTACAAAGTTCTGTACATTCAAAACTACTTTAATTGGATGTATATTAACTTGCATAACGAATTTATGGAAACTTTCTGATAAAAATGGCGGAAGATATGGACCCCGATTCGCTGTTCCTGTCGTGTAATAGTCTATGTCAGATTTTGGAATATAACTGTTGATGACAGAGACGCAATTGTGGTGTCCTACGAAAGCTGCCATTTGTGATGGAGTACGGCCGACTGTGTTGGTGATGTGTGACTTTGCGCCGGCTAACAACAATGCCAAGCAGACGTCTGAGTTTCCAGAGAGACCCGCGAAGTGCAGAGCTGTGTAGGTGTGTTGGTGTTCGCAGTAATTCACATCTGCTCCCTGAAACAAAAAAAAGTACATTCAGTTTGTAACTTAGTCAGGTTTAAGGGTAAACCCCGCTTACAGTGCCCAACATCTTTTTTTTATCTTGATACAAGCTATCTACAATTTTTTCTTCGTATCTACATACAGGTGGGAGTTATTGTCTCATGCAATAAAGGATTTGCCTGAGTCAGGGCAGACATTGTTACTTAAAAGAGTGAATACAAACCCTTGGTCTTCTTAAAAGCGTTAAAAATAAATTATGGTTTAATTAAAACATGTTTTATTAAGATTTCAACGGATATAAATGAGAAAAATGTAGTAAGAGGTGAAGCAGCTTCTCTATCAGAAAAACTTGATTTATTGGAAAATTACAACAAAAATACAAGGAGGATTTGGACGAGTATTTTACCCAAGAATATGTTCATTTAAAGCATTTGTTAACGTCTCTTCCCCAATTAAAAATAGACACTCCTTTAGAATGAAAATAAATTAATATCTTCATTTTTAAACGTTAATATTTTCCTGCATATTTTTTCTCCATAATGGTTGCAAATGCAAGTGGCGAACTCTCTTTTTCAACACTAAAAAGGGTGAAAATCTACTTAAGAAATGCAATTTCCCAAGAAAATTTGAACTACTTAGCAGTTTTATCCATTAACGAGGAGCTGCTAAATGAATTAAATATAAATGATATCGAAAACTTTGCTTCAGTAAAAGCAAGAAAACAAGCTTTTCAATAATAAAGGTATGTGATTATCTACCTCATATTACCTGTTTGAATGTTATTAGGTAGATTTTAATTTTACTTTTTGTTAGTATTCATTTAAGTTTGAAAATAAAAAAAGTTTGTAACTGTTTTCCTTATTTTAATAAAGTTGTATTCAAAATATGTTTTGTTGAAATGAAATAAGTTAAGAAATATTTTTGAGTCTGGGCGCGGCATCCGTATTTATATCTGCACACATATTTATTATTTATGTGCTAAGTTACAAAGTGGAAAAGAACTTTCCAAAATAACCTAAGTCAGGTTTATCAAAAGTTGTGATTCATCCAGATTTCTGGAAATACACAATTATTAGTAATCATAAGGGATTATTTACATTTAACAGTGTAAAGTAGATACTGGTCAGTGTCATCCTGATGACACCTTATGTCAGGTCTATCCCACTGTTATCATATGATTGAACAGATATTTCTTGATATGCCAAGTACATCTATTTTTTAGATGACATTTTAATTACAGAAAGAAATATGGAAGAACACACTAAGACTATAAAAAAAAGTAAAATTTTGATGATTTTACAACAATGTGTCTTACAGTGAAAAAAGAACAATGTTGAGAAATGATGAGATCAGTGATGTCATCAGAGACATTCTTTAGCCCACTTTTAAAGATGGTGCAGATAACAAGGCATTTGTTCAATTTTTGGCTCTAAAATGGCATAACAATTGCAGAAGTCAATAGATTGCAGCAATATGCAGTATTTTTAATTAGTTATCATTTTACTGTAAACTACGTACCTAAACAGTAAATGTGGCAGAATTTTTAAGTAGACTGCCTTCCAATAAATTGATAAAGTTAGATGCAACTACATTTAACAGATGAAACTGTAAATTTTTAAATTATTTACCAAAAAGCGAAGAAATTCCTATTAATGTGAGTTGGTTTGTCTCATATAACTAACTATGATTGTTAAAGCACAATGGACAACAAAGGTAGAATTAGGAATTAAACCTTACTTCCTTAAACACAATGGAATTTCTATTGAAGATTAAAGACAGACTCTTATTTTGGGTATAATGAGTAATTACTGAATAAACTGCATATACAGAGAAAAAGACAATTTTAACAACTTTTTCTTAATAATAAAGATAGTCAAGAGAATTTGCCTAATCAAAGGAAAAAATGAGCAAACCCTAATAGTCATAACATACTCTATACCAATAAATGGTAAAATAAGTAATATTATATTAACTATTCCAATAAGTTCCTCGTTTGCACAACTTATCTCTTCATTTGTGTTTTTTAACATAATCAATGTACATATTATCTAATAGATTTTTACCTTCAACGGTTATTCACCTACGCCACTTGGGTCATTTTCTGTTTTATTTAAGAGGTTTAAACAAAATCAGGCACCTAGATAAGTATTAAAGAAAAATTGAAAATCGACCGAATTTTTTATATAAATTAATTTTCCGTATTAACTTAAGTACATACCTGATCCAGAAGGACCTGAACAAGATCTTTATTTCCCTTATACGCAGCATGTTGAAGGGGAGTCATAGAATTCTCATCGAGAATATTCACGTTTTTTGTTTCTGCAAGAAGTGTTTTTAAAAGAACTACATCATTATTCTCAATTGCCTTAAAAATTTGCTGGTCTGTTTCAGACAATGCCGGTTCCTTATTATCAGACATGCTAACTTTTCTGTTGTCCCTTTAAATTTTTATTTAAATCATTCACTCTGGTAAATGAAAAACACCTATTTCCCCTTTCAACTACTGTCAATAGTGTCAAACATGAAATGTCAATGTCACCGAAGGTTGATTCTTCTGTTTTAGAGAACTGGAATTGAATCATTGATTTTATTTCTTCGAGGCGTTTTAGTTTTCTGTCTTATATCTCTGGTCTTACCTTTCTTCCGTTATCCGTTAACCTTTTTCTTTTAGGTAAAGGTAAAAGTATTCTGAAGTATTATAGAACGTTCCGGTTAAGTTAGCTACAAATCAAACGTAAAATTTTCGATTGCGGTGTTGCCATGTCCTTATTAAGTATATGTTTTATGTTGCTTTTCTTCTATTATAGATTTTTTCTAATATTCTTCCTCTGTATTTTTATACGGATTTTGACTTTTTTTGTACGGACGGCACAGATCTCTGTTACATGCTTAATATTCTCTGTTTATCCATATTGCAGCTTTATAGCTATTATTTGGTTAGGATAATCAAAGTTTAATTTTAGAAGTTTCTAAATTTACCAGGAAAGTCTGAATTAATCCTTTAATACAATTTTTTGTCTTTATCGTAAGGGTTATAATAAAAACAACAATATACAAATAAATAACCTATATTTTAACATTTCACATGATTTTAGAGTTAAGATTTATGAAGCTTAACAAAAGAGGTATGTACATAAAGTTAAAATTAAAAAAAGGTGTGATGAGATGATATTGCATTTAAGATTTATTAGAAATTGATAGGTTTTCCGCAGTAAGCCGCTAAATTAGCCTCCCTCAAAGCCTCAGAGCAGGTAGGGTGAGCGTGGCACACTCTGGCGATATCTTCACTCGATGCTCCGTATTCTTGGCCAAGTACCGCTTCATTGATGAGTTCTCCAGCTCCGGGGCCGATGATGTGTGTTCCTAGAATCCTATCGGTAGCTTTGTCAGCTAATACCTAAAAGAAATTATAAGTTTTTGTATTTGAAAATTGTAAGTTAGGTTATGATTATTTATAGTACCATACAGCATGAGTATTTAATTACTATTGCGTAAAACAAAAGTATTAACTGTAGGACCAATTGATATTTTCTAATATTTTCTAATATTCTAAAAATATTATACAGAAATGTGTATAAAAAACTGAAAAGTTCGTTTACCTTAACGAATCCATCCGTGTCGTTATTTGTTTTTGCTCTGGAATTGGCCATGAACGGAAATTTGCCTACTTTGTATGCAATACCTTCGTTTTTAAGATCTTCTTCCGTCTTTCCAACCCAACCGACTTCTGGATGAGTGTAAATTACAGACGGCACGCAATTGTAGTCGATATGTACTGGACCGCCCTGTAAACCCTCGACACAGGCGACACCTACAAAAATTAAATGTTATTTCCTTGATATGGGCCACCATTATCAATATAAATACTTAAAACCAGGTGTTACAAGGTTTACATGTTTTTAGTGAATGTTTGCGTCGTTACTAGAATTTCTGTATGTAAATATGGATAGCGGATGTAATTTATATAATATTTTAGCATATATAGAATATAAATACATAAACAGGTCTGAATCTAAGGATTTTTTAATATAAAATAAATTTTGGGGCATTTTTACTGATAAATTTAAGATTTCTAGTGAAGTTTTGTACCACAACAAGAATTTGTATTAATTACTATTTAAATGGGAATAAGCCACAATTAAAGGTTAAAATACGTTTATTGATGTTTCAATTTCCACTTCGGAAATCGTTCTCAAAATACAAACATTAGTAAATTAAACAAATTTTGTTTTTTGTATGTAAATGTGGACAGTAGATATGTTTTATATATTTTAGCATATAAATAATATAACACATACCCAACCAGGGTCAGAAGTATTTTCTACTATAAAATAAAATTTGGAAGATAGGCAAACTGCACTCACCGCCAGAATGCAATTTTTTTTTATTTTTTACGTTCTGTGATTAAAAAAATGTCCTGGCCCAGTTACTTTTAAATTATTTATAACTTATAAAAATCCCTGATTTGATCTATTTTTGAGCCTATTAAATGAAGAAAATCTTCAAAAAGACTCTAAAAAACAGTTTTTGGGTTTTTGAAAATGGCGCACCTGACGGAAAAATCTGCAAAAAGATCAGAAATATAGTGAGTTTTTTGTACAAATTAGGGTAATACATATAAATATTCTCATACTCGAACATATATTAAGATTAGGATGAATATCATGTGAGAAAGTGAGCATTTTCCGTTGTTGTATTGGTGGATTATCAGAATATGGACCTGACGAAAAAGAAGTACATCATTCCTACAATATGTTTGGTCTGATAACCAAATATAAATATGAATGTCAGTTATATCTTGGTATGCAAACATGAAACCATAACAGTATGTGTGTATACCAAAAATGTGTCAGAATGCCCCATAAATATACACCAATCTAATATTGGACTGCTTACAGCACTATTTAGGCAAATACAATTTGTTTTTCATAAAATATTTAGAAGGTGTCCATTAAATAGATAAGTATGTTAAGAAAAAGTCTATGTACCTTCATCTTCAGCCTTGTGTGCCAACATAGGGCCGTGTATGCAATCACCAATGGCATAGATACTTGGAATAACAGTCTGGAAATGCGAGTTTACCGGGATTCTTCCTTTCTGGTCTTTGGCAATTCCCATTTCTTCTAAACCTAATCCTTCAGTGTAAGGTCTCCTTCCGACACACACCAACAGTACATCACAGTCCAGCTGAAACATGTACGAAATCGAAGTTCAAAAAACTGAAATTTTCAACTTTATTACCATCTACTCACCACTTCCGTTTTACTCGAATCTTTTCCGTCTTCGATATTAACTTTAATGACACCTCCTTCTCTCGAGGCTCCTGTCACTTTGGTTCCCAGCTTGAACTTGAGACCTTGCTTCGAAAGAATCTTTTGCAGCGATTTCGCTACCTCCGCGTCGATACCGGCACCGCCGATGCTTGGCAAGAATTCTATGGCGGTTACTTCGGATCCCAAACGGGACCAAACTGAACCCTAAAACGTAGAGTGATCCTTAGACTAGCAATAAAAATAGTAAATAAAATAATAATCCCGGGACAATAAAATCACATAGCCCATTCGCTCAGCTTGGAAATATTTTGACAGTCATTATTGGAAAACATACAACCCGAAAATCCCCACCTCTATATTAATAGCCTAAATGAACTTGAACAGAAAATGAACACCGTAAAGAACAGAAAATTGGCTTACTTCGGCCACATCATGCGTAATGATAAATACCGACTTCTACAGTTGATTCTACAAGGCAACATTAAGGATAAGAGAGGCCCTGGACGTAGACGTATATCCTGGTTGGCCAATCTTAGGAAATGGACTGACCTAATGTCAACTGATCTATTTCGAGCTGCTGTAAATAGAATCAGATGGGTCAATGTGGTCGCCAACATCTCTAGAAGATGGGGATTGATTGAGATTCGGATCAGTGAACCGAGTATACCTGTTAGCCTAAGCTCCTGGACTAATGTAGTATTGAAGATTTGACCTTCGCCCTTCACGCGAGAGAGTAGAAAATTTTTATTTTTAGGTTATGATACTTCTCGTGAAAATGTTTTAGGAACAAATGTTTGTTAATATGGTTTATTGTTTAATAAACTCTTTACTAATGTTCGGGTTATTTTATTTAATAATACCCAAGGCCTCTTGAAGCTAAGACCATCCTAATCAAGTAGAAGACTGGATAAAAATCTAAATGGAGCCAATTTAGTCATAACAAGGCAGAGAATACTACAATTTTAGGTTAAATATTAGTTCAGAGCCATAGACATATAATGCAAATAGACTGAATGTTGCAATAAAGGCCCGTTCACCCAGTGCGACAGAGAAAACTGAAGCAAAGCAGTCCTTGCATCTCTTTCTAAGGGACAGAGTTTATCGATCAGATCACGTGACCTTCCCATTGGTCGTTTAAGTTTCGTGGTCTATACACCCGGTCTATTAAAAAGAGATGAAGAGACTGCTTTGATCAGTTTTCTCTGTCGCACTAGGTGAAGGGGTGTAACATTATAAACTTCACATCTTTATTAATCCTTAACCTTCAGTTTCTTTTTTTACTATTTTTTATTCAAAAAATAGTTGGCGCCCTCTTTCTTTCTGTCCGGTAGATTAAATATTCTGTTCTATTTTAACAGAAGAGCTAATTCCATCATATACATATGTTCTATGGTATCTGTGCTATAATTCATTGTAGTCACAACTTTTATCTCAAGCCCACTATTTCAGTCAATCAGCTTTTATAACGTGGTGGGATATTTTTTTTTGTGTGTAGTTGAAATTTATAAAAGAAGGATACATGAAATAAAGTTCATTTTATGGTCTACAGAAATTTCTTTGTTGTGAGTACTGTCATTGTAACCTATATTTTATAATTCTGACAGTATTTTCAATATTCATAACCTCACTTCTTCCAAAGCCACGTTTTCGATTTTATGCATGTAGGAATCTTACAAAACTTAACCAATTTTAATAATAATTTTATTTCACTTTATCCTTGCCATCTGCTATTTGTTTAATTGTGATTTTGTAAAATAATTGAAAAGGAAGTGAATCCTCTTTCATGTATCTCTAATACACCCTGTGTTATATTCTAGTTTATGGGATAGTTTATTGAATAAAACTAATTTCTGCTTCTCCTTTCGGGAGTAACCTCATGAAAACATCATCGACGATGGATTAACCACATATAAACCCAACCAACTAAGACTTCAGCTGTCTTGCAAGACCACTCAATTGGCAAACAC
This sequence comes from Diabrotica undecimpunctata, assembly GCF_040954645.1. NCBI lineage: Eukaryota > Metazoa > Arthropoda > Insecta > Coleoptera > Chrysomelidae > Diabrotica > Diabrotica undecimpunctata. The sequence goes on along the minus strand of NC_092807.1, from coordinate 105,260,502 downwards.
CTAAGACCTACCCACATAATCTGGAGTAAACAACATCCTATACAGAAGCCAGCAACCCATCGATGCCATAAGTATCATTTCATTGTATGCTATTAGTTCGTCTGCTTCTTCTTCGTGGACCGTTTCCTCCTCGTTATGCATTTCTTCTCCTGTTGTTTCCTCCTTTAAGAGCTCTCTGTAGTAATCCCTCCATACTTGCTTGTATTCTTGATCCTCTATTATCACTGTTCCGTCTCTATTTTTAATTCCGTTTGTTTTGATTTTGTATTTTTTGTTTTGTTCTTTAATCTTTTTGTAAAACTGTTTCGTATTTCTGTTTGTTCTTTCCTGCTCTATTTCCTGCATGTTTTCGTCTACCCATCTTCTTTTATTTTGCCGTATCACTTTCTTAGCATTCCTTCTTAATTTGTCATATTCTTCTCTGTCTTCCTCTTTATCTGTTCTTAGCCATTTATTTCTGGCTTGCACTTTTTTTGTTATTTCTCTACATTCTTGGTTATACCATCCGTTTTTTGTTTTAGCCTGACTTTTATCTACCTGCATATTTGCACCTTCTTCTATTGATTTTTTGATCGTCTGCCATTCTGTGTTTATATCTTCTACTTTATATTTCTCTTTTATTTGAACTGTTACTGCCTCTTCATATTTTTTCTTACTTCTTCATTACTCATTTTATTGACATTCCACTTTTTATGTTGGTTTTTCTGTTTTGTTTCAATTTTAACATTTTGTCTTATAGTGGCTGTGACCATGAGTGGTCTGAATCTGCACACGCACCTCTAAATGTTCTTACATCTTTTATTGAATTGTTTTCGTTTATTAATCATTATGTGATCAATTTGACTATATGTTTTCTGATCTGGTGACCTCCATGTTACCTTATGTATTTTAGGGTGTTAAAATTTTGTTGAGCTTATTAACAAATTTGATTTTGTTGCAAGGTTACATAGTCTTTGCCCATTGTCATTCGTGTTTTCGTGTATTGTATGATTTCCTGCAATTTGTTGTAAAAAGTCTTCTTTTCTAATCTGACCATTGAGGTCTCCTAGTACAAATATGACATCTTTGGGTATTTTTTCTATCTCCTCTTCGACCTTATCATAAAAGATTTCTTTTTAGTCTGCGTTGCTTGTTTCTGTGGGGGCGTATAAGTTCAAGACTGATATATTAAATGGTTTGTGGTTGACTCTAACATACGCCATCCTTTCGCATATTTGCTTGAAATTTATAATTTTCTCTCTTAGGTGCCTTAGTATCATGAATCCCACCCCTTTTTTGCCCTTGCTTCTTTCCTCCTGAATATAACATTGTAAAGTCTTGTTTGTCAATCTGTCCTTGTCCCTCCCAGCATAATTCTTGCAGTGCTGCAATATCTATTTTATACTTTTTGAGTTCTTTTCCTATTTCTAGCATTTTTCCTGGAGCTAGCATAGTTCTTATGTTCCATGTGCTTATTTTCAACTCTTTATTTTTTTTGTCCTGTTGTCTTTGTCTTTTATTTTTGTTTTCTTATCTATCTTTCTTTATTTCACTTTTGTTGTACCCGAGTTTATCTGCAGTCATTTCCTATTTTTTTGCCTCGTCCGTTAACAAATAATGTATCCTCTCATCCCTTGCTAGTTTTTTCAACCACCTCCAGGATAGTCCTCCAGCTGGTTGGTGTTTCTATTCCATCTCCTTTCTAGACCACCTATTATCAGTTTGTTAACTTTAATTTGGACACGTTTACCTTTCTTTATTTTATCTTTTGCTATTCTTCGTATTTCTTTCTGTATTTGTAATTCCTCTGCCGTTAGATCATTGTTTATATATATTTTTTTCTTTTTTCACTTTTTTAAGTTTACTTCTGTTTTCCATAATTTTTGTTTTTTCTTCTTTGTTTGGCAGTACATTATTTTAATAAATATTGTAAATTATTTTGTAAATTGATATATTTGGCAATGGATTTTATGTATCAGTATATCTTCATTTTTTAACAGGATATTGTATAAATATTAATAAAAAATTTGCTGATATAGGCAACATTAAGTGGATGAAGACATCAAGGTGTTAATAAACAAGTATAGCTTGCTTGTGTTAAACATTCAGATAGATTTACTAATGTTCTTGTTTAAATTATTCCTCCATCTCACAATCACCATCTCTAGTCACTGCGAGAACTTTATACACAGTGTAAACTAGCTTGATATATCGTATATGTGCATACAATTGCTATAACAATTAAATATCACATATTGTCTATTTTGATGAGCAAAATAAGGATTCAAGCAAAAGCTTCCTGGAATTTGTTAGTCCCATGTAAACTTTTGTCAAATTTCTATTCCTTTCTGACAAAAGTACCTAATAATTCCATTTTTTAATTAATAATAATTAGATCAATATAATTCTTGTTTTAAAACAAGCATAATTATTTAAAGCTTATGTAATTACTTAGATCTGTACAGCAATTTATGAACAAATTAACAATCTTTGTAGAGCTGTAATTAATTTTTCTTACCAATTCCAAACCGATGACACCAGCACCGATGACTATAAGCCTTTGTGGAACTTTACTGAGTGATAATGCTCCGGTAGAGGTAACAATCGTTTCTTCATCAGTCTAAAACATATTATTTAGATGCATATCACCTATAAGTATCCTAAATAACAAAAGAAAATGTACCTCAATTCCAGGAAATGGTGTAACTTCCGAGCCTGTAGCGATAAGGATATTTTTCGTATTGACTACTTCGGTGGAACCGTCTTCCTTCACAGCCGTCACCTGATTCGGTCCGGTAATTTTACCGTGTCCTTTGATGAGTGTCACTTTGTTTTTCTTGAACAATTGGGCGATACCTCCTGTCAAGCTTGTGACAGCTTTGGATTTTTGACCCATCAATTTGTCTAAATTTAAGTTAACTCCGCTGGCTGAAAAAAATACCAGTTGGGTTTGAAGAAATTTATTTAATTGTACTCGATATGTAAATGCTTGATAACACGGTTTTTATGGCAGAAAATTAAAACGGTCTTTATATGGGAAAGTTAAAACCAGATAAATCAGTTTTGAAAAATTAAAAAAAACTTAACATAGTATGGCCACTCAGATAAACTTTGAATATAATAAAACATAAATGGACATGAACAAGCCTTCAGTTAAATATCTACGTCATCCTCTTCGGATTTGATAGTACATTATTGATAGTAAATCAATGTTTATGGACCAGGGCGTTTTTGTAGTTTTTTGCTACAACCAATTATGCACGTTATATTTAAAGCGCGCACTTGACCGAACCGGTCGGTAACGACAATTTAACCCTTTAATCGACAAGACTGTAGACAGTCTTTACTCTAACCTAAGTATGTTTTTAATAACTAGTGTGATGGAGCTGAACGACAAAACCTTTTGTAGGTACTGAAAATACGACACAAAATGGTACCAGTTTGAACAATGTAGCTTTATTTGGTTTACAGTAGCTGGTATTTGTTAAACGTTATTCGTTTTTCTGACACCCAAATTATCCTAAAACCAAAATTCCTGAAACTTAAAACCTGCTGTTTCTATTTTGCCAAGTAAAGGGTTAATATATTTGTGTAATCAAATCAGCACGCACTTTATGGAAGGGTAAGACATAGACTCACACCAAACCGCGTCGAAACTCCGCTCGAGTTTTTAAATGTATTTTCTTTTGCGAGATCAGTTTTACAATACATAATTCTTGATATTTTTCGTAACTCATACTGATATATTAATAAAATTTGTCTTGATAATCAATTAAATTGTGAAATAAAGTAGCAAATTCACTTTCTGTGGTTTGGTTTTTATAAATTTCATACACCTATTTACGACGCTTCTTTTATGTAAGTTGATTTTGTTGTTCTTCTTCCTTGTACCACAAATTAACAATAATAATTTTTGGATCCATCTTTCATGAAATATGTAAATGACTGAGCTGATGTAATTTTGTCAGTAAATGCGCTTTACGGCATTTAATTCCGGGCTGTAGTGGTGCGTACCTCTGCCGGCGGGTTCAGTTAAGTGCGCGCGTACCATAAACAGATAGAAATGTAAATGATAAATGAAATAATTGTCGATCAGAAATTGTGTATAGTTTGGAAATTTTAATCTTTTCTAGGAAACTTCTTAATGATATTTTATACCTAAAATATTTTTTTATAATAAATATTAATAAATAAATAATAAAATTAAATTTTTTAATAATATTTTATACCTAAAATTATTTAGGTACACACATTGATACAAGAAAATTTATTACCTTGAGAATTATCAATTGTATCATAAAAACTGTGCTTTTAAACAGAGTATGGAAAATTATTTTTAAGAAATTTGCATAACAGTAACCTTGTTCCTTATTAAAAAACAGTGTTTACACACACTTGCGATCTTAAAACTAATTATGACGATTTTGATACAAAAAAAATTAAGTAGCTATTAAATATTAAAATTTATGTTATAATTATAAAGACACGAAAACATTATTAAAATTATTTTAATAGTTGTATATGAAAAACTTACTTAAGATGGTACTTACTTTCAACTCCTCTCTCGGAAAGGTCACCGGAATGGGCCATGTGATAAAAATGTGAATTGTTTAATAGAGACTTGGATGGTATGCAGCCAACATTAAGGCAAGTACCTCCCAATGTTGGATTTTTTTCGATACAAACGGTCTAAAATATAGAAAATATTAATAGAGTGAAACCTGACTAAATCAGAAACTAGTAGCTGTTCTGATTTTATTTAGGATTGTTTTAAATAATTCGTTTGTTTGAAACTCCTAAAACTCCTGATTCACTTGCAATTTGGGACCTGTTAAAAATACAGTAGACTCCCTCTATAACGAGAACTGAAATGGCAGACTAATTACCTCGTTATAAGCGGATCTCGTTATATCCAACAACAATAATACTGTGCATACATATGAATATGTAGTTTTCTAAAACATTAACTTTCTATAGTGAAGCCATTCGGAGCAATATAAGATGCTAATAAATATTGTTTGAATGGCGTTTATGAAAAAAAGCTGTTTACTTTTATTGTCAATGAAATACATTAAAACAAAAAAGAGTTGTTTACTTTTATTGTCAATGATATATGTTAAAACAAAAAATCTGTATTCTCTAAATCTGTATAAAGCATATTTTCAAGAATAACATAAACTACTGCGTCTGCAATTGGAAGAAGTTTGCATTTTTGACTGCTTTTAATTGTCCAGTATTCTATCTATCATATTTTCTAAAGATGTGAAACAGTTTTATGCTTCTTCATTTGCGTTTTTTCTTTGGATAAAGTTTCTGACAACATTTAAAACACTTTTCACATCTTGTCTATTAGGACCTATATTATTAGGTGTGAATGGTCAACACGCTACAATGACACTTGTGAATCATAAATTGTAAATTTCCGACTAAGAATCATAAATTGTAAGAAGTTTATTGCTGACGGCAGTTAAAAAGGGTATTTATTTATAGCTACAGTCGGGCCAAAACGTAAAAAAACACGTTTTTCAATCTTATTTTCTCTCGTTATAAGCAAATTTGCCTCGCTATAGAGGGTTATAGTTCAATAGAAATTTCACGATACATCTAATGTACCTTGTTATAAGCGAAAACTCGTAATAACTGTGTTCGTTATAGAGGGAGTATACTGTAGCTCTTTCCCAGTAATGAGAAAGCTATAATTTTGAAAGAATCTAATAACTAAAGGGTACATTAAACTACAAGTACAAGTAAATTAAGGCATTTACTGCAAAATCCATTTCCTTCCTCTATTAAAAACACAATACAAGTTCAAATGCAAAAGAGAAAACAAAAGGACTATTCTGTAATTAAATTTTTAATCTATTTGCAGTGATTTTAAGGGTATTACAGACTCAAAATGTAATATAATTACCTTCATGCCCAATTGGGCAGCCTTGATAGCAGCTACATAACCTCCTGGTCCTGAACCAACCACAACAATATCAGCATCTCCATCGCTTGAATACAAACGACTTTGTAAGGTTCCTAATATTCTTTGGTTGTGCCTCAAGGTTGGCTGCAAAATAAAGTAGACAGTGAAAGACTGATTTTTTTCACAAACAATTCTCCTCTATCAAGACAATGAAATTGTTCACGAGTTTAACTGTATCAAAATAAAAAAATAAAGAATTTATAAATAACGATAAAAATATCGATGTGAATTACTTAATAGTAATGGAAACATTACTTTGGGTTCTGTCGGAAATAAAAAATAACAAGTAGGTATTGAATACCTCTCAAATATCGGCAAAGGAAACTATGGTTTTAAAAAAATATCGCTATCTTAAGCGGCACATTTTTCAATCCATTTTTTCAGAATTTACGTTTTAAAAGTCAGAAACGGCTTATCAGAATGAACATTGCTAAGGTTATATTACGTAAATCTGAAAGATTTCTTACCTTTATTGTGGACGATAATACTTTAAAAATTGAACACTGCATTGTTGCTTTAGGAGAAGGTATTAACAAGAAGCGCGGAGTTTCTTTACAAAATTGTTATTATTCGAATTTTTGGTGATTTTATTATAATTTACTTTTTCACCTCGACCCTAAAGGTGACATTTATGCGAAAGACATGGGACGTGACTGACTGACGTCTTTCACATGTACACTCTGTTGCCAAATTGAATAGTGATGGATTTAAAAATAAAATTTAGATCTGCAAAAATAAATAATTTACAACAATATTATTAGATAAAAAATAATTTTGAAAAAGATAATGGAATATGTTAGCTTTCCAAATATACAAATTTAGGTTTTATGAAAAGACCATAAATATTCAAATATTTTTTAAATATCTGATGTGTTAACTTCTAGGCTGAATGCAACTTTTAAATAATTATCGAGGTTTAACAATTATTTAAAAAATTACGATTTTGATTTAGAAATCAAGAATAGAATGAAAAAAGTATGCTTGAAACTTGGCAACAATGTTACCTGAATCCGTCATTCAACCACTGTAGGCTCTGTAGGCACTATTTTTATTTCTATTGATAATAAAAATATAAACAAAAGCAACAGTAGATAACAACTATTACAGAATTTTGTTTCGACATATTCATTATTTGATAAAACATTTCTGCAAGATTTGTAATTACAATTCTACCGAGTCTCTTGTAATTCAATAATTATTGAAAAAAAAAATGCAAAACTACAGGATCTTTCCTTAAAGTAGATCTCTTGCTTACACATATTAATATTTTGTTAGTTCTTGGTAGAAAGGAGTAATCATTATATTAAGTTAAATCACCTTTTTTTTATTTATTTACTAAAATATTTTAAATCGAATTAAGAAATATTAAGAATGATATTAGTGAAACAAATTTTGGATAATTATAATTTTTTTTGTTCACGTTTAATTACATTGATTATTTATTTTCTCAATAACACAATGTGTAAATAAATCTTAAAAATTGTAAACGAAACCACTTGTTCCGTTTTTACCAGAGATATGTAAGAGAGAGAGAGATATGCTCTCTTACATATCTCTGGTTTTGGCTAATCTGGTTTTCCTTCTGACATTTTTGACTTGACATTCGTAACTGTCATTTTTCTTATCGGCGTGTTTTCGTTTTGTCTTTTTTTGTAACAGAAAAATGGCGGCCTTAAAAACTGAAATTAAAGAAGATAACGAGAATGAGGAGGACCAAGAACGCATTGACGATGGTGAAGTAGAAACAGAAAATACGGAAACGTCCAAAAAGAAGAAAAAAAAGAAAAAGAAAAAGGTCACTAATGGCAATGGTAAGTAGAACAATATTCATCACGTGTAGGAAATTTTTATAATTAATTGGTTATTTTAGATGAAGATGGAAAAGTCGAAGAAAACGGTAAACAAGTTTCGCCGGAAAACGGTGAAGTGGACGGTGAGGGTGACGGTGACGGAGAAAAAAAGAAAAAGAAGAGAAATAGGAAGAAAGGTGGTAAACCAAAACAAACAGACCCCCCTTCTGTCGCTATAGCCGACTTGTTTCCCGATGGTGTCTTTCCCGTAGGAGAAATACAAGAATATAGTACAGATAAAGATGATCGGACTGCCAAGGACCGTTTTTCAACTGAAGAAAAGCGTGCACTGGATAGAATGCATAATGATATCTATAATGAAGTGCGTCTTGCTGCAGAAGCCCACAGGCAGGTAATTAATAAAGTTAATAGTTCCTAAATAAACCTGTTGTTTATGTACATTATTATTGTTTAGACTCGCCAACACATCCAGAAGTGGATCAAACCAGGAATGACTATGATAGAAATATGTGAAGAGTTGGAAAATACTGCCAGGAAGCTAATTGCTGAAAATGGACTGAAAGCTGGACTTGCCTTTCCCACCGGATGTTCAAAAAATCACTGCGCTGCCCACTATACCCCCAATGCTGGTGATAAGACTGTATTTGAATATGATGATGTGGTCAAGATTGATTTTGGAACACACATTAATGGAAGGATAATAGATTGTGCATTTACTCACACTTTTAATCCCAAATATGATAAATTAGTCGAAGCTGTAAGGGATGCTACTAATACTGGTATTAGAGCAGCAGGTAATCTATTATTTTTTGTCATAGTTTTTATATTGTTAACTAGGATTTCATCATCAAAAATAATCTCTTATGCCATCAACATAATTTTTTGATTAAAAACTTACTTTATTTTCAGGTATTGATGTTCAACTCTGTGAAATAGGTGCACAAATTCAAGAAGTAATGGAATCATATGAAGTGGAATTAGATGGAAAAACTTACCAAGTTAAATCTATAAGAAACTTAAATGGCCATTCCATATCCCCTTACAGTAAGTACACAAATAGCAATTTGTCAGTACAAAATGTTATTGAATGTTTTTTAGGGATACATGCTGGGAAAACTGTACCAATAGTAAAAGGTGGAGAAGCTACAGTCATGGAAGAGAATGAATTTTATGCAATTGAAACTTTCGGTTCTACTGGTAGAGGTGTTGTACACGATGATATGGAATGTTCACATTATATGAAGAATTTTGATGTCTCTTATGTGCCATTAAGGTAAACTTGAGTATCACTACATATGTTGGATATGCTATAATTTTAATTAAACTTTTATTTGTCCTTACTTTACTTTCCAGTTTATTAATTTCACAATATAAAAGTTTAATTCAAATACATAATAATAAATCAAGAGATATAGCTATGAGTATAGGTATAGCTATGTTTGTTTTTGATGATTACAACATTAACAATGGTTTTACAAAGTTTAAAAAGATATTGTTAGTAACAAAATTCGATTAAGTAATATATGGTAGTACAGAAAGGTTGCATTCTTCCTGTACAAAAAGTACCCCTTTGCCTAGTATGATAGTTATATACAGTTCATCCCAAACCCTTCTTTCAGTGCGTCATAGTTGATCGAATTCTCTCTAACGCATTAAGCTAGAAGTGACGGAAAAAAACGTAACTCTGTGATTATTATACATAGAACTTAGAAAATTATGTATCGTTCACGGGTATTTGCATATTAAAGCGAATTCTACTTACGGATATATAATTGGTTGGAGTTTAGAATGCGCTAAATAGATATCCAATCAACGATGCGAATAAATATAATTTGACGCAGATGGTCTCAATAGTGACAGTACTATGACAATGTCAACTGATAAAATGATAATTGTCATTCCAGGTTAGTATTTTCAGACATTTTACAGTGAAAATTTAATTTTGTATTGATTGTCATAAAAATATTTTAAATATGCCGAGATATACCGAGAAAGAACAAAGAGTAATATTAAAATTATTAAATTATTTTCAATTAGAAGATATTCATATGTATTAAAACGGTTCTTTTTAGAACCACATTTTATTAAAATATAAGATATAATTGATGCCAGCCACATATCCCCTGTAATCATTGATTTTAATGAATCAGGTTCTGAATCGGATTGTGGATTGTTTAAAATATAATATTAATTTTTGTTATTCATAAAAAAAGAAGGTAAACTTACATTTGGTATCTTGTTTTTTAACTAAACTCCATTAACACTATTTCATCTGCATACCGAAACTGGTAGATTAACTCAAAAATCAACTGCTTTACTATTTAAACTGTCCATTGTTTTTTTATCTAAACTTCATAACACTCTTTCATTTGCACACCCAATCTAGTAGAATCACTCACTATTTAAACTATTTTCACGATTTTATGATAAATCTTCACAAAATTAAACTAATGGCTGCCACAGAAACTTTCCGAAAATTACTTATCCGAATATGACTGATTTCAATTGATGCTATTTTATCACAGGAATGTTTGCTTTGATGCCTTGCAATTGCCAGTAAATTTTTTTATCTCGCAGTCAACTCTTAAGATTCTATAGGAGGAAGCGTTATTTTAAATAAACAAACATTCCAATTCCATAGTGTTTATAATAAATAATAATAAATCCATAAATAAATCTTAGCTAATTAAGCACTTTCTTTGGAATGTATAGAATAGCAATTATGACAAAATGCCGTTCCAATATAAGGCGCAATAAAAATTTTTATACAGGACGGGACCTCTAATATGTAAAGTAAAAAAAAAATTTGAATTCTTAAAGTTTTTACTTCACATTTTAAAAAAATAATCTTTTCACATTTAGCCGATTACAATCCTGCAACTGTCAGATTTAACTAAAATGTCATGCAATAATTCTCGACATTCTTAAAATCCTATATGACGTCAAAATTAGTGATGCACTGAAAGAAGGGTTTGGGACAGACTGTACATCTTCATTCAGTGTTAGGGCAATATTTGTAAGTACTTAAGAAAGCTTACATTTATAAATTAATATACATACTTGCATAGTATACATTTATTCAATGTTGGGTATTCTTCTTGAACAGTACAGAACAGATCTTCTGTTGAATGAAGGTGTAATAGTTTGAACAACATATTTAATAGTCCTATTCTCTAAGAATGTACAAGGATGAAGCTCTTTGTGGTTGGTATTACCCTATTATGATGGTTAAATACTACAGATTTCAGTTTATTAGAGAATAATACAATGTTAATGAGGAAGACTTATAAATTTAGGAATTCTTCCTAGCGTGTGATAAGCTGGAGATATTTTATGATATATCTATAATATGTGTTGTTCCCAAGTAAGTCGTCATTTATCTATATTATCATATAACTGCACTTATTCCTATTAAATGAGAGTTTGTGATACTTAATCCCCTTAACTATTTCTACTACAAGTCCTTTTCTACATCAGTTTCTAATTGTTTGGCTTCTTTATTGGCATACAGAAGACCAGTGTCATCAGCATACAGATAACACAGACAACTTTAACTGCAGCTGTTAATTGGATAATGTATTCATATAAATCAGGAAAAGTATTGGTCCCAATATAGACCCATGAGGAACTCCACCCATATGCAATATCTTTTGCTATGCTTAGCACATTGTTACATAGCAGTTTTTTTTTATTCTGCCACTCAAATAGTCCCTCAACCAGACTAAAGCCATTCCAGTTATCCCATATTGTTCAAGCTCTACAAGGATTATGTCATGAGGTAAGGTTCCAACTCGTCCAGAAAATGGACCGTTCATCGTACCGCCCCTTTGGTGTTCCAACTCAACTTCTGATTGTTCAATATATGGTTTCGGGACCATCATTTCAGTATGTGGACAACCTATTACCGTTTGGACTGACCTGCGCATTAAGCAGTACTAGCAAAAATTCTTATTTTATTTGGTCATTTTTTTTATTTTCAAGTCAGGTTAAGTGTTTCAGCACTATTTTTAATTGTAGTTATTGTTAACTGACACATTAAATTTACAAAAATTTACAGCAGTGAAAATGGAACTTTTTTGATTGATTTATAATATTATTTTTTTAAAATATTAGTCTTTTTACAGATGTGTTGGTATTGATATAGATTTTTAAGTCCAAAAATTTCACTGATTTCCTTCTCACACAAAATTTGTTTACAGCTTCTACCTACATAAATATTCATATTCAATAACAAACTTGCCCGTTTTATTATCTACCAATTTCTTATAATTCCTTTCAAGCATCCTCCAATGATTTAAACAATTATTGGATTTTACTTTGAGATACCATTTTCATTTAAATGTTAGACTATTTTTAGCCACAGAACATTGATATTTTTATTTATAAAGTACTAAGTTTGCATTTGCATTTGATATATTAATCTAATAATAATTTGGAATCATTTTCGGTCCACTCATAATCAAACTTGATATTTGTGTTTTGTGAAGATGGTCCTGGCATGGATGGATCAAAAATTATGTATTCTTATAAATCTGCAGTTTACAAATACAAAATATTATTTTAAATAACAAACAATTTTACTTATCAAGTAATACATTATCCATTTTTCAAATTATTTAAATAAGAAAAAATCAAAGAAATCAGGAATGTGTTTACTATCTTTGGTTAAAATAAGGAAAGAGAGACAAGTGGCAGGTAAACAAATAACCAAATGTTTTTCTTTACTTTTTTTAACCTGTTTTAAACAAATGGGCAGAATTCAAACAAGTAATCAGTCCTTAGATCAGTGTCAAAATCCGTTCCAACACGTCTCCTCTTCGCATCGTAAGCGAATGGTACAAAGCCGAAGCATGCGCATAAAATCGATGCTAAACAGTTTGGTGACCGTTTTAAAACCGTACAAAAGTGGCGTGTTGGAACAAACCTATGGTCAGCTCTATCAAAAGCTCTTTGGAAATCAAATGACTCAAATGTACATCTTAACCTTTGTCTAATTTGTTGTATGTGTCTGTAATTGAGTTAATAGCACCGGAGATTGTGCTTGAATCATGTCTAAAACCATATTGCTGTTTAAACCAGTTTCTGGATGAATCAAAGAATTATACAATTTGGTTATTTATATATGCTTCCAAGATCATTGACATGGAATTTAATGTTAACCATATTTTGATTTTATGTTAACCAGATTGGTATTGTTATGTTCATAAACATGGTTAAGGACATATCCACTACTCCCAAAAGATCGTTGTGATGGAAATCATGAATTCTGTACACTCCTCCCACTATCAAATGCCTATTAATATGAAGAAAAGTATTTTTTTAACTGGATAACTCTGTTTAATATAATGTTGATTTTTTAGATTGCAGTCTTCAAAAACTCTCCTAAATATCATAAACAAGAACTTTGGTACACTGGCTTTCTGTAAAAGATGGTTGGACCGTGCTGGAGCAACGAAATACCAAATGGCCTTAAAGGATTTATGTGACAAGAACATCGTTGATGACTACCCTCCATTGTGTGACATCAAAGGCTGCTACACCGCCCAGTTTGAGCACACAATCATGTTGAGACCTACCTGCAAAGAGGTTGTTTCTAGAGGAGATGATTATTAGGAAGTTACCAAGAAAATTTTTATCGAGTAAAACTTATTGATGTCAGTTGTAAATTACAAATTTGGTAAATACATTTGTTGTTTTTACTTGATACAGATGTTGATAATGGTCTACAAGGATTTTTATTTTGATTTGTTATAAATGGTTTCCGTGAATTAATTAATTTGTTATGTGTTGACATTGACATTGGAAATAATAAAGATTGCCATAAAAAAAGAGATTTTTTATTAAAAACACATAATTTTTCTAGCAATAGAGTCCCCAAAAGAGTTGTACAAAGTTTTCTATATCATCTGGTTTAAATCTAGTGGCTATGGAAGATATTTCAACAAATTTGCTTCAAATACCTCAATATTGCTATCGAGAAAACGTTTTTATGGCCACGTGCACTTGTAATTATAATAGGTGGCATTTTATTGCCCAGTTTGTTACATTTAATCCTTTTTTATACTTGGAGATATGTAGTAATGTTGAAAAGCATGTTATGCTGGGTTTATACGGAGTGTAACATTTGAAACTAATAAACTAGAAACAATATGAACTTTTTCGTATATATTTTCACGTTTTTAATTACATAACAATATAATAGTTCCTTTACATGTGACATTTTTGACTTATAAATATAAAATGAATTCATATCTTAATACGACTAATTAATGATTTAAAATAAAAAATTATTTCTTAATTGTTTACACAGAAACAAATGAAAAATCGCAGTAATTCAAATAGACTGATGTTCATTATCCTCATCTGGCTCTGGAATATCCAAAATTTGCAATGTTGTCATATCAAACTTATTTCGAGACAGTAGTTTTGGTAGAGGAGCAATAGATTTTTTGTTAGATAAGCAGTCAAAAATTTCTTTTGCCCTGTCAATTATTTTTTTGTCTATACCAATTTCTTCCGCAACGTCGAAGGCATAACTGTTGGAGATACCTGGAATATAAAATCATTTTAAACCAATAATATAGTCTATTCCAACGTTCCTTAAAGTTAAAATCTTTTTTTTTTACGAAAAACTAGTGAGATTGAACTAATGATATCTGATCTTGTCGAATGCTGTTTCAAATATTATGGAGCATGTAAATATGTCCAAATACTTTAAGATTCAGACACCTCTCTTCAAAATTTGGATGGTTTTTTGATCTCTAATTTTATCGAAAGATATGCCAAAGTTAATGGAGTCTGCAAAAAATTCATGTACTCTGGATCATAATTTTTTTTATCTAGATCCACTACTCATAATATTTGAATGAGTTTCTGACGTCTGACATTTTCGAAAACCGTTACGAAGTCAATGGAGTCTGCGAATGCATCCAGTGCATTCTACTATATCTTGAATCTTTTTTATCCAAACCCACTCCCCCCCCAAGATTTTTATGAGCTTTTCATGTATAACCTTGTCAAAAGCCGTTTAGAAGTCAATGGAGCATGCAGACATCTTTAACCTCTGGATCTTTTTTTCATCCACTCATACCCTTCAGAATTTGAATGAGTTTATGAAATCTAGTCTTATCAAAAGCTTAAAGATCTTAAATCTTGTTTATCCAGGCATTTCAATGTTCAAATGAGCTGTAGATGTCTGGCTTTGTCGAAAGCCCTTTAGAAATTAATTTAGCATGTGTTTCAAAAATGTTTTCTCCAAATTTATTGAAATAATGTATTGATCTTCAAAAATTCGATGACAGTGTGCTTCAATATATTGCGATGGATATTTAATAGTAATGGAGTTCCAAGAGTTAAAAGAAAATACTAACCTTCAGTAATTTTATATAAAAAATACAACACTCCACTTTCTTTGGTGTGCTCCATCTTCTGGTACTGAATCAATGGCGAGTCTGGAAGACGTTTGTGGATTTGTTGGAAGTGAGATGAGACTAATATATGGGGACAAGCAGCTCCGCGTTCCAAAAAATGTTCTAATACTCCCTGAAGGAGACAAATACCCTCTGTTTCGCTGGTGCCATTACCGAACTCATCTACTAAAACCAGCGAAGAAGCAGCACGATCTGTGAGGGTATTATTCATCTAGAAAATTATTTAGAAATATATAAATGAATATTGAGAATTGTATAAAGAATTTGAAAAAATTCCAAAAGAAAAATGAATCCTGGGAAAAAAAGTGCACCATGATAAATACATACATTGGTGGAAGCCAAAGTTCAGAAAGCTGGAAACTGTTAAAAAATTTAAGAAACAACAGAAAAAGAGATATTATCCAGTCCATATCACCGCAAACTTGGGAAGAATACTTTAAAGATTTAATAACAGAGACAAGAGAGCCCTTCAAACAGATAGAGAACTATGGTTTACAAGGCGTCAGGCTGATAGGGTCACCAATCAGAATAAATGAGAGAGAAGTCGAAACCGTATGCAGACATCTAAAGAATGGCAAATCACCTGGCCCCGGAAATGTAGCTCCGGAACTCATTAAACATGGACCCAAAATACTAATTCAACGACTACGACAACTTTTCCAGGAATGCATAAATAAACATGAAATACCTGAGGAATGGAAAGAATCTCATATGAGCACCATCCATAAAAAGGGAGATAAATCGAAACCTGAAAACTATAGAGGAATTGCAGTTACTAGTAGTATTAGCAGAATATATGGGAAAATAATAAAAAATCGAATAGAAGAAGAATACCAAGATATGGAAGCCGAAGAACAGGCTGGTTTTCGTGCAGGTCGATCTACAATAGACCATGTCTTCTCTATTACTCAGATAATTGAAAAGAAAGTTGCTCGTGGCCAAGAAGTCCATCTGACGTTCGTAGACCTTAGGAAAGCATATGATAGTATCCCGCTTGATAAATTATGGGAGGCACTGGGGAAAACAAATATAAATATAGAACTGATTGAAGCAGTAAAAACGTTGTACTACCAACAAACAACAAGAATTAAAACAGGAAATCTGATAACACCGGGATTCAAAGTGACTAAAGGACTAAGACAAGGATGCTGTATATCCCCAACATTATTCAAAATATACCTCGAAGCAGCACTCAACAAATGGAAGAAAAAATGTACGAATATGGGCATACCACTAATAGACTTAACTTTGTACACTCTGTGCTTTGCAGATGACCAGGTCATCATCGCACAGGACTCTGAAGACCTTAGTTACATGATGCGAAAACTATTAGAAGAGTTTACAGAGTGGGGTTTGGAAGTGAATATGGAAAAAACTGAG
Organism: Diabrotica undecimpunctata; assembly: GCF_040954645.1. NCBI lineage: Eukaryota > Metazoa > Arthropoda > Insecta > Coleoptera > Chrysomelidae > Diabrotica > Diabrotica undecimpunctata. The sequence continues at coordinate 105,243,931 of NC_092807.1, read as the reverse complement.
TACATGAGTATCGGAGGAGATCAACATAACCTTCTCGTAGAGTAAAATCAAGAGATCAAAATATGTGATAACTACAAATACCTAGGAGTAAAAATCACTCAAGACGGAAAATTAGATGCAGCCATTAAGGAACGAAATACACAGGGAAGGAAAGGCATAGCCTTACTAAACAGCGTACTGTGGGATAAAAACATCTCTAAAGACAACAAAAGAAGAATATACAACACCATAATAAAAAGTATCACAACATATGGATGCGAAGTGTGGCCCCTAAAAGACAGATCAGAGAAAATGCTTAGAGCAACAGAAATGGACTTCTGTCGCCGCTCGGCGGGAATCTCCAGACGCGACAGAATAACAAACGAGAGAGTCCGAGAAATCATGGGGGTTACACATAATATTGTTGATGACATCAAAACGACACAACTCAGATGGTACGGACACGTAAGGAGAATGCCGGAGAATAGAATACCAAGACAAATTCTTGAATGGCAACCAAGAGGTAGGCGAAGACCAGGAAGGCCTAGAAGAAGTTGGAGAGAAGGAGTTGATAAAGAAATCAGAGAAAGAGAACTGGAAGACGATCTATGGAACGATAGAATGAGATGGAGATTGGAAATCGGAAGACGTCGAAGAACGTTGTAAACCGAAATTATATATATATATATATATAAAGAATTTACCTGAGTTACATCGATCATAAACGAAGACAATCGAACTGCTGCGGACTCCATAGCTAAGACCCTCGAATGCATCGTATCTAAAAGGTTAATATCGGCTCTGGAACACGGCACGTAAGAGCCGACATGAGCTAAATACACCACCAGACAAATCTGTTTCAAATATACGCTTTTACCGCTGCCGTTTGGGCCTGTAATGATTTTGATGTGACTGTTATTCGCTCCAGAATAAAAATCGTTTGGTTGGAATTGTTCCAGCATATGTTCAAGTAAAGGATGGCGGCATTCGTCCAGTTGAAAGTAATTATTGGTGTTTAGAAATGGTCTGACGTACATCTTGCATGAAGCTGCTATTGCCATGGCTATTAAGCTATAATTATAAGTTCAAAATAATGTTAACACTCACCTTTGATATAATTTCGTCAAAGAAATGAAAAATAGTTATTTCTCTTCAAAAATTTTGAACAAAACAACATCAAAAACGATTTCCACATGAGAATAGTTTATGTATATAACGATTTACCTGTCTATCATACCAATAATCTTCAATGGCTCTCTTATGTCTTTATTATATTTTAAAATGAACCCAGACAATCTTCTAAGTATTCTATTCTCGTGATCTATTATTTCTAGATAAATATCACCAAGTCGTTTATCCAACTCTGTAAAATATATATATATATATATATATATATATATATATATATATATATATATATCTATATAGCCAATAATACTTTTATATTTCAAATTGAGCTTTTTTGATGTTTTAACGAAGTCATATTTTTTACCTAGTTCATATAAGATACTCATTGATTAAATTTGTTTTAGAACCATATTTGATTATTTATAAATATATGACTAATATTAGGAAGTAACTATTGACATACGAGTCTATAAAGCACCATGATTCATTTAGGAAAGATCAAGAGCGTTATGACTGAAAATTAGATTGATATCAGGAGGTACCTTTTGGCACACGGGTCTATAAAGCACCGTGATTCATTTAGGAAAGATCAAGAGCGCGTTATAACTGAATATTAGGTTGGTATTAGAAAATACCTATTGACATATTAGCCAATAAAGCACCATGATTCATTTAGGAAAGATCAAGCCCATTATGACTGGAGATGAGGTTATTAGGAAGTACCTGTTGACATATAAGTATAAAGTACCGTGATTAATTTAGGAAAGATCAAGCCCGTTATCACTGAAGATTAGGTTGATCTAAGGAAGTACCGATTGACATATAAGTCTATAAAGTACTATAATTTATTTAGGAAAGGTCAAGAGCATTATGACTGAAGATTAATTTAATATTAGCAAGTACCTATTGACATATGAGTCTATAAAGCACCAGGTATTCAAAAGTACTAACTGAAGGCCTAATCCGAAAGTACTTATAAGCGTGTAACCGATCTACCATGTACCTCACCATCTCTAAAGCCCTATAATGTATTGAGGAAGTATATGACTCATTTGGGATGTATGACAGGAGTTTGACTGATCTTAGATACATATAATTGATTTGAACAGTATCTAGAAATCCACGTATAATGTAGGAAGTACTAAGTGGCATATATGACTCATTTGAGAAGTACTGGCAGGAGTGTGATTGATCTTAGGAAGTATGTAGATACATGTGACTCATTTGAGAAGTATTTATGGACATACGACTAATTTATAAAATACCATAACATACTTAGGAAGTATATAGACAGTTATTACTCATTTAGAAGGATATATGACCAATATTAGGAGGTACTTAAGAAATTGTGACGAATTTAGGAAGTAGTTATAAACATCAGACTGGTTTAAAAAGTTTCTTGATTGGTTTATGAGATATCAAAAGATACTAAGAGTATAAGAAATTTAGAAAATGACATTATACATGTAGACAGTAAGTAGATATACAGAATAGATTAGAACAGTACCTAGACACCTTTGAATGATTTAAGAAGTACTAAGTGGCATTTAGAGAGTATTTAACGACATATGGCCGATTTATTAAGTATATAATACAGATCACGACATTGTTTTATTGACCATACAACACTATGGCAATCGCTATGACATGTTACACGTTTTCACCTCTATATTCATTTCACAGTAGATGTGAATTGTCATATTGGCATTAAAAATTTCAAACGAAGTTCTGAAAGAATAAACAAATAATTAATAAAATGCCTATTACGTTGTATACCGTCCAAGAAAAAGTGCAACTTGTAATATGATACTTTCAGCGGTTTTACATCTTTTTTTGGGGTTTTCTCAAAGAAAACGTTTATAGGCATCAGTTTGAAAGGGCCACAAACCTAGTCGAATTTAGGGCAAAAATACTTCATTTCTCTGCAAGCATTACACCAGCCTTACTTCAAAATATGAGGAGAAATCTGTATGACAGATTTGGTTACTGTTTAGCACAAGGAGGTGGAATATTTGAGCCCTTAATTCATTAATCTGCTTTCCTAATTTTTATTTTTTGTTAGGTACCTACATTTTACGAAGTTTGTAGATTCTTAATTAGGTAGTAATTTTTATGTTTAAGTTTGGAAGAATTTTATTGTTTTTTTTTTATTTAAAAGTACAAACGATTCTTATTCTGATTTTTTTTCTCCTTTATTGTCTTATTGTTATAAGCTTTGTCCATAAAATTTGTACAATTTTCAGTGACAATAAAGCATATTACTTATTTACTTACTTATTTATTTGTATTGCTATTAAGGCTAAAAAATAACCAAGAAATTAGTTTTAGAGCATTATAATAAATATACTCTAGAGATGGGATCGCAATAAATCTTATTTCCTATGGTCAACAAAACAATGTCGTTATCTGTATAACATGTATGAATGATTAATGTAAATGATAAATCACGTTTATGTATCTAATCACTCCACATGTCAGTAATTAAGCATTTTTAATAACTAATTAATTTCTTACCTACACACATTGGGTTTTTGTAGTGGAATTTTCCTCCTATTTTGAACTAAAAGAGAAAACATAATAATAAAAAGTATTAACATATTACCCCAAAAAATTAAAATAACTAGCTAATAAAAAAATGGAAAAAACTGAAAAAAGTATTATATGTTATCAAGATTTATGAATTTTATTTTTATGTCATGTAGGGCCAATTATCTGTCGACGATTTTAAGCAAGAATAAAGCAAATAATGAAAAATAATTTTTACCACGTATTGAAATCCTAAATATTGCAAATCTTCAGGTTGACAGTCCGACTTCCACTCCTTTATGGCGAGTAAATGTCCCATTTCCGGCAAATAAACCACCGAACACTCGTCCAAAAAGTCCGGCAAATTATCTGCAGCAAATCTGGCTGCTGCCATTACGTCGTTCATGATTCCTTGTCTTCTTAATTTTTCTAAAAAAAATGGGAAAAATAAAATACGAAAAGTTTTTTTTACCAAAAAAATTTCTATACAGTATTCAAGCGGAGATCTTCGAAATCACAATCTATGCTAAGAAGATAGTAGATATGGTCTTGTTTAGCAGGACCATCACTACCTGCTCAGAGATTAAATCGAGATATTTTGGAGGTTTCTAGACCCCTGGATCGGTAGTGACAGCATGAATCAGGTTATATAGTTTGTCAAATTTTGATGTGGTGATACCGTCCAATAGTCTCACAGCTCAGCTTGACCGTAGGGGATGTTCCATGATGGTCTGTAATTGCAAACTTACAGAAACGTGACTTGCATTTTCTTGGATTAGTGAATAATGAGGATGACCAAAGATTGCATTTATTCAGTCGAACCAGGTGGGAATGATCTCATTGTGTGAGATTGTTGATTTTTGCGATGTTGTTAAATGTATTAAATTTTGAAGGTTGCTTGATCATACGTTGCATGCGCTTGGTGAAAGTACTACCACATAGATTTTCCACCTTGATTTCATAGATTCTCCACCATTATTTCATAGATTTTCCACCTCTTCGAAAAGAAAGCACCTTGCCTGTTCTAGGCACTCCGAAGTCCATGTGGAGATAAACCAAAAAAATATTTTGGATAATTTTAAAATATACTCCGTCAATTCTGCTTCCTATTTTTCAGAAAATACAGGCTTGAGGGCAAACTTTCTTTTTTTTTTTTCATTGTATTGAAGCTATTAATTTACATTCTTCATAGCTGGATTTATTACTTCTTTTGTGGTAAGTTCTTGGCATCTGGAATTTAAAATACCTACTATACATTTCATATGGGATAAATCCGCGCTGCGTGAAATTACCCCACACCGATTGCGCGGAATTGCCCAAAATGTGATTGCGTCGTTCCAAATTAAATACTTGATGTCTATTAAAGATACATCAATGGAAATTATTGAATTGTCGAATAATTACAGTCGCACGTTTATCTGTGAAAGTACACCCCACTCTTTGCAAGCTCATAACATACTGAATTTTGTGCGTACTTTCACGGCTTAGCACTAAGGAAATGAATAACACAGTTGGCGGAACTCTTAATCGCCATAGTCATTTTAAATAAGCGAAAACGAAATCTATAAACGATCTATTGCTGTGGTTATGGTGGCTAAGGCTTACCAATAGTTAGTAGTTATAAAGTGCGCAGACATAATTTCTTAATTTAAATGTGGCTAAGACATTGTAAGTCGTATTTAAATAACCTAAATAATCATATTCATTGTATAAGAATGAAAGAATAAAAATACAAAGTTTTATTGTAGAATAAGAAAAAAAAAAAGCTTACTTTCATCTAAGTCCTCGTCCAATCCAGACCTAACAATGGGTTTACCACGTTTTTTGCTGACGTCAAAATCTAAACCATTTTTGATGGACTCCTCCAGGCTTATTAAGTTAGGTGAAATTGCTTCACACAGATCAAATAACAGGGAACAGTTTTCTCTGTAAGGAGCGCTCAATTCGTTTATATAAACTGTGTGATAGATCGTCTAAATTTAAGAATTGCTAATTAATAACTTATATCAAGTGGTGTAGGTGTCCGCCATCGGCGGTTTATCTGTCAGTGCAGCAGACATTATGGAAGGCGATGTGACAGCGCTTATAATCATTACAATCTTTTTCCGCATTGTCTTTGATAATGTTGGCGCAATTTTGGACGAAACATCAGGAAGACAATTTTATAATACGACCTATAAACCCCGAAAATTATGTATCATAACGAGTTATAGTTACGACATTTAACAGAAAGATTAACAAATATATAAAACAATGGATTTTCTGCTTTGAAACGTTGATAAAATTTATTGAAAAGTGTTAAGTTCAGGTTATTATTTTCAGTTGTATATACGTAATCTCGGAAAAGGTGCAATTGTTTGCCTATCTCGTGTCACAGCCATAAACATTTTGGTAGGAGCTAGCAACGTTTAATTCGTAGTAATCTAGTCCATGTTTATTTTTTTTTTAACTTGTTCTCAGACTTGTGACGCTTTTTTGGTAATTTGTTGATTGCGATTTTTTGAAAATAATTAATAACTTTTCTAAAAGTGCTCAAAAAACTTTAATTTTACGTGAGAATGGGAACAATATCACAAATATTTTGCTGAAATTTACAAAAATTTCAAGAAGTTTTACTTAATAGTCACTGCAAAATTGAAATTCTTTTTATTAGAAAGCTTTTATCTACAATGTTATTATGCGGGAGTTATTAGCCGTGAGTAATTTCTGATACGTTTATATCTACACTTCCTATCAGAAAGCTCCTTGTAATTTGTGATTTCTCTCTCTTGACACATTTGCTTGGATTTTGCCATAAGTATAGCGTTTTACAATTTTTTGCTGATTTCTGAGGCAATTGCTTCACGATTTTTTGAGTACTAATGGTATTAGAATTTCAGGTTTAGTTATTTTATTTTGAGTATATATATTAGGTACTGAAGCTGCAATTATATTAGCTTTGTAGCTCTTTAATCCCTATATCTGAAACGTTGCAACGTAGACCATATTTTGTTGATTTTTTGCTAAACAATGTCAAAATAAGTAAGAGATTTTAAAAAGTTTCTCCCAAGATCGCAAAACACTATTTAATTCATATTAAGTTTGTTCTGGAATGTATCAATACTTACATGTATACATTTACCACTAATGTGCACTACGCCCAACATAAAACAAATCTTTACACAAAAAAACTTCGTTCTAAAAATAAACAAATTAAAATATGTAACTCACTTTATACAAGACGTACCAATCTCGAAATTTCGCTCGGGAGTTTCCAATTCTTGTTAAAATAACCTTAAAGATAACACCGTTTACGAATTGATCAGATGCAAAAAGCTCAGCATAATACTTACGTTAATGTCTCCTGAAATTTCTTGCAAATTCTCTCGTAAACTCTCTACAAAAAATCTGTTACTGGGCAGCAAAACAAAACTGATGAAGTCGAGTCTTTGATTGAGAAGATCGATGTTCTTCAGAGGATTTAGTAATATATTTCTGAGAAAAGAATATTTGTTGGCATATTTACATTTACAACGTTTTCAAAAGTAGATACATGAGTACATTTGTAAACCTAAAGAGAGGAATTAAGTTCTCTCTGCTTAGGTTTCTCTTGGTGAAATACGGAAAAACGTTTTTCTCTATTAAAGAACTGTACCAAGTGTTAGACGGCATATTAGATCTTTCCTACATCTACAAATCCCCATACCTACAAAACAAAGTGAAGGAATACTTCTTAAGTAGATAGATTAACAGCGAGAGGAGATGTTATGCAGACATCGGCAGTAGTGCCACAGAGGTCGGTCCCACGACCGTTGCTCTGGATCATCCTTTACAATGATATACTAGAAGAGGATTTAGGAGAAGGGATACAGGCTATCGCTTACGCGGATGACCTAGTCGTTCAAGTAGAGCACAATGAAAACAGGCTTATAATGAACTCAGCCAATGCTATACTGTAAAGGATAAAAACGTGGTTGACTAGAAAGACCGAGAGTTGACCCTTTAATACTCTATAGAGAGATCTTTAATACTAAAAGAACCTAGAGACAGAGATCACATTTCCTTCACTCAAGAGGGAGAAAGAATAATGCCAGATAAAAAGGTTAAATACCTGAGGGGTGATGGAGTAATTCTGAACAGTAAACAGATATTTGGCGAACATGTCAAATATGCTGCAAACAAGGCTTAACAGAGACCAACAGCATTGGCAATAATTATGCCAAATACAGAAGACCAGGTACGGAAAAAATAAGGATTCTGACGGAAGTGACACATTCCACAAGTCTATATGCGGCACCGGTGTGGTGTTAAGTAACTAACAAACAAAAGTACAAACAAATTTTAGAGAAGGCCCAAAGAAAAGCCCGTATGCGCCTATAGAATGACCTTGACGGTAGCCCTACAAGTTATAGCTGGAGTAGCACCAATACAAATGCAGGCAAAAGAGATAGCCAAAATATACGATAAGAGTAATCAAGAGAAGGTAGAAGAAAGAATAGAAACAAACCATTACAAAATGGCAGGAAGAGTGGGCAAACGAGCGGAGGGCTACATGGACAAGAATTCTGATCCCGGCTGTGGAGGAGTGGCTGCATTTCAAATATAAAAGCACGAACTACTTTACGCAATTCCTTATAGGACACGGGCCATTTAGAGCATAGCTTGAGAAGGTAAGCAAGGCAATAGATGCTAGTTGTGTGGACTGTGGAATAAGCTACACAGCCGAAAACTGTGTGTCGAATGCTGCAAGTTCAATGACATAAGAGCGGAGCTATATGCAAGAGTGGGTATTTTAGGAGCACACATTTTGATGACCGTATCAAAAAGGGGGAAAATGAAAAGAGATTAGAGGGGAGACAATAGGGGTAAACATAAGTAACAAAGAGAATAAGAAAAGAGAAAAGTAAGGGTGATTGTGCGCGCGAGAGAACGGTCTGGAAAGATTCATCTGGTAGGTCTTTAGTAGATTTCCACTCTCACACATACAAAAAAAGATAATATATGATTTTAAAGTTGATTCAATAAAACAACAGTGCGTCGATCGACTTCGTGTTGGTTTTCGTGATTAAACACTAGACCCATCTACTGTGCACAGATGATTTGAAAAATTTAAGCATGGACGCACCACTTTCAGTGACGAATTCCAGAGTTGTATCAACAAAAATTCTTTATTATTTATATATCTTAAGTTCACCAGACTTGAATTATAAGCGCTGTGCGATCAAAGCTAAAGTGGATTAATCTAGTGAAAGCAACCGTTGACGCTGTGCAGGGCATGATTGAAGCAGATCGACTACGTATCATGAGATTCGTGCGTCATAGGCATGAGCCAAATGCAAACAATCTTGCATGATCATATATTTTTTTTTGTGAGAATTGCACGTTACAATCTAATACAAATTATACTTACCTTAATGTGACGAGACCAACTCTTGACTTGCAATTGACCGAGAACAATTTGTATACACTCAGTCCCTCTCGATCGCTAGAATGCAAACCTCTTTTGAAGCCCGCCTCGTGCCCACGCTTTGAAAATATTTGTAGAGCTTCAAAAGTTGAGTTGTCTATGAGGACTTGGTCTTTTCTATGAAAATTAAGACGAATGTACGAAAAATGAAATCATTGAAATCAAAATCGCTATTTTAGCAAAGTATAGACACGTACTTATTAATCCTAATAAGGAATTTTTAAATAATATCAGTACAAATATTAATTGCAGCCCACATGAAGAATGGACATATGGTGAGTGAAAACGTAACCATTTCGAGAGGGCTTAGACAGGGCTGTATTCTTTTCGCCACTGCTTTTCAACCTGTACACGGAACAAATATTTCTGGAGGTACTGGAAGAGTACAACGAGGGCATCAAGATTAATGGCGTACCAATAAGTAATTTTCGATATGCAGATGATACTGTTACACTGGCCGACAACATCAAAGATTTACAGATGATGCTAAATAGAGTAAATACAACTGGCAACCAATTTGGACTGAAAATCAATAGAAAGAAAACTAAATTTATTGTGATCAGTTAAAAGAACCTTCAACATATCGACCTGAATATTGAAGCCAAACGTATTGAAAGAGTACACCGATTTAAATATCTGAGATATACAGTAAATGATAAGTGGGACCCAGACGTAGAGATTAAGAGCCGAATTGAAATACTTGACGAGTAGAATTCCATATCCATACTCTAAGCTCAGCTCATTGTGACGTAACCTCACTGCATGGTTGCCAATACATCACAATATGTCTATGACCTAATTATATGAGTTGGTATTTTGTGATGTTTTCGTTTAACACTTTTTTTTTTGTTTCGGGATCTGTTTTGATATGTTGTTTAATTTCGTTTATCGTCTATCTTTTGAAATTCTACACAATAAAATAATAACGCGAGTAACAAAAGACGTCAATACGTATAAATAAATAATGTACCGTCGGGACCGGAATTTGTAATAACGGAAATGCGTCGGAAGTAAAACCCTTCAAAATATAGTTTATTTCAGCGTTCTTAGAATATACAATACCTACCTTGTAACTTGGTTGATGTGAATGTAGTTCAAATCGTCTTTTTCACTTATTCCAAAAAACGACCAGTTTTTGTCTAAAAATTTGACCAGAGTACCGATAGCTTGGAACGGCAATCTATTATCAAAATTAATCAGAGAATGAATATACACTTCCCGTTTCGTCTTTGATGGTTCCTCTTCGATGGATGCCAGATTTAACTGTGAAATTATTGCTTTGCAAATTTCGTATGCTAAAAGTAGGAGAAAAAGTATATTTATATCGCAATTTTTATTGTCTGGAAGTACAGTAGCCTCGTTATATATTTAAAAGGAGTATTATTTCTTCTTTTAAATACATAATTGGGCTACCTTGAAAGCAAATATATATAAAGTTTATGTAAATATTGTGAGAAGTAGCGGAGATAAGATATTTCTTTATTAATACTTCAAGGAAATAAGCAAAAAAGTACCATGTTTGTGGCACTGAACCGGCCAGGCAAAAGACAGTTATTTTGAGCATCGATTTTTTGGACTTAATTAGTTATTAACAAATTAAGGTCAAAAAACGACAAATTTTTGATTTTTTCATCTATGAGCAAAAAGTGAAACATTTGGAACAAATTTGAGAGTAAGAATCTTCAAAATGGCGTTTTTGAATGGTTATATCGTTATTTGTTGCTTAGAAAGTTGCAAAATAAGTCAAAAATTTCGGTTTTTTATAAATGTTAAAAACTTTTTTAAAAATAAACTTAAAACCTTCATATTACACGGACTGTTTAGACTTATAGTGCTGTAAATATAAAAATTTCGAAGCGATTGGTCAAAAGTTTAGAAGTTATTTTATTTGTTTGTCCCAAATTAATTTTTATTGTAATAGTCAAAGATCCTACTACAGGATCACTATGTTTGTAACGTAGTTCATGATACTCACATTTTTACATACATTTAAAATTAGGAGAATACATTGATATAGGTTACCAGTCAAACAGTGGCCGCAAATATTTCTAATTCAATTAATAGTAAATGATTTTTGAACAAAAATTTTATTCCGTTCATTTATTTTTAAATAAAATACGCTGCTCATGACGTATATGCATGTTTTTTCTATAAAAGTAAAGCTAATTTATTTCTTAATATGATGATATAGGGTTGCCTGAGAAAAAATGGTCGCAAATTAGGGTTGCCAGCAGTTAAAAACGAGAGCTATCAAAGATAAAGTAAAAGACAGCTACTGGTTTGAAGTGTCAGTTGTTGTATGTAAGTTATTAAATCATGATTCGATAAATATATAATAATATAATATCAATTGTCAAACCAGTGTCGTTGCGCATTAACTTTGTTTTACTTTATCTTTGATACATCGCGTTTTTAATAGCTGGTCTAATTTGCGACCATTTATTTTCAGGCAACCTTATATCATCATATTTAGAAAAAAAAATAGCTTTAATTTAATATTAAAAAAACATGCATATACGTCATGAGCAGCGTATTTTATTTAAAAAAATAAATGAATGAAATAAAATATTTGTTTGAAAATTAATTACCTACTATTAATTGAATTAAACATATTTGCGTTTACTTTTTGACTAGCAACCTATTATCGATGTATTGTAATAATTTTTAATGTATTGTAGCGAGATTAAATAAAACGAGCGGTTCGAATTTATATAAATATATTTATTTATTACAGTTCGGTAATATTTTATCAACTAAACTTAACTCATAGAAGGTCTACTTATATATAAAAGTTATTATGTACTAGAATAATCTGGAGTAGTTCACTTCTAATTTGTTTGTTTGACGGGTCGATCTCTCCCGCGCTCGATTCATCTGGAAGCTTCTCGTTCTCTCGCGATGCAACCTTATATGGGCTACGTCGAATGCATGTTCGTAACAGTATGTAAAAAGTGAGTTTGATTAACTACGTTACAAACGTAGTGATCCTGCAGTAGGATATTGTACTATAACAATATAAGTCAGAAAATAATGAACTTAAAGTAATTTTACGGGTAGTTTACAAAAGAAGAAGATTTATTCTATCAATATTATTTAAAAAAAATGAAGGAAAATAATTTTAAATATTGCAAAATCGTTGTGTAAAAACATGTCGATTTTTTACTTATAAACAATTAGAATAACTTTTTAACCATTAGCTGTAGGAAAATTTTTTTTTCATATTTAGAAGGCCGGCATGTTGTCACAAATTTAAAAATAGAAAAAGTTGTCCTAGGGCACTTTGGGATAAAAAATAAAATTCAACACTGTATCATAGAGATACAGTGTTGAGTGTGATAAATGAAGAAGGCCAGACAGATATAGACTCCTACTGTACCATAATAAAGGAAGACATTGAATCAGTAGCGAAAGAGGAAATAGGAAAATAATTTGTGCCCGTAAAAATCATTGGTTTGACGATAAATGCAAGAATGCAACAAAAGAAAAAATGAAGCCTACAGAAAGATGTTTATCCGACGAACTAGAACAACTGTAGGGAATTACCAGTCAAAGGGCAAAGAAAAAAAGGGGATACACAAAAGAAAAAAACGAAACCGCCTAAATGAGAAACTTAAATATATAGAAAACCTTAACAGAGAGAAAGAATTCAGAGCATTCTAAAAGAAACTTAACATCAACAGAAAATTCAAGGCAACCACAAGACAATGCAGAAGTCAGAATGGCGATCTATTAACAACAAGGAAAGATGTATTGAATAGAGGGGTGGAATACTTTAACCAGGCACTTAATATAGAGGAAGAAGAAGAAAACCTGAAAGACGAAAGAGATGAGGTAAGGGGAACAGACGAGAGGGAAGAGGAATCACCAACGATTCTGGAAGTTAAAGATGCAGTTAAAAAGCTAGCCAGAAACAAATCAACAGGAATAGATAATCTTCCAGCTGAACTATATAAAGAAGGTGACCATGATACCATAATGGCTTACAGCAGCTTATAAAAAAAATATAGACACAGAAATCCCTCCCCAATGATTGAAATATTGGAATACTTTGCACCATACACAAAAAAGGAGATATCTTTGAATGCTCTAACCACAGAGGAATTACGCTTCTAAAGGCAGCGTATAAAATATTTTCCACAGTACTATGTCATCGTATGGCACCATATCCAGAACAGATAGTAGGAAAATACCAGGCTGGTTTTAGAGGTGGTAAATCTACAATTCATCAGATTGCAACCCAGAAACAAATTTTGAAAAAAACACTGGAATATGGCATTGATACTCATCACATATTTATAGACTACAAAGCAGCTGACAACTCTGTAAATAGAAGAGAAATGTTCAAAGCAATGAAAGAGCTAGGAATACCAAATCAGTTGGTAAATTTAACAAAACTAACTCTTGAAAAAGTTGAATGTAGAGTAAGAATTCAGGGAGAACTGTGTGAACCTATCCTGTCTTAAAACAAATAATGGGCTGTGCCAGGGAGGCTCTCTCCTATATACTGTTCAATCTGGCACTGGAAAAAGTAATACGTATGTCACAAATCACAACCACTGGTTTAATATATACGAGGGTGGATTGATATAAAACTAGCCTTTGATAGAAAAAACAAGTTTTTTGGAATTAAATCGATTTATTTCTCAACTTAGTCCCCTTTTAGCTCGATACACTTAGTAATACGATGTTCCAATTTTTTTATCCCATCCGAATAATACTTTTGCTCGAGCTCTTCAAAATAAGCCGAAGTTTCAGCGACGACTTCATCATTTGTTGCGAAACGGCGTCCTCCGAGCCATTTTTTTAGGTTTATATATTTTATTTTTAGTTTATTTTATATATAATAATTTCGCGAGTTAATTTTTACGTAATCCAGTATGTGTTAGTGCCTTTCATATAAAAAAATTTACTTGATGTATATTTATTTTTTCACTGTAATGAAAAGTAAAAAATATGACTCACGAACTGTAAATGATTAGCTGTTAGAAAGTCGTAGTTATTTTTTTATTCTCTGACAATATTTTGAGTTTCTTTACTGTATTTAATTGCAAATACAAACAGCTTTTAAAGTACTATTTCCGTTGACAGTCCATTTATGATCAATTTTAACACCCTCAAAATCATTGATTAATGACCCCTATTAATGAATGATTTTCTATTAATGAACGATTTTATTATAGGCAACACAACATAGTTTGCTTGCATAAATTAATTAAACGCTCTGAGATTGGCAGTGACCTGTGGTGTAGGCAACCAAACATATACCTATTTATAAACCCACTAAAAAATTAATTTAAAATGAAGTAGCCGCTGTTAGTACTATCTGTTATTGTATGTCATTATTTACTTTATTGTTTAAAATTCTGTGTATTTGAAAAATCAAAGGATGGATATTGACGAAGAGTTTAATTTAACTCCACCAGAATTTAACTTCTTCTATCACAGAATTTACAGAGGTCCAAGAAGACTTAAATATAAATTTGTCAAAATGCTATACAGCAGATAATTATTTATCAATTTCTTCCTTTAATTTCAGTAATTGTACCATTTCGAATATTAATGTTTACTATAATAAAACTACCACTAAGGAAACTTTGAATAAAGTCAATGAAAGCTGAAAAAATTGTTGTTTATCGTTAAGTAAATAAATATTTAAACTAAGATATCTTTATTTCCGAAAAGTACGGTCCACGGAAAAGTTTTGTAACTAACTCATGAATTAAAATGGCGATTAACAATCTCGAACATTAACGCACTCGCTTTGCTCGCGCGTTAATATATCTCAGTTGTTAATCGCCCTTATTAATACACTTGTTGGTAAAATAACTATTAAATATATTAAAAATGTTTGTAGGTTTAGTTCTTATCCCCTCTCCTACATTGTAGTCTGTCAGACGGCATGTCTCTCTGTATGTATTAAAATAGGGTCTCTCCAGTTAAGTGTTTTAAATTAGAATTTATAAAAACAACAAAAATATAGTAAATTTCATGGGTTATTCTTTCATTCAACAATATATCGTGCAACCACATCTGCATTCTCAGAAACAATTAATAAACCGTTAATCCAAAGCTTGTCTTAAAATGTCCCTGGATGAAGGTAACAACAATTAAGCCATCATTGGAAACGATTCTAGACTTGTTTCACTAAATTATATATGGGAGACCACTGGATATCAGTAATGCCGTATACCGAACTCTTCTATAGCTAAATTCGCATTTGCAGCTCGGCGAGGGCGAGCATAAGAATAAAATTTATCTTAGAAAAAAAAAAAAACCTTTTGTCTGCCGTTCCATTATTATATAGGTAACGCATACTTACTATATTCTTGTATGGATGCTAGGAACAAATTTGGAGGCATCGGCTGAACATTGTCCGACGTTGTCGTCGAATTCTTTAGGCTATCACCATAAGTTATGATATCAATGAGTACTTTTGTGAATTCTTCGTTTCTTCCTCCGATTGTTAAAACATATTTGGGTTTAATTTCACGAAAAAGACTCACTGTTACAAGGTACTGGGGTTTTTCGTCAACCATTTCGTCGTATACATACAGCTACAATGAATATACATGGCAAGTAAAGGAATAAACAGGAAAATTTGTGTTTTAAAATGATATGAATTCATTCTGACGTTTTCCAACCATCTTTTATTTATTTATTATATTATAATTAATAAATGTATCTATTATTATATCTATTATATCGAGACGTAATATTAGTAGATAATTTCGTTGTAACTAATAAGGAATACCAGGGTAAACTTTTTTATATAGACGATATTTTTAAATCATCATTTTCTTATTACAAAAATTATGAAGTTTCGATGTTTTGTCTTTACTAACTTGTCAAAGACAACTGTACAACAAGATATGATTTAACAAATATAGCAAATTAATTTATAGTAACAAATCTTTTTCTAAAAAAATTCATTGTATTAAAATCTTAAGATCTCTCAGGCAATTAGTTATAAAAAGCTGTATGTATTACTAGTTGCCTATATTGGTGCAACGGATTTTTTTGGTCTATAATTAAATAAAAATTAGTTATAAAGTGCTAAAATAATCAAAACTAGTACAACAAATAGGTACTTTAAAATCTACTTATGATTTTTGTGTATTATATCATTTTATTTTAAAATATATTACCTAATAAATATTCAAAATGCATACCTGCTTATCTACAAAATTGTAATACGCTACACCAAGCTTCCCGAATCTATACAATACACACATAAATATATTAGGCTCCTCATTGATAGTATCATCATTTTTTTCTTCAAATTCTTCTGTGGTATCATTCATCGGTTTACCTTTTATTTGATGCACTGTTATAATTTCAGTCGGTGGAGACGACATTGTTTAAATGTACAATTTGTTTAAGCCCTTAATACTAATTTTGATGCACTAAACAATTTCAAATGTCAAATTACAACAAAAGACGATCGCAAAAGCCAACTCAATAATATGGAAATTTGTGTTACGTGGGGGGTAAAAAAAAGTATTTATGTGAAGCAACATTTAGAAAAGTGTTTGTTTATAATAGAAATGAATCAGATTATTGCGCATATTGATTAGTATAACCATCTATATAATAGTGTAAAACAGAAGTCTGATTAAGGAAAGAAAAATATAGAGTATAAAGAGTCCAACACTATATAGGAAAATGTGAAATACACATAATGAATATTTTGTATTCACATACTATTTTGTTCATTGTTTCTTTTCCTTCTTCTTCTTCTTCTTCTTTTTGGCTTTTATTCTTCTGAATAATCAGCCAGTACATTTGTTTTGTTAATTTTTGGGACACTATCGTGACCGTGAGTCTGAGAATATCTCATGCCCTATTATCAATTATCATTGACATATAGACATTTTTTCTACAAATCTACATTTTATTTATGTTTTCTATTTTCTTATCGTTGGTTTAAATGTTAATATTGGATAGGTTATTATTAAGGTTATAATTTTATATGGTTGATCTGTAGGAATCTGATAAGAATTTTGATAATTTTAGGGTTAATCTCGCATAGAAGCATTGGTATGTTAATTGGGGTTTTAATATTAATTTTGATCAGCTCCTGATAGACATCATAATCTTTTATTTTGTTTATTGGGCATTCCCAAAATATGTGTTCTAGTGTATCCATTTGCCCACATTCACAGTATGGGTTATCGCGAATGTTGAATGTTGATTTTATATAAATGTACTCCTGTCAAGCAATGACCACTCCTCATTCTAATAATGGTAGTAATATGCCGCCTATCTATGTATGGGCATGGGATTGTGTCAAACCATGGTTTATTAGGAAAAAAATTGTGTATGTTGTTATACCACTTGCCTTTATATTGAAAAGAATTTAACCAATTATTTTGATGCATAGAACATATTTTATTTTTTAATAATGGCATGATATCCAAGTTACTTAATCGAATTTTAGCAGGAATATTTAATTCAGACCCAATCTTTGCCAGTTTGTCAGCTATTTCATTTCCCTTGATATCATTATGTCCAGGAATCCAACATAATCTAATATCTTTTCCATATTTATTTAAATAGTATAGTTTCTTTTTAACTTGCAAGACTCTGTAATCTTTTGTTGCAGTTATCATATTGTTATTAATGTTGTCTATAGCGCTCTTTGAGTCCGTAAATATTATAGCTTTATCAAAACTTTTTTCCTCACAAATCATTAGACCCTTTTGAATAGCTATTATTTCTGCTGTACAGATATTAATAAGTGAAGGAATTTTTTCAGAAAAGGAATAATTTATACTAGGTATGTGTATTCCTATGCCCGTTTTGGCTTCCTCAAGGTTTTGATTTTTTTGTTTTTTTGAAGCATCTGTAAATATTTGTATGTAATTATAGTAATACGAATTTACAAAATTGTAATATTCCCAAAGGTTATGGGAACTATTTTTTTTTAATAATGTTTTTATAATTGGTACATTATAAGTGTAGATATCATATTCATTTGAGTAGCAGGCTGGTATGTCACTTGTGTTCATTGATGGTAAAAACTTTTTAACTTCTGTTAGAGCGTCAATCAAATATGTTGGATTTTTTCCCTTCCAATATCCTTGTTGATAACCATGATATTTTTTTAAGTCTAGAAGCATATTTAATAATGAGTGATTTGGAGTTGTGCTAATCTTTGCTATGTATTTCGTGGCAATCCATTTAAATCTATGGTGTAGATCGATAGTTGCACTTTCTGCTAAAATGACATTAGTGGGAGTAGATTTCATCATGCCATGTGTCGTTCTCAAAGCTTGGAATTGTATTCGGTTTAATTTCATAAAATGTTGTTGAGAGAAGTTATTAATTATACTAGCGCCATAATCTAATTGTGATTGTATCAAGCCATTATATATTAATTTTAGTGTTCTTGGGTCTGATCCCCACCATACTCTACAAAGAGCACGTATTATATTAATGCCCTTTTGGGCTTTATTAATCATGTTATCTATATCTATTTGGTCTGACCAATTTAGATTGTGCTTAAATATTATACCTAAATATTTTTTCGACAGAACATTAGGGATTATATAGTCATTAATTTTTATATCTGGTGGATTACTAATAGGACGGTTCATTTTAAACCACAAAGTCTCGCATTTTGATGAGGATAGTTTAAGATTATGTGTATCAAACCATTTGGATAATTCATATAGGATAAAGTTTACCTGATTTGCTATATGGTTAAAATTACTACCTTTTGTTAAGATAATTAGATCATCTGCATATGACAGAAGTACACAATTTTCAGGCAACATTGTGTATATATTTTTAAGATAAATATTGAATAATATTTGGCTTAAAGGTGAGCCTTGTATTAGACCTTGTGTAGTATGCGATGGTCCAACCATTTCGTGATAATGATTTTTAACATATAGAGTCCTATTGTTTAAGAATTGAAATATAAGGTTATTGATGTCTACTGGAATATGAAGATTATTAAGAAGTCTGTATAGTATGTAAATATTCACATGATCGAAAGCTGCTTTAATATCTAAGAAAGTAGCATTTACATATTGGTTTTGTGAGAAAGCCAATTGAACATAAGTATTTAAATAATTTAAATTATCGTTAACTCCCATACCTTTTCTAAATCCTACTTGAAATTAGCTAAATGTTTTTTGATTTTCTACGATCCAATCCAGCCTATTTTTAATCATTGATTCCAGTAGTTTTACTACACATGATGAAAGTCCCAGAGCTCTATAATTTTCTGCTCTTAAATTATAATTTTGAATTTTGTTGTTCTTAGGAATAGGTACTTATAATAATCTGAGTTTTCCACTCATTGGGAATCAGTTCACCTTCTTTAACCTTGTTGTATAAATTTAGTAGCCATATTAGCCCTATTTCAGGTAAATGTTTTAACATATTAAAGTTAATATTATCAAGGCCTGGTGATGTGTTTTTCTTTAAAAATAGACTATTTTTTAATTCCGTGAGATTGAATTCACTAGACAAGTGATCAATGGTCTGTAATTCAAAATCCGGTTCAATATTAGTTACTGAAAGGTTAGTTAATATTTCATAACTTATTTTTTCATTGGGAAGTTTATTGTTTGAAGGTTGAGAGAATGCATTTTTAAATTTTCTTATAGTTTGCCAAATAGAGCTGATGTCTACGTTTCTATTAATACTCCCACAATATTCGATAAACTTTTGCTTCTTTATTGTTTTTAGAAGTCGTTTTGATTTAGCAATTATGTGTTTTGCATTGATATAATTATTAAGATTAAAATTATTTTTAAATTCCTTTAACGCTTCTTTTCTTTTATTTATTATTTCAGTGCATTCCTGGTCCCACCAAGGTACTCTTTTTTGATATTGCAGTTTTCTTATGCCTCTGCCTTGTTTATTAGGGATAGCAATTTCTACTGCTTGGTTAATTATACTTGTGAAGTGGTCATAGGATTGATTTTCTATATTTAAATGTTCTTCTATGTATTTACTATACTTGTTCCAATCAATTTCTCTAATGTTGTTTCTAAAATTTAAGTTTTTATTGGTTGTAATGCTTTTTCCTTCACTATAGTTAATTTTCATTAGAATAATTGTAGGAAAATGATCGCTACTACCACAATTTTTCAAGACATTCCATGTACATTGTATTGCTAGAGAGTCAGATACAAATGATAGATCTACAGGGCTGGATCCCTCTAGTGGGGTATGAATTCTAGTGCTTCTTCCATCATTTAAGTATATATAATTAAACTCGTCAAAGATTTTTAATAAAAGGTTACCATTTCTATTACTTACTTGACTACCCCAACATGGGTGATGTGCATTCAAGTCTCCCATAATGAGCACATTGTTCCAATTATTATATATATATATATATATATATATATATATATATATATATATATTCAAAAAAATTATATGATAATTTATTTTTTGGGTTTGAGTAAATGTTTATAATTGTATATTTATCTATTTTGATAGCTATATATCTAAAGTTAGGGCTTTGCCATTTGGAGTCTAAATTAACCCTACTGTAAATTAGATTATTTTTAATGAGTGTGGCAATACCTCCTGCTCCATTTTCTATATCTTCCCTAATTACATCATAACCTTTGATTCTACATATTTGATGAGGTTTAAGTTTGGTTTCATTTAACATAATGATATCAGGAGAATGTTCTGTTATCAAGATATTTAGGTTGTAATTATTGGATTGAAAGCCATTCATGTTCCATTGCATCAAACTAATGTTTTTAAGTGAGTTGTTGGTATAACTCATAATTTGTTTTATTTTTTTAATAATATTTGTCCTGATCGTCTAGATCAGGAACTGATTTGTTGAGTTCTGAATATGTTAATATTAATTCTCTAATTTTAATTTGTTCTTCTTTATTCATATTTGTAAATTTTCTGTATAAATCATCTATTGTATTACAGTAATTTTGCGATGCACTAGCAGGCGTTGATTTATTAAAATTATGTTTTAAATTGTTGTTATTAATACCAGATATAGTTGGAGTGTCATTAATTTGAACTGTACTATTTAGTTGAGATAATCTACCATTTTGATTTATTAATTGCGATTCATGTATAGTTTTATCATATGAAATATTTCTTTTCTTTATTGTTCCCGTTGATTTTTCTGCAGAAACGTAACTCCTTTTAGAATTTATGCACTGGCTTGCTGTGGTTCTTCTTTGATTAATATTAATACTGTTGTTTTCTGTATTTTGTTTTGGTTTTATACTTGGGAAGTTAGCCGGATGGTATTGACTATCTTCTTTTCTATAGTCTTTACTTAAATAATTTTTTGGTGCTAGTTGTGCAGCTTCATAAAATGATAAGTTTTCATATGCCATTAACTTTTTAATTTCTGTTTGTCTGGTATATTCAGGACACTTTTTATTAACTGAGTTATGCTCAGGACTCTTACAATATATACACATCGTTAGGCATTTTGCCTCTAGATGTGACTCTAATTCACCCTCTTCCACCTGTTGTCCACAATTATGACATTTTGGTTTAGTTCTGCAAAGGGTCCTGGTATGACCATATATCAAACATTTATAACATTGTGTGACTCTCGACACATATGGAATAATGTTGAATTTAAGATAACTAATTTTTATTTCTCTTGGCAATATCTTACCATCAAAAGTTATAAGTATTGTGCCTGTAGGAGCATATTCAACCGAGTTATCATCTTTAATAATTTTCCTGTTTAGTCTTTTGATGTCTATAACATCGAAGGGTGAGATTAATGATTTTTTGATTTGATCTTCGGTTAGTGACGGGTTAACATCTCTGATGATGCCCTTACATGTTATTTGATTATATGGAATATATATTTTATATTTATCTTTAAGATTGATAGGCTTATTAATAAAATTGTTAGCCGCTTCGCTGTTTGCGAAAGAAACACCAATTTTATTTATACCTTTGACTTTAACCTCCAAGATATCTTTTAAATTTAAATTGAAGAGGTCATTTGCTATTTGTAAATGATTATACTTGCCTATTTTGAATTTTTTCTCGATTCCTTCTACTACAACTAAGTATGGCCCTACAGCATTATTCTTGTATCTGTTGTCGCTTTGATTAAATTTATTTTTTTTCTCATTATCAGACTTATCATTTATTATTGTATTATTTTCATTATTCGAAATATCCATATTACCGTTTTCATTATTGATCGCTTGGAGATCAGGTGGCTTTTTCTTGCCGCCATGCGGTGACATATCAGTAGCTGATCAAAATTTTACTAATATAGAAAAAATATGTAATGGAAAAGACTTACCAATGCTCTAGAAGAGTTATATAAAAGTAGATTAATTATCTCTATATCTTAAGACTCTTGTCTGAAATTTCTTTAACCCAGCCAGTAAAAATTGTAGTATATTACGTTGTATATCGAAACTGTTGTTTCTACGCTGTAATTGTGAATTATTATATATTTAATTTTGCGATATACTCTCGTAAGTATAAAGACAACCAATATTTAAATTTACCGCTAGAAAGATTCAAACTTTTGACCTTGTTCATTGTTAAATAATCCTAGGTTATGACTTTGTTTTAACAACAGTCTGATTTTTACAAAATTAATGTTAATTTTTGTAAAACAATTTTATATCAAAAAATGCATTGTTTCGACAGAAAAACTTCCAGATCCTCTTACTATATCATTAGATATAATTTTCAGGTTGAAATAAAAATCAATAATGTGTAAACACAAACTTTATTTAAGTACTCCGAGGAAAATAACAAAAACGAAAATAATCATGAACGTTATAAATGATATAAACACAAATTATAAAAAAATCGTAGTATTTTCGTCTTAAATCCAAAACAATTTCTTTTGTAGGGCTGAAATAGCACGCAGTCTATAAATATAATATTTTCTTAACATTGTTTTATACCAACACTGAAATGAGAACAAATAATAAATCACAAATAAGCCACAAATTGATGTTAATTCATGCAATCATGCAATTTTACTCAATTAGTCAATGAAGCTTTACAATTATTTCTAGTGCAAAATAAGCAGTATTATTAATATACCTGCTCATAAAAATTAATCTGAAATTATAAATAAACATTTCTGTAAGATACTTGATCTTTTTAAAAAAGCTTTTATTAATTTCGTTAATTATTCCCTTTTCAATTTTTTATCGGAACGATAACCCCTTATGCATCCCGGTGTGAAGCAAATTCTACTGGTGTAAGATTTCTGGCACTCATATTTAAATAATATTAACCACTAAAACCAGTAATCTTCTATTAAATACGAATAATTAAATATTTTCGAAATTTTCACTTTCACTCCAATGTAATACTAGCACTAGCACCTTCTTTACACCAGCTCCGCCCTAGCTACAAACCAAGCAGACATGTAAAATGGTGTACACAAGTTTCAAAGTCGCCCAATCTCGATCCCTCTCCTGCTTATAGGTCTCAATCAGAGATATGGTCTCTTACACATCTCTGGTCTCAATAGTCCCAGCATAACCTCATTAGCTTTGTTATCACATTTTGGTACCTATCAATCTTTTCCTTTTTTGGCATTCTATCCAACTACTTGTTTTTATTTCTTTTACCTCTCCAACATTCACGAACTGTATAACCCTACTGGTTGTGACTTTTCTTAAAAATAGTCTACCAAATAACCACTGGGGGAACTTATTATATGCTTTTGGGAAGTTAGTTGACTTGGAAATAGCTTAAAAATAAACTGCTTTAGACGTAGTATGCCCACATTTTGCTCTTAAGTTGTACTTATGTTCCACCAAGATCTGCCATTAACATATATTTGACCCACTGTACTAAGATTGAAAATATTGCCACACAGAACCCTGATTCATCGTTCTACTTATTTGGAGATTATAATTTACCTTTGGCTTTGTGGACTTCACCTGATGAAGATGGTTTACTAACGCAATGCCATGTGGGTCCACGAAACAGATATGCCGGTTTGTTGTATTCTAATGATTTCTCTTGCACTTGCCTCATTATAGTGCACTAGCCTTCTGCTAGTGTTATAATTTCATTCAGTTTATTTGTTATCACTTTGGTTGTTAATTTTAGTGTTGTGTTTAATAAATTAATTCCTCTGTAATTTTCCGGGTCCGATTTGTCTCCCTTTTTGAAGAGAGGTATTAGAATGCTTGATCTCCATTCTTGAGGAATTCTGTTTTGTTCTGTCCAGATCTGGTCCTCCGTACTTTAGGAGTTCGTTCGGTATTCTGTCCTCTTCTGGTGAATTCCAATTTTTTAATTTCCTCAATGCTTCCTTTACCTCTTCCTCAATATTTATTTCTTCATTTGTTTTTATTTTTTCACCTCTGGTGTTGGTGGATCATTATCGTCACCTTTAGAAAATAGGAATCTAAAATAGTCTACCCATTTTTTCTTCTGAATGTGTTTCGTTTTTATTAGTTCGTTCATATCTTTTCTTTGTCCTCTGATCATTCTCCATATATTTTTTTGAGAATCTGTTTTGAGAAACTCTGCCAGTGTTCCTTTTTTATTTGACTAACTAAAGTATTTGTTTCATTTCTGATTCGTTTATGGTGGTTGTATGCCTGTTATGTTCTATATTGTAAAAAAGCTTGAATCATACTTGGACTTTAAAAATGCTGAATATTGTGCTCTTAATGATTATTTTGGACTTTTCAATTGTGATTGATTATTGTAGAGAATAATATTAAAACTGCCACAAATTTTTTATCAGGTATTAAATAATGGTATTGCAAATGTTGTTCCTATTAAAAAGTTTGTTTATTCGAGCTTTCCTCTCTATATTAAACCGTTTAAACGTATCATATTGGGAAAAAAGAAGGCTCGTATGAAATTCAAAAATTCTCATTCCCAAAACGTCTACATTGTTTTTTATAATTTACGGTCTCAACGTAAAAACTTGACTAGAGAATGTTATAAAGCTTGTTGTAAGACTCATTAGGATGCCAAACAATTCTGAATTTTCATTAACTCATTTAGTAAAGATTATGGTATTCCCAATAATTTGTTCTTAGACGATAAGTGATGTAATAATGGATCTGGAATAGCTAACTTTTTTCTTCTGTTTACACTAATGAAGACCTGCATGTTGGTAACCTTTCTAATAATTTAGCTGCTGTTAACATTTCTGTCTATAATATAACTCTTGCAGAAGTATTCTCAGGTATTCTTGCTACGTGGCCAGACCATCTCCATTTCAATCTGCAAGCTCTCTCTTTGTTTATGATCTTGTCTTTTATTGTTACTCCTATCATTGAACGCTCCATCTTTCTTTGTGCTACTCTTAGTTTAAAGCATGGTTTTTTAGTTAGGAACAGTGTTTCTCCACACCGTAGGTCATTATTGGCAGAACACACCAATCGAAGACTTTCCGCTTCATATTAATTGGTATATTCCTGTCTGTTTTTTTTAATTTCGTTTTTAAGAGCCCCATATACTGCTCATCCATGTGCTATTCTTTTTGATACCTCACTTGTTTGGTTGTTCTTGCCTATTTTAATTTTGTTTCCAAGGTATATGTATTTAACAAGTTCTGCTTCGTCTTTCTGAATTTTTAAAATGATACTGGGCACGAGGTTAGTCATGTATTTTGTTTTGAGGATATTGATTTTTAAATCTGTAACAATTTATATTTTGCTTATAGTGGGTTGAAAGGGGGAACTGAACAATTACTGCGTTGGATATAGGGTAAGCAAATAAACTGAAACGTTTGCGAACGGTTACTCGTGTTTTGGTTGGAGAGCTAGGTCGTGAATGAGGATTCCTCTATTTGAAGGACTGGGAGAAACTTACTACGAAAAAAGAAATAAAAAGAATACTTACAGAGATGTCCTGGGAACACCACACAAGAAGATTCCTAAACTATCTAAAATGGACACCGTTTAAAAAATCCTCTTGATGTTTATAAAGAAAAGTTTTTCTCTTATAATAAATTTCAAGGGTGAACATCTTTTTAAAATAAATAATTTTAAACTCCTGGTTTAAAGAGAAACATTGCATATTTATTTTTATTTCACATAAACAGTTATTACAAATAAAATTATCCAAATTTATCAACAAACCTTACATTGAACCTTCTAACCAAACAGACTTTAAAATTTTGGTTATGTACCAAATGACAGAAAAGTATAATACTGACTGTCAGATGTCCAAATTAAATATCAAACTTTTCTGAATTATTAATTAATTATCAAGGTTAACTTCATTTAAACGAAAACTAAAATATGACAAATAGCTGACACCTATAAAACTTATACTTATTTATAATTTTTTAATTTGTCATGAAAGCAAATCTTAGTATATTAACCAAGAATGTTTATTTTATTTAGAAAAATTTAACAAAACTACTTTGCTTCACTGGCTGATTATTTCTTTTTAAGTTATTAAGAAAGTTTGTTACCTTGGAATTGGGAACAAAAAAAACAAACAAACATCAAATTGGACTTCAGGATGATAACAATATGTATTCTTCAAAACTCGGGTGTTTAATTTTCACTTAAAACTATGTGGTGCTCACTTAGCCCTCAGACACGCTGTTTATCAAATCCAGTGACACGGGATACAGCAACAAACCGGTGATTATCTCGCTTCACAGAGATTGCCAAATAGCATTTGAGCTTAATCTCCTTCCTTTTAACCAAAACTCATTCGAATTAAGCCAAAATTTGCAGGTTTTTGAAACTATCAGCGAAAAAGATCCTTTCCCGCTAAAACCCCAATTCATTCTCTCTGCTTCTCCGACCTTTAACTCCCACTAACCTTTCGTTGTTAGCCCTCTCTCTCTCTCTCTGTCCCCATCTAGTTTCTAACTACCAGCCAGTCGGAACTCCTTTTAATTACGTTTTTGATTCGATAATGGACCTTAAGAGTACTGCGCCTTCAAAATTTTTGTGGGAATTTATTTAATTAAGACGCAAATAGACTCTACGCAGTTATTATTATTTTTAGATGTCTCGCATAAACATCTGGGTAAACAAAACATCAGATTATTATTACGTACCAGCCAGGAGCATATCAAATAAATTTTTATACATTTTAAATATTCTATAAGGAAATAATAGTTATGCTTCAACCCGATTTCTCTGCAGGCTCTTTCCAGTTCTTTTAACATGATGTTGATTACCTAGGTCATCTCCTATCAACACTATGCCATCAGCATAACTCAGGTGGTGTAGTCTTTCCCGTCGACACTTATCCCTTAATGATCCAATCCAGGGTTTTAAACCTAGTCTTACACCTCTTTGAATTTTTATGTCGTTACTGTTTTCATGTAACTTTATTACGTTTGAAGCATTTCTATAAATAATATTGCGTACTAATCTGGAATAACGGCTATCAATGCGACTTTCATTTAATGCTTCAATTAAACTATCTAGTTCTACCAAGTCAAACGCTTTGTGGAAATATATAAATACTAATACCAGAGGTCTGTTGTATTTCATGGATTTTCAATGAGTTGTTTTATCATTTGCAGGTAGTTGTTGGTGCTAAATTTTGATCGAAATCCCACTTGCTCTCTGATTTGGTAATGTCTAGTTTTTTATCCAATCTCGTTATCATTATTGTGAAGAGTTTCTACATATGGCTAAACAGGCCAATCGGTCGATAATTTTCTAGCTAAGCTTTTCCTTTTTTGTCTAGCAGAATCGTTACTGCATTATTCCATTTAGACAGTATCAACTTTTCTCGTAAGCATAAATTAAAAAATTCCTCTCCCTTGTTCTTTAGGGATTCAATTACTAGTGCATCATCTCCTGGTGACTTATTGTCTTTCATCTTATTCATTGCTTGGCTGATTTCACTAAGTGTTATATCTGGCATTAGTTAAGAACCTTGATATAATATGGTTTTTCAGTTCCCTCTTTTTTTTTTCAAGAAAAAAAATTAATATATAAATAAAATATGTATTAACAAAAATATAATAATATACTTACTAAAACCAGAGGTGAAATATACATCACTTTCTGTTGTTATTTATTCAGGTGAATGTTTATTATACATGTGATTCATACAGAACAAAATCTGTTAATGTTTATTTACTAACTGAAATATGGTGACACACTTCATATATAAATCACCCCATATAAAACTAAAATTCATTTAAAACACTTCCAAACAAACTATTCGCTTATATCAATTATATACAATCTTGTTTTGAGACTACACTAAAAATAAAAAAAATTACAGCTGACAAGTTAATTCTTATTGTTCGGCTCTTCTATTTCCTTCTTAGGTTTGTCTTTCGGCTCATTAGATTCTTCCAATGGATCATACTGATGTAGAAGCAAGCGCCACTGTTTTATCAATCCATCCCAACCGCGTCTGGAATATTTGATATATTTATTTGGAGTTTTCGGTTGCTCAGGCGTTCTTTCATCTCTGAAATTGAAATTCAGTTGTAAATGTTTTAATAAACATTTAGCTGCACAATTTTCATTTTTACATTTCTCATGCTTTAAAAAAATGAAATAAACTGTAAATTTACTTACCTTGGAACCTGCTTTAAATATTCATCATATCCAAGAGTATTTTTGCCATAATCGATTTGTTTCTGTCTTCTTGCAAGCACAGCCTGATCAGTCTCGTATTCCTTAGGTTTTCTTCTAAAAAATTTATAAATTACGGTGTGAATCACGGCTGATTAAGTAACAATAATAAGACATAAAAAAACAAAATAATGAAAAGTTGATAAGGAAAATAGTTTGGATATGACCAGCTGTAACAAAAACAATAAAATAAAAACAAAAGTTATATGTTAATGAGCCTCTTACACAAGATGGAAGAAATTTGTTTAATCTGGCTCACAAAACTAAAAAACAAAAAGGTTATTAACCCATCAGTTCCTAGCGTTACGATTATGTAACGGCAAAGTGGTGCCATCTAAACAGATCCTCTATCGCCTACGTCACAAATTTTCAGTTGAAAACAGGTCAGTTCTTGTCAGAAGGTGCTAGTGTTTACATCGTTGTAAATGTGCGATTTTATTATAACTTTGTTTTGAATCTGTGTCTGGATAAAATATAACGAAAGAAATAAAGCTTCAAATAATGGACTTTGTTGATAAAGAGTACGTATATAAATCTTATTTTGTATAATAAAGTTAATATTAGAAAAAAATAGCATAAGAAAATATAAATACATTTTTTTTGTGTAAAAAACCTTTGATATTTTTTCAAATAAAAAAGTTGTTCAGTTAGGAAATTGACTGTTACATATTTGTAACGCTAGGATGTAATATAAGCATATTTTCCAGTTATTTTGTACCAATATAATATAATATGTTTTGTTTTCATTGTGTGGTATTTTCAGTAACATTTTTCAAAGTATTAGTATACGGTGTTTATATAATTTAAAAATTTGAAATGTAAAAATGCAATATGTATCTACTAAGTTGTTTTTTATTGCAGAGGCCTTGTTGTATTGCTGCAGTTCTTCAAAGAGGTCTGACTGTTCAAGAAGCTATTGATATAGCCTTTGGAGAATCTGACGAGATATATGACTCTATAGAGGAAATTTATATAGCGCCACCGGATCCGGCTAATCTGACAGATGAGGATTCCGGAGATGAGGACGAGGGCTCAGATTTAGACAATTTGAGCAAACATACAACGGTGACGGACTGTAAACGTAGACGCACTGGAAAAAGATCAACATAGAATTTTGTGTACTCTTATTTATAAATGAACGTAAACGCAGGACGGAACGTAAGCGAAACGCACTGTAACGGAAGAGTTGGTCAACTTTCATCTCTTACAGTGCGTTACTTGCATATGGCCAATCAAAAGGAAGAATTTTGTGCTGTCAACCAAAGTGAACTGTCTGGCCCGCCCACCATTTTGTAAAGTTGTTTATCAACATATTCAAACTTTGATTTTGTTGATTATTTTTCAAAATGGACGTTAAGAATTTATAAAATAATAATAATAAATAATAAAAGGATATTATAGTATCATGGTCACCAACTTTGGCCACTGTTTCTACTATAAGGGCAGTATAACAAAAAAATGGGTGGTACTGATTAGAATGGATCAGAATGTTGGACAGTAAAGGATTCAAATTAGAAACAGAAAATGGTGCTGGGCATTGTTTACATGACTTTCTGATGTTTCAGTCAATACCACTTGGTGTTTGTATCGAAAATCAAACAACTCCCAGATGTCCCAAATATACTTTC
The DNA here is from genome assembly GCF_040954645.1 of Diabrotica undecimpunctata. Taxonomy (NCBI): domain Eukaryota; kingdom Metazoa; phylum Arthropoda; class Insecta; order Coleoptera; family Chrysomelidae; genus Diabrotica; species Diabrotica undecimpunctata. The sequence goes on along the minus strand of NC_092807.1, from coordinate 105,213,686 downwards.
AAAGGGCTATCATGCAAGTTTATTTGAAGAAATATTCATCATCTCCCAAAGGCACTGGCTGGACTCCATCTCCATCTTCTAATGTGCAAAGAGTAGCCAATGAAATTATATATGATAAGATGGAAAACCTTGTGGATAAAATTCCAAACGATAAAAGAAGATGTTGTGCTGGAAGATTTTGCAAAAATTCAACATGCACGATGTGTAAAAAATGTAACTTAGATCACTGTATTGATTATTTCGTTAGCTATCACACAAACCAAAGTGTATAAATTCATTTTTCATTATTTTCAGTTTTTAAATAAATACGACTGTTTACAGATATATTTTGTATTTTTTGCCCCCATTAGCTCCTAGCGTTACATAGATGTAACATCATATACTGAGTGATTTATAAATTCGAATGTGTAAATTCATTTATTTTTAAGTTTTTTAATAAAACTGGTCCCAAAAAAATATTAGCATCACATTAAAAACTGCGAAAAAATATTCTGGGCACTAAAGGGTTAATATCTATGAAAGAGGATGAAATGAGTTGAAGATATATCAGGAAGAAGAAAACTTCGTTAACAACAATGGTTATCAGTCATTTTATTGTAACAAAATAGCACACCTCTGACACGTGGTATGTGTCACAATTCTCAGGATGCATCTAGAACATACAATTGATGGCGTTTGAGAAGCTACCAATGAGGCGAACAGAGATGGACTACTCCAGAAGATTCTCAAATAATACTTTTGGTATTTATATGCAGAAATATTTGCCTAACAATAATTGATGGAAAATATGACATACCCATCATGAATGTATATAAAAAGCAGTTTGTAAAAAGTATACAATTACTTCTAAAGAGGTTAGAATTTAAACAAATTAAAAAACAAAGTAAAAATTCCAATACCTTGGAAGCTTTCCATTTAAGGTTCGTACATCATTCTTTGTCATCTTTGGGGGAGGAGGTATTTCTAATTCTTCATCACTGTCATCACTACCAGTTTTCCATTCTCCACTTGATGAACTAGAACTAGAGCTACTACTTTCTTTTTTTATTGGCTCAGTGAACACTCGTTTTACAGCTCTTTTCCTGTCTTGTCTCATTTCTTCATCCATTACTTTAAAAGAAAATTATATTTGGCATACAATATTATCAACAAATAAATATTTTGAAAAAATCGACAATTTTTATATGAAATACTAGTTTAAAAATTACTTACAGTCCACCCAGTCCTTGGTTCCAGGGCTATGTAATGTAAAATTTTGGAACAACTCTTTGTTAAAAGGAGAAGGATTTGACTCATCTCGAAACTGTTCAGTTTTAATAGGTGTACTTAATATTCCAGTTGTTCCATCTTTACCTCTCTTCTGTTTATCTACTTCATCTTCTGGTTCTTGTTTTATCCTAACACAGCTATCTATTGTGCTCTTCTTTGAATAAATTTGACTCTTGTCATATGGACTGTCTGGATCTGGCTTTACAATATTTTCAATATGACTGAAACAATTTTTTAAGATTAGGATGGAAAAAATGATTAAAAATCCTCAATAATTACCAAACATAAAGATAGTAATTAACTAGGAAGCATTAAAAAATGCAACTATAAATTAATTTTTATCAAATTCAAATTTGAAGGTTTCAATTACACTCCCAAAATTTTCGCTTCTTTTTCACTACAAATTTTTAAGGATTTTTATTATTATGCATAGGTTTTTTATGTTTAAAGATTTTGTACATCACTATAGCTAAGTCCATAGTATAGTATAGTATGTAATATATACCTTTGTTCACTACTTCTTGTGCTGCCATTTGTCTCCAGAGAAATAATAGAATTATCTAGCTCGCCCTCCTCTTTTGGTTCTGTCTTGACATTTAAACTGGGATCGTTCATATTGAAAATACCTTTTTATTTTTATTGAATAATTTATCACTTCGCTTCTAGATTCTACAGCTTTTTTCCTCTAAGGAAGACGTAGAAGACATACAGCAACACAATCACTAAACTCGGGTTAACCCGCGGTGTTACCACTTAAATAGGCATAAACAATTTAAATAAACTAAAATATATAATATAATAACATTTTATCACTAATATGTTTTGTTAAATAAATAGTGTAAGTAATAGTATATAAACAGTTAGAATTACAAACAAATGATGGTTGGTAAGTTGGTATATAATCCCATTATACCATACAACAACTTTTGGCGCGTAGCCGCGTATGTCAAAATTTGACAGTAGTAACAAATGTAAAGACAAAGAGACATACAGCATACAGCAATATGTCTTCTAAACTCCATTCGCTTAGCTCGGACAAATTTTGACAGATTCATTGTCGGAAACCTACAACACAACAATTCCTACTTCTCAGTATTAATAGCTCAAGTATCCTGCTATTACAGACTTCTTTCTTTAAAAAAAGAAGAATTATTCTAAATAGTCGAAGTGTATACTAAACCCATCAAATTTTGGGTAGTATATATTTAAAAAATATATATTTAGTTGTTATAATTTAACATAACTATTTATTATATGGTGCAGATAAATAAATATTGATTGTCGGTAATTCGCAAAGTTCTATTTTATTTACTATTTAGTTTGTTTACTATTAATATTGGCTATGAGTACGGGTGCTTGGTTGTATAGTAATTTCCAGCCACTTTATTCTGCCAAAAAGTAACTAACTTCGCAAAAAAATAATTACTAAATTCACTAGACAGTTCGGACTGGGATTAGCGAACCGAGTTTATTACCTGTGTGTTAAGTCAATTATGGTTGGATCACAGTACACATCTCAAAATTTTGGATTATATTTTTTAAGTTCTTCAAGAACATAAAATACCACAGCACATGCCTCTATTTGGTATATGCTGTGATAAATTACTAATTTCGCGAAAATCCAAAACTCTCGTAACCATGAGTCAAAAAAGAAACCATGAGCCATTCTACATATTACGAACCTAAAAATACTATCATTTTATAAGCAATAAAAAGCAAAGCAAAATCTGAATGGAATCTAAATTTTCTGAAAGACCAGGAATAACTTTGCTTTTATTTCCATAAATGTTCCATAAATATTAGTGCTTCACCATAGAATAACAGAACAACACAGTTGTGTTGGTTGTTCTCTGGCTTCACAGTCCATACATATTTGAAATAATTGCTTCTGTCAAAATAAAACCATACAACTAAATATTTCAAGGTTTGATTTGTTTACAGAAGGTAATTATTACTGTATTCTTAACTAGATTTCATAGAACTTTAGGAATTATTAATAAAGGACAGGTAGCAGAGTAATTTAGTATTCATAAATAATATAATGGATATTGATGAACTGTGCTACGATGGATGACGACAGTGCCAGCTTGTGTTGCTGTGAATATTATGATATAAACTATGAAAGGAACCATATTTTGGCATGCTGTTGCAATTGTGAAGATTTAGATGAAGCTTTTGAAAGGTATTTTAATAAATGTATAAAAAAATACGTATCCTTTTCTTTCATTTACTGAATTCTATAAAGTATTTTTTTGAGATCTTAATATGTATTTCATATTTTTTAGTCTAATAACAAGGCAGGGAGTAACTGAAAAGAACAAGCAAGGACTAATGATGACTGTGAAGGATAGGTTTCGCATTCCATGGAAAGGTGGAGCAAAGCAGGTGGCTTTTGATGCCATTTTACCAATTTTTATCCTACCAACTACTCTAATACTAGCTAGTATAAGCCTTTGGTGGACAATATTTGCATTTACATCAGTTATAATTTTTCTAATACTGATATCGAGTTTCTTAATTAGGACCTTACCACATACTAAGTTCTTTTTTATCTGGACTTTAACATCATTGGTAATTTTATATGTGATATTTGAGTTTATTGTTATACCATTTTTGGAGATTCTTTTGGAGGAAAATATAGCCTTGAGCATACTAATATTTGGATTTCTGATATGTGTGTTTATTATGAAGAAAAGAACCAAACAGCTGCCTCGCTTGGGTGATAATGAACTCGAGAAAGGTTTGATTGGTAAAAGCTACTACAGGCTAGTCAATTGCTCAATTTGTCAAGTTAGAGTTCCTGATAAAGATCACCATTGTGTTTGGTAAGTATAAAAAACTATGTCAGTCTGATTATATTTATATATAAGGTGTTTTACATGTTTACATATTGAACTATTGTTAAAAATAATAGGATTTGAAGTCTGAAAATTTGCACTTATGTATAACTGTATGCTCCATTTGAAAATTATTGATAGCAAACTTTTTATGATACAGCTGATAGGTAAATGTAAGAATATTTTATTCTCTCATTTTAGGTTTGACTGTTGCGTTGGAAAACATAACCAGTGTGCATTTATTCTGTCTCTGTTTTTCGCAATTGGTGCTCTACTGTACAGTTCAAATTTGACACTTACTTCAGTGTGCCATCCATTTATATTGTACAAATCAATTCTATTGCCAGATGACTGTTCTGAAGTGTACAAACTATTTGAGTAAGTATTTTTATAGAAAGTGTTCTTGTAGAATTACAAATTTGTCAGAAACTGCACATTGTTAGACCACATCTCTATAAAATAATTCTGAAAATCAAAACATAAACTTTCTTTTTCAGGTTGGGACTGTCTTTTGTGTCAGCCATTTACAGCCTTGTTGTAGCATGTCTTTTACTCACACTTTTTCTTCAACAACTATTGTTAGTGTCATTGGGAATTACCCTGAAAGATTGGGTGCGGTTGCCACTCAGGGTGAAGTTGTGTCTAGGCCTAACAGCCAACAGGTCGAACAGTAAAGGTTTTATCAAAAATTGGAAAGCTGTCTTATGTTGGAATCGATATTTTTCTAGTTCTTTTAGTCAAATGTAAGCTAGAATTACTTATCTACAGTAATTTTAGTTCTGAAAAAGACATACAATGTCTGCTCAAGAATTACAGATTGATTGTCGAGAATCACTTCTCGTATTTTACAATCAAGTAGCAAAATACAAAAATTTGAAGTCTCTAGCACATCGGGAAGTTGGTTTAAAATAGATTATACAATTCCACCTGAATAGCTACACAGAAGCTAATACAAATGTGTTTAAAATAATGTCAACACTCTCAAAATTATATTAATTTATTTCAGGACTATTTATATCAGTATTATATATGTAGATGATTATAAGCATGATATTTTAAGTATTACATAATATTCATCCTTTTATACATATTTTTTCTTCTTAAATTTTGTGCACATATCTATTTATATATTTATATTTCATAATTTTGAGTTTTATTTTAAGAATTTAAGGGATTTTTAAGAAAGAGATGTATAAAAAACTACAGTTACTCCTTAATAACTGGGCATGACACAATAAAGTCTCTAACATCCAGACTGCTGAAATGTGAATAGTTGATTCATTGCTAAAAGCAAAACTGTGAAGAAATTATTAGAGATTCTATGACATTACTATCACTGCTTTAGGAAATGAAGGATAAAAAAGGTGACAAATGTAGAGCTCTACAGGACCAAATTCATATATAAAGAAACTGTTTAACATGTGCTTTTTTTGTTTGTAAGAAATACATTTACATATCAGGATTACTTCACGCAGGGAGGATCTAGCTAGTAGTCTTCCTTCATGTTGTTGAAGTCATTGCTTCTCTCCTTCTAACTGTCTCTATTTTCAGCTCGCTTCCTTTCAGTGCGGCGAAGATCTTGGAGGACTTCCATCGCAAATGTGCTGATTGCATCCGAAGCTGCATTTGATAAAAGAATTTTCCCTAATGTGGTCTCAGGTTGAATTTTCTGTTTGATTTCTGCTTCCAAAGAATTGCGCAGCAAGTTTAACTAGGTCACATGAAATGACAATAACGTTCTCCTGCTTTGTTTTGGGCCATCTACATTCAGCATTACTAGGCTGCTCTTTTAATATTGACGCTTTAGTACTGACATGCTTCACTTGCTGCTTGAAGCTGAGTTTGCCATAAATCAGCAATCCTAAGTATTATACTGAATTAATAATTGTGATGTGATTTCATGTTAAATTTAAAAGATGCTTTCCGACAATCACTACAGCCAGTCATCGGCGTATGCTACGGGCCTAGCATCCCTCAGTGATTCTAACTTTAGCAACCCATCGTACATAATATTCCACAAGGAAGGGCTTAGCACAGAGCCCTGTGGTACTCCTCGAGTGGTTTTATATTCCTTCGGGCATTTACGTGTGTGTGTTTGTGCGTATGTGTGTGTTATGTTCAACCAATAAATCTACAGTTAATGACAGCTGCAGCACACTATGCCATGTGGGCAGTTGATCCACGAATTTTTATTTGGTTATACCCTATTCACACTTGTTCTATAGTCGTGCATACCCATAAAGCGTTCCCTATTAGTCATTGAGGTGTTGGAGATAAAAACTTATCGACCCAGTCTCCATTTATTTTCGTGATGCTCTGATTCATAGTCCAGGACAGTGCGGATGCTAATTTCTAGATAGTTTAAAGTAAGAACAGAATTCCGTACAAAAGTCTCATAATTATATGCCTGAAGTGGGTAGTGCCTCACCTGCATACGAACACAAATGAAAATATACAATTTATACAATCTTCAGCCTATACATAGGAAAAACACTTAAAAAATATATCGAGAAGAATTATAAATTTGAATGGCTTTAAATGTTATGACTCATTCCTGGAAGGTACGTGGAACCCAGAGCCAAAAAAAAAAAAAATAGTTGTACTAACCAAATACACTTTCCCTGAACTTAAAATTTTTAACCTTTTATAATATTTTAATATCCGGATCCTGGTATATTTTGTATAGTTCAGAGTTTTATCTTCTTCGCCATATTCCGTTTTCTTTTGTGCCCTTATATATGTGTCGCAAGATTTTTCTTTCGAAGGTTGCTAACGTTTCCTCTCTTTTAGTGAGTGTCCAGGTTTCTGAGCCGTATGTGAGTATCGGTCTTGTTAGGGTTTTATATATTTGGCATTTCGTGTTTCTTGCGACGTTATCTGATCTTAGTTGTCTAATTAAGCCATGGTAACATTTTTTTGCAATAAATATTCGCCTCTTTACTTCCTCCGCAACGTTATTATCAGACGTGACTAGGGATCCCAAGTATATAAAGTTTTTTACCCCCTCAATGTTGTATTCTCCTATTGTTATATTTTGTTGCTGCCTTATTTCTGCGTTTTTACTTACCTGCATATATTTTGTTTTGGTCTGATTGATATTAAGACCACTATTTTGTGCAGCTCGTTCTATTTGGTTGTATGCCTCTATCATTTCTCTTCTTGATCTTACGATAATGTCAACATCATCTGCAAATGCTAGTATTTGCACGCTTTTATTAATGATTGTTCCTCGTGTATTGACTGTTGTGTCCCTTAGTATTTTATCGAGTACGATGTTGAACAAGATGCATGATAGAGCGTCTCCCTGGCGAAGTCCCTTTTTTACATCTATTGTTTCCGCTAATTCATTTTGTATCCGGATTCTACTTTCTACTTTTAGAGATTCTTTTGTCAGTTCTATTAGTTGTGTTGGTATATTAAATTCTTTCATTGCTTTTATTAAGAATTCTCGGTATATATTGTCATATGCGCTTTCAAAGTCTATGAAGAGATGATGTGTGTCGATGTTATATTCACTTGTTTTTTCGAGGATCTGTCGTAGAACAAATATCTGGTCTATTGTTGACTTCTGTCTACAGAAGCCACTTTAGTATTTGCCAACTAATGACGTTGGATATTATTTTGTATGCTGCATTCAGCAGCGTGATTCCACGGTAGTTTCCACATTCTAACTGGTTTCCTTTGTTATGTAATAATACAATAATACCGCTATTCCACTCCGCTGGTAAGTTTAATAATATATTTTTGTAAAAATTCATTAACGTTTTAGACTTTTATCTAAAATTTGTTCCAGAATCTTTTTTGCATAAAACAAAATTTAATTTTAAACTGTAAAGCTAGTTGCATAATCTATGGAGGATAATAATTTATCAGTCACAGAACCATAGATTTAATAGAAATTTTTATTATGTCTATGCACAGAACACGAGTCATAAGTCATAATGTCATATAAGTTATTTTGACAAAAATGTACAAATACGTAACCTTACTTTTTAAAATAATATCAATAATATTGTAGATTTCTTTAAGACTTTCAATGTCTTTACAGTCTAAAGTAGTTTTAGGTGCAGCTTGTGTTTTCTCGGCAAGCATAATTGGATACGTACATTATAAACAAAATTTAGATAGGTAATACCCAAATCTGCATTTCCTGTCATTAAATGCTCTATAACCATAATCTTGGTACCCTTATTAATGTTTTTTTTGTAGGGAACAAATGCATTCTGGAGTACTTAGGGATATGGAAAGGCGCCAAAGGAGGAAACAGGAAAATTTATACGTTCTTCAAAAGCAGATTGATCTTGCCAAAGAATTGAAAAAGCATCAAGATGACAACATTACTTAATTACAGAGTGGAGTCTTAAATATTTGTAAATATATATGTAGATAGTGTTTTCAATATAAATAAACATTTTTAAATAATTATTTAGAAAATAGAAGGGTACTGATCAGAAAAAACTCTTTGAGAAGTGTGTAAATGAAGAAAATAGTCAGATGCGTACTAAAGTATTCATTTGCATTGGTTTATTCTGTAGGATTTGTTACTATATAAAGACAAAAAGTATATGAAAAAATTAGAATAGGAAATCAAATATAATCTTTTGAATATTATCCTAATTATTGGTAAAATTAAAGATTGAGAAGATCCAAAACAACACTGATGATTTTAGAGATATAGCCAAATTAAGTACTAATCAGGATGATGTCACACAATTGCAGAGGGTTGTTAGGTTTCTATAGATCTCTCTCATTGTTGAAAGTAGTCACTAAGCAACCCTTGTGGCTTGGGATAATATGTAGTTCAGATGTGAACTTGAAAATATACAAAAATGAGAATCTTAGCTTTTGCATGTTGAATTCTTACTGCATGTTTACTATTTATCAAGAAGTATTCAGATATACATACAAAAAACATTAGTTGACATTATAGACACAGTTTGGAAGGAAGATTTTGTTTATAAACTTATATCGCACCTTAGTTGATTCCATGTCACACCAAAGGGAAACTAATTAACAACATGCTATCAGATGGATATATTTGTGTAATACAATGCAAAAGCAGAGGAAGTAAAACAAGGGAATAACACGGGTTTCTGTTTTGTATCTCACTCTACTCAACCTTTATGTCTCTATTGGTTGACCATTCACACTGATTCTTCCAATAAGAAGGAACAGCAATTTGGAAGAACCAGTGAGAATGGTCAACCAACAGAAAGAATAAAAACATATACCTACCTTGGTATGAACATCAATGAAATGGGGACCATTCCCTATAAATGCCATGATTTATCAGTACCCATAAAAATCAGGTTACTACGATGTATACTTATATCTTTCCTATACTGCTGTACGGAGTTGAGTCTTGGACTCACACAGATGCTGCCTGAAATAAATTTGAGGCTTTCAAAATGTGGCTTTATCATAGAATCCTGAAGATATCTTATACTGGCCACGTTACTAATTAACACATTTTATTAAGAATACAAAAAAAAGAGCTGTTAACCACAATAAAAACAGCCAAAATCGAATACCTGTCACATCATAAGGAACAGCGAAAAATATGGGTTGCTATAATTAATTCTACAGGGAAAAGAGTTTACTCCAATATTTGTTAATATCTCTATCAGCTTGTCGTGCTTTACTGTATCGAACCCTTTATGATAATCAATGAAGCATGCATAAATATCACAATTCACATATCTATATCATTGAAATAGCACTTGTATGCTAAATAGAGGCTCTCTCATACCCACTGCGTTCTGGAAACTAAACTGTGCACGGCTGTTTTTGTTCTATAGTCTATATATATCCTTTCATGTATGATTTTTAGAAATAACTTGTGGTTAGTAAAATGTGGCTCATTAAGCTGATGACCCGAAAATCATTGCAGGATGAAGATTTTGTTTTTTTGGTCAGAAAGTAATAGAGCAATAAACGGCGACCAGCCATGATCTTGGTAGTATTACCATTCCACAGTTTAACCACAAAGTTTCTTTTTTATATTATGGTATTACTATGTTTAAATACAAAATATGTCATTGAATATTTTTGTTAGGCCTTGAGTACCGTCAGCGTCAGTCTTAAATAGCTTTAGGAGTTCAGCACATGCAGTGGCGGCGCAAGATCATAATTTAATGTAGGCAAGATACATTTTGCGAGGCACTCTGCTCGCGCATAAAGACAGATTTTTTAAAATAAAAAACATGTGTCATTTCATTATTAAACTTTTATTCGTGGCAAATTTAGTCAAACTTACAACTAACCTAAAAATATTTAAGATATTACGATCTACCAACGTTAAAAAACAATTTAATTGAAATATTACAGGAACAGAAATTTTCTACTTTTTACACTGCTGAATTGTTTAATTACGTGCTCGTAATCTAGCTTGGATGCTATATCAACCTCGATAGACAAAATTCGCGATTGAAAACAAAGTATCTGACCTCTGGCGGAATAAATTTAAACTACTAAAAGTGGTACATATAAACAAACCAGACAGCTGTTGATTTGAATAGGCAGTAGGTACGATGCCAAAATAAGTACCTACAGAAGAAGATATCAAGGACACACCAATAGAACTCAGGACCCGACAGGAAGAACAATCAGCAGCAGGCGGTGCAAGAGCGGGACGTCGAGATGAAGAAATGAGATATAAATTTTGAAATGTCATATTTTATTAGGGCAATAAATGTTTTTATTTTTATTTTTTATTTTATTATTATATGATTTGAATAGAATTAGTAAATTTCAGCATTATGACTATGTCACAGTATATTGCCAAAGAATATTCTTTATAAAGCAATATACTGTGACTACGTTAAAGTATTTTAACCCTTAACTACCATGGCCAAAAATAGTAACATTTGTACCATGGCAGGGTCAAATTTGACCCCCCCATTGTTTTTTGTATCAAAAAATATTCTTTTTTTAACTTGTTTTATTTTAAATTATTTTGTTTACAGTTACTTTTACATTTATATAAAAATAAACGAATTTGGTTAATTAGATATAACTTTATTTAAAAAAAACTTTTGTATTCAGTCAAATTAATAGCTATGCACTTTCTCGAATTATAAGAAAAATAATAACAATGTGCAGTTTTTTTATATCCAATGGTGAAATCTAGGTATAACAGTTCCTACCTAAAATAAAAAAAAATTGATTTAGATTTCGTATCTCAAAAATGACAACCATGATTTTACCTTAATTTTCAACACAGCTTATGCATAACGTCTGTATGCGGGAATGATTTTTGCAAATAAAATCTCGACATTTATCGCACGATGAGCTTTCTTTCTTTTGGGTTTTGGAATATTGACATATTTTACACTTTCCCCTCTTTTTTCGTCGTTGTGGTTCTGGATTTGCGGCAGGCATTGGTTCCTGAAGTCCGGAAACTTTAAAAATGGCACTACGAATTTCTCTCGGTAAACAAGTTTGCTGAGCTCTACGAGTTAAATGGGCCTTAATAAGTTCTTGACCTAAAGTGGTTAGAAACAATCTTCTTTCCATTATTTGATTTTGCTGAACTCCATTAAAAAATACGTTAGCATTTAATCCTGCAATGTCCAAAATGCGAAACCATATTACTTGAGGCCATCTACGAGTTCTTCTGCCAGTTTTATAGCATGCACATTTCTTATCCAATGAATCCACCCCACCTTTTGTCTCGTTGTAAAAATTTATAATCTCTGGCTTTCCATTAACCATTGTATTGGAATGATGCATAGTTGACACTAACAACACTGCACGATTTTTCTTAGGAACAAAAGATACAAGGCTCTCGCTTCCTGTAAAACCAAATAAGGCAGAATTAGGTGGCCTGTTTTTTTGGGGTTTAAATTCAGCAGGAACCTCTCTTTTATTTCTTTTTAGAGTTCCAACATATGAAATTTTATGGCTTCTCAGTTCTTTTATGAGCTCAATGGACGAAAACCAATTATCTGCTGTTATGTTTCTATTTGTACCAGAAATTGGTGGAATAAGTGTCAAAACATCTAGAGTGGGGATGGATAACTTTTTTGGATTTGCTCTGCGTGTATCTTTTCCAGTATATATATAAAACCATTTAGCAAATAATGTGTCTTAGAGTCTACTAAACACTGCATTTTCAGACCGTATTTGTCTGGCTTATTTTTGAGATACATCCTGAATTGGCACCTTCCTCTAAATGAAATAAGCATTTCATCTATTGTGAGATATTCACCACAGCTATAATTGGACTGGCAATTAATTATAAACATATTAAAAATATTGGATATAGCTGCCAGTTTATCTCCGTGCGCAATACGTTCTTGTCTAGTAGCTGGGTCGTCAAAACAAAGGCTTCCAAGCAAAAAATAAAATCGGTTTAGTGACATGGTTGCTCGAAATATATCACGGCCAGTACCATTCGTAGCAAATAAAGACCTTAAATCTTCATTATTGGATTTAAATACCCCAGCTAAATATAATAAGCCTAAGAAGGCCTTTAATTCAATTATGTCAAGATGATTGGTATATTGACACGATAAATTGTGTAAATTATATTTAAAAGCCATATTAGTTATTCGTTCATTGGTTTTCTCAAGAATTTCTTGCAATATATCGTGGCTAATAATACATTCCCAAGCATCAACTGGTTTCTCTGGCATACTAGCTCGAGCTTTTCCAATAACACCAGGTAAATGACTAATTAAATTATGCTTATGTGTACAAGGAAAGGTGGGAAAAGTTTTAGACTACTTGTACATATTTTTGCCATAAAACACATCCCTTGAGTCAGCTATATCACTTTCTTCACCCGAATATTCACTACCAGTTTCGGAATTATTAATTTGCCAATTTTTTCGTCATCATCGTCCCATTCCTCTTCACTGTCTGTTTCGTGATCACTGTGTTCACTAGCCTGGTCTAAAAACTCACTGTCACTATCTAGTCCATTGTCCATAATTTTTGGTCCCTCCTCTTCAAGTTCTTTCTGTGTCAGAGGACGTTTATTGCGACTACACCCCGCCATTTCAAATTACTCGTTAATTGCACTAGAAACACTTATACCATAAGCGGGTCAAAATTGACCCTATGCGTGCCTAACTCTGCAGTAGTAACAGATAAACTAACGGAATTTTCGTAGATCGATAAATCACCTACCGGTCGAAGATTAGCAGAAAGCGCGCAATGCTCAATCTATGTTTCGGTAGCGAAACTTGGCATTAAAAATGCTGGGGGTCAATTTTGACCCCGCCATGGTACTTAAGGGTTAAATCAAATCGATATTGTTCTGTTCCTCAATGCAATTCAAGATCGACAAAAGATATTTCTCTATTTCTCTTTCCTAAACTGGAAAACTTGAGGAAAAAGAGGAAATCAATAAAAAGAAAATACCACTATCATTAAGTCAATAACATACCGAGAATACATAATTTATTTTCTTGAATAACAGAAATACAAATACTTACCATGTTGGGATAGTATCGTGAGGTTTTTTCCTCATGATTTATTTCGGAATCTTTTAAAGACAAATCATGTGCTATGATCTTTTTTGACAGGTGACTCTCCAAGTTAAGGTTGATTTCATGTAATCAAATAAACTATCTTAAAATAAACCCAACAAGTTATTTATTTATGTTAATATACAATAAAGTACTTACATGTCAAATAATAGTATAAAATAATAATTAACATAGGTATTAAAAACATAGGGCATAATATAAAATAAAACTGCTTCCCCTTCAACCAATGGTCTATTTGCTTCCCACAATACTCAAAGATATCATTAGGCTAGTTTCCATTTTTAAATGATAAAAATAACTCGTCTTAAACCAAACTAAACATGCAAAAGCAATGGTAAACATTAGTTGTTTATACCATTTATATCGGCCATGACACTGCAATCGACCTGCCCTCTACATTCAGTTTCAATCGCGAATTGTGACCGCAGAAAGTCTTTCCTGTGATATTGTACCTACTCCATAAATAATTCTTAATGCGTTTTAATTTTGAGAAGCTCCTTTCAGTGGAGGCTGTACTTGGTATTGTTAATAATCTAATGACGATGCAAATGTTTGGGTATATTTCTTTTAAGTTATTACCCATCTGTATTGAAGCACCTGTTTCACGTCTGTTATAAAGTTAGGTAAATTAGGGATCATTATTTATAATTCTTCATATAAGTAATTCGTAAGGTTGAAAGTCACTGCTCTCACCCACTCGTAGGACTCGCAAATCTTCACATTTTTTAGTATTTGTTCGTGTGGAATATATTTTCATTAGTTATATCATCATACAGAAAACTATAGAATACATAATCTTGATTTAAAGCCATAAATTTTAAATCCATATTGGTAATAATTGAATTAAGCATAGACAAAAATTTGCATCATACCGGCTTTTGGGACAGTCTATCTTCGCCCTCATAATCAAAGACCCTTTTCTTTTTCGCTACTCTTTTGTTTTTAAAGTCGTTCATCAGATCATAACAGCTTTTATCAATAAAATTGTTGTGCATTAGACAAACATCTTTCAAATCCAGTTTGCCGATATTCTTTATCCAGTCACAAAATATATGCAAATGTTTAAGGGCAATGCTTAAATGGACTTTGTTTAAATGTCTAAATGGACTTAGATTGCCATAGTTTGCTGATCACATTAATACGCGATAACAATTCATACCATACATGTAGGGGAGAGTGGGTCTCCTTCAGACATAAAAATTTGAACTGTCATATCACTCTAAATACCTCACCAAATAAAGAAAGAAAATATTCATAAAATACATTGTTCACCCAAATTTCACTGTATATAAGCTTTTAATGTTAAATCCTATTCTTGTTGTAAAAAAAACCAAAACCACTTTTTCAAAAACGTCTGAAGGTGCTCCACTTGGGGGCACCTTCAGACGGGGAATGGGGCAGCTTCAGACATAATTGGAAAAATGACAACCTCATATAAATGTTTTAGAAATTATTTATTACAATATTTAAAACTATATTGATACTTAATCAAACCCCTAATGCATATTGAAGATTTCCAATGAAACTGAAAAAGACAATAATGATTTATGTCGCTTTGTACCCTGCTCAGAAGGAGTTGGCAAAAGGGCTACAATTTCTGATAAAGAAGCACTAGAGATATCTGGTACGATGGGGTAGAAAAATTTATAATTTACTTTAGATGATATTCTCAAAAATGTAATTTCAACATCCCCATCATCACATTTACCAATGATTCTCCCAACATAGTACATATCTTTTTGTTTTACAGTCCCAAATTTACTTTACTTTACTTAATCAGTAGACCCATTTGTACCTTTCGGTGTTAGGCCGTTTAAAATACAATTCATTAAATTATAATATTTGACAGTCTTCTGAGGTGTCCTAGCTCTTAACGAACTTTCTCCATTCCTTCCTATTGGATGCCATCTGTGTTGCTTCCTGCCAAGTCTTACCCTTACTCTGCAGTATCTGCGAGATGTCACTGTTCTATTCTTTAATGGGTCTTCCTCTTCTGTTCTTCCCTATTGGTTTGGCGTCCCTCACTCTTTCTACTTGTCTATTATTATCCATCCGGGTTAGATGTCCGAACCATGCCAATTTTTTCTCTTTGATTGACTCGAGTATCGGTTTAATTTTGAGTCTTTCTCTTATTTCTTCATTTCTGATTCTATCAGTTCTTTTTACTCCTATCGTTCTTCTGAGGTATTTCATCTCTGCTGCCTGAATTCTGCTCTGATGTCTTTTGTTTAATATCCAATTTTCTGCTCCATATGTCACTGTAGGTCTATATATTGTTTTGTATATTGTCATCTTGGTCTATGTTGATATTTCTTTGTTATTGAGGAATCCTCTATTTAGTGCTTGAAATAGTTTTCCTGTGTTTTTCATTCTGTTGTTAAGATCATCCTCGATGTCTCCTTTGTTGTTGATTACTGTTCCTAAGTATTTGTATCAATTTGTCTGTATTATTTTTTGTTGGTCTATCATTACTTCTATTTGATCTTCCGTCCCTTGTTTCCTTGATATTTTCATTATTTGAGTCTTCTCTTTGTTTAAGTTTAAGTTGTATTTGCTTGCTTCTAGGTTCGATTTCTCTAAGTTGTATTTCAGTTTTTCTGCCGTTTCCGCAATTAATACTATGTCGTCTGCAAATATACACATCTCAGCATTTATCATTTGCATTCTGTTCCAACCGATGCAGTATTTCTTGAATGTTTTCTTACATTCTTTCACTATCTCATCTATTACATTTATGAATAGTACTGGGCTGAGACTTTCCCCTTGTCTAACTCCTTGGGTTGTTTCAAACGGTTCTGACTGTATATTTAACATTCTTACTGTATTTGTTGTTTTCATGTATTTACTTTTTGTTGCTTCTATCAGTTCTTCACTTACTTGTTTCTTCTTTAGGCTTTCCCATATATCTTTTCTTTTGACTGAGTCGAATGCTTTTTCCATGTCTATAAAGCTCAGATGTTTTTCTTTATTTTTCTTTAAGGCTTTTTCTATTACTTGTTGCATGGTGAATATATGGTCTTGTGTGTTGTGTCCTTTCCTGAATCCACTTTGTACATCCTCTAATTTATGTTCTATTTCTTTTCTAATTTTCCTTTCTATTATGGTTTCGTATACTTTTGCTGCTACACATACTAGTGATATACCTCTATAGTTCCTACAGTCTCTTGTGTTTCCTTTCTTGTATATAGGTATAATTACTGCATTTGTCCATTCTCTGGGTATTAATTTTCTCTTCCATATTAGGTTATATATGTATAACAATTTTTCTTTTGCTTTTACTCCTATATATTTCATCATTTCTGGTGCTACTTCATCGCTTCCTGGTGCTTTTCCAATCTTTATCTTTCTTATTGCTTCTTCCAGTTCTTCTTTTTCTATAGTTTCTGGATTTTCTGTGTTTCTCATGGATACTCTCCTGTTGTGGCTTTACTTCTCCATTGTATTCGCTTGATTTCCATTCAGTATCAGCTGAAAATGTTCCCTCCATCTTTCCATTATTGTCTTATCGTCGTTTATTATTGTTTCTTCCTTGTTCATTATTTGTTTCAGTTTCGTTTCTTTGTTGCTTCTTAGGTTTTTCAGTATTCTGTAAAATAATTTTACGTTTTCTGTGCTGTTTTCTTCCATTTTTTCCCCTAATTTTTCCCAACTTTTCTTTTTCTCTTTCTTAACTATCTCTTTACCTTTTGTTCTTTGTCCCTTATAATTTTCATATTTTTGTTGTGTTTTGTCTTGGATGTATTCTTTCCATAATTTCTTCTTTTCTTTTATTTCTCTTTTCACTTCAGCTTTCCACCAAGATGTTCGTTTCCCTCTGTTGTTATTTCTTGTGGTTCCACATATTGATTTAGCTGTTTTTATCATCGCATTTTTAAATTTACCCCATTCTTCTTCTATTGTTTCTGTTATTTCATGTTCATTGTCCATCTCTTTCTCTAGTCCTTCTGAGTATCTTATTCTCGTTGTTTCTTCCCTTAGTTTAAAATTTTTTATTGTTTCTTTGTGTTTTCTGTTTATGTTCTCATTTCTTTTTATTTCTTTTCTTTTGCTTTTGAATGTGGTTTCTAGTAGATAGTGGTCACTACCAATTTCATAACTCCTTTTTACCCTTACGTCTCTTATCCAGTTCTTCTCTGTTTTTTGCACACTATAGTATAGTCTATAATTGATTGTTCGTCTCTTGATTTGACTTCTCTTGTGATCTTGTGTATCCTTTTATGTTGGAAGTGTGTGTTCATAATCACCAGGTTATTGTCTAGACAGAATTCGAGTAGTAATTTTCCATTTTTGTTTAGTTTGTCCTCCCCATAAGGTCCGATGACATTGTTCCATTTTTTTTGTTTCTTTCCCCACTCTACTGTTCATATCTCCTGTGATGACAATTTTCTCTGTACAGTCATTTATCACTTCTTGTAATTTGTCCCAGAATTCATTCTTTTCGTTTTTTGTTGCGTCTTCATCTGGTCCATAACATATGATTAGGTTTGTATTGGTTTCCTCTGTATCCATATCTATGTCTACTCTTAGTATACGTTCATTGTAATACATAAAATTTTTTATTTTGGTGATACTCTCCTTCTTTATCATGCACGCTACTCCTGCCTGAGCTCTCTTCGTTTCTTCCACTCCACTGTATATTAGTAACATTCCGTTTTCTAATATTATTGATCCTTTTCCTTTTTTCTTTGTCTCTGTTATAGCTACTATTTCAATGTTCTTATATCTAATTTCTTCCCCCAGTTCTATTTCCTTCCCATTTATACCTCTCACATTCCATGATGCCATTTTCCAAATTGTTTTGTTCTTTTCTGTGTTTAAGTTGTACTTCACTTTGTTTTTACTTCCGTTTGTGTTATTATCTTTAGATCTGCTCATGACCCTCTTCTGTGCCTGTTTTGTTTCTCGGTCCGTCATTGTGTTTTCTTTAGCTAGTTTTTTGAACCAGTTGGTTCTGTATTGTATGTTATCTTTTCTATCTAGCTTGTTTTTTGATTCCATTTCCACTTAATGCCTTCAATAACTATGAGACGATATTCAATTTTTGTCCTTTTCCCATTAGTCTTTTCATCTGCTGCTATCTTTCTAGATTTGTTTGTATCTCTATCTCTTTTAATGTTAGGTCACATTCTATATATACTCTATGTTGCTTATAGTTTATTAGTTTACCCTTGGCTTTCAGTATTTTCATTTTATCTTCGAATTTTTTACATTCGATAACACACATTGTTTCATTTATCTTTTGTACCCTATTTATTTTTGATTTTACTCCCATTTTTGTTTCTATGAAGTTCTCCAGTTGCTCTGCTTCTATTGTGTCTATTGGTAAGCCTCTCATTATTAGGTTATTTTTCTTCTTTTTTTTCTGACATGCTTCCAAGGCTATTTCTATTTTATCTATTTTTTGTTTCATCGTTGTCATTTCTTTTTTTAGATTTTTGTTTTCTCTTATTATTTCTTTCATTTGCAATTTGTATTCACTATTTTCCTTCCTAATTTGTTTTAGTTCCTCAATCATATTACCCATTGTATTTTTTATCTCTTCCAGGTCCCTGTTTTTCTTTTTATTATCGCTTGCTATTTGTCTCATTAGTTCCATCATTTTGTTCTGGCTGCTGGTTTCATTCGTTGTTGGTTTCGACCTGTCTGGCGTTCTGCTCACTTTTCTGCTCCTGCTAAATATGTCTATCTCCTCTTTGCTTTTTCTTTTACCATATTCATCAACCTTACCATCCGCCATCTTTCTTCTTATTCAAATAATTAAAGTATTTATAAATATAAATATTATAAGTAACGGTTACGGATCTCGACAAGCGCCGCGCCTACCTCTACAGTTAAATCTTGGCAATTATTCTCGATCCTAACCAGTTTCGACTTCTACCACTTGTAACTACAAAATACAATCAATATCAAAACAGCAAATAAATTGTTTTACAGTCCCAAATTTAACCAGCACAAAATCTTCTTTGTTTAACTGTTATATTTTGTTATCGAATTATTATATATCGTTTATCTATCTGTTTTTAATCTGTATTTTTCTATTATTTTTATCCTTACCTACCCCCAATGAAACTCCTGACTTAAGCAACGTGGTCTTGGTTAAGTATTGGAGAAAAAGAAGTTTTTGATTATCTACTTTTGTCAGCTTTCGCCACAATCCGACTGTTATACCAAAACTCACCCAGGCCTCTTGCTAAACTGCTCGCTGACGACAGCTTCGTCCTCCATGCTAACTGTTTGTAATGGTGGAATAAAACCTCCTTATTTTAAATAAATAATTAGCCAATATAGATTCAAATATTTATTTTATTATTTTAATTTTATTTTATATAGTTTCTAAATACAACTTTGGTATTACAATAGGCACTTTATGCTCAAATTAAAAAAGCTTAAGATTGATAAACAATAAATAACTATGGGGTAAAAATATATATAATCTACAATATATACATATATAGAAGGGTGTTATATAACAAGAAAAACTATATATAAATAAAAGAACCGAAGAATAATTTTGACTTGATTCTTACAATCATTTCCCATATACAAATCAACTATAGAGCCAGAAAAACGCAATCAGAGTAGTCTGTACAATAGAAATGTCGTATGTTGAGATTTTAGTCATTTACACAGACAAATATATACATAATCTAATTTTTTATGTATTATATTCACAACACAAATAATTAATCTCTATATTGACAATTATAGCAACGAATATGGTATATGGGTTGATAGACTAAAAATGTCTAATGGCTAATTTAAGACTAAATTGGCGTTATTTAAATGTAAATTGCACAACCTACTTTAATTCCCATTTTTTCTCGATGGCTCGGTACATTAATTTGAAAATTAATCCATATTTACAAAAAAATCAGTCTATATTACACAAAAGTCCTTTCTGCAAGCGTCAAAGAATATTTTCCGTATCAGCCCAATGTACTCTTCTATTTTCTAGATTGCTACTTCCAAAACCAAAGTTTTTGTGTAGTTCTTCCATCGATTGCCTCGTACATTCGTGTTGGTAGTATCTTTTATATCTTCTGACTAGAACTATGGAACCAATGACGAAGAATATCTGGATGATTATCCATAAAATTATTAAAGCTATCACCAAAGAGTAGTCTAGACACACTTCATTTGTAGCATAATCTGCGAAAAAAAGAACAATTATATACACGGTGGTCCAACTAAAAGGTTCACCTGAAATATTTTCTGTTTTTTTTTCCGGGAAACTAAGGTACTTCCATATTGTTTTCAAGAGGGATATTTGAAATTAATCGTCCCGCAATCTAAAAGATGCCCTTTTTGGAAGAAATTTCAAGTTGTTTAAAGGCCTTTATATTATATATATATATATATATATATATATATATATATATATATATATATATATATATATATATAATGTAAAGGTAAGACAAAATTTATTTTTTAGAAAAATATTTTATCCAAATATGGTAAACGTCACGTCACTTTCCTCTACATGGCTTAAAGAGAGTAGTCCAAGTTCTCAGAAGTGAATTTGATTTAGTCAATAAACTAATTTCAAACGTTAAAACAGTATTTTTGAAAGGTTTACGTGTGTAAATTTATAAAGAAAAATTACCAGATGTTAGCTTGCCTCAAGAGCCCGTAATTACAAGATGGGGAATATGGATTAAGGCAGCACTTTTCTACAAAAATTTTGGTGCCAAAAAAGACTTTGTGTTAGATATTCAAACTAAATCAGTGTGTAACTGAAAGTCAAGAACTTTCAAGTAACGTACAAATGGCTAAGGAACTTATGTTCATAAAAGTGTAAGTTTTTTACCAGATCTAATAAAATCATTAGAACAAAGGAATTTAAAATTTCGGTTAATCTTGTTAACACTTTTTCTGCTGAGTGTCAAATCAAACTCAGAAATAAATTAGAAAATGTGTGATGAAACGATGAAAAAAAAAAAAAAAAAAATGAGGACTTCGATTGTTTGAGGAAAGTTGTACGATATTATTATTATTAGTAGTAGAGTTTACACACTGTCTCCTGTTTACGCTGTCGAATTGACCCGAGTTACGTTTTTAATGTTGAGTGATCAATAATGAACGAAAAAATACAATCTTTATTTTTCGAAGAATAACAAGGAAATCGATCGAGCTAGCCGTGTAAGGGCCCAATACCATATTATACCTTCCCCCAACTTTTTTTAGGCCTTCTTCTCTTTTTTCTTTTTCTTAGTGACCATTTCAAAATCTGTTTTGGTAGTCTTTCCTCGTTCATGCGTTGTACGTGTTCGTACCAAATTAGTTTAATTTTTATATCGTCTAATAATGAGTGTATTACATCCATTATCTCTCAAATTCTTTCGTTTGTTACCTTTTCTGTTCTCGATCTTTCTGCTGATCTTCTCCAGAAATCCATCTCTGTAGCTGTAGTTATCTTGTCTGTTTTATCTTTAATCTGCCTTACTTCACTTCCATATGCTTGGCAATGAAGTTATAGATTCTTTTTTATTTTATTTTGAAATGTTTTGGTCTTAAATGATACTATTAAGCTTCTGCCAAGTAAATTTTAAGAGTTGGCGGCAGACCAACTCTTAAAATTGGAACTCCTTGTTCAAGTCCTTTATTTACTGCAAAGTCTTGAGACCATCTCTCTTTTATTTTTACTTTGGCAGTGGTTCCTTCTTATAGTCGTTTAACAGCTTTTATTATACCATTGTTTACTTATTTTCTTTGTTTTCCATGATTTGTTTAATGGTACGCTATTATAGGCATTTAGGCAGCGGTTTCCACGGGTCGTGAGCCGTGGATATCCAATAATACGTGGACTGTGATTCAACACAGAAAAGAACATAAAACTAGATACGGAAAAAACGATGAATACAAAGCGTTATCTCGAAAGAAATCAGAAAACAGTGCCGCAAAGACAAAGCTGATTACATCTCTCAAATATGCAGAGAGATAGAGGAACATGGCTGTCGAAATGAACTGAGGGATTTATTTCAAAAGATCAAACTCCTTACCAGAGAATTTAAATCTCAAACGTAGTCTGTAATAGATAAAGAAGGTAATCTAAAGACCGATACTGACGAAATGTTGGAAACACGGCGAAACTACTCTGGCGAACTATATAAAAATAATGAGATACCAGCAGAAAATCAGTGGCCCTCTGACTACTCTAGAGAACCTACTGTCTTACTCGCTGAAGTCAAAGATGCAACTAAATCGCTAAAGAGAAATAATCCCCCGGCATTGATTCAATACCAGGTGAAATACTACAGTTACTAGGTAACAAAGGAACACATACCATCCATTCTATCTGTGTAGCTGTTTGGAATTCAGGAAAGTGGTCATCTGATTGGTGTACCTCAATTTATATCCCGCTAAACAAAAAGGAACTACTACCAGATGTGAAAACTACCGCACACTGTCACTAATAACACATGCTAGTAAAATCTTGTTACATATCATCAAAAACAGATTAAAAACCTATCTACATTACCAAATACCTCAGGGGTTTATAAAGGGTCCTCAGGAACAAGCGGGGTTTGTACACGGAAACAAATCTTGAACCTGAGACAACTCATTGAAAAGTCTAGAGAATTTCAAGTACCTATGATTATATGCTTCGTTGACTACCAAAAGGCATTTGATTGTGTAAGCTGGATAAATCTGTGGTCCATTTTAATAGACATGGGTACACCAATATACCTGGTGACACTTATTAAAAATCTATACCAGTCCAATATAGAAACAGTAAGACTAGATCAGTTCTTAAACCAATTCAAGACCGAGAGAGGTGGTGAACATATCATAAGGATGGCTTAGATGGATGGGCCGGTGGAGTAACAGTGGCTGGTAGGAAAATCTCCAATTTAAGATTTGTTGATGACACTACACTTATAGCAGCAAATGAGCAAGAAATGTTCAATCTCCTGCGAAGAATTGAGTATGAAAGCAATCAAGTTGGTCTGAAAATCAATAAAACTAAGACAAAAATATTGGTGGTCGACAGATTCCACAATATTCAACTTACTAACATATTACAGGAACACTAGATGGTAACTGTGAAGCAGAAGTTCAGAGACGTATTGGTATGGTAAAAAATGCGATGAGTCGTCTAACTAAAGTTTAGAAAGACAGATCTATCTCTCAAACTTGGTGAATGCCCTTGTATTTCTCAATATTTCTATACGGGGCAGAGACTTGGTCCCTTCGCGTGCGCGAGCGCCAAAAAATTGATACCTTTAAGATGTGGTGCTGGAGAAGAATGCTGTGCATACCTTGGACAGCACATAGGACAAACGTTTCATTTTTAAACCAACTAGAGATTAAAAAAAGACTGTCCAAAATATGTCGGCAACGTAATCTGAAATTTTTCGGTCACGTGGTTCGCAGAGGTGACGATAGTTTGGAGAAATTAATTGTTTCTGAAAACGTTCCGGGGAGAAGATCAAGAGAACGATCGCTAACTAGATGGTCCGACCAAATTAAGAATTCAGCTGGAAACTCATTCTGCGAAGCTCTCAGAGCAGCTGAAGATAGAGACCAATGGAGAAAAATTGTTAGGAATATTGGAAGAAATCACGATCCTCAGTAATGGGTAAACGACAAGAGAGAGATAGAGAGAGATCATAGCCCTTTTGCAAATCTACAAATAGTACATATTGTATTCCCTGAATAAAAGTAATCTTTTTTTAAATTATCTGAGTAATACTATACTTAATATAGAGGATCAACCTATTCTGCCTGTTCTTCTGCTTGTGTCGGTAAATTCACTTTCAATTTTATGTTTAACAAACTTTCTATATATTCTATTGAATTTACTAGTAGCAGACAATCCTCGTCATCTTTCGCAGTTTTTTTTGTTGCCTTTTTTTTTATAAATTGCTGGTATACAAGTTTTCCATTCCTTTGGAACTTCCTCGTCATTAATCCACCTTTCGAATAGTTTTTTCATATTACACTATAGTTTATCTGGTGCGTATTTAATTAGTTTAGCTTTTATGAGGCCAGCTGATGAATTGTCAGATTACCATAAAATAACGGAATCAGCACCACAGGGCAGCGTGTTTGGGGTATTCTTTTATCTATTATATACTTTTTATGTCTCTCTAATCGATGACATATTAATAGCAATATTCATAGACAAGAGTGCAATTTTATCCTCAGAAGTTGATCCAACAAGAGACACTGAAAACTTCATAAATATCTCAACGAACTACAACATTGACTAGAGAAATAGAAAATAAAGACCAGTAGAGCGAAAATTTACAGCAAAAAAGAACTAAAATAAAATCGAATAAAAATCAATTGATTTCTATTCGATTCACGATTTAAACACTCGAGCTAAAGTGTTTAAAATCGAATAAAAATACTGCTTCGTAGATTTACAGAAATTAAAAAAATAAAATCGGTATTTATGCATAACATGTATAATAAATTACTACGTTACCATATCCTGCTACTAAAATTTTATTATCCCCTAACACGAGTCTGTCTGATACAAATTTGTTGGATTGTCGTACTATCATAATATACTCCAGGGGCATTTCAAACATAGTATTCGACCTTGGTTGAACCACTGTTCTATTCAACTGTATGACAGTAGTGCCATTTATAGTTTCAATTTGGGTCGTTTCTCGTTTTCGTCGTCCATAGGATATCACATTTCCAGCACAATTCACCTAAAAAGTATAAAGATCTTATTATCTATATTGGATAAATTAATAATGGATGGTTCTTCTCAGTGCCTTTTGGGCACATCGAGAAGACATTTGCCAGGATCGTATTAGACAAATGAGTATTTGTTATGAAATTAAAGTGGTACTAAATAATTGTAAATTTATTTATTTAAATAGTTATTCCAATTTTAACTAAAAAAGGTAGGGAAAAAGTAACCACCCGATGTTCTTTTGCGATAATTTTTTGAATCAAATATTTTCATTCTGCTTGTAAATTTGTTTATTTAATCTATTCAAATTTATTCCATTAAGTCAAAAAAATGATATCGGCGAAGTGGCCGCCACCAGAGTTTTGATATCTTGCCAGAACTTCGGGTAACAGGTTCTTCCATTCCTGATGAATATCCTTCTTAAGGGCTCAAGGGTCTGAAAATTGTTGATGTAAACCCGCGGCTTCAAAAAATCCCATACAAATAAGTCTGGAACGATTAAATCAGGTGATCTAGCCGGCCAGTGCAAATCAACACAAGAGATTAAGCGACCCGAAAATGCTTCCTTCAGAATATCGGTTGTGGATCGAGAGGTGTGTGCCGTGGCACCAACCACCACCAATTGAGGAAGAAAAATTCGGCAATCACGGTTCCAGAGTAGTCGTTTAGTCTGCGGCGTACTCCAAGAACAATAACTTGATGACTCCTCCAGCCCAAAGAGCAAACAGCACACCACGCAGTAACTTTTAGCGAATGTAATGGCTTGTCGTGGGTGATACACGGATTTTTGGTGCCCCAAAAACGATCATTTTGTTTATTCACGTAACCATTAAGACGGAAATGAGCCTCATCGCTCATGATAATTTTCGAAGAAAAATCGTCCTCCTTTTTGTTTAGATTCAGGATCGCTCGAGCAAAGGTTGAACACGTTTGGCAGTCAACCGCTAATAGCTGATCCACTGTCTGCACGTTTTAAGGGAACATTTTCAAATCTTTTACCAAAAGTCTGCGTAGAGACTTCCGGCTAATTGCGTGGCACGTCGTCTTATCCATATTCCGAACTCCTTTTAGACATCTTGTTCAACAGCGGCGATATTCTCAGCAGATCAACTGCTCTGGGACCTACCAGTCTTGGAAGCATCTTGTGTTGTCTGAGCTTCTTTAAGGCGAGTAGTCAAACGCCGCAGTGTTTGTCCAATTGGTGTACCAACACTACCGAATTGAAAAAAAAAATGGAAACAATTATTCCGCGTTCTTGCGGAGTAAACTGATTTATGGCTTGTCGATTTGTATTTAAAATAGAGTTTACATTTAACGCCATTTGAAAAAGTTATAGCGTTTTTCCAATAGGGTGATTACTTTTGCCCCATCTAGTACAGGGAATGTCAATAATAATGTTCGATATTATATAAAACCCCAGAAAGAAGCTTTCGTTTTTGGAAGTATTGCCAAACGTCAGGATATGGTTAGTTATGAATTAATATCAAAATCATCGCATTCTATATTTCTGAATGACTTTAAAACTATTTGGCATTGAGTAGTTTTATTTATTTAAAACTTTTGTAATTAGATAAAATACCAAGTGTTGTAATATAATATGGTTGAATCCCGGTTTTTGTACAATTCGGACAATCCGTTTAAGAGATAATATTTGTTTCAAGACTCCACTCTGTATACAAAAAAAATGGTACAGTAGGCGGTACAGTAGACTAGCGCGTAGCTTCAAACCATGTTTTCTGTATTTTTAAAATTTAAATAATATTTTTAAAATTAAATAAAATAATTTTATTTATTTATTGATTATTTGTATTTTAAACAAATTATATTATATTAAAATATTTCAATAAATTATTATGATCGCTCCTAAATTAATAATAAAACAAACAAATATCATTTGATAATAAATTTAATTATTATATAAACCAAATTAGATGTTTAAAAATAATAATTGCATTTGTGTATCATAAAAATTTAAACAGATGATTCAATATTGTTATTAATTGGATGACATTTATGACTTTTCTATTTTGACAATCGTTATACATCTAATCTTTTATTGACAGATATTCTTTTAATGTATTTTGTTAGTTATTTTTCATGCAGTTTTTAATTTAAATCTGCTTAGAATGAATATATATTATGACTAGAAACGAATTGATCGAGAGTAGTAAATTGATGTGAAGAAACACTATTTCGTGACGCTACCCGTGATGCCTTCTCTTCAAAATGCGAAGAACAAGTGTCATGGACACGATAGGCTCGAAAATAAATAATATATATATATATATATATATATATATATATATATATATATATATATATATATATATATTAATACATACAATATATCAATACATACAACAAAAATGTATATCTCAACTTTCAATGTAAGATCTTTGTCTAAAGACGAGAAACTATGAATTAGAGGACAAAGTTCAACACCTGCAATGGGACTATCGGAGGTAAAAAGAAAAGGTGAAAGCTGCATCTTGCTAAAGTCCGGAAACATATTGTATTTTAAAGGTAAAGAAAACGAAAGTTTGGATGGAGTTGGTTTTCTGATTTCGAAAAAATACGCTCATAAAATTGAGACATCTACACACACAGACGAAGAAATGGAAGAATTCTATGAACACTTCACAGAGTCCATGACGTATCGAAACACTACCTACACGATTATAATGGGCGATTTTAATGCGAAAATGGGAAAAAACCAAAAGAAAACGAAAACTGTATTGGAGAATTTGGACATGGAGTAAGAAATGAAAGAAATGAAAAAGATTAACTATCTAGAAAACAACAAATTATTTGCCATGAACTCTTTCTTCAAGAAAAAACCACATAGGAAATGGACGTGGATGTAGCCAGATGGGAACACTAAAAATGAAATTGACTACATTCTAACAAACAAAAAGAACATTTTTGAAGACGTCACAGTAATAAACTCAATCTTTACTGGTAATTATCACAGAATGATACGGGCTAAAATAAGTATTAAACACAAAAAAGATCGAAGACAACATGTGCACTCTAAGAAAAAAGTCCACTCAGAAAAATTAAAGGAGAATAAAGAACAAAACAAAACAAATTAAGAACAGCTGAAGAACTAAAGCTAACAGACCTAAATCTAGATCAACTAAACAAAGCCATCACTGAAGAACTTCTAAAGACTAGCTTAGAAGTAGCACCAGTAAAATCAGACAAAAAATCAAAACTAAGTGCCATATCTTTAGACATGCTACAACAAGGGAGAAGCCTACTACAAGAAAATAAAAGAAATATAACTGAATACAAAACCCTTAATACAGAAATAAGAAGACATATAAAACAAGATCTCAAACGACATCAAGAAAAACGAATCGAAAAGATTATAGAAGAAAACAGAAACTTAAGATCTATCAAGTCCCACCTAGGAAGAAATAAAATCATAGAGATGGAAAATAAACAAGGTGTAATAGAAAAAAGCAGAACCCAAATATCTAAGATAACAAGGGAATATTATAGTGACCTCTACAGCTCTAAAAACAGTCCACCTGATACAACTCAACAAAACCTGAAAAAGAAAATAATGAATGTAAACTCTGAAATATTACCCCCCATAACCGGAGAAGAAATAGAAAAAGCAATTAGAGATATGAAAAGAAATAAGGCTCCGGGAGACGATGAATTCTAATTGCAATGTTAAAGGAAGGGGGGGGGGAATAGATAAAAGACTACCTAAAGATACTTTTCAATAAATGGTTGTTTGAAGAACAAATACCGCAAGAATACGCAAATACAATTCTGATATAAAAGAAAGGAAATAGATCAAAATTAGCTAACTATAGACCAATATCTCTCTTGTCACAAATCTATAAAACTTTCACTAAGATGTCACAACTAGACCAAACAACAAATTTGATGCATACCAACCAGTTGAACAGGCAGGATTTAGAAAGAGGTGCAGCACAACCGACCACTTTCACACCCTTAAGTTTGTTGACTATGAAAAAGCGTTTGACAGCATAGAACTATGGGCAGTAGAAGAAGCGCTAGTTAATTTTTGAATAGATTCACGGTACAGAATGTTAATCCACAATATATATCAAAACGCCACTATGAGAATTCAGCTAGACAGAGATTTGCAAACTCCATTAATTAGAATTTGTAGAGGTGTCAGACAAGGGGATACAATCTCACCCAAACTATTTACTCTGGCGTTGGAAGACATTTTTAAATCTATAGACTGGGACAATAAAGGGATTTGTATAAACGGGAAATATTTAAATTATCTAAGATTTGCCGATGATGTAATCCTGATAGCAACAACTATGGAACAACTACGAATAATGATTTCAGACCTAGAAAAAACATCTCTTGAGAAAGGACTAAAAATGAATCTAAAGAAAACTAAAATAATGACTAATACAGAAGACAGATCTGTAATTACTATAGGTGGAACAAACATAGAACACATTCAAGATTATATTTACTTAGGACAAGCTATCAGAGCAGACAAAAGTAACCAGACTAAAGAAATATCCAGAAAAACAAGAATTATCACTTACCGCTGGGCATTCTTCAACGCAAAACTGAATAATGACGCTAAATCTCACGATCGGCGAATCCGCAAACTTAAATGCTTGGAAATTGGCGGTAAGTGCCACTTTGTCTTCTGTTCTAACTTTGGTTAGTGCTGGGAATATACTGAGATCAGTTGGACATCCCCTATCGTCCAGTAAAAATATCGACTCTTCCGTTTTTTCGGTCATCGCTATTAGATGGCTAGCGTATATGTCCAGATCTAAAAATATGTTGTAATTTACTCGATATTACTATTTATTATTTATATTTTAATATTGTCGCTGATTAGATACTGTTTGCTTACTTCCTGGTTTGTTTAAAATAACCTCCAGCTGAAGATATTGGCCTATCTGTGAATCACTCACTTCACCACCAGTATTTGGATCTACAATTTTCATAATTACGTCTGGCACAGTTGAATTTTGTCCTGGAATAATAATAACGCTTCCTCGGTTTGGTAATATCCTGAAACCGAACAGATTACAGCAGTCAAACACCAATAATTCACAAGTTTCATACCCCTTAATAGGTGCGCCTTAAAAAAAATCTAAATAGGTTAACAATCTTTGAAAATATAATTATATTAGTATTGTATCAATCGTGATTGATTCGTTCATTTTGATTCAATCACTTCAACGTATTGAACGACCGAATCCCGCTAGTTCATAACGATCCGATCGTGCGGTCACGAAAATCGATTGATCGACCGCCGACGGCGCCGATCAAATCAAAACAAAATCCCACAGCTACTGTCATTACTTTCGATCCTAGGTCGTTCCTAACTTGCGACGAAGACCGATATATGCTATGCGGCTGAATGCGTTCGTTTGAATGATTGAAAAATACTAAATATTGAATTAATAATTGCATACAAGGAACTGTGTGCACTACTTCCGGAAGTAATGGAATTGGAAAGTATTCTACCGGGCCCCAGCGATTGCTTTCGCTCGTTAATAGTTAGTAGGCAGTTAAAATCGTAAAATATCTATTTGCACGCGTTTTAAACAAAGCTAGAGCGAGACTAAATTTTTAAATATAAAAAAATATTTATATTTGGATGCAGCACATATTTCCATATAAATTTATAATTATTTTTGAGTTACTCTAAAGAACCTAAAAACAAAAACCTAATTAATTCTAGCTTCTCGAATAATTTCTTAAGAATTTGTCCGCACTTAAATGTTAAAAAATAAAGATATATTTAGGTGAAAATAAACGTGATATTCCAATAATTTAGGTGAAGATGAATACACACATGAAATACCGTAAGCAATGTTCTCGGTTTTCATTCGATTCAGCTAAATCAATCGATTACTCGTTATTTCTTTTAAACGGCAACAAAACGTATTACAACGAACGAACAATTGAAATGATTCGATCGTATTCGGAGTCGGTCACTGATTGATTCGGTCCTCGTAAAATAAACGAATGACACAACACTAAAATATATACAACAGATAAGATTTCTCCAAAAACAAATTATTTAGAGTCTACTAGTATAATTTAAATATTAAATATACCCTTAGAAAGTCACATTTAAAATTTTTTATTCCCCAGTGATCTGAATGATTTCGCAATAGGTCTTGAATGTATAGTGAATATTACAAGAGGATCTGTAGAAATTCAGAAGTATTATAATAATATAATCTATTAGAAATCTTTGAAGAACTTAAAAAACAGCATAAAATATGTCAACAATCTTTCGCGAAGATCAGAAGCAAAATAGAATGTGTCAAAGCTATTGGTAGAACTTCAGAAGCAGTAGGTATGTAATGAGTGAGAAGACTTTGGAGGATTTCAGAATAGTCTTAAATATTTCTGGTCAGTCTAGGAATATTTAAGAAATCTGAATAATATCACGAATGCTTTATGGTATGTTTTTTCTTTTTAATGGTATGTCTACTGTTAATTTTCTATATAATGTTCTAGAAATCTTTGGAAAACACCAAAAGCAATATAAAATAGTTCAGAACTTTTTGTACAAATTCAAAAGCAGTACTAAGTCAGAAGTTTTTGGAGGATTTTCGAATAAACTTATGACCAGTTCACGAATACATAAGGAATATGAAGGAGATCAGGAATGCTTTACACGGCGTTTTTTCTTTCTCTAAAGAGTGTCTGTTTTTTATATAATGTGTCAAAACTCTTTGGAGGACATCAGAGGTAATATAGAATGTGTTAGAACTTTTTTTGTACAACTTTAGAAGCGGTATATAATGAGTGGGCAGTCTTTGGAGGATTTCCGAATAGTTTTAAATATTTCTGGTTAGCTCAGGGATATTTAAGTAATCTAAAGAATACCAGAAATTCTTTATGGTGTGTTTTCTTTTCTCCCCAAAGATTGCATATTTTCTACATAATGTGCCAGAAATATTTGAAAGACACCAGAAGATAAAAGAAGTGTTGAAAAAAAAAATAGTTTGCCTAAAGACTAAGAGAATGGTTGCAGTTTAAAACAACTCCTCAGAGCAGTTACTTCAATAATTAGAATGGCTACGATAATTGCCAACATTTGTAACGGAGATGGCACTTAAAAAAGAAACATTCTATTCTTACCTCTTTTGAATGTTTCCTTCTTCTTTACATCCTTTTTAATTCACTCATTTCTTTTTCTCCTTTAATTTTTAAGTCTGTTCGTTACTACTTTCCTTCTACATAAATTCCTTTGTTTCTTTCTTCTCGTCTATGACTATTTGTTCCTGTACTATTGATTTTTTTAAACCATATTTCCACAAACACTTTTTTCTCTCTTTGCTTTAGCCTTCTCTCCTTACCTCTTTTTATTATTTGCACCTTGTTTACTTCTTTCCTTCCTAGCTTATTTCGTAATTACTTTCTTTTCTGCATTTTTACGTCCGTTCGTTACTACTTTTTCCATTCCCAATCTCACATTATTTTCTCCTTGTATCTCTTACGACTATTCGTCCCTAATGCCCTCTTCCTGTTTCTCTTCTCTTTTTTAAATTTCTACTCATTGTTGTTGTCCTTCTTTCTCATCCTGGTTCTTAATCCTATGCTTTATCGATCTATCCATTCTCTTCTTATATCCCTATCATCTCTTTACATCCTTTTATTTTAGTTCCCCTTGCTCCTAACTGTTCTTCCTCTTCTCTATCGCTATTTTCCTCTTCCCACATTTGTTTATGCTATAATTACCTAGTACTTAAAAGTGTAAATGAGTAAATTTATAACTTACGGTGAAACTTGAACACCAGTGCCAACGACAACTTTTGTTTCGTTTCCAAATATGCAGCCTACTCTTATCAGCCTGTCATTTTGTGTTTGAATTAATGAATTGTACTGAATCAACAGATTTCCTGAAAGAAGAGTCCTAAAAATGAAAAAGACATGATTTTCTCGTATTCTTTATTAAGCATCTTAACGTTTTGGCTTTAAGATCAAAAGCCATTTTCAAAAAACATCTCGTTTACTTTATGTATTTATTTTTTCTCTCTTTTAATATAGCTAAAACGTACCTGTTGATTGGACCATCGGCTTTAATAATCCCACACTGCCCAGTTAGTAAAGGAATTTGTAAAGAAATTGTTTGGTAAATACCTTTACCAGATACTGCACATATGTTATTGTCAGAGTAACCTTCCATGTACATTTTACCTCTGAAATTTATTTCAGGTTTATATGAAACTGTCATGTAGGTTTCTGAGCAGGAAACTGAAACTAATAAAAAAAGGATTAGTATCTTCGGCAAGGAGTATTTTCGAATATGCGCCATCATTAAATTTATACGAATTAAATCAAAGCGTCCAAGTCAAATGTATGTCTTTGATTATTACTGATTAATTTATAATTAAATTAACAACGTATTATGTAGATACCCTTGCATTAGTTATTTTGAAAATTTATTTTACCGTATTCTATCGTGGAGGGACAAACACGATAATTTCATGATTTTATTTTCCTAAAATATACCTACTATTTAAACAAGTTGCTTTCTCATAGTACACGGCTCCTTGTCTCGTTCTCAATGAGTTTGGTCCATAAATTTTGGAGTCTTCGCTGTGGAGGTAGCATTGATTATTATCTACAATTGTGAAAGCTCGACAGTTAAATGGATGGAACTCGTCACACATCTTTTGGCAGTCTTCTTTATCTTTTTTTTGAAAGACGATGTCAACGTGTGCCAGCGTCATATTTTCATATTCTTCGTAAGCACAAAATTCGTTCTCTAAAAAAAAAACACAAAATAAAAATACGTATATAGGTTTAAATGTTTTGATTTCAAAAAATAAGTGTTAATTAATCATTTGAAAAGTTAATCTTCTTTACCACAAGAAATTTTCAAATTTTTTTTCTATAATCGGTACATTTCCGATCACGAGATACAATTTGCATGGCAAGTTTTAGGGATAGGAAATAGGAAATGAAGCTGAAATGTAGTTGACTATTAAAAGAAATGTGATGAGAGGGCCAAAATACTCATTATTGCAACTTATTATGCAAGGCAAAATTCGAGGAAAGCGAAATGTGGGAAGACGAAGAATATTGTAGCGTAAGAACTTGAGGGAGTGGTGTAAATGCAGTAGTGCAGAAATATTTAGGGCGGCAGTCAATAGGGTCCGCATGGTCATGATGATTTACAATAAGTCTAGAGTTTGGAGTACCGCAAGGAGTGGTCCTGTCGCCCCTACTATATACAATACACCTTGCCGATGTTCTAAGAACACCTGGAACACTACTCAGCCTTTATGCAGACGTAACAGCGATTGCGGCTAAATATAGGAACAAAGAAAAAAAGAAATATTCAAAAAGAGAAGGGAGTACCCAGAATAACAGCTGAGAGTGCAAAACAATCCCATCGGATAGAAAAAAGACGATAAATACTTAGAAGTCACAATGGACCAAGGACTAACATTTAATCAGCACGTAGATACAACAATACAGAAAGCAGCAATATCTAGAGCTGTAATAAGAGAACTTGCAGGTAGAAAAAGTAAACTACGCACAAAAAAAATCAGATTTATAAACAGTATTATACTGTTTATATTGACATACGCATCTCCTGCATGGGGACATATTTGTAATACACGCAGAAAGACGATACAAGCGGTCGATAACAACAGCCTATATGAAACGTTAAATGTACCCAGATACGTCGCTTAACGCTTGTTGTTCAGAGAACTACAGCAAGTAAGGGTGATCAAGACGATGGTCGAAAAAGCCAGAGTTAAGTTCGCTAAGCTAGAAAACCACCCAAACCTGATACTGTAAGAAAGAATAAGGTTTGATCCGTTCCATCGATGGAAACACAAACGACCAAAGCAACAATTCCTGGTTAATATATATATATATATATATATATATATATATATATATATATATATATATATATATATATATATATATATATATATATATATATATATATATATATATATATATATACTAGGTAAGTTTGTAGCTCTATTAAAGAAGAGAAGTCATGGCACTGTGTTAAATTAAAGCATTAATGATGCATTATTTTTCAGATATCCTTCAAAAAAAATTATAAAAAACACAAAAACGGCTTCAGTCACCAAAAAAATTAAAAAATACTAACAAAAAGGCGAAAGTCACCCAAAAAAATTAACAAAACCCCAAAACCCGGACACGAAGGGCCCATATCCTCGAGCACCGAACCGCCGAACTGGGCATAGCCTGGAGCTGAAACGCGAGGCCCGACCAGCAATTTCACTTCGAAGATACGTCACTGGAGAAAGAAGGAAAAGAGGGCCTCACGCTAGCCTGCATTCATTGGGTTAGGATATCGTGTTTGAAGTTCTTGTAAGCAGGACTCCCACACTTTGAGTATTTGGCTGATAAAGAGCCCCTATCACCTATCAGAGTACAAAAGTAAAACGGATGGTTTGGAGCGTTGGAGCGCGGTGGAGTGCTTTCTGATTACACGAATTAATCCACCTCGCCCCAATGAATGTTAACATCCGAATGTTATTAACACCCAGTCTCTCAGGCTGCTCATTCTGGACGCTTTTGAAATGTGGGTATACCGCCGCATATTGAGAATATCCTGGATTGATCATCAAAGGATAGATTGCTTAAACAAATACAACAGAGATATTTGCAGTATTTTGGACACATTACTAGAAGAACAGGTACGATGGCAAAACTGATAGTCGAGGGTAGAGTTAAAGGAAAGAGATCTAGAGGAAGATCTCCAACCAGTTGGGTAGATCAAACAAAAATAATGATTAACCAAGGGTTACATGAAGCCGAACAACTAGCCCAGGACAGAGAAGGATGGATAGAAATCGTGCAAAAACTGTAAAGGCCTGATGGTGTCACCACATCCCAAAAGGGATTAGGACTGAGGAGGAGGATTATAGCAAAGCTCTGAGGATGACTTTGCAAGCCGTAATCGCTCAGCTAGGAAATAAATATTTTACACACTTTTGAAATACTTCTTTTCAATTAATTCATTTGTTGTAAGTGTGTACAAAACACATCAGTCTTTTTCAACTAGTAAGTTAAGTTCTCAATTTGGTTTGTAATTTTTGTGCTCACTTTTAAAAAACTGTTTCTCCTCTAATTTATCTTGCATTTTTGTACTTCTCTTTACAGTGCTAGACTAAAAAAAATAGTAGAGATTGAAATCTTTCTATCTCAACCCCTGTTTTACTACAAATTCATCTAGTCTACGTCTGTTCCAAATATCTTTAATTTTCTCTCTCTTTTAACGCCATATGAACTAACTCGATATGATATCGATTCCTAGTACTGCTTTATACATTTACTATTTTTATTCTATTATAAGCTTGCTGGAAATCTCCTCTGGCATGCGTTTATTTTCACACATTTTTTTTTCGGCATACATTAGTCTCTGCAGTAACTCCTGTCCTATTTTTATTCTTCCTGCTACTATTTCTGTATTTATAGGACTTTTTATTCTACATTTCTTATGTCATTTATTTTTTTTACTCTAAAAATTATTGATGCAACTAGAGGTATCCTTTTATAGTTGTTTGTACTCTTGATGAATGCCACTTTAAAAAAAAATATCCGCATAGATAAGTAACCAATAATTTCCAGGAATTATTCTAATTCAAGATATTTTATATCCTTTCTCAGTTTCTTTATTGAATAATTAATTGGAAACTAAATCTACTCGCTATAATTATTTCCCAGAATTTTTGCGGTTGGTAATAAATAAAAAATATAATACTAACTTACAGTATTAACACCCCTACGCACCTGTAAATACCATACTTACTATTTTAATTGGTAACAATTATCAATGATATTAAAATTATAATATAAGAGTAAGTTTTGAGACCGACAAAAACTTAAATATTTACCTTTGACAACGAATCTCTTGTTCTTAAAGTGACGTATCTATATAATGCCTGACTAGTCAACAATGAATTCATATGATATAAATCAATCGTCAAAATAATAATTAATAAAAAACAAACAAATTTATTGCAAATGTTTCTAATAAATTGTGCTTCAGAACCATTGATTAGTTTAGCATATTTATATTTAAATTAGTAACTGTGATGAGTCCTGTTACTTATAGCATTTGATTGTTCTTTGATGTAATTTTAGGTTTAAGCTATGGTTACCGAAGCATAATTTTATTTTTAGAAACGTCGTTCGAGCTGCTTCAATTTTGCATTTGATCTCTTTACGTATGTCTAGTTTGTTTATAATGAAGCATCCGAGATATTTAAAGTGAGAGACTCTCTCAACGTTTTGTTGATCTCTCTGTAGGAAAGCATTGCGGTAAAGTTGGCGACTAAATATCATAAATTAATTTATTAGATTTCTCTAACGTAATATGGGAACCATAAATGAAAGCTTGGTGTTCAAGCTACCATTATGTAATTCACATTTCTTTAAAATAAAATTATGATGATGTTTAAGTGAATTACCAGGATATTTAAAAGCAATTATAAAGTTTTAGTTTACAGTTTATTATCATTACAGTAACAATTGTATTTTGCATATTCGTTTATTGTTGAACTTGAATCAATTCCAAGCCTGTACAAACGTCAAGCATAGCATAAATCTTACAGTAAGTCACACCATCGGTATTTACTGGTACAACAGCCTATTTTTGATAACGACGTTATTTCTAATACCAGGCTCTATTGTTAGTAACTGTGATGTTATAGCTATAAAATTTGGAACTGCTTGTCTTAAACCAATATACCTGTACTGTGTAGCCTTTCAAAATATATTTGCGATATCTAAAAGAACAATACTTACTATTTATGTCCACGGGTGCACATTGGTTTTCAAAATATTCATCTACATAACTAGACACCCTAAAGGAGCTCGGCAGCTGGTGCCTGTCGGCATTACTTAGTGTACAAATTCCTCTAAAATCAGTTTGTCTCGTATTAGGTCCATATCGATAGCCAGTGACACCTAAAAATCATAAATTATCAATACTTTTATTAACTGAATGAAATATTTATATTTGATATAAAACGATAGTCTGATTAAGTAATTATTCAATTTTGGACAATTTTTGGCCAATCTGAAAGAATTTTGGTCAATATTTAGACACTTCGAAATACAAAAACAGTTTCCAAGTTAATGATGAATATTAGCGATATTTTAGACTTAATACAATATTAGATCCGTTTCGGAATGTTTTGGATAATTTGGAGTGATTTTCGGTAACTTGGACAATTACATATTAAATAGTACCTCAATTACGCGTGAATAATATCGATATCTGTAAAATCAATACAACATTGGACAATTCTTTAAAAATATTTGATTATTTGGGGCAAAATCAACACTGGAGAGTTTTCAGAAAAGTTTGAATAATTTGAGACAGCTTTGACCAATTTTAGATAATATATATATATATATATATATATATATATATATATATATATATATATATATATATATATATATAGAAATGTAGCCATAAGCTCCCTTACTATTAAGAATCAGCAGATTCCGATATCCGACGTTATAAATAGGAAGAAATCAATATTTTTATTATTATTGTAATTATTATGTTTCAATAGTCAACTTTAAATCATTAAATGTAGTAGTTTGTAGAATTTCTCAAAAATTGTAACTTATTTTCGAAATAAAGATTTTTTTTGGGAATATCGACGTTGAAGAAACATTTCTGGCGCTGCGAACCACAGGATATTTCATACAGAAACATAGTCGTTTCCTGGTCTACATTAGTTTAATGAAATCCTGAAGAACCTGGTAAAAGAGAAAAATGTATTGGAAATCAAACACGATCATCCTTGCGTAAGTTTTTCCTTTCTTTACCATTGTTTATGAGCATTTATTATTTTAATTGAATTCTTAAACATTTACATTGAATTTATTATTTATTGTTTATTGAATTTATATTATTTATAACATTTTACTTCAACGAATTTTTATATATACTTGCATTTATATTTTTGCATATATTTTATGAGTACATTGAATGATATTTCCCAAAATAGTATCGAAAATTTAAGTTTACTATTCGACAATTTAAATTTAAAAAATAAAAAGAAATCTACAAACCTCTAAATCTAAACCTGCATCTAAATTACGTTCCAAAATGCCGATGACCAATAGCGATATTGCTAGCCTTTGCTCAACTCTGCCCGAATTCTCTTCTGGAGACAACCTCTCCACCTTCATCAAAGCAGTAGATAATTTAATAGTTTTCTTAGGCACCCAAGATTTAAATCCGTCCCAAGAATTTATCTTAAATTCCCATATCGTATCTCGAATTAAAGGAGAACCTAGAAATTTCTTAAACTATTCTAATAAAACCAATTGGACAGAAATTCGTCCAGCGTTATTAACTAAATACGGAGACAGACGTTCCGAAGACATATTAGTAACAC
The DNA here is from genome assembly GCF_040954645.1 of Diabrotica undecimpunctata. Taxonomy (NCBI): domain Eukaryota; kingdom Metazoa; phylum Arthropoda; class Insecta; order Coleoptera; family Chrysomelidae; genus Diabrotica; species Diabrotica undecimpunctata. The sequence continues at coordinate 105,174,034 of NC_092807.1, read as the reverse complement.
AACTATCCACTACCGTCCAAAAACATAGTGAATCCTACGACAATTATCATCAGAGAATAACTACAAATCTGAACGATTTACTCCAACACATCACCCTAAACGATAATCCCGCGACAGTCACTTTTAAAACTCCATACTTCAAAAACATTGCCCTCAAAACTTTCTGTACCGGAATCAACGAGCCTTATTGCGAATACTTATCGCATTTTGAATTAAATTCCCTAGAAGAAGCCCTTCAAAAGTGTATTGCCTACGATAACCACAAAAATCAACAACAATACATGAACTTCCTTAAGAGCCAACAAAACAAAAAGGCCCCACTCAAAAATAAACCCTATCAATCTTCGAATAATCAAAGATCCACAAACTTCCAACCCACACACTCAAACTTCCAACCCACATACTCAAACTTCCAACCCACGCATTCGAATTATGTGAGACCTTCAACTCACAACACAGAGACCAATTTTAACTTTACTCCACAACAGAACTATAATTTTCCTCAGAGACAAAATTTCAGTTCTCACGAACAAAATCAATCCTTCCAACGAAACAATGTTCCGAAAAACAACCAACAAAGACTAAATAAATATAAAGCTCCTCGACCCCAACCAAATTTTGCTACTCCAATGAGCGGTGTTCAAACTACCACAACCAGAAACCATCAGCCCATGACAATTACAACTAATAGAAGCCACAATTTTCACATAGACTCAAATGATACCCAATATTTCGAAAATGATTTCGAAAATTACGAATCCGAACAAGAGCCCGATTTGCATGATGAAAATCATCAGGATTTTCAAGCCATCCCGTTAGACGATCATCCACCCCCTGTATAAACCTACATAATATTGAAAGTTCCCCTGGGTTACCTTGCTTCATTACACCCAAAACACATCTACGCGTTTTAATCGATACCGGCGGTTCCCATTCAATTTTAAATCCGCGAGCTCTCAAACTATTTGATAAAAATCATATTTATCGAAAACCTTTTTCGCTAACGTCAATGAAAATTACTTCCAAGCACGACTTAAATATTAAGACGCCACTATTCCTAGAATATGGAATTCCACAAACATTCGACGTAAAAATTGCCGATTTTAGTCAATTCTTTGACCTCCTCCTTGGAACTTACGATCTGAAAAGATTCCACGCCACAATTAGCTACGCAACTCATACTTTAACCTTTGAGAATCCTCACGTTAGCATTCCATTTGAAACTTTATACCAAAAAATTCCAGTAAGCGTTCATAATGGCGAAGTTTTATTGCGCGAAAGACACTTTCAAGGTATCAAAATTCCCCATTCTATTCACGTTGCAAAAAACGGCTTTCTAGACACTTTCGACTTACCTATGCCTATGAAATTTAATAAGAGAATTGAAGTTGAGAACTTTTGTAATTATAATATAGCAAAAATTCCAACGACGCATTTTAACGAAAACAAAATCCGTACTTCGCACTTAAATAACGAAGAAAAATATAAAATTATAAGTCTTTGCAAAAAATTTAAAGACGTATTTTACGACGAAAATAAAAATTTAACTTTCACGTCAGCTGTTAGACACGAAATTAAAACTAAGGATGAAAATCCAATTTATGTAAAGGGATTTCGGCATCCCAAAGCAATGCAGGAAGAAATAAAAAAACAAATAAATAATTTATTAGATAATAAGATAATTCGACCGTCAATTTCACCGTACTCAGCTCCAGTTTGGATAGTACCAAAAAAAGCTGATGCCTCAGGTCAGAAAAAATTTAGATTAGTAATTGATTATAGGAAGCTCAATGATCATACTGAAAGTGATCGCTACCCACTTCCTCAGATAGATGAGATACTGGATAACTTAGGAAAAGCCAGTTATTTCACAACATTAGATTTAGCTCAAGGTTACCATCAGATTGAAGTTCATCCGGATTCTATTCGGAAAACAGCCTTTTCAGTTCCGCATGGTCACTTTGAATTTTTACGTATGCCCTTTGGTTTAAAGAATAGCCCAGCAACATTCGAAAGGTTAATGGACAATATTCTTAGGCCCTTTATTCATAAGTTTTGCTTCGTCTACATGGACGATGTTATTATTTTTTCCAAGTCACTGCAAGAACACTTAGTTCATATTGCGACTATTTTTGACACTTTTAGAAAAAATAATTTAAAAATTCAGTTAGACAAATCTGAGTTTCTCACGAAAGAAGTTTCTTTCTTAGGTCACGTAGTGACAACCGAAGGAATCAAACCTAACCCAGCAAAAATCGAAGCCATACAAAAATATCCTCTACCAAAAACAGTAAAAGAAATTAAATCATTTCTTGGTTTAATCGGTTACTACCGAAGATTCATACCCAACTTTGCAAAAATAACGTCCCCATTTTCGAGATGTACTCGAAAAGGAGCAACTATCGACCCCACAAATCCAAATTATTTAGAATGTTTTGCAAAATGCAAACAATTGTTAACTAATTCTCCAGTCTTACAATATCCAGACTTCGAAAAGCCTTTTGTACTGACTACAGACGCCTCTAATATAGCTATAGGATCAGTATTATCTCAAAATAATCACCCTATTGCCTACTATTCTCGAACTCTAAATTCCGCAGAACGAAACTACTCCACTATTGAAAAAGAACTTTTAGCCATACTAGATTCTTGTAAACACTTCCGTATGTATTTATACAACCAAAAATTCACTGTAGAAACAGATCACAATCCTCTCGTATGGATCTACAAAATTAAAGACCCCACTTCTAGATTAGCCCGATGGAGACTTAAACTAGAAGAATATGATTTTGAAGTTAAATATAAAAAAGGCAAAGAGAATCAAGTTGCTGATGCTCTTAGCCGAGTCCAAATAAATGCCCTAAGCTCGAGTTCAGAATGTGCTGAACCCCCGAATTCAGAATGTGCTGAACCACCCGACAATTTCGACATAGACGATTTCCTTGCCGATTTTGACAACTTACAAAACAGTACTAACACACAACATACATCAGTTGAGAACCCTATCACTGGAATAGAGATTTCACCTGAACCAATTAATTTATCCTCAAACCAAATTATTTTTAAACCAGAGTCAAATAATTTTGAAATTAAATACAAAAGAATTTTTAACAAACACCGTTACACTGTCACTTTGACAAATAATTGGAAAACAGAAATAGCAAATACCTTCCAAAATATCCTTAGACCAAATCAAAAATTTGCAATAACAATCCCTCACGAATTTAGACCTTTTATCTGTAACTATTTTAAAGAAAAAATAAATTCCACAGTCAAAGCAATATTTTGCAATATATTACTTCAGGACATAGAAGAAGAAAACCAACAAATAGAATGCATAAAGAAATATCACGTAGAAAATCACAACGGAATAATTGAAACCTACAAACATTTAAAACAAAAATTTTATTGGCCCTCAATGCAGACAACTATTTCTAATTTTATCAATAAATGCGAAATTTGCCTAAAAAATAAATACGAACGACGCCCTCATAAACTTCCCCAATTAGGACCGTTGTTAGGTCAAAAACCTTTTGATATATTACATATCGATCTATTCCACTGCAATAAAAACCTGTATCTCACAATAATAGATTCTTTTTCCAAATACGGTCGATGCTATAAGCTCACCGACAAAACTTCCATTTCCATACTAAATAAATTAAGACACTACTTTTCGCACCACAATTACCCAAAAAAGATTGTATGCGACAGCGGCACCGAATTTAATTCCGCAGTCATTAAAGAATTCCTAAATATCCACAAAATCGAAATACATTTTACAACAGTAAACAATTCTTCCTCAAACTCTCCTGTAGAGCGCTTTCATTCAACTCTTATTGAAAAACTTAGGACCTTACAAGCCCAAAATCCAAATGATTCGTTAGATGACATTCTAACACACGCCATTCTTATTTACAACCAATCAATCCACAGTTCCACAGATTATTCCCCGTTCTCAATTCTGTACGGACCCTATGCAGAAGAAATACATTTCGACTTTGATCTTCCGATATACGAAACATATAATCAAAGACATAAAGAAGAACTCCAACCCTTTATTGCAGAACTATATAATAAACAAAAACAAAAAAGACAACAACTTTTAGATAGACAAAACGAAAATGCCGAAGATATTCCGGAAATAGACCTTACAAAATCCCTATATGTTTCTAAGAAAAAACATAAGTCCAAATTACAAGCCCCTTTCTCCACTATTCATCCAGAAACGCAAGACAAAACAAAAATAATCGGTAAAACAGATAAACAAAATTTAACAAGCACTCACCTTAAATATGTAAAACGAATACGAAAACATGTAGATAAACCTACTCAAGACCCAAATTTTTCACAGGACAATCCTCGCCCTGGTCCATCCACTCAATATTCAGGAGATTCCGAATAATGGTTACTATGCTGAAGAGATAGGCAAATCAAGAGAAATCTCCCACTATCACAGACATTTTCTTCACATTCCACTAGACAAATTATCCGACAGTATTGACGCTAGTCCGACAAGCTATTTCAAAGATCATTTCAAAAATGCACCTCTCTCGCTACTGTACTCCCAATACACCCACATACAAGAACAAACAAAAGACGATCTACACAAGATTACGCGAAAACAGAAACGCGGACTTTTTAATTTTCTAGGTACAGCCATCAAATACGTGACTGGAAATCCAGACGACTCTGACTTAGACTTGTTAAAATCACACATAATCTCTTTAGAAAATAAACAAAACGAAATCATAAAAAAAATTTAATAACCAAATATCTTATGGAAACTCTTTTAACACGAGATTCGATAAACTTTTAGAAAAACTAAATTCTGATAATTCAATTCTCATATCTGCACTCAACAAATTATCAGCTGATTTCGACAGCTATATCATTCTACACAATGAGATAATAAATCTCCAAAATATAAACGAATTTCTAATGAAACTTATAAGAACCATTACTTTATCTGAACTTAATATCTCTAATATAGAATTATTCACTTTAAAGGAAATAATAGACCTTAAAGAGAACCTTCTCAAAATTTATCCCAGAAATTCAATTCCCAATAGTAATGAACACCCTTACGAACTTATAGAGTCAACAAAAACTTTAGTTTGTGTAACTTCAAATACAATGCTCATAATAATTAAAATCCCTATACTCCATGAAATTCCTTATACTACCTATAAAATCTATCCCATTCCAAACAAAGATCATGTTATGATTCTGCCACCTGCAAGCTACTATACAAATAATAAATGGTTCAACACTTGTATAGGACAAGGTGATAACATAGTTTGTTCCAACTATGTACAATCCAAATGTAACATACCCAATGTAGATAATTGCACAAAAACATTAATCACAGAGAACTTTTTCCAAGAAACCAGCAAAGTCATATTGCTATGAATAGTTCACCCAATGAGAATCCAGCAGATAGAAATTAATTCAACCAGCCTCTTGACGACAGATGTACCAATAATGATTGAAGGTATCCAATTTAATAAAAAGACGTCTCAAGATATTTCCATTCCAAAAATTGTTCCAATAAAATTAATACCAAACCATGAGATGAAAATTGAAAAATTAACAATCCCAGAGACACATGGCCAAATTCAACCAATAGATACCATAGAAGTACTACCCCGATTATCCATAGGACTGAGCACCACTTCTGTTATAATATTTTTAACTATTTTAGCTTTCCTAATAATCTTCCTAATTAGGAAAAGAAAACGAATTTCCAAAATCCTATTTGGAGAAAAATTGCATCCTGCCCAGATCTAGATACTAGACGAGCTGATAGCCGAAGTAACCAAAACTTCGAGGACGAAGTCCCAACCAATGGAGGGAGGAGAAATGTAGCCATAAGCTCCCTTACTATTAAGAATCAGCAGATTCCGATATCCGACGTTATAAATAGGAAGAAATCAATATTTTTATTATTATTGTAATTATTATGTTTCAATAGTCAACTTTAAATCATTAAATGTAGTAGTTTGTAGAATTTCTCAAAAATTGTAACTTATTTTCGAAATAAAGATTTTTTTTGGGAATATCGACGTTGAAGAAACATTTCTATATATATATATATATATATATATATATATATATATATATATATATATATATATATATATATATATATATATATATATACAAGTAAAAAGTAATCGCATGTCTCTCAAAACAGAAAACCAAAAATGGTATATGATGGAAGGCAACCGTATATACGTATTTCTGACTATTGGTCGTCTTCAGTACGGTGCAGCCAAGTTAGAAAAGGAGCATATTAACTTGGGAAAGGATCACTACAGGAGCAATGCAACCAATCCTTTATATATATATATATATATATATATATATATATATACATATATATATATATATATATATATATATATATATATATATATATATATATATATATATATATATACGTGGAGCCTCGATTATCCATCTCTCTAGTAACCGTCACCTCTGTTAACCGTCAGGGTCCATACATAAGTTATATTGACTATTGAGCATTGCGATAAGCCAAAGGAAATTCGTTGATATGTACACGTGCAGTTGTGCCAGCACCGCATTTTTTTATATAAATATGTAGTTTTTGTTCTTATTCAAGGCTCTGGATTAAATTTTAATTTAAATAAATGATAAATAATACCGTGCTTTTAGAGTTCTATTTTTAGAATCGCAAGCCGAAAATAAAAACTTACAGCACAATAATTATTACAGTCAATATCTGTATGTCACCATAATTCAGTTTGATTCAAATTCGAACAGTGATTGTGTCACTTAGTCGTTTGATCAATTAAGTTTTGAAAAATGAAGCCTTCCACATCTGGAGCATCAAAAAGAAAACGTTTGTTTTGTCAAGTGAAACAAAAATAGAAATTGTTGCAGAACTAAAGAAAGGTGTTTCTGCTGTCGCATTGAGCAAAAGGATGATGTTCTGAGAAGAACATCAATGATTTAAAGAAAAATGCTGCAGGAATTGAAAAGTATGCTTCGCAAATGGAATCGTTGGATGGCCGGGTGAAACATCGTAAGACAATGAAAAAGGCCACAAATGAATCACTCGATACAGCTCTGTATTTGTGATTCGTTCAAAAAAGAAGCGAAGATGTTCCTTTGTCTAGACCAATTGTTGCCGAAAAAGCGTTGTTTTTCAACATGAAATTGAATGGCGATCCTTCATTTAAATGAAGCAGCGATTGGTTGGAAAAGTTCAAAAATCGCCACGGTATACGGGAACTGAAAATAGAAAATGACAAATTGAGCGCAACTCAGAAGTATTGAAGTCGTTGACGAATATAAAAGAAAGTTTCAAGCTATGATCGATGAATATGGTTTGACATGCGATCAAGTGTTCAATGCGGATGAAACTGGTTTAAACTACAAAGAATTGACGACGAAAACACTCTCTTCACTGTCTGAAAAATATGCACCCGGATTTAAAACGCAAAAGCAACGAGTCACAGCAATGATGTGTTTAAATGTAAGTGGTAACCATCGCCTTCCTTTATTGTTAATTGGTACAGTAAAAAGAACACGTTGTTTCAAGGGCATAAATATGAACGCACTTGATGAACATTGATGATTGATAATTGATGAACATAATGCATGGATGTCCCAGGAAATACTCGCTAACTGGTTCAAAAAGGTATGTACTGCAAACCAAAATTTGTTTATCTATTTTTGTAACGTCTTGTTTTTTAGGTTTTTTTACCGGACGTTCGACAAACTTCCAAGCAAAAAATTTGCCACCAAAGGCGATTCTCATTTTGGACAATGCACTGCCTATCCTGAAGCCGGTATGCTGCGAAGTGAGGAAGGGAATATCACGTGCTCTTTTCTGCCTGCGAATACAACATCATTGATACAGCCAACGGATCAATCGGTCATTGAAACATTCAAAAGCATATACAGAAAAAAATGTATTCAAAACCTAGTTATGGAAGAGGAATATTCTTTTCCAGAATACTGGAAAGCATACAATTGAAAATATGCAATCGACAATGCTGTGGATGCTTGGGCTGATATTTCGGAAGTAACGCTGAAAAGAGCGTAGAATAAATTATGTGACATCTGAACGTGATGCGGTAACAAATGAAGTTATGGCTGAATCACCTGTTTTGTTTTCGTTGCCTAAAGATGACATAAACGAATGGTTAATTTGTGATGAGGACGCAAACGGCTATCGATTGCTGACAGATAATGAAATCGTTGAAATGACAACAAAGGCGGACGAAACTGATTCAGAAGATGATAAATACTTTGACGGTGGCGATGTTGATGATGCTATTGCAACTGACAAAGATTTGCCGTTGCAAATGTGAAGTAACAATAAAACAAACAAAGATTTCGGAATATTTTAAATCAAATTGCTTAGACTGTACTAACATAAATCCCTCTTATATTGTCAAATAAAACACAAATAAAATTTGAGAGTTATACTATGAATTTTTATTTTTTTTTAATGTTCTGTTAACCGTCTTTTCGATTATCCGTCATACGTCATACACTGTATATATATATATATATATATATATATATATATATATATATATATGTATATATATGATACTAACACAATCATACATAAGTATATATTTCAAAATCCATTAAACATTGGACAATTTTAAAAATGTTTTAAAAAATTTGTGCCAATTTTAGGCAACTTTATTAACTACATAGGTTTCAAAGAACTCTAAACAAGCCAAAATAGTGATATTTTAGAATTCATTCAATATTGGTAAATATTGTAATAATTTTGAGAGTGTCAACGATTTTGAGCAATTTTTAACGAATTTTGGGCAAATTTAAATAATTTTGGAAACAATTTTACAATTAAGTAAGAACAACTTAGCATAAAAATTAACAATATTTTAAAATCTTTTAAACATTGGACAATTTCGAGAATATTTTGTAAAATTTGTGGCAATTTTAGGCAATTAACTGTATAATAGATCCTGAACAAGTGAATATATTAGCGGTATTTTGAAATTCATTTAATATGGACCAATTTTTTGAAAACATTCGTTAACTTGGAGTAAAATCGATTTAATATTGGAAAGTTTTCGGACAATTTTGAATAATTTGGATACATTAAATATTGGACAATTTTGAGAATATTTTGGACAATTAGTGACAATGGAAGCAACTTTATACAAAGCAAGCATGAATATTAACGATATTATATAATTAGTGTAACATTTAACGAATTTAGTAAAGTCTTTGGACAATTTGTTGCGATTTTAGACAATTACATATATAACACAACCCCAAACAAACTTCAACATCTGCTTTGTTTTAGAATCGTTTCAATATTGGACAAATCTTTGATATTTTGACTCTCTCTCTTTCTCTCTCTCCGATTATGCTCCAACCTTTCCGGTCTCGCGCCGATCTTCTACAAATTCTCACGTCTAGCAAATTTTGCGCGTCCCTTGCCACTTCATCCTCCCACCTTTTCTATGGCCTTTCTTTTGGTCTTGCGCCCTGCATTTTATTATCTAGGGCTCTTTTTGGCAATCGTTCAGTCTCCATTATTACTACATGACCAGCCCATCGAAGTCTCTAAGGCTTAACGGTATCTGAGATCGGTGCCTATTTAAACAGTTGGTTAAGTTCATGGTTGTATCTGGATATCTGTACTCCGTTTTCGTTAATAGGTCTAAATATCTTTCTTAGGACTTTTCTTTCAAAGACTTTTGGATAACATAGGACAATTTTTAAAATATTTTAGATAATTATTCGCAATTTAAAGTAACTTTAAAAAATTAGATTTATTGGAGGTTCTTTATCAAGCTTGCATATTTTCTATGGGCAATTCTTTAAGCATTTGACCATTTGGGACAGTTTTGGATAACATTGTACTAGCAGATCTTAATTTGGACAATTTTCAGAATATTTTGGACCATGTGTGGCAATATTAAGCAACTTTAGACAATTAGATACAAAATAAAAAAGCATGACTATATTATAAAAAGAGTGTAAAATTAAACAAATTTAGTAAACTTTTGAACAATTTGTGATAACTTTAAGTTATTTAGACAATTTGACAGTTTTTCAATCAACTAGAAATTTTGAAAATTTTTGGCCGAATTTTGGACAATATTGTATAATTAGTCAGAAAACAGTATCTCAATTAGCATACCGATTAGCGTATGCACATTTTAGAATGCATTAAATATTGGACAATTTATAAATATTTTTTATAATTTGTTACCACTTTAGCATGATTTATAATGATATTTTGGAATCAATTTAATATTGAATAATTTTTAAAAATTATTCAATTAGATACAACAATATATTTAGATAAATTTAGATCAACTTTTGAGACATTTTCGGTAATATAGTAAGAAGTAAGGTTTTAGACGATTGTTTACTATTTTGGACTATTTTTTACTAGGGTGAGACTAATTTAAATAAACCTATTTATAATATTTTCAGAAAAAAAGATCTTTAAAATATAAAACAAAAATTGTAAAAACTTACCTGTGGTGATATTAGTTGTTGCAGGTTTTTCCGTCGTTTGTGTAATACTGAATTTGGCAGACCTACACGAAAATTCTTTCTCATCTAAACAATACTGCTCACACTCAGTCCTTGACTTAACACCGGGCAGCCTTTTGGTATCGTTGCCTATTAGAGTGGCACCAGGTATTCTATCAAATATCCATAGCTTGTCACATGAAGTGTCTTAAATATACAAGTAATTAAATTAGTCTTATTTTAAACCTCAGAAAGTGCTTAAACTGTAACCGTAGATTTTTATTAATTAGTACAATAATTAATAAACATATACGGGGTAAAATTCATCTTTATTTTTTAGAACAAAAAGAAATAAAAATAAAACCTTATTTTTTATCTATTTTGAATAAAATAAATCCTTTTTAAAAGCGATTTCCAGACTGGAAGTCGAAATGTCAAAGTTAAACGTAAAATGTAAGTTTTATTACAATCAATTATATTTTCTTCTTGTAGTACCTATCTGATACATATCAGGTATAAAAGGTGATAAAAAATAAATCAATTTTTTATTACAATTGCAGAGAATATAATAACATCGCTTCTCACTATTATTATCGATGTCTTCTTCAATTATGTACAGAAATTATCCTTCTCCGAGCAAGTTCTTCCTTTTTTGTGCCGTTGTGGAGAGTTCTCAAATAATAAAGTCTCGTAATAATTGTAATTGTAGCGAGATTAATAGCAAACTTTTTAGAGAAACTTACCAAATAGTTTTAACCCATTTCACTCATTTTATTAATTTATTTCTATCAACTGGAGTATTTCCGGAAGTACTAAAATACTCAAAAGTACTTCATATCTATAAAAAAGATGATTCCTCAAAAACTGACAATTACAGACCCATAAGCACTATTTCTACTTTTGGGAAAGTGATTGAAAAGATAATTAAACAACGATTTTTAGCAATATCCCTTTGCGACTTGTCGAAATCTTTTGACTGCGTTTCACACGACATTTTGCTCCACAAAATATTAAATTACTATGAAATCAGAGGTATCCCTCTTAAGCTTATAACTTCTTATCTATGTGGTAGACACCAGGCACTAATGTCTTAAGGTCATCTCTCCGATTTTCTATCCGCAAAACATGAAGTCCCACAAGGTTCGGTCTTAGTGCTTTTTTTGTTTATTATTTATGTCAACGATTTGCCTAAATTTATATATCCGTAGAATTCGCAGATGATGCGACAAAAGTTATACCAGGAAAAAAATAATGATTATTTAAAAATGTCTTACGAGGAAGTTTCTACTAAATCTAGCACATGGTTTGCTACAAACAAACTGAAACTTAAATACGATAAAACGCAAAATTTATTTATATCTGCAAGTAATTTACTTCTTCTTCTTTCTTCTCGTAGCACTACAACCCGGGGGGGTTTGGCTGACTGCACAACTTGCTTCCATCTTGAACGGTCGTCTCCATAATAGTTGGGTCAGTGGGCAGTCCCAATGTTCTTAGATCTGACCATATATTGTCTCTCCATCGCATTCGTGGACGTCCTAAGGGTCTTCTTCCTGTGGGGGCTTCCTCCCATATTAATTTGGCAAGGCGGTTATTAGGGAGTCTATGGACATGGCCAGCCCAGCTTAGACGTTGGGATTTAATCTCTTGTTTGTTCTCATTCGGTATTGGTTGCTATTAATGTCGTGATAAGGCCCAAAGATTCTTCTGAGGATTTTCCGCTCAAATTATCTAATTTTTTTCAGTTTCTTTGGTCAGGGTCCAAAGAAACAAGTAACTAGTAATTTACATAATATAATAATAAATATAATAAAGAGACTGTTAAAGTTAAACTATTAGGAATAACCATAAATAATCAACTGAACTGGTCGGCTCATATCTCACAACTAAAGAAAAAGCTATCAAGTTCATTATTTGAAATTCGCCAACTAGCAAGGGTTGTCAACTGTAAAACATTAAAAATGACATATTTTTCTTTACTTCACTCACACCTAAACTATGGATTAATCATATGGGGCAATTCAAAAAATACTAATTATATAAATAATAATTCAAATTTTTAGAATGTAACAGAACGCTATCAGGATTTTAGCAGGGGGATTTGTTTAGAATACTGCCGACCTTTCTTTATCAAATTCAAAATTATGCCGCTACCTACTCTGTTTATATTTTAAGTTCTGACTGAAATTCACAGAAAACGGGCCCATTTAACCCATTTAGTCCTGAAACTTTTTTTGTTTAAAGCTGAATGTATACATTGAGTAGTGATTAAAAAGGCTTCAAAAGTCAGGGAAAAATAAACAAAAAAATATCCGACCTCCAGATTGGCCACAATTTGGTGTTCTTTTAAAAGGAGATAAGTCCTTTTAAATATTTATTTATTATCAAGTACAATTTATATTCATTGAGTGTGATAATTATAAAAGCATTCTTTAGGATAAAGGACAACATTACACTTATGACAAATAAAATTTGCCATTTTATGGCAGTGTACACATGTTCGTTGCTGTTCTTGATAGGTTACTAAATGATCCAACCTATCATAACGAGTGTTCCCGTTGATTGCTTGGCGCTTTTGAAGGTCCCCTTTCGGTGGTTCAACTGCAATAGCCCTTCGGAATTTTCCGCCAGCCTGTTTTTGCAAGTGGTATGCATTCTGAACTGCCATATCGACACAATGGGATATCAAAGGAAAATACCACTCGTACAGTTGTTCGATATTTTGACGTGACAACGTCTTAAATTAGGTTGTGGCTCGGAGTCACTCATGAAAAAGTGTAACGCCCGCTCACGTCTGTTACGATGAGTCACCGAACGAGAGAGAGGCCCGCCGGACCGGCAAATGCCTTGCGTCTCTCTCCCACTCAAACTAGAGAATTAGGCGCGTTGAATCGGTGCGTGCTTGTGTCTCTGTCTTTCTCGAGCGTTCTTGGCGTTGGAAAACCGAGAAAGCGTCATACAAGTTCACACGTGTGGTTAAAGTATCGTCAGCTGTGTCTGTAGTGAAAATGTGGAGTGCTTAGATTCGTCATTTACAACAACTACAACAATAAAGGTAAATAATTGTACACTAATATTTCATTATCGTAAACTATGATTGATTGATTAATTGTTAGATTGACACAAAAGTTGAGAAACTGAGTTTATAGGTTATGTCATACTATTGACAAATGTTGATAGTGTTAAGTAAATTATTAGTTTAAATCACTCTGCAATCAATCGTAATTCAGTCGATTGAGAAGAAACAGCGCGTTTCAACTGCAAACAACTATTGTGCAATTTAATAATATTCATATCAATAAATATTCTACCGAGAAAAAGACGTTGTCACGTAAAATCTTCGCCCGTAAAACCGACTTTACAGGCAACCGATTTTTTTCTCGTACAGATGTTCGATACTGAGCAATACTCTGGTCGCTTCTGTCAACTCCACCCATGTTTTCGTTGTACAGCTGTATGGGCACCTCTCTCCAGTTTTTTCATCTCTTTTATTATTTTTAGGGGACATTCTGGAATTCTATTTACTCTTATGGTACCTGTACCTTTTATGTTTCTGAACTTCAATTCTTTTAGGAGAGACAAAGATGTGAAGTAGTTATCAAAAAACAAATGAAATGACGCAAATGGCATCTTCTGTAAAACATCGGCGTATTTGAGAACAACACTTGACCCTAAACCTAAATGACTATATTTTGGTAGTAGAGTTGAAGATGCTCCCTGATATGGATAAAAATAAATGATATATCCAAGTCTTGTTGCTCCAACCCAAAACTTGTAGCCCCAGCGAATGGGCTTTCCACGGATGAACTGTTTGCAACTATGGCGTCCAAAATAGGGCACCATAGCTTCATCTATACTGTGGTTTTCTTCTATTGGAGCATATTCGAAGAATTTTTTGTTCAGAGATTCGGAGATTGGCCTCATTTTAGAGAACTTATCTTGCTTATCCAGTTGGGTGTCATCATTGCAGTGAATGTTTGTCATAATATATTGAAATCGATCTCTGGATATAGCTGAACAAACTACTTTATTATTTGTATCATCAGAATTTTGCCAATACATTTTTCTTCTAGAAAAAGAGCAATAACCACTAAGCAGTAATATTCCAATGAAGCAGAACCTTTCATCCGTAGATATATCACCTACAGAATTTTTTTGTTGGGCATATGTATTACTATATTCCGTAATTTGCTTAACTATATCAGCCATAAACAATTTAAATATCGTTGCTGGTGAATGCTGATTGTTTACGAATTGAATTGGAATCCATGTAGAGAAATTCGATTGTATCTCGTTTTGAGTACTTGAATTTTTTAAATTTCTTAGGTTTTTGTTCAACAAAGTCTGCTAATGACTTATCATCATCTGAATCAGATTGATTTGGTAGATTAACGTGACACTCTGCCCTAAGTTGACATCCAGGGAAATTCTCAATATCAACATTATCTTCTTCACCCGAATCCTCATCGGTAACGTCATCGTTAGCATTTTCAGGAAGCAAAATTGCAATGCTATCTGGAATGTCAATATCTTCTTTTTCTATTTCTTCAAGTAGCTCCGCTAGCGTAAGGGGCTTTTTCCAGTACAAACGACTGAGAAAAATAAAAAAACATTTATTAGTAATACAGAACACTGTAGACGCCGATTGTCCTACTGGCCTTTTAAAAGAACGTGATACTTTGAGCACGTGTTATGATATTATTACCGACAAAAATTCTTTTGTATATGCTTTAAATAATTATTTCATCTCTATATAACTTCATATTTTATCACGATCGGACATCACTAATTATAAACAAAACAGAAATAGCTTACCTAGCTTTATCCATTTCAAGTAGCTAAAATCACCCCTACACAAAAACTTCCTGACACACTGGAAATTATTTATTATTCATATTAAGATTCGATGGATAATATCATAATTTAGGATTGTAAAACTAATACGGCATCTACATTTGAAAAGTTTAAATTTGTAATGTACTAGTAGAAACTAGAAACCTTCTGGCCTTTATAAAGGACGGTAGGTTCAAATGGGTTAATACAGTAATCTGATGTTCACGTTCACAATACGCGAAACTGTCACTGCTTACAAATAAATCGCTGTAGATTGCATCTTTCAGATAACAATTGCCTTAATGATAACTATTACAAGATTTTACCAAAAAGTATTAAACAGCTAAGCTATAATAGTTACGAAAAAGTTATAAAAAAAATATCTTCTTAAACATTGCTTTTACTGCTCAGAATTATATGACCTTTGGCAGAACATAATTTTCTTTTTAATCTATGTTCTTGTTTGTGATTTTTCAGCCAGGAAATCCTTTGCCTTTTTGGAGCTCGTTTTCCCTCTACTTTTCCCTGTAAAATTAGTTGAAGCAATTCACATACTTCGCTGTTCCTCATGATGTGACCGAGGTATTCGATTTTAGCTGTTTTTATTATGCTTTAATTCCATATAAATGCAATATAAAAATAATATATATTATTTTATACAAATATTATATTAAAATAATAATAACTATTAAAAAATATTTTTTTTTATGAAATTAATGACATTGTTTACAGTATTTTTTTCACGAACTTTTTACCACTGACTCATGCACTGGGCTGATTATTCATGTACTCGACCTTCGTGAATTTTTCACGATAATATTTTTAGTTTCGGTACGTGAAATAAATAAAACATTCATGGAAATTATTATGACAATGAACTAAATGCATAATACATTGCTTTAAAAAGAAGTTTTTAATAACAGAAAACTGCGCTATGCGCGAAATTTATGTAAATAAATACTTTTCTCAACTTAAGATCCGTCATAATGGTGGATTTTTGAATCTAAAATATCTGAGTCCATTCATTATTTAAAGATTAAAATAGTAGTAGACGATATAACGACACATTTTTATTGTTCAGGAAATGTTAAGAATAATTTGATTTAAAGTTCTATTAAAGTTATAATTAATTAAAAAAATACCTCATTAAAGTTTTTTTAATGAGTTATTATTATTAGTTAGTAACTTTTCGTCAATAACTTTGCGAGAAACAAATATCTTTTAATTCTGTTTTAAGGTCAGTATTATAGTTTATTTCACGAAAAATGGCTGAGCGCTTAATGATTGCAATAAAACCCGACCGCAAGTACCCCAGCTTAGTCAACATTAGTTGAGCAGGTAAGTATTCAGGTAAAATTGAAGCTACTGTGGAGTGTCGTTATCTTGTTTGTATAATAAATTCCTGGTAATATAAAACTTTACTTTACTTAATCAGTAGACCCATTTGTACCTTTCGGTGTTGGGCCGTTTAAAATACAATTCATTACATTTCAATATTTGACAGTCTTCTGAGGTGTCCTAGCTCTTAACAAACTTTCTTCATTCCTTCCTATTGGATGCCATCTGTGTTGCTTCCTGCCAAGTCTTACCCTTACTCTGCAGTATCTGCGAGATGTCACTATTCCATTCTTTAATGGGTCTTCCTCTTCTGTTCTTCCCTATTGGTTTGGCGTCCCACACTCTTTTAACTTGTCTATTATTGTCCATCCGGGTTAGATGTCCGAACCATGCCAATTTTTTCTCTTTGATTGACTCTTGAGTATTGGTTTGATTTTGAGTCTTTCTCTTATTTCTTCATTTCTGATCCTATCAGTTCTTTTTACTCCTATCGTTCTTCTGAGGTATTTCATCTCTGCTGCCTGAATTCTGCTCTGATGTCTTTTGTTTAATATCCAATTTTCTGCTCCATATGTCACTGTAGGTCTATATATTGTTTTGTATATTGTCATCTTGGTCTTTGTTGATATTTCTTTGTTATTAAGGAATCCTCTATTTAGTGCTTGGAATAGTTTTCCTGTATTTTCCATTCTGTTGTTAAGATCATCCTCGATGTCTCCTTTGTTGTTGATTACTGTTCCTAAGTATTTGTATGAATTTGTCTGTATTATTTTTTGTTGGTCTATCATTACTTCTATTTGATCTTCCGTCCCTTGTTTCCTTGATATTTTCATTATTTGAGTCTTCTCTTTGTTTACGTTTAAGTTGTATTTGCTTGCTTCTAGGTTCCATTTCTCTAAGTTGTATTTCAGTTTTTCTGCAGTTTCCGCAATTAATACTATGTCGTCTGCAAATATACACATCTCAGCATTTATCATTTGCATTCTGTTCCAACCGATGCAGTACCTATTTCTTGAATGTTTTCTTACATTCTTTCACTATCTCATCTATTACATTTATGAATAGTACTGGGCTGAGGCTTCCCCCTTGTCTAACTCCTTGGGTTGTTTCGAATGGTTCTGACTGTATATTTAACATTCTTACTGTATTTGTTGTTTTCATGTATATACTCTTTGTTGCTTCTATCAGTTCTTCACTTACTTGTTTCTTCTTTAGGCTTTCCCATATATCTTTTCTTTTGACTGAGTCGAATGCTTTTTCCATGTCTATAAAGCTCAGATGTATTTCTTTATTTTTCTTTAAGGCTTTTTCTATTACTTGTTGCATGGTGAATATATGGTCTTGTGTGTTGTGTCCTTTCCTGAATCCACTTTGTACATCCTCTAATTTATGTTCTATTTCTTTTCTAATTTTCCTTTCTATTATGGTTTCGTATACTTTTGCTGCTACACATAGTAGTGATATACCTCTATAGTTCCTACAGTCTCTTGTGTTTCCTTTCTTGTATATAGGTATAATTACTGCATTTGTCCATTCTATAGGTATTACTTTTCTCTTCCATATTAGGTTATATATGTATAACAATTTTTCTTTTGCTTTTACTCCTATATATTTCATCATTTCTGGTGCTACTTCATCGCTTCCTGCTGCTTTTCCAATCTTTATCTTTCTTATTGCTTCTTCCAGTTCTTCTTTTTCTATAGTTTCTGGATTTTCCGTGTTTCTCATGGATACTCTCCTGTTGTGGCTTTCCTTCTCCATTGTATTTGCTTGATTTCCATTCAGTATCAGCTGAAAATGTTCCCTCCATCTTTCCATTATTGTCTTATCGTCGTTTATTATTGTTCCTTCCTTGTTCATTATTTGTTTCAGTTTCGTTTCTTTGTTGCTTCTTAGGTTTTTCAGTGTTCTGTAAAATAATTTTACGTTTTCTGTGTTGTTTTCTTCCATTTTTTCCCCGAATTTTTCCCAACTTTTCTTAAATATAAATAAAAACGATTAAAAAATCGTATAAAATTATAAAAACAATTAGAATACATTTTATTTCATAAAGTTGTAAACATTTTAACAGTGAGTTTCACTATCAATAGTTGATCTTTTAATGACCACAATAAATTTGTTGATCGTTAAGTATTTCCTGGAATAATTATACAGGTTCCCTCTATTCTGTATAATTTGTAAAAGTATATAAAACCGATGAGAAATTTTTAAATATACATTTTGTTTCATTTAGTTGAAAGTGTTACAAGTGTTACCAGTGTTATACCTATTTATACCTATAAAATAGCATTATGTGGCGTCCGTGGAAAACATTGATGGTGCTTCTTCCAGTGTTCCAGCAAAGAAAAAGCATTTATCTGCTGACGCTAGAGAAATCGTAAAAACAATATATAGTTCTTTACTTACAAGAGGACTTACTGCTAATACTGCTGCCAGTGAAATATCTAATTTAACGAAAATACCTCTAACCACAGTGAAAAGAATTACATCAAATCCCATTAAGTCAAGAAGGGAGCGTAAGGATGCTAATTCTACCAAATGTATTGACGAAAGTGATAAGGACTTAATAAGACGAAAAATTTACACAGTGTACGAAGAGCAACGGATACTTACATTAGATGCTTTAAAACAACGGCTTACTAATGATGATACACAAATAAACTGTAGCCGCATTAGTCTTTGGAGGATTTTGTCTAAAATGGGCTTCAGATATCGTACAATTGACAAAAGCCAAGTACTTATGGAGTCCCATCGTTTACAAAAATGGCGTACTGAATATATAACTTCCATAAGAAAGTACCGTACAGAAGATCGACCAAAAATTTATCTGGACGAAACATGGTTTGACACTCATGAAACACCATCCGATGTCCGATTCTTCCAACAGATGTCAAACAAAAGCTCCATCAAACAAAGGAAAAAGAATAACAGTTTTACATGCAGGATCAAAAAATGGTTGGGTCCCAAATGCCTTATGGCTTTCTTCAAAGAACATTAAAGACTCCTGCGTGGACTACCATGACGATACAACGGCAGAGCTTTTTGAGCAATGGTTAAAGAATTGTCTTATACCTAACCTTCCTCAAAATAGTGTGATAGTAATGGACAATGCAAGTTACCACATTCGTCAATTACATAAGTCTTCAAGTGCAAATAACACGAAAATTGAAATTCAAAACTACCTGTTAGAAAACGATATATATTTTGAAGAAAGTTATTTAAAAAATGAACTGTTAGAAGTGTTAAAATCATTTTCTATTAAAAAAGTATATGTTTGTGACGCATTGGCCGAGGACATAGGACATACAGTATTACGGCTTCCGCCCTACTATTGTTTATTTAATCCCATAGAGCATAATGTGGCACCAACTAAAGTCAAATGTTAGGTCACAAAATGTTTTTCCGACTTTAAGTGGTAGTGTAGTCGAATTAATAAGGAAATGTGTTGATGATATCTCTCCAGAAAGTTGGAAAAATTCAGTACGCCATGTAATGAACGTAGAAAATTCATATGTTACTTTGAATCACATAATTAAACCAATTGTTATTAATCTTGAAGAGGATAGCGACAGCGAAACAGAATTAGGTATTTAGGAATTCATAAATATATTTTGGTTATTTTGGGATTTTTTTTTGTAAATATTAACTTGTATATATTTTTCTATATTTTTTTTTCAATTCATCTATTTTTTGTACATTATGTATTCGTTTGTATATATATACTGTAAATAGAACTATTATTGTACTGTACTATAGTACTGTAAATAGTACAGTTTTAACGATATCCGATTAGGAAGAGCAAAAACTTTTAAACACGCCAGTTATTTGGTGACAGTCCTAAGCCTGTAAAAAGTGTGAAGGAAAGTACCTTTCTGAATTTAGATCCATATACTACAATTATTCACATAGAACAAAAAAACTACTTTCTTCATGTTAAAAATTGTTCAATTATCAAGTATAT
The DNA here is from genome assembly GCF_040954645.1 of Diabrotica undecimpunctata. Classification (NCBI taxonomy): domain Eukaryota; kingdom Metazoa; phylum Arthropoda; class Insecta; order Coleoptera; family Chrysomelidae; genus Diabrotica; species Diabrotica undecimpunctata. The sequence goes on along the minus strand of NC_092807.1, from coordinate 105,153,396 downwards.
TCACTTGAACAACCTGAAAATACCATATGAAATAATTTAATAAGTTTTTATAATCGTGTATTACACAGCTACCAATGAAATATATTAAATAACAAACTTTCTGAAGTGCGACCCTGTCGCTAGTTTATTGAGAGACTCTTGTATACACAATAGGATCAACTCAGGTAACCATTAAGCATTCAACCATTTTTCGTGAAACAAACTATACAAATATTTTTTGAAAAATGTTATCTTTTTAGGTACTCTTCATTACAGTTACCACAATTCTCTACTTGCGGTTACAAAACGAAACCCTAGCAATGTTCTTCTCTAACAATGAGAGATATCAAGAGTATACACGATTCCTTAATTTTAAAATTTTGTACTGTTAAACTACCTAAATGGCGTCGTCCAAAAAATTCTAGATATGAAGCAAAAATAACGTCTGTGAAAAACTTTGTAAGGAATAGTGTAATGAAGCAAAATATTCCACCTTTACCTAATACCTTTCTTCCTTCTTCCGATTTGTCAATACAAAAGATGTTCCAAGTGTATATTAATCAGTGTTCTCCAGAGGAGAGAGTAAACCCATTATACTTTAGAATGATTATTAATACTAAGTATAATTCTAGCTTTCCTACTCAACGTACAAATGTGTGTTTCTTTTGCGTTGAACTTGCAGAAAAAATTAAAAGATCTATAGATGAAGAAGAGAAGACAAAATTTATTGTTGACAGAAAAATTCATAAGCTAAGGGTTTATACATTTTTGGAGTTGCTTAAAGAGTCACAATATATTTATAACACTATCCTTCGATTGTCAAAAAAACTTTATACTTTGTAAGGTCCCTGACCAAAGTGCCTACTACTACAGGCAACTGTATTTGTATAATTTTACCATAGTCCAGGGAACCTCCCAATCAAAGCTTAATTAAAAAATGTATTTTCGTATTATTGGACAGAGGACTAATTTGGAAAAGGTTCCAACGAAATTTCTTCCGCTGTTTTTGACAGTCTTAACAAAATTGATTTTCACTCTGAAGTAACCCCCATTACAATAGCAAATGGCTACAGTGGCCAAAATAAGAACACTACGCTAATTGCAATGTGATGCAAATGGCTTTCATCAAAAGCACTAAAACATGTACAAAACATCGAAGTATTTTTTCCGGTGGTAGGTCATTCTTTCTTGCCAGCTTTGGTAATATTAAGAAAGATATTAAAAAACTGGAAGTTATATGACACCCAAAAACGTGTTTGGAATTATTTTCAAAAATAGCTACAGGGCAAAATTGCAAAATGTTTTTAGACTAACTGGTACATGGCATTTTTCTTCTCAAAATAGAAAGCGTTTTTCCTAAGAAAATGCAAAACTGGAAATATTACCATTAGAGGAGCAATTAATTACAGAAATGATTTGCAAACATTTAAAAGTGTTTTAAAAAAAGGTTGTACGATCTATATAATTGACCCCGTTATTATAGAAAGTGGTATGCAACAAGTAAATTCTCTTAAGCTTCAAGATGTTGATAATTTTCTCACCAAACACTTTGGAAATACTTGGAGAACCATGGAAGAACTCAAGTTTTTTGAAGATATATCTTCAATAATATTCAATTGGAGCAGCTAGTTGTTCAGGAAGGAAATGCTGATACAGTTCCAGATACTGAAGAAATAATAGAGGAAGCAACTTGTGAGTTTTCTAAAGAACTTCCTTCTATTTTAGTATAATATATAATATTTTGTTTATTAACTTACATAATTTTGAAAAGAAAATGTTGCTGTTTTATTTTTATGAGCTATCATAAATAAAATTATCAATAGTAATGCCACTAGTGATTCAATTTTCGCGATAAGTCCGTCGATTTACTTCTAAACGAAACTAAGTTGCTTGAAAACACCACGAGTCCGTAGGACGAGTGGTGTTTTCTTTAAGAAACTCAGTTGAGGTGGTTGAGTTTAGAAATAAAAGACAGACTTATAAGCTAAATTAAATCACGAGTGGTATTTTATTAGACTATTTCATGAACAAAGTGATAGGTCAAAAATTCAGTAGAATGAGAGGAAGGAATTTAATAATAATACATTTGATCTAGGTAACCCAAATCTACCCACCCAATCGGTATCCATGGTTACGTCGTTGAAAACACGAAGCTGATAGACCAATCAGAATTGAAAGACAGTTGGTGTTTTCGCGATAACACAAGCTGTCTTTGGTTTGTGATTGGTCAGATTATGTGAAAATTTTAAGATAAGTGAAATAGTCTGTAAAACTCTACAAGGTAACATAAAAACCTTTTATTATTTCTTGCCGAATTTTATTATCAAAACCGGCAATATATTCCTTTTAGTATCAAAACCGACATTCCCCATTATTTTTTCAATTAAAAAAATAACCGTTAATAATTTAGGTAAAGTTTCTTTACTATTTGCTGTCATTTGCCGTTCTCTTATAGATTAAAATATATTTGTTTCGATATCACCTAAAATAAAAGCATATCATTGTTTTGCGTTTTATTCAAAACTCAAAATGATGGCGATTGCGGACTTTATTACGAGGACCCTCAAGTGGTTAAAATATATACATTTTGAATTCCGTGACTTTTATTCAATGATTTTACATGATTACAAAATTATTTTGAACCTGAAGATCTGTATCATTAATCTGTTAATGCTTTGCATTATGTTTTAAGATCTGAAAATAAGGTATAATCATCTGCTGAGTATGTTTGAATTTAGCATGAGCAGACTTTTTTGAAATAACCAGTTATTCCACTACTTAATACCATTTTAATTCTGTAGAAAACCAACAAGGAAATTTTGAAGGTTTATTTATTTTTTTTTTGGAACATAAAGTGATATTGCTTTAGAAACTACTTTATAGAAATTATTTACTAAGATATTAATTTTTAAATCATCAAAAATTGTAATCTAGTCAATTGAAGAAAAATAATTATTTAGACCTATAAAATTTACATTACAATAGTCAAAATATGTAGTATTGTAATCTAATTATTTAACTTTACTATTACAACTAAGATCAAAAGTAATTGTCACGCGATGAAAGTTATTGGGAAGCAAATTGTCAAATGCTTCATAAACTGACTTCTTCTTCTTCTTTAAGTGCCGTCTCCCGATCGGAGGTTGGATATCACCATCACTATCTTTATCTTTAAATTCTTTAACCATGAGACTCTCCTTCTTCCTATATTCCTTCCTCCTCTTATCTTTCCCTGTATTATCAGCCTTAGCAGTTCATATCGCTGTCTCCTCATTACCTATCCCAGATATTGTAACTTTCTTATTTCTATTGTGTTTTTAAACTGACAGTTTCTGATAATCTTCAATACTGTTGAAAATGAGATCCAAAAATACTCTTGATTTGGGATCTTATTTGATTGCCACAAGGTTTAGGTAAGAAAAATAATCGCATAGTATCTTTGCTGGATAGTTTTGTGGGCAGTCAACGAGTAAGTACTCTTTATTTGAGTAAGCCCAAGAAGCCAGCGGTAAATTTTGATCTCCAAATAGGTATACAAGCAAATCTGATCATTTGTTTTTAATAGTTTTAACAGCCAAGCAATGACTAAGGTAAATATCTTGATGATTAATGTCAGATTAAAATGGATTTGTAGCAATATTAAAACTCCTCCTCCACGTTGCTTAGTGCTAGTTCTTAAGTTACGATCCAATCTGAAAATGTGGTAGCCACAATTTAACAATTCATTATCAGGGTAATCTTGATTTAGCCAAGTTTCTATCAGAATGATTACATGATAGTTAGATTGGGAGATGGAGGTTGGAAGTCTATCTAGTCGAGTACATATTTCCCCAAGATCCTGTTAAAAATAGAAATAGTGTTTATTGAGTTTGGTTTTGTGACGGAGGTTTTTTAGTAACTGTTGTGAGTCCATTTATAAATTTAGTAGTCAATTCAGATTCTCCTCTCTGTTTTCAAACACTCAACTTTGTCAAAACAGTTTTAAACTCTTCCTGTTAAAGTTTCGTTTTATCATAGCCTATTTTTATGTCATCCTTATTACGATTGCGCTTATTACGATTTTGATTAAATTGCAGTACTTAATCACCACTTTTATTGGCTTGTTTCTGCCTGCTCGACTCGTAATAACTTCACAACATCGTTATAGGCAACGTTATGAAACTTATACACATAGAAATTTAAAAGTACTTACTTGTTTTCAAACATTTTTTGACGAACCAAGACACATTTTCGTCGATGACATTCTGTATATCCACGATATTCACGTTATTTCGATACCAGTAACATTTGGAGGTACTGTAATATAATACGAAACTAGCACAGTCATTGTTCGATTGACACAGCGATATACACTCAGCTGTTACCGGTTTCCAAGGAGTGTTTTTCTCCAACTGGTAAAGGAGCTCTGCTTGGGTGGAGTTGGACGGACGCAGACCTAGCACTTTTTCGAATTTTAAGTCCGTAGCGGGGCAGTCAAAGACGCTAGCACCTGAAACAAACAAATGTCATATAAGATAAATGAACCACAATCTTAAATTAAAAAAAAAGTGGTTGGTTTTTTCCACTTGCTTACATTAAATTAAATACGATTTTGAAAAGGTTTCATCGCTAAGTACACCAATCAATAAGTGCACAATGTATCTTCCTGACGAGTCAGTGGTCTCGTCCGCGCATATATAAAAGTAATTATTACCTATTTCAGCTTTTATGTTGTGGATAACTGAGGAGTATAACAAATTGACATTATTTCTCTTTAGAGTTCGTTTACTGGGAATGTTTTGTTTGCAATATTTTTTTAAAAAAGAACTAAAGTTTTCATTAGATAATTTTGAAAGCGGTATATTAGAAGATACTAATTCACGACACAAGTCTTCGTTAAAAGTTTCTTGTTCGGTTTGTTTTTTGGAACTTGACTGAAAGCACTTGGACACTGAAGGTTGATATTGTTCACCGGATGTTTTTGCATAACAATTAAAGTATTTAAATTAAATGAAATAAAAATCGGTGTAGTAATCTTGAAAATGTCAAGAACTGACTGTGCAAGAAGGAAGAACCCCCAATATTTACAAGAGGCTCTTGATCTTTTCTGTTTACATTTAAGGAAAAAAACCGCGAGCATACAGCGGTGCTCAAAGAGTCGATCGCGATCGACCGGTCGATCGCCAAAGTTTTTGAAGTCAATCGCGATTCACGGAGAAAAAACGGAGACTTTTCTGAACCACGATACGTGCATGATTGAAATAATTGTGATGCTATCTCTTCACCCGACAGTTGCGATAATGCCGATTCGGCATATCAACATTTACAGATAAATTATGGCACATTCGTTCAGCAAATTCCCAACTTTTCCAGGATTTAAACAACTTTTCATCGTTGAAAAAAAGATAGCCGCTCATTTGAATTATGTTTATTACGAGACGGAGCTGTAAGTACTTCATAGCGAGTTTGAAAGACGCTTCGCTGATTAAAAAAACTGACAGATAATGTAACATTCATGTCTAATCCATTTTAATGTCAAGACGTGGAAAAAATAGCCACTGAAATATCCGTTACGTTCATTATGGAGATCATTTCCGTCCAAAATGAGGTATTGAAAACAATTTCGGATATACACCTTAAATCCAGAGCGACCGATACGAAATTTTGGTTTTTCATATCGTCTGAGAAATATCCGTCTTTGAGACAAGTAGCTCTGCAGCTCACAGCATTCTTTGGATTAACATACTTGTGTGAGTCTGCATTTTTCCAAATGAAGATAGTGAAATCAAAATATTGTAATCGGCTAACTGACGAACATCTCTCTTCATGCTTGCGTTTGGCCCTCGGTAATTACGTACCATCATATGAAATACTTGTGGATGATATGCAGTACCATGCATTAACATCCAAATAAAATTAATAAGAAAAACGTAAATTTAAATAGAACTCTCTGTAATTACAACTTTTTATCAACTAGAAATGTGCAATAAAGTTTTTTATTTTCAAAATTGTTTTGGTTTACTATGCTTTGTTTTTAAACCAGGAGGAGTAAACTAAAGAGACAGATTCACACCCAAGAAAGTTACTAGAAAAGTTACCAAATCTTCTTTTTTGGTTGATCATATCGGCCTTCGCCGGTAATCCAAAAAAATTATATTATACTAATACGTCGCTAAACACTTCTAAAAACAACTGTTTTTTTTATACAAAAGCAGACTAAAAATCTAAAAATTAAAATAATAACGCAGAAAACATAAAAAATCGCCCATATAACTTAATTAACCTATGAAATGCCATTATTGTCAAAATTTCATAACAGTGGAGTAAACTTGCCTGAGTTTGGACCAATTACAAACAAACGTTGCGGTGCGGTAAATTTGAATAATTACTCCTCCTGGTTTAAAAACAGGGTATAGCAGTCGATCTCCGGACGCATGCAGTATAAGTCTGAGCACCACTTAATTAAAAGCACTTAATTAATTAATAAGGTCAATATATGATATGCATTTGTTTTTAGCAAAATTAAAGCCAACTATGTTATTGTTAGAAAAAAAATGTTAGCGACCTTACAATAGATTATTGAATGATTTGAATTTTAAATAGGTATAGTATTTTTTTATCGCAAGAAGTTTAAAAATGCTTGAAAAATGAAAAAATACATCGATTTATTGCGAACTAGCCTTGTGTCGATACTTTTCTTAAACATAATCTCCAATTTTAAAATCTTTGTTTGTACCACCGTGTAAATTTTTAAAATAAAATAAAAAATAATACGTATGTACATACGGTTTTGCCACAACATGAGCAATAAACTTTATCCATATCCATAGATAGCTCTTTGTAAGGTTGTATCCAAGTTGAAATATTGTTTATTTTCAAAGCACAATAATTATTCACAATTCAAAATACATGTTGCTTGCGCATCCAATTTTACAACAAAAGTGAAACCAAGAGAAACTGACTGTCAAAATAAAAATTTTTGCCTAGAGACATAAACTTTCAAACACAAACCCTTAATTCCAGGTCAAAACGTGATAAAACTATAAGCCGCTGTCTTTGATTAGTTACTATACCAAGAATTTGAATACCAAGTGATTATAAAACAAAATTAAATATTGGCATTTTTATGCTGTTGGGGTTCTATTACCCAGGATCTCCACATGAAGAGCATTTGGCTGATAGTTGTGCCCCTATCGCGCATCAGAGTGCTATAGGGGGAAAGGGATGGTCTGGAGCATTGGGGCGCGGTGGAGTGACTCCTGTTTTTACTCGAGTTAATACACCTCGCTCCAATGAATTGTTATACCCGAACGTAATTCTTAGGGGTGAACATTTCTCACAGGCTGGGTTTAATCAAATTGCTTGCTTGCTTGTTGCATTTTTATGCTATCTGTAAGTTTGAATATAAAAATATATAGTTAACACCAAATTTTCAAATTATCTGCACTTTATGCTCACTTTTATAAAAATATGCAAAATTTGACATTTTTGCATTTTTTATGCATTATATGTAAAATATGCAATTTGCATATTTGCCTAAGTCTAGTTATTAAATATACAAAACACCTAACGCTGGCTCTTTCTACCCATAAGCTCAGATCTGGCTTTCATCGACACTGGCTGCTTATTGATATCTAAATAATGCACGAATGAAAGAAATTTGCACCAAATGATTAAGTTATTCTGGCTAATTGGTCTTTACCAAAGCCATCTAATTAAGTAAAAAAAGAGGTTATTGTGCGAAAGAATAGTAATTTTCAGACCAAAACAAATCGTTTACAAGAAAAGCATTGAAGGAGACTGACTATATTATGAATAAGGTCCAGTTGAGCATAAAAGCTATTTATGGCCTATTTATTATTTAGCCTTAATTTAATGATGATGTTCCAATCACTGAAATATACCATAAAACAATTAAGATTTAAAAATAACGTTAAACTCTTGAGCTTCGCATACTTTTACTTTCAACCCGTATATGTCTTATCGTTATTTAAAAAGTATGAATATTAAGTAAAATGGAAACTTTTTGTAAATAAATTGTCACCATAAACGTTGAATGTGTTAAATAATTATACGAGTATTATAGCCTTATTTTTTACCTGCAGCGTTTAAATTATCCACGTCCCAATTACCGTTTAAGAATATTTCTTTATTTTTTCAAATATTAAGTAAACCAAGAACAATATATGATAAAATGGAATCAACATATTAAGAGAATGGATACAAATAGACTGTATATATATATATATATATATATATATATATATATATATATATATATATACACTTCTCCAAGAAATTAACGCACCACTTTAAAATATTAAAATATTTTATTAGCGTTAATAAAAATTTTCATTTTAATGTTATATTTTGCAAGCTCCTTGTATATGCTATTCATACACTCTATATTTATTGACTATGTTTTATCGCTATAGTTTTTTTTGCAACAAAACAAAAAGAAGCACAAAATGTACTAATTCTATAAATATAGTAATTTCCAAGTGTTCACGAATTTTATTCGGCTACTGCTTAATTGTTGATTATTGTTAAAATGGTGTTTATTATGGAGCGTCAATCACGTAATTTAACCCGAGATGAATGTGCTCAAGCAGTGATACTGTCGGAAGAAGATTGGAGTTACAGAAGAATTGGTCGTCGGTTTAATGTGTCCCACACATCCGTCTCACGGGTGCTAGAAAGATTCCTCGAAACAGGGGATCATACTCGCAGACCAGGGCAAGGATAAAACCGGGTAACTACCCCTATTCAAGATCGATTTTTAAGAACTTCTGCTCTTCGACAACGTTTTGTAACACATCGAAGTCTACAAATTCAGCTTCGAGACGTACATTCTATACAAGGGATACAACTTAACACCTAGGATTGCCACCAGAGGTCTTCTATTAACTGCAGAGCATCGAAGGGGGAGACTACATTTTGCCAGAGAACACGTTAATTGGTTAGATTAGATCGACCCAACGAACGATATGCTCAGTGTAACATCTCACACACCACATTTTTTGGTGGAGGATACGTTATGGTGTGGGGTGGTATTTCTTTGACCGCACGTACGGACCTAGTTGTGATAAAAAATGGAACTGTTATAGGTGAAAGGTACATATTGGAGATGCTGGAGCAACATGTAGTACCATTCGCTCCTTATATCGGTGAAAATTTCTTACTAATGCAAGATAATGCCAGACCTCCCGCTGCACAGATCGTCAGAAATTATCTAGAAGAGGTAGAAATTAACACTAAGAAATGGCCAGCACATAGTCCGGATTTAAATCCGATTAAAAATCTCTGGAATATCCTTGGTAGGTGATTAAGAGCGACACCGATCCAACCAAACAACTTACAGGAAGTGGGAGAGACGCTGATCCAGATTTGGAGAGAACTAGACCAAAATGAAACACGGCAATTAATTTTAAGTATGGGCCAATGATGTGAGGCTGTTATACGTAGTAGAGGTGGAAACACTCGTTATTAAGACTTTTTTCATATTTTAGTTTACTTTTCTTATCATTAGTTTTTTAGAATTTTCCGTTTTATTTTTTTTTTTCTCCTGTACTTCAACATTTTCTGATGAATAGACGAATTGTTATAATTACTAATAAAATGTGGAATAAATCTGGTGAAGCTGTATTTTTTTATTCTTTGCCTGTTTACAAATAAAATTAATTTATTGAAGTGGTGCGTTAATTTCTTGGAGAAGATGTCCTTAAAAGAATAAACCAAGAACGCCAACTTTTCGAAACCAACAAGAAAAGGAAAACGGCGTATCTAGGTCACATCATGCGAAATGAAAAATACCAGTTCCTCCAACTTATAATCGAGGGTAAAATTGAAGGCAAGAGAGGAATGGGACGCAAGAAAATGTCCTGGCTCCGAAACATAAGGCAATGGACAGGGATTAACGACATACAATCTCTGATACATATTGCAAGAAATAGAGAATATTCAAATTCTGGTACTTTTTCAAAACTATAGACAGTCTCTGCTCCTTTTATTTTGATATATTTGTTATTATTTGTTATGTCACCTTTCATTTCCATATATTGCTTTTTTTGTTATTAATCCGTATCTTTTCGCTTCTTCTTCAAATTTCTGAAAAACTTTTTCTAAATGTTTTTTGTTCTCGCTAGTATCACCGCATCATCCGCGTACGCTATGCACTGTTCCCTGCTATTGAAAATAGTCATGTTTGTGCTTATATTTGATCTTCTTACGATTTGTTCTAATACTAGGTTGAATAAATTCGTTGATCCCCTTCTTTTAAACCTTTATTCACTGTGAACTGTCTTTAAAAGCTCTCTTCCATTGTTACCCGATTCATCGTGTTCCTAAGCATCATTCTCGCTAGCCTTATAAGCTTTACTGGTATTTCTAATGTTCTCATGGCCTCATATAGCATCGTTCGATTTAGAGAGTCATGTGCTTGTTTAAAATCGATAAATGGCATATGTAGTCCTAAGTTTTGTTCGTAGCTATTATTTTGTATTAATAACATACTTATCTGATCAGTAGTTGTTCTTCCTGATCTAAAACCTCCCTGTATTCTCCAATCACTTTCTTATTATATTTTATTAATATTTTCCTAATAATTTTTGTAAGTATTTTATGGACTATTTCTAATAGTGCTACAGCTTTCTAGTTTTCGCACTCTTTTTTTATAGATAGGACAAATAAGAACATTATTCCATTGTTTTGGCATTTCTTCCTTTTGCCAAATTATTAGTGTCAAGTAAAATATCTTTTCCTTCAATCTTTCGTACCTTCCTTAAAAATCTCGGATACCACTTTCTCCTGCACTTTTGTTATTTTCTAGGTCTCTTATTATGTCTTTGAATTTATTCAGAGTTGGTTCCTCGCACGTCCCTCCTTCATCTTCTTGCCAATTCTCATTTTCCTCAAGTTCCTCTTGTTGGTCTGTATTTAATAATAGATCTTCGAAATATTCCGCCCATCTGTTTAATTTTTCTATTGTTTCACCTAGAAGTAAGCCTTCTTTGTTTCTGCAATACTGTGGATTATTCTTTGTAGTTTCTCTGGATTTCTTAACTTCTTGGTACAAATAGACTAATTAAACTAATAAGCAATTACGAGTCGCAAGAAACAGGATAAAATATATAAATAAAATAAAGAAAAAATAGAAAATAAAAAAAACATAAATAAAATATTAAATATATATATATATATATATATATATATATAATATTAAAAATATATATATATATTATATAAATAACATATTAAAAAAAAAAAAATTAAAAAATAATTTCTCAAACCTCCGTGGTGTTGAATCGGGTTTATGTCTTAGCGCTGTGAGAAATGATTAATATTTATTAATATTTAGTATTAGAATTTATTTGTATTATTAGTCTATTCCTTGTTTGTAAATTATTTAAACTGGTTAGGGCCCTGAATGAAGAGTATAAATACAGGTCAATTTAATGTTTCCACTTCCTTTTTGTATTTTTTTTTTTATTTTTATTTAATAATACCTATAAACAATGTGTGTGCATAAGTGTGTATATGTGCGCATATGCATAATGAATCTGTATATTAAATATTGTAGCAAACAGTATTTATTATATATCGTGGCTGAATGGATCAAGCAATCCAAAGCCAATAAAAAAAAGAATGAGAATGTGTAGTTTGCTTCTTAAAAAGATAAAGCGAATTTTGATGCAGAAATGGATAATAAATTCTTAATCTTGGGATGATAATGAAGAAGAAGATATTTTAAGCATTCGTTGTATTATTGCATTATTCTCTTTTTTAAAATTTCTTGATCACTTTCGGACCTATGCCAGTTGTTTTAAGGAAAAAAATACTTACTTGTTCTTGACAATCATGAACCACACCTTTCTCCAGAAGCCTTGGACAAGGCTACTGATGCAGGAGTAGTGATGGTTACGTTTCCTCCTCACAGCAGCCATAAGCTTCAGCCGCTGGGCCTCTCAGTCTATTTATCTCTTGGAACCTACTACAACCAAGCGATTGAAGCGTGGTTGACCAATAATGCAGGGAAAACATTTGATATAAACACAGTTGCTGAAGCTCTTAGAATGACTTACCCTCTAATTACCAATTAGAAGTAGGAACTTCAAGTACAACACAGTTTTACTTCAAGTAAAACAGCCAATTCTGTTGCTTTTCCTGAAGTGCGTTTAGGTAATACAAGCCTGCCTGCTGTTACTTTTGCAGAACCTTCAGGTGAAAAGCCTACCCATTCCACGTGTCTTTTGTTTCAGTATCGGGAACTTCAAGTGACACAAGTCATTCAGTTCCTTTTTATTTCATCAGGTGCAACATGTAATACAACGAATTCTACTCACGAAACTAAAGAACCTGACTTTCTATCGAATCCCACAGGATAAAAATGTGTTAAAATATTTATATCCCTGGAACAAGTTCAGCCTTACCCTAGACTACGGGCAAGGAAAAGAAAAGCTGGTCGAAGAAAATCAGGTAAAACTATGATAGCTACAGAGAAAAATGCTATAAAAGAAAAAAATAAAAAGCACGAGCAAGACACAAAGCAATAGAGAAAAGGGTGAAAAATAAAGGAAAATTAACAAAGAATTTAAGAGGCACTCTCTTAAAATTATCAAGCCCATAATGTAGAATGCGTTTACTGTAGTAACTCGAAGGTTTCTAACAACAGTGGGGAAAAGGGAGCAGGTGCATATCTTCTGGCCGATGGACTTAATATCTATGTGCTGGGGTTGAAGGGAGTGCTTGAAAGACATATTTTTGCGACTTCTGCCATGTTTAATAATTTAAGCTAACTTTGTTATAAGGAACATAATATTTTTCTTTGTCCTTAAAACCGTTATTTCCTTTTTTAAATTTTTTTTATTTCAACTTTAACGTGCTCGGCTACTATGGCCACTTACACAGGTACTAGGTATAACATGAATTTTCATTACACAAACATTAGGTGTTACATTAAGAATATGTTACAATAATACGGAATGATAATAATATGTTATACAATGTCTAAATTAAAATCTAATTATATTTTTTGATATAAGTGTTCATCTCTAAGGAATGAAACGCAGCTTTTATTTGGTCAGGGTTGTTTAGGATATCTCGTACTTCACTTTTGAGTTTGTATTGTAATCTTCTGGCCGAATGTTGATGGCATTCAGCGAGAATATGTTTGATTGTCAAATATGATTGGCAGCTTTGACAGGAGGGACGGATGCTAGAGGACATTAGGTAGCCATGTGTCAGTTTTGAATGTCCTATCCGAAGTCGTCTTATCACAATGAGATCTCGTCTTGAGAGGGCTGAGTAGTCAAATTTAGGCTCACTGGTTATTGACGGTTGTATTTCGTATAAGATCAAACGGTTAGAGTTCCAATGCTGCTGCCAAAGGAATCTGGTTCTTCTTTTAGTACATGATTTTAAGTCCTTACAAATTTGAATTTAATCGGTGATTTCAGGTGATGCTGTAGCAAGTTTAGCATAGTGATCTGCAATTTCATTGCCTTCTCTATCAATATGAGATGGCAGCCAAATTATTAAACTGTTATGTTTTGGGACAAGATAATTTGCTAAGAGTCTAGGATCTTTTGGACGATTGGATGATCGGTAAATATATTTTTGATAGAATGAATTAAAGCTAAAGAGTCTGTGCATATGGCAACCTGCTTATTAGGTGGAGATATATGATTAAAAGCTTGCAATACACTAAATAATTCGCCAGTATGAACGCTGCTAACGGCTGGTATAAGTGATGGAATAATTAGTAAATGAGAGGTTGTAACAGAGCAGCCTACTCCTGTGTCATTTTGTGAGGCATCCGTGTATAATTTTTTTTTTAAATTATTTCAAGTAAAAAACGTTTGTCTCAATGTACACAAGTATCATGAACATTAGTACATGGTAAATATAATTTTTCAAAATTTATAAAAAGCAACTAATATAGAATTTGGTTCTTATAAAACCTTTCTTGATGGTGGAAAAGGTACTGTCTTTACGATAAATGCTTAATAATGGCAACGATCAATAAAATTAGTGTTTAAAGGGATAAAACCCAAAAAGTGGTCCAAGGTACAACGGTCTTCCCTACCGTTGATATAATTGATAGTAAATGAAATCTTTTCTTCTATATTTTTTCAGTTCATTTAGATATTTGCGACAATTTCTGTGCGACGAAAAGTTTTGCTAGGCTAAAAGGAAGAAATTACGCAATAAAATCATTTGACTAATCTCTAAAAAGTAGGTACATACTCGTCAAGGACTTCGCATGTAATTATTGATATTTCCAATCACGGCCACCAAGTACTCTAAATGTACATAGATAGTAGGTGTTAATTTCAAAGTTCTCTTAAATAAAGTGACACTATTGTTTTGCGGTTTTAATTACCTTAGTAATGGATAAAAATAATTCAAATGTTGAGTAATTATTCCATGACGAATCCGTTTATGGATTATTATATATTTAAATTATTACCTATTTGTGTATATATTGCTTCAATGATTTAAAATATGTAATCATTTTAAATATATTCTAGAATATTATTAGTTTTAATTGTTCTTCTTTTTCTTAAGTCTTTAAGACTTGTGACATTCCATTACTTACTTATGCTGTTCTTCGTTTGTTTCTAATACTCGTTTTTGTTATAGTTTGTCATATATATATATATATATATATATATATATATATATATATATATATATATATATATATGTACTCTAATAGTTTTCCTTTTTATTTATCAATCTTCCCATATTCAAAACTTGCAATTCTTTGAAGTCACTCAGTTAATGTGGCAATAAAATTAATTTCACCTTTTTGTCTTACATTATTTGTGTACCCCGGAGGTAAAGGACACTATATCCATTTTTATCGAAATTTAGATTATTGCACTTTTGAATATAACTTTTCTGGCTCTACATATAGGTAAACCATACTATGTCCAGAGACAATTTTACGGCAAGTTACCGACTTTTTAATAAACACCAAGTCCACTTCCGGTCAGAGGTAAACAACACCATGTTGACTTGGTGTTGTTTACCTCTACTATATGTGTGCACTGTCATTTACCATCTGGACATAGTGTTATGTACCCTTGTACACTTCCCGTCTGGGAAATAAAACTGGTACACTTTTTTCCCCCATGTAAACCAGTGTTCAGACTGGACACAATGGTTCGTGAAACAATTCCTTGTTGCCATCACAGATAACGAAATTGCACTGAATCTAAATAAAAAAAAATAACGTTCAAAAATGTATTCAGATAAATATTATTTTTATCATTAACAACAAAAAACGGTATCTAAAAAATTTAATAACCAGAGAGATGGTTGAGTTAATGTCCAAAATGTAAAAGAGGCAAAAACATGCCTGCAAACATGTTAAAGCCTCCTTGCATGTGTCGCATGAAATGCTCTGAAAGATTGCCAGAATACGAAAGACAAAAAATTGTCAACTCATACTGGACTGAGACAAACGTTTCAGATGTTAAAAAGCAATTTATCTTCTCATGTGTCGACATCCAACCTACTCTTCGATCAAGAAAAAAAGACCTAAATTCTACCAAATCTAAAAATAATACACTACACTACCATTTTACAGTGAACAATCAGCGATTGAAGGTGTGCAAGGTTATGTTTTTAAATACACTTTGTGTATCTAATTTAGTAGTAGTAAATATGTTGAAAAAAATTGAGCCAGGAGGTTTAATAAAAGCTGATCAAAGAGGTAGACACACGCCAATCAATAAAATTCCTACCGAAACCATATATAGTATACATCAACATATTAAATCATTCCCAAAGTACGAGAGTCATTATGCAAGAGAAAGGAGTAAGATAGACTATCTAGGCACAGAACTTACAATAGAAAAGATGTATCAACTATACATTGATGAATGCAATGAAAGACATCCAAGACAAGTAGATCCAAAGCTCAGAGCAAAAAAGTGGTTGTACTCAGATATTTTTAATAAAGACTTCAAGTTGTCGTTTAAACCACCCGAAAGAGACATTTGCGATACATGCAGTACATTCACCGCTCAATTGAAAAATAATCTTACTGCAGATGAACTAACCAGTGTACAGGCTGATCATGATGCTTACCTAATTGAATCTAAAACTCGGTATAACTTAAAACAATTGGACTTTATAATGGCTAAAGAGTCACCAAAATACAAAGTACTATCTGGTGATTTGCAAAAATGTTTGCCTTCACCATTAACAAACAATTGTATTAGTTTCTACAAAAGGAAGCTTTGGATATTAAATTTTACATTATATGATGCCAGTGATTCTTCTGTACAATGTATGATGTGGGACGAATCGAAAGGGGCCCGAGGTGCAAATGAAATTGCCTCGTCAATTTTGAAATGGGCTGACAATACAATTCCAGGTAGTCAAGTAGAGGACATCACTCTTTGGACCGATAACTACTAAGGACAAAATAAAAATATAAGTATTATAATGTGCTATTTTTGGATACTGCATACATACCCTCAAATAAAGACGATCACTCAAAAGTTTTTACTGAAAGGGCACACACATATGGAAGCAGACAGTGTTCATGCTTAAAGAAAAAGAAATTTTCCAATTTGGCCATTTTAACACCATGGGACTGGCAACAATTAGTTAGGCAAACATCAGGTAAATACACAGTGCACAATATGGAACTTGCAGATTTTAAAAACTTCAAAACGCTGTTCGATAAGAAATTGTCACCTAATCCTCTTTTCGTAAGTAGCAAAAAGAATGTTAATAAAGACCCTGTTCTACTGTCAACATGTGTTTTCCTACAAGTCCAACAAGAACACATTGGAAAGCTCTTTTATAAGACCGATTTCAATAATCAAAATATGTATGAAGTGGACTTCATGAGGTATCGCAGACAGCAAGTAACGTTTCCAGCCCAATTAAATCAAGTCTCAGTAATCCCATTACCAATCACAAAACAAAAGTACAATGACTTAATTGCACTACTGCCTTTTGTTCCGTCAGTTTGTCATGCGTTTTATCAAAATTTAACACATAGCGATGTACCCACAAACGATTACCCCAGGAAGATGAAGATGATATGGAGCATCTTTAATAATTTTGAAACTTGTCTATAATTTTACTTAATTATTATAACATTATAATATTTACCTCTAATAAAATAATAGTATAGGCTGTTTAATGTGTTTGTACTGTTTATTTCGTAGATATCTTAACATGCAATGCCACTTTATTTAAAAAAGTTGTTAGAGGTAAACAACACTATGTCCAACTACACATTTTTAAAAAAATTTTAAATAATGAACGGTAGACTTCAGGTATATAACACTTCATGGAAGGAAAAACGATTATACACACCACAATAATAATATAATAATCTTGGTTAAATATAAAAAACATTTGAGTATTTACTGATTACAAATTGAAAAATTTTTAAAACTGCTCTCCTGAAAAAGTAAGAAAATGGACATAGTATCCTTTACCTCCGAAGTACCGTTGTTATTTGGTTTTAGTCGGTTATCTTCGAATGGCTGCGTTTTTATTTGATTCCATCACAGACACTCCTCGCTGTGAAAGAGAGAGGTATTCAATTGTGCTCTACGTAAAATCAACTTGGAATAACGGCAGCCATCAGACAAATGAAAGATGGAAAGGGGATTTGATGAAATTACTGCAGAACTGCTGAAGCTATTAGATACAAAACAAATAAAAATAATAACTGTAATATTTAATTAAATATACAAGGCAGGAAAAATACCAGAGTGGCTCAAATCGAAGTTCGTACCATTGCCCAAAAAACCAGGAGCCAAAGTTAGTGAAGACTATACGATCATAAGCCTAATGAACCATCAGCTGAAGCGGCTTTTAAAAGTCATCCACAAAAGAATTTACCGGAAATGTGAGAAACAAATTGCGCCCAATCAGTTTGATTTGTGAACGCCGTTGGTACGAGGGAAGCTTTATTTAGCGTGAAGGAATTTTTTTTTAAATGTAGAGATGTCAACTGTAATGTTTTTGTCTGCCTGATTGACTACAAGAAGGCTTTCGATAGAGTCAGGCATGAACAAATGATGGAAGTACTGAAGAGGGCAGGGATTGACGGAAGAGATCTAAAAATAATAGCCAACCTGTATTGGAATCAATCAGCGGTGCTCCTAATAGATAGAGAATATACAGATCAGGTCAAAATCTTAAGAAGAGTGAGACAGGGGTGCATAATTTCACCACTGATATTTAATCTGTACTCGGAGCACATTTTTGAAGAGGCTCTAAAAGATATTGATGACGGCATCTCAATAACTGGAGTCAACGTCAATAACCTGCGGTCTGCAGATGATACAATAGTGTTTTCCAATACCATAGATGGGCTGCAAAACTTAATCAACAAAATAACGGAAAGAAGTAGAACATATGGACTGTATATAAACACCAGCAAACCAAGCTAATAATCATCAGCAAGAAAAACATAACTGGAGCAAATCTGTATGTGAACCAAATGAGAATTGAACGTGTCTCACAGTACAACTACTTGGGAACTATAATCAATGAGTCGTGAGACAATACCCAAGAGATTAAATGTCGCATCGGAAAGGCAAAAAGTACATTCTTGACTATGAGCTCGCAAACACAACCGCGGATTTGGTCAACATCGAGTAGGTCCGTAAGCTGCAGTACTTGGTACATATAATAAGAAATCAAGGCAGATATAATCTACTCCAATGCATTTTGCAAGGTAAAATTGAAGTAAAAAGGGCCTCGGGACGAAGAGGAATATCCTGGCTTGCTAACCTGAGAGCATGGTATAGAAAGACTTCAACACAGCTATTCCGTATAGCAACCAACAAAGTCATCATAGCCAGAATGATCGCCAACTTTCGAAACGGACAGGCACAGTGATTCCTTGCCGTGGAAGAGAAAGGTATTCAATTTTTCTCAACGTAAAATCTACTTGATCGAAAAATCTTCAAAATGGAGTATGTATTTATCATACCACAGATGCCCCACTTCTTAAATAAGCTGCAGAATCTAGAACAGGCAATGCAAACTCGAAGTCACAGCTAAAAGTATTTAGACCGTAGCCTAGGTAGGCCGCAAAACTTGATTTTAAAGAAGGCAAACTACAGCTTTCAAATGCATGAGAAGTTCATGCGTCAGTATCAGCCATTTTTTTTTCATACTTTTGACGAATATTTGGCAAATATATTTTTTTTCCATTAAAAACGTCGCTACAAATGCATACCGACGCTTGGCCGTTATTATTGGTCGTTATTAAGCATAAGAGGACACGTATTTCTGCAAAGGTGAAAGTCACATAAGTGGATTTTAATTCATTTAATTTAATGCGTCATCTTTTTATTTAGTATTTCACCCTAGTAAGACTAGTTTGTAGATTCCTCGAAGCTAAGGCTGAGCCGGTGGTGTGTGATGCTAAATTCGCTGTTTCATCAGCAAATGTAATACTAGTTAGTGGTGTTGTTAAAACGTCTGCAGTGTAGACAACGGGTCCAAGTAAACTGCCCTTATTGGATATAGATCTGTAGTCTCATTCCCATGTTTTATTTGGAAGTGTTTAGGTGGCAGATACGATTAAAGTACGTAAGAATATGGATGGGGCAGTATTTTATTTAGTTGGACTAGAAAACCTTCATGCTATATTAGCCGAAGACCTTAAATGCATTAAGAAAGGCTGCACAACAATATCTTTTACCACTAATGTCCTTATTGATTTGAATAACCACTCTACGCACTTGCTCTATGGTTTCGCGTTTTTTACGGAAGCCAAATTGGTGGTCTGGAATTATCTTGGTTTTGTCTATTAATCACAGTTTGTAGCCTTTGTACATACATTCAATACCTTATAACAATCAAGTCAACTTTCCAGATGCTAAGAAAGTAATTGATTCGTAGTATTCTTCTTTTTAGGCGTTAACCTGATGCAGGTATCGTGATATCATGAAGTTATTAGATGATTTTTCTAATGCGCCTACATGTCTTCTGCAATTCTAGCACATTCTGACAATGAAGCGCCAGTCGTAGCAACAATATGGTCTATGTATCATGTGGGAGTTTTACCTCGACTTCTACCTTCCCGGGATGGTAAGTTTTTCAAGACCATTTCTTCGAAGCACGTCCCCAAAACAGCCCATTATTTATTCTGATATTTGTGTTCTTAGTCTTTTCTTTATGTTTAGCTGGTTCAATCTAGATTCATTTGTTCTTCGGGCCAACCATGGTATTCTCAACATTCGTCTCCAGCAGTAAATCTCAAATACATATATAATATTTTTATCTTTCACCATAAGGACCCAGCATTCCGAGACATACGTGAAAACTGGAATAACTGGACTTCTCACTAATCTCATTTTTGTATCGATAAATATTTCATGGCTTCTCCATTTCTTTTTTAATTTATCCATAGCGCTTTTTGTGACTGCTGACTGGCCCTTTATTACTTTAGTACAGTCCCTCTTGTTAGTTATTAAAGACCCCAGATACACAAATTTATCTACAACAGTCATATTGCTTAACATAGTTAGATGATTTTGATTATTGTTAGCTCTGTCAATTATCATCATTCTCGTCTTGTCTTTGTTTATTTTAAGATCCATCTTTAAACTTAATTTTTTAATCCGCTGTAGAAGGTGAATCAGTTCAACTTCGGACCTAGCGAGGCTGGTTGTATTATCTGCATATCTCAAGTTGCAAATATTATTCCCGCCGATAGTGATGTAACCGTTCCAGTGCTCAGTAACTTTTCCCATTATCCACTCACCATATTTGTTGAATAGAATTTGGTTTAGTATGTAGCCTCACCTAATACCCTTAGTGACCCTGAAACTTTTGATTAGTTCCGAATTTATTTTAACTCTCGTATAATTGTTATTGTATAGATTTTTAATTAGCAGTATCAGATTATTTGAGACGCCCATTTCAGACAAAATGTGCCACATTTTATATAATCTTTATATAATCTCTCCTACGTTTAAAATTTGTTCCCTATCACAATATCACGTAACACGTCTAAGGACAAAGCCTGCTTTTTCCTCGACAATTTCAGGAAGGAAAAATTTTCAAGCAATTTTCCTGTCTCCCACACTCTTTGATAAATTTGATATTATTATATCCACTCCAACGCCATCTAGGGCCCAAATCATTTCAATATGTCTGTTATATGGACCAGCAGCTTTATGACTTTTTATCCTCATCATTGCTGCTTCAAGTTCAATTTTGAATACGTCAGGTTTCATCGCAAAACTAGCATCTTCTTGTTGTAATGGGACGTCAGTGCTCTACTCCATTACCAATCGTCCACAACATTCTTTCCACCTGTATAAAATAACTTTTTTAGAAGTGAGTAGGATTTCGTTATTATGTTTGATAGAAGAGTGGTTTGGTGTAAAGGAACATGTTATTTGCTTTATGTTTTTAAACAGTCTCTGTTCCCAGTTTTGGTTTTATGCCCTTCTATTTCTATGCAAATTTATTTGCAAGTGTGAGTTCTTATCCCTTTTGCAGAGTTATTTTATTTGATTGTTCAGCTCCTTATCATTTTCATTGTTCAGTCCTGTGGTTTTTAAGCACTTCCTCTCCTGTATTTTAGTTTATGTGAAGTCTGTTATCCATTGTTTCCTTCTTTATTCTCTATCACTGCTAATATTTTTCATACCATTATGCAATATGGATTTTGTTTTTATCCATATGTTGTTTGAGGACTCTTCTGGATTTAATGATTGTCTGAGGTTACATAGTTCCTACATTGCGACTTTTTTGTATGGATCGTTGTATCTTAGATGCGATTTAGTTAAGGTATTTCCTGTTTTTGGACTGTTTCTTAACTTCACATGGAACTCAGCTAATCAAAATTAATGGTCGCTATTACAATTTTTTCTTGGATAAGTCTTAACATCCTTAACAAGACTGATAGTTATTCGTAGTATGACAGTGAAAATATAAGATATAATTTTATAAAATTTTTCAGATAGTTCTTAAAGCATTTTTCCAGAGACCAAATCAAAACCAGGAGCTTTTTATATGTTAGCCTAATTCACTATTGCTTGCGTAACTTCCCTAACACTAGCTTGGCCATGTGGTAGATACACTTGAAAGGGCACATTTAGGTATTCGGGGATTTTTCTTCTTCTTCAGTTAATCAGTTATTAAAAGGTTTACAAACATTTTTTATGTGTTTCTTCTTGCTTGCTCTTTCTGTTTGTTTCTTCATTCCTAGATTTTTTCTTTATTTTATCAGCTGTCTTATAATAAAAAATTACATCTTTTGATGATCTGCCTTGTATAAATCAAAACTGATTTTTCATATTTTCTCTTCCATATTTTCATGGTATGACTAACTAGTTTTATGGCCCTATAGTTTGTGCCTTGTTGAACATCTACTCCTGTTTTTATGGACAGGTACGAATGCACTGCTTCTCCTGATATGGAATTTGTATTCTGGTTTCAGATGAAAATTTTTGATAAATTCCCTTTAAATTGTCTCACATGTATAATTTATGATTGATGACGTACCATCTTATTAATAATAAGTTTATTCACTTTCGATTTACGTCAGTTTGTAATTTTTTGGTATGCATATCGTACCTGTGATACAGAATACAATTGAATTGAATTCTTTTGATAAAATTTCGTACCATAATAATTGTTTAGTGATACAATTGGTCATTGTGTTGTTACAAAATGCAGTCCATACACAGTAATAATAAGCAATTGTTCCATTAATGGGTATGTTAATATAGACGGTCCAAACGAAGACGATTTATTGATTTATAATGAGTACAAGGTCAGTTATTGTACAAAATCATTTTTGATATACCTACCGATTTTAGTTTTATCAACATTATCATCTTCTTGGCTGCCTCCATAGGGTTGTCAGTATAAGATATGCTTAGACTTACAAATTACACAATATATTTTAGAAGTTTCTGTAAACAAATATATTGTAATTTGACAAAAGCGTTTTTTATTTGCCTTCCTCTTCTTTTAAAAGTTTGAATAAAATAGAAATGGGTTGTTACATTTACAGATATTGATAGTCATAATCAGTTTATACTTTATTACGGACTTTTCTCCTCTACTAACCTCTAAAAATCATAATAACAAGCTGAATTTTGATGAGAATGTAAATTTTGGGACACCAAAAAAGATACAAAAAAGTATACCACGTTTATCTCCCAGATTCCTCCTAAAACGCCTACTCGCGGGGGGAATAACGGAAGAAATCGATTTACCAAGAATCTGTACTCAGAAAGAAAAGGTTTTAAATAAAAAATGTAGCTGAGATAATTTTAAACAAAAATATGTTTATTAGCACTTTTTATGTTGAATAAACGGTTCTCTTAGAAATAACGCTTGAAGCGACCGGTGATTTTAAATGTCAGTTACGCGCTCAAAATCAATTTTAAATAAAATTTGTAAATTGAATGATAAAAATTCGATACTTTCTGATCAGAGTATCCTATCGACAAAAATTGAAATGCATTTTAAAAGCAAGGAGTGCAGTTTTTGTATTTTTCCGCAAATGAAGTCGGTGTTTATAAAAGTATTAAATAAACAATCGTTGCCCGATTTCTGCCATTTTTTACGATTCTTATAAATAATAAAACTATATAAATATAAAATAGAGTTTCCATTCTAATCTTCAAAATTTATGGCATAAAATTTCGATTTTGAGTTTTGGCAACAAAAACGATGTATTTGAAATATGACTAAAAAACGCTGAATTTAAACTTTTACATTACAAACAATCTAAAACACTTACAACTTTTTTGATTGCTTAAGTACGGTTTTTGAAATTACATAACTTCAGCTACAAATTCCACTGAATACCGTTTTCGTGAACGCCTTTATCGTAACGTGCGATGGTAGCAGCTATTAGTTATCATTTTTATAAATGAAAATGCCATTGTTGGTGCCTGGAATCGAATTCGAGTGCTCTGGCTTAGTAGGCCACCATCTTTGCCACATCTTAACTCAAAAAACCAAAATAATAGTAACCAGCAAAGAACCAACCAAATGTAAAATATATATTGAATAAGCAAGGAAAATAAAATACCTTGTAATTACACTGTCCACCTATGGAGATCTGGAGAGAAGTCGATATCTATCAAGTACAAAAAAATAGACTGATAAAGTAGAAGTAACAACTTTCCATAGAAGTATTAATCCGCCAATGATCAGGTAGAATTGCCTATAAAGAGAAAGAAGAAGTTTACCTCTTGGTCAAGTTTAGCTGTTCCCATCTTTCCCGAAGATCAATTTTGTATTTTTTTAAGCTTTTGGAATAATTAAACGTCTTTATTGGGTTTTAAATTCGTCATAGGATATGGTCTATGCGACTTAAATCTGGGTGAAGCATTGGCCAATTATTCGTTCTAATAATAATCTACTGTAACGACATTAATGTTTTTAATAATTGTTAGTTATCGCAATATTGGTATTTTTATTAATACACAGTATATTAAAAAATGTTTTTTTCTCAATATTTGAGTAATTCTATTGTATCATTAAAAAGGGTTCGCTTACCAAAAATAAATTTAAACAAACACAAACACCAAATGAGGATAATCATATTGACAAAACACACATGATTACACCAATTAAGTCTATGGTACCGCTCTAGTCGGAACTACTGAATGCGCGATGAAGGTTGCAATTGTACAAAGCGAATGCCGCCGGTACCACCGCGACGTCGGCTACTGATTATTTGTGCGTCGATGAAGGATAATAGTACCTGTCGAGGAAAGTGGTGGTACCTCTACTACGGTAGTACCATTTTCGTATGATGTCATGTCAGAGGTTACGGAATACTTGTAGTTAAATTGCTGTTATCGTTCGCAATTATAGATTGATTGAATTGAATGGATGTAGGTGGGTGTTATCAGGAAACTGGTGTTGTGGCGCTAGTTTTGTAATGTTACAAAATTTTGTTACCTAAATATTTACCTAAATATGTTATTATGTAAAATTTTAAGTATGTTAACGAATTTGGACTGAATTTGATAGTTACTAGTTGGCTCAGATGTGTATATATTTGCATATTGACATATATAAATGAATATTTGAGTTTTTTCCATCAATAAATGCATATTTTATTCGGAAAAATTGTTGGGAAAAATTTCCGCGGTCAGGTAATAAAAATTACTTAAAAGTTCAAGTAATTAAAAAAAAAATAAAGTTTAAAATAATTTAAGAGTGTAAAAATCAAGTAATTAAAGAATCAAAGAAAGGTTATTTGTCAAACTGAAAAAGACATTTCTCATCTTTCTTCCGACCAAACCGAAGTTGCCAGACAAACTGTTGCCAGAATTCTTCTTATTTCCAAACCCCGACCGTAAAATATCTTTTTCTTCTTCAAGTGCCCTGTCCGTTGCGAACGTTGGCTATTAACATGGCAATTCTGATCTTGTTTGCGGCGCTTCTGAATAGTTCGACCGATGTGAGCCCGAACCACTTCCTCAGATTTTGGAGCCACGAGTGTCTTCTCCTGCCTGGCCCTCGCTTACTGTCTATTTTTCCCTGGACAATCAATTGCAGTAGACGGTACTTATCGTGTCTCAATATGTGGCCTAGATATTCAAGCTTTCTTTGTTTAATTGTATTCACGATTTCTTTCTTCTTTCCGATTCTTTGGATTACCTCTATGTTGGTGACATGTTCGGTCCAGGATATACGAAGAATGCGTCGGTACACCCACATTTCGAATGCTTCTAGTTTCCGACAAAGTTAATGCGATCGTCATTCTCAACTCTTCTAAAATATTCGAACTTCTCAATTCCTCAGAATACAAATACGTCCCAAACGATCACATCACCTATCTAGAAAAAATGACCAAATCCATCATAAATCAACCCACTCTAACTCCAGACATCAAAAAATTTCTTATACACAGGGAAAATTATCCCGAATTCCAAGAATATACGGCCTGCCAAAAATCCATAAGTCTGATGTCCCCCTAAGACCTATCGTCAGTGCATACAACTGTCCCACTCAGAAATTGGTAAAACATCTCGCCTTATCCTTACATCCATTAGCCGAAAACGCCTCGTCCTTTTTAAAAAATTCTTTTATATTTCATTGATCTTCTAAAAAACATTACTATTTCACCCTTAGATATACTAGTTAGTTTTGACATTATTTCTTTATTCACCAATATTACTATTGATGAAACTATTTCTATCTTAGATGTTAAACGTCAAATCCCCCAAGACACATTATCTCTTATAAAACACTGTATGTCTAATACATACTTTTCATTCCAAAAATCAATTTTACCGTCGAATCAAAGGTGCTCAAATGGGATTCTCCCCTCTTCCGTAATAGCTGATATCTACATGGAACATTTCCTAACAACAGTCTTGTCCTTATTAAATTTCAAACCCACCTGCTGGTTACGGTACGTTGATGACACCTTTATTATTTTGTCCTATAGTAAAGACACATTGCATCTCTTCCTCTCCCACCTGAATGAATCTCAGTGTTTAATTCACGATAAAAGTCGAGTCAGAAGCGTATTTGCCATTACGTTCTTATTCACAAACACCCACCTCACAGTTTTTCCTAGTTCGTGTACCGGAAACCCACCCATACAAACCGTTATATCAATACCCAGTTACATCCTCACCCAGCCCAACGCAATTCAGTTATCAACACTCTTGTATCTCGTTCGATAAGACTTAGCGACGACAATCACATAAGGCAAACACTCTTACAAAATATTTACCACAAAACTCAAATAAATAGAAGCATTCAAAAACATTTAAACCCCATTGCATTTAAAAAAGATACCTTGCCGCCTAATCAACCCAAAACGTTTCTAGCTTTTATCAAGGTGTCACAGACAAGATCAGTAAAACTCTTAACCTTCTAAACATCTAAACCATCTTCACTACTTCCTCCAAGTTGTCCAATCTCATCAGATCCGTAAATACCAAATCTCCAATGAAGACCATGACGCCTACGATATACCTTGTTCCAGTTGACTATGAACAAAAAAACCGACGAAGCCACAACCGTATCAACATATTCTACATCTGTAAGACATTCCGATACTACTTTAGCCCTAGTCCAACATCTTATTCAGACAGGTGACACAATAGATTTCGAGGAAACAAAAACAATAACTCATATCGTTTTACTAAAAAAAAACAAATATTTTTTATTTATTATTACTTTTGCGACACCAATTTTCTGTCCTTGTATCGAATTGCCTGCTTTATGTCACGTTAACCTTTCAAACATTACCAAATCCTCAAAGGATCCGCTTCCCGTAGAAGTAAATACCCGTAAATCAATTCATTTCTTAATTTCTTCTAATAACACTTGAAACCAGTCAAGTAGAGAAAGGTAATGACAGTGGTAAACGGCAATTATTATTAGATTAAATATTAAAATTACATCATAATAACGTACATTACAATATAGGTAATATCGAGGAAGAGAGAGTTGTAAAAAGAGTAAATGTAGTATTTAAGATACACAATTAAGACTGGTTGAATCTTTAGTATTAAGTGATGTAAAATATAAAAATATTACCAGGAAGAAAAAACACACTATAGTTGTGTTTGTAGTATTTACAGTTTGTCACAATATCTAAGAATTTAACTACGACTATTAAATTATGTGTACCGTTGGGAATGGAATCATACATTCCTATTAACCCGGCTCATAGGGCACAGAGCATTCTCTGTCGCTCATATGAGTAATTTCTGTCTGGTTTGTCCACGTCACGACGGTGGGCATCTCTTGATTCAGTAGACCGGAGCTAGTAGGTAGCTAAGTTAAGATAGGGACCCAGTTACGTGGGTTATAACACGGCTCCCTTGCCCAGGGATATCGGTGAAGATCACAACGATAAAGAAGGTAGAGAATATATTACTCGGACAGTGAATTCAACGGAAGTGGCTAGTGACTGACAGTATGGTAAAGGACAGTAGTTATTACCAGTATTAGGATTGGACGCAATAGGAATGATCCTAAATCGGCTTATTACTAGAATAAAGCCGTTAAAGGGGTACGGTACTGCGATATGAAAAGCAAGTAGAAAACTACCATATTATATTTTTCAGGATATCTATCCGTAGAAAACTGCTACGTGGAAGATCATAAGATTATTTGCAATAGGCATACTACAAAATCTAATTCAGCAAATAAACAGAAATAACGTCGATATTTTCGGCATAAGTGAATTGCGATGGAAACGCACAGGTATAATCAGTATAGTGGAAAACTTATTTACTACTCATATGATGATAGCACAGATTCTAACCACAGATATAGGTTTGGAGTTCTGATAGGCTAAGAACCACGAAATTAACATTTTAACGCGAAAGTTAGAGAAGGAGCCCAAGATTACGTAGTTCAGAAATAATATCTTGGTCAGAGAAATATCAAAAGGGATAGGTTGATACAGTATGGCCAAGGCAAAAATCTAGTCATAACGAATACTTGGTATAAGTTACCGCCCAGAAAGCGTTACACATGAAGGTCCTCTTTAGACGAACATCAGGGCATTATAAGAAATCAGTTAGATTACGTGACAATTAATAGAAGATTACGGAAACACAATTACTAAGGTTTTTGCATTACCTGGAACAGAGAAAGGAATCGACCACAACAAACATTTAGTTACAAATATTAAATTGGGGCTCGCTACAGCCAAAAGAAAGAACCAGAAAGCATAACTAAATATTCATTATCATTATTATCAGCCTATGTTAAGTCTAATGCAAAACATAGGCCTCCCTGTTTGTATTAAGAATGCGCGGTCTTAGGCAGTATGGATCCAAAATTATTTATCATCTTTTGCAGATTATCTTGTCATCGTGTAGGTGGCCTTTCTATTTTTTTATCCGCTCTTGGTCTTCATTCGGTTAACTTGCGTGTCCACCTTCCATCCTTCATCCTTAGCACGTGGCCAGCCCATCTCCATTTTAATATGCAAGTTCTCTCCACAATATCCATAACTCCGGTTCTGTTTGGTAGGTTATAGAAAGAAAATTAAAATTAAATATTAGAAATCTAAAAAAACAACGATACAAGAGAAGCATATACAAAACAAATAAAAAATAGGTTTTCTGATATGGCAACTGTGGATGATATTGAGAAGTCGTGAACCACCATAAAAGAGCCATTTGATTATGTGAACAACACTTTTCTTCTCCGATACAAAACAACCATCAAGAATGAGTGAATGTCAGAAGAAATATTAGAGATGATGGGACAAGGCAGGCAGTGTAAGATCAGGCAGGACCAGGGTACCGAAATCTACACAGAAAAATTACTAAATAATTTATAGCGACGAAGGAAATCTAAGGATGACTACACTTTGCACCAAACCTGAATACCTATATAAACTCGGCGACAGCTTTAATCTCGATAAGAAAATTAAGGCAATTGCTGGAATCTTCAACAAAAACAAGTCACTGATATACATCATGACCAAGATGAACTAATAATGGAACCTTACGAAGACATAGAACACAAAAGCCACCAGAATTGTGAATGGCCCAAGTATTTTGAAAGCTGAGCTTGTACACGTTATCAAACTATAAGAAAGTAACAAAGCCCCGGGACTAGATGCTATATATGCAGAAACAATCAAGATACTCAATGAAGATAATCTAGACACTATTTTTAAGCTACTTAACGATATATAGGATACGGACAGATTTGAAAAGATTGGCTTTGATCTACATTTATCACCAAGAATACCACGTGCAAAATTCTGCAATTACCATTGACTAATAAGCCTAATGAGCCACTTTTTAAAACTTTTCTTGAGAATACTTTACACAATATTATTTAAGAAATGTAAAGTGGTCGTGGCAGGAGTTAGTTTGATTTCAAAAATGGACTCAAAAAAAAAAGAGAATGTTTTTATAACATTAAATACTCTCTAATTATTAGCGATTCTCTTAGTGCATTAACAGCCCTAAGGCAATAATTGTACCTACCTTAAACATCTCGTCCTGCTCTTAATTAAGGAAGAACTCTTAATATGCCAACAAAATCAAAGATTAGTTCAGTTTCTTTTAACATTGCGAGATAAGTGGAAATGATACAGCTGACATATTAGTAAAAAATGCAAGTGAGAATCCGTTAACCGACATCATAACTACCTGAGTTCATACTGATTTAAAGCAATACTTTAACAACAACATCACGCCACAATGGCAAATAAATTGAAATAATTCAAACTCTACATTAAAAACTATCAAACCAAGTGTGTTGCCGTGGAAACTTTCTACTAAGAGACAAGATAACTCATGATTTCATATTAAAGAATGAATCTTCTCCGATGTCTCATGTATGTGATACTGAACTAACGCGCACCATATATATTAATAGACTATTCTCTCTATATACAAGAACGACAACAACAACAGTTACGTAATACCTTTAAAGAATGTTTAACTGAAAATGATTCATCTAAAATTATCAATTTTTTACGTGCCATAGGACAGAGTAACCAAATTTGATATTAACTTTTCATCCTATTTCAATGGCAGACTCTGTAGCATTTGAAAATTCTTTGGTATGTATTAAAATCCCCTCGTATTTGATAAAGTATACAAGAATAATCTTAGTGTATTTCATTTCCCATTCGTACGTATTAAAACACCGAATTCTTCCAATTCATCTTTACGTCGCCGAAGTTAATGTAAACCATTTTATAGTTTTGTTTATATTTTACAAGATGTATACTTTGTCGGTATTCTTTGATCGAAGCCTCTTTTAAGATATTCTGCGTTTCAAATAAATATTCCAGTTTATATGTTTTGTTTATGCCAAGATTGTGCGAATGACTTTTAAAAGTACCTAAGTGTTCACTTCACTCTTGGTAAAGCCTGCGGCTGTTAAAAGGGTTTTTAGTTTTGTTGGAGTACGAATTTATTTTCAAATTCGTATTTTTTTTTCGTTTTCCTTTTCTTGTCATGGAAATGTAGTATGAAGTGACAGTAGCAGTTGGATGCTTGGTATTTAGCAGTTTTACAACATTTTTTGAAGATGGCCTTATGTTGTCATTGTGCTGTGCCTGTTCCAGTTGAAGGAGACGAGTTTTCAAGGTTTGTGTTCCAGCCGGTGCTGACTTCCGCCCTCATCTTCTTATCCCTGGTCGTCATCCCGAATCTGCCCACAGTATAATTCCAGCATAATTCCAGTTCCCGATCCCCACACAAGCAGAGTGAAATTTGGTGAAATTTAAGGTAACTTTTTGTGTTAAATTTTACTACCGTAAAAGTCAAGATAGACATTTTTTTTAAAATAATCATTGCTTTCATTATTTAAAAAGATAATTTTTTATTTGTCACAGTTTATAGTCCAGTAACATTTATAAGTTTTGGCAGCATCTCCCGAGTTTGTAAATAAATAGAACACATGTAAGTTTTTCTTTGTTATTTTTATATTTACTTTTGTGATGTCTTTATGTATTATTTGTATTTTTGAAACTGTTTGTGGTGAGACACAATAAATGTTTAATTTTTTGTAAACCATTTTGTTTGTTTATCTTGACTAACTCTCTAACCCCTTTTTTCAGTTTCATTTAAAAAGATATATTTTTTATATTTAATAATTATTTCAATAGTTACAACTAGCTGTTGTAATGGTTATAACTTGGAACCTCGAAGCGGAGTCCTTTTTAAATTGCTAGAGGTATTTCCTGTTTCCTTTTGTTTTGTTTGTCCCAAGAGATTCTCGTTAGTTCCCCTTTGTTTAATTTTTTTGTAGTTGTCCCAATCCGATCTCTTGTCATTTGCTTATCCACGACCCCAGCTCTCCAAATAAACCCTGAGTGCCGTTCGCACAGTTTCGTTTATTTTGCTTGCCCTATCTTCACCCCCAGTAGTTTCTGTCCCCAGTTTTCGAACCCCCCATAATTATACCTATGTGGTAGGCAAAATATCTTCGTTACAACTCTAATAATGATAATAAAGTAAACAGCATATTTATTAATAAATTTAGGTATTCTGATGACACAGCGATAGTGATAGATAACATCGAAGATCTTCAATATCCTTTAAATGATTTAACTCTTGCAAGTAAATTTTTGTATAGATGTATGTAGCTGGACAAAAAATCGCTGGACAAAAATAGCAGAAATGCTTTTGAAATTTCGTAAATTTCTGACTGATAGCAAGTTGGACTTCAACCTAAGATATAAGATGCCAATGTTTTACGGCCTGTTCTTTTGTATGTAATGGAAGCATGAACGTTAAAGGCCATACTCATTAACAAACTTGATGTTTTTGAAATGTGGTGCCTGGGCCGAATGCTTAGATTATCATGGAAAGACAAACTCAGAAGTAAGGAAGTATTAACAAGAGCAGGCAATTGGGATAGAGAACTTTTTGAATATGTTAAAAGCTTTTAGAGCAAATATTACGAGAAAATCACTTTTCAGCAATTAGTACTAGAAGATAGAGGCTAAGAGAGGTCTAGGACGTAAACATATGTCATGGCTGCGTAATATTCGCCATTGGATAAGAATCCATAGTTATGAAATGATTCGCAATGCTACTAAAAAAATAAAAATTATTTAATCCAGATTATCTATCCGACAAGACAATGTATGGGTAAAGCCTACGCAGAAATGCACGGCACTTTAGGAAGAAGATTAAATTATGTGTAAATTATTGAACTGTTTTTGATCAATTGATAGTATCCATAAACCAACAGCCAGCATGAGTTATAATAACTCACTAAAAGTATGTAAATAGTGTATACATTTAGTTTTAAAAATTCTATATGAAAATAAAACATGAAACGCCAAACAAAGAGTTTATTTTGTAGTGTAAGCAAAATGACACGAGAGAACAATGTTTTTTAAATTAATTTATATTTTAGAATAAGTATCTTGAAAAAAAAGCGCTATACACACAAAAAAATTTTAAAATCTACAGTTTATTTTTTAGAAATAATGATTTTTTTTGCTTTTACAAAACGGGAATATATGTTTTCGTCCTTGTCAAAACCCATTGAGGTTATACCCGGTATTTTATTTTATCGCTAAATTGTAGACATTTGCATATTTTCTTTACAAATTGAATGTTAGAAGGCCAGTGAAAAACACGTAAGATTAATAATTGCCTTTTAAAATTTATCGCGTTTTCATTTAGGTTAAGGTTTGTAAGAAATTATTTCTTTATCATCCCTTTCAAACGAAATCTAATATTTTATTAAATATGTCAATATTTGTATATTTATCTATAATATATGTTAGTGTAACATTTTTATATTTTTTAACGGGTTCATTTAGAAGGATAAAATTTTTTCTTTAATGTAAATAATGGTATAAAAAGTTTTTTACAACCGTATATAACAGAATGGTTTATATTTAAACTACAAAAGAAATTAAATAAAGAAAAACAACAGCAAAATGAAGATATAGAGTATCGCACTGACGACGAAGAACTAAGTAAAGAAACCGAATGGTTAGTTAGAGTGAGTTAGAAATGCAAAAAAAGGATCCCCCGAACACCCCCCCCCCCCACAACTAAGAAGAAAACTAGAAGAGACTCAAACGTCACATAAACCACCACCACTCATTATAAACAAATTGGAAAAATACGACACCCTAGTGATACACCTATCAGGTAAGCAAATATCCTGCTTCTCAAACTAACATGCTTGCAGGTGGAAATATAGCAATTAATGTAAACGACAAAAATGGTGTCGGCCGATATGCGCTCGACCGTTTTGCGCCCTTACCTGAAATCGGCCGGTTTGCGCTCTAACACTTTCTTAATGGAGATGTATAGCTAATTATTTTCTTATATCGACCGTTCTGCGCTCTCTTGTAATCGACGTTTAATTTTATTCTACCATAACGATCAGGTAACGGTTAGGCTAGTAAAATTAGTTTTAAAAAATCATAAAATTATAAAAAAATAAAAATAAACCATCTTCATTTCACACTTTCATTCAGGCTTAGGACTGTCATATTTTATACATAATATAAACATTGGCGTGTTTAGAAGATGTTTTTTTTTATTTTTTCATTTTTTTTCGTTTTTTTTAATTTGTTAATTTTTTTTTGTTTTTTTTTTAATTTTTTTGTTTTTTTTTTCGTTTTTTTTTCAAACTTTTTATACAGTAAAATACAAAAAATTCTTGGG
This sequence comes from Diabrotica undecimpunctata, assembly GCF_040954645.1. NCBI lineage: Eukaryota > Metazoa > Arthropoda > Insecta > Coleoptera > Chrysomelidae > Diabrotica > Diabrotica undecimpunctata. The sequence continues at coordinate 105,119,326 of NC_092807.1, read as the reverse complement.
AATAAAAAAATGTCTATTTATTGCAGCTTCTGGATATATGCCAATGTCCTTAAACACAACCTTAAGTCCCTTGTATCTTTATATTTCTGTAAAGTTTTGGATATTCTTTCATCAAGATTAATATATGTTTTCTTGCGCCGCTTTCCTTCTAGATTGAAAGTAAATCTATTATAAAGGTGATCACAATATTCTGCTTCTTTAACCAGGCACTTCACTAATTGGAATACATTGGGATGTGGTCTTATTAATGTATTCAGACGATGATTCCAACCTTCTAAAACGTTATTACTGCGATGTCTTTGATCATGACAATTCCACATTTCCTTGGTAATGTGAGTATTTTCTAACCATTGTTTGACAAAGTAGTCGTAAAACTGTTCCATTTTTTCAGAAATAGGAGAGGTTTCTTGAATGCATAACCAGCCATCATCGATATCTTCTTTGTATAGATACGCTAACGCAGCACACATTCTTATGTGCAAACGTATCTCTTCGTTGTCAGTGTATTCAGAAACAAGTCCAATATTTTGAACATTTTTCCATATACATTGATTGAAATAAAAATTACAACCAGAAATTTTCGCTTCGGGAAAATAATTTTCTAAGGCACCAATCACTGCCTGTTTAAAATCCAGTTTTATAAGAGATGGTTTCCAATTTGGTAGTTTCTCTTTCATTGATGAAACAACATATCGTATGTCTCTTTGGTTTTGTTAGGAAGTAACGCAAATATCAATGGAATTGTATTTGTCTCCTCTGACCTACTACCAATATCGATATGAACGGTATATATTTGACTAAATTGCTTTCTGCAGCTTTTGAATGTTCCATCCATAAATACAGTGTCCTTACTGTTAACCAAAATCTCCCTAGCTTTGTTGCTGGCAAACACCAAGATTCTGTATTCCGAGGGAGTGGTCTTGTCGATAAATAAAAATTTCGTTTTGTCGCTCATTGTAATAATTTCTTCTGGAAATACTATTTCGGATGCTGCCGCTGGATCTGTGAGCAGCCCACGCGCACGTTTTCTACAATCGTTTAAACCACTTTTCACTGAAGAGAATTTTGGGATGTCTGTCACGAAATCCAGTCCTTGACTATATAATCTTTGAAATTCATCTTGATATATTTTTGACATCGGCAAATAACTATTGTCTTCCCTAGCTCTTTTTCGAGCATTGAAGACACACTGCTTCACTTCTGTCGCTGCAACACTCGGCTTACACAAATGTTCGGCTTCCTCAATTATTGTGTTATTATCCATAATTATGTGGCCTCGACATTTTTCAGTTTTCTCTTTCAAACAACTCCAAAAAACCAAACCATCTTTATTTGTTTTTTTCATACGAAAACTGTACCCTTTATACAATGCACATGGTTTTCCCTTCGAAGTTTCAATAATTTGCACATCCATTTTTAAAACAATAACTTACACTAACTCACACTGATTCACAATAATTCTTGATCCTACTATCTCAAAGAACGCAATAGAAATGATTGACCATCAATATGGTCATTATCACGTAGAATTTTCAGGTAATTTTTCTGTTACCATACCCTTTGTTAATGACTTAAGTAGTTACCAGTTCGCATTATCAGGTAGAAAGGAAAGTTAGTTCCAACGATCTCTCATTTTGGCATACATCGTGTTATAAGGCATACAAAAATGCAGCCAAATACTATCATAATGTCATACATGTCGGTCTCTTCGCAGTTAAGTTTCAAATTTTTTTTTCTTTATAACAGATTTATACGTTTATTAGTACTATCAGCAATTTGTATAAAGAAGGTCCTAGCAAATAATTTTAGAAACACATCTGCCGTTTTAATTCCAATATATTTTCACCCTGCGTTTTCTTGGGCAATTGTATTCTAGGTATAAAATTTTTCGAAGATATTTTCCAAGTTACGACATTAATTTTTACCGTTATTACCGTTTTCTTTATTCAGTGAATGGCGTTCGTCATCGCTGCTTATATCTGCTTCTTGAGTACTGCTGTTACCTTCCTCCACTTAGTCGCTTATTCGAACTCTTCCTTCACTTCCTTCTTCGCTGTCTCCAGGAATATAGTCAAACACATTATATGCTGTAAATGTTTCTTATTCTGAGTAAGTTATATTGTTCATAGTTCTGAAAAACAAAAGTTTATTAATGATGTGTAATTCTGATCCCATATAAAATTACGCTAGGAAACAAACGGTCCCACTAGATTATTGTTTGCAAAATACCTTATATTTCAATTACTATTTATTGTATTTTACTTAATTGTAATATTATTATAATAGTATTAACGTCTGTATGCTTTATTTCTCTAAAAATTTAAATTAAGTGTTTTCAGGCATATTTCAAATGCCTCATATTTGTTACTAAAACTCAAAATCGAAATTTCCTGTTACAGGTTTGGAAAGTAAGCTCACAAAATTCTACAGTGATTTTATAGAAACTGGCTTTAACTCTGCCTGGATTGGTATGGGGTGAATTTAGTAGCTCTATAACCGCTGCAGCCGGTCCCAAGCCCGGATAAAAGAGGAGGGATAGAGGAGTAACACCTCTAAAAAAAAAACCAGGGTTCAGCTGACCCGGCTAATAGCACCCTGTGAGGGTCCCTGCCTGGGGTACAGGTGAAAACCGGTCAACGGTCTCGAGAGCAGAGGACGGCTGGAAAAGTCACAATGGTCGACAGGGCGGAAGAACCAAGAGCGTCTGATCCAGAATGGGCGGCTAAAGAATAGGTCCTCCAAACGGGGGTTGTGGCGTTAGGAATTAGCAACCTAACACAGAGAAAATCATAAGGGTAAGAAGAACGAAAATCGCAAGATGAAGAAGCCAAATACGGAAACACATCTTGGATACGGGGGAGGGAGGGGATGTTGCGAAGAGTTCGGAAGACCCAGTCTTATCAAAGCTAAACCAAAAATCAAAACGAAGGAAAGATAGAATATTCATATGTGCAACATGGAGTATACAAGGATGGAACAAAAAGGCGACGGAAGTGATCAAGGAGTTTAGAGAAAGCAACATCGACATACTAGTAACAACAGAAATTAAAAAGAAAGGAAATGGGACGGAAACAATAGAAGACCATATCCACTGCTGGAGCGGAGAAGACTGTAGAGCAAAGGCAGGAGTGGGAATACTAATCAAAAATAAGTGGAAGAACAGGGTTAAAACATTGGAACTAATCAACGAGATAATAATTAAAATGCATATAGACATATACGGTAAAGAGACAGCGATACTCGGAGTATATGCACCAACAGACGATTCCCAGAGAGTAGAAAAAGAACATTTCACGGAACAATTTCAACATCAAATAGAGCTAATTAAGAAGACAGTGGAGATAATTATAACAGGAGACCTTAACGGCAGAACCGGAAGGAAAGAAAACGATAAAGTAGTGAGGAGATTTGGAGAGAATGAACAAAACGATAACGGAGAACGTCTGATTGAATTATGCGAAATAAACAACCTAAAAATCACCAACGGATTCTTCAGACATAAAAATATTCATAAATATACATGGACGCAAGAAATACGAAAGCTGAAATCGATAATAGACTACATAATAATCAAACAAAATACCACAATAAAGATCAAAGAAGTGCGAGTCATAAGGGGAGCAGAATGTGGAACGGACCATAAACTACTGACAGCAAAAATGGGTAATAATTGGAAACATAACAAGATCCCCTCTACAAAAGAACCGTTGAACACTATAAGAGAAAAACAATACAATATAGAACTACTCCAAGAACTACTCCGAGAACTATACCAACACCGTCTAGACCAAAAATTAATAGAATTTAGATACGGCAACATCAAAGAAATATACGAGCATATAAAGGAGAGTATAAAACAAGCAGCATTCGAAGCCCTTGGAGAAAAAGAACATATAACAAATAAACAGCACTATTATAAAATAAATGAACCAACAAAAAGAATAATTGAAGAAAAAAAGAAACTATACAGAAAATGGCTGACTACAAACAACGAAGAAATTTATAAAGAATATAGAGAAAAAGATAGAGAAGTGAAAAAATAAATAACACAACAAAAGAATGAAGAATGGGAAAGACCTGGTTAAATATTGAAACATACATAGGAGGTACAAGAACTTCGGAGCCATGGAAAGTACTGAGAGGATTGAAACAAAATTCAAAAGAAAAAATTAAATTGGAAAATATACAGGACAAAGAATGGAAGGACTATTACAAGGAAATATTAACAGAACAAAGACCCCAATTCATTGGAAAAGAAAACAGATGAAGATGAACCAGATCTCCACAACCAGAAATAGAGATAACAGATAGGGAAATGAGAATGGCTATAAAAGTAATCAAAAATAAGAAAGCACCGAGACCTGGAGGCATCTCACCTGAGCTTATAAAATACGGATCAAAAAAATTACACTGGATGATACAATGGATATTTCAGAAAGCCATAAATGGAGAACAGCTCCCAAAGAAATGGACGGAGGCATATATGACATCTATATTTAAGAAAGGAGATAGAAAACGATGCAAAAACTACAGAGGAATAAGCGTAATATCATCAATAGGAAGATTATATGGGAAGATACTGCGAGAAAAGATAGAGCAAGCGATAAAAGGCAAAATCGGCAGGCTTCACGGCAGGAAAATCATGCATAGATCATATATACACACTGGAACAACTGTTGGAAAAGAAAAAAGCAAAAAATAGAGATATACACTTGGCATTTGTGGACTTAAGAAAGGCTTATGACTCTGTACCAAGGTCAGAACTATGGGAGGCAATGTACAAATTAGAAATACAGACGGAAGTCATAGAAGCTACAAAAGCTCTGTATAAAGAAAATAAAGTGTCCATTAAAATGGGAACACGAATCATAGGAGACTTCACCACAACAAAAAGGCTTCTGCAGGGTTGTTCCACATCTCCATCCCTATTCAAAATATACTTAGAGAAAGCCTTGACTACATGGAAAAAAAAATGCGGCGAAGGCATGGGAGTACCAGTACGGAACGAATACCTATATACGTTAAGCTTTGCAGACGATCAAGTAGTGATTGTACGAGACCAATACAATCTCAGATACATGATGAAGAAAATACAAGAAGAATATACCAAGGCTGGCCTAGATATTAACCTCGCGAAAACAGAGTACCTATCTACAAGTGAAGAAGACATAGAAGATCTACAGACTGATGACAACGTAACAATCAAAGGAAAGGATAAATTCAAATACTTGGGGTTTATAATCACGAAAAAGGCAACAATAGAGGAAGAAATTACACAAAGATTAGGACAAAAAAGAACAGCAATCCGACAACTTAACTCAGTATGGTGGGATCGACACCTAAATATGAAGACAAAAACGCAGATTTATAAAACATTAGTGCGAAGTATTATGACATATGGGGCTGAAAATTGGATCATAAACAAGAAAAACAGCAGTAAGATAGTAGCAACAGAGATGGAATGCCTGCGAAGATGCTGCAGAGTAACAAGAATGGATAGGAGAAGTAATGACGAAATAAAGCAAAGAACATCAATAGAAACAGACATACTAACATATTATATAGAACAAAAAAGACTAAAGTGGTATGGACATTTAAGAAGAACTAGTGACAGCAGATGGATAAAAAAAATAACCAAATGGAGCCCCATAGGAAGGAGGAAAAGAGAACGACCCCGAAAATCCTGGAGGAACGAAGTAGACCACGCCATGAGTAAGAGAGGTCTAAACGATGGAGAATGGGACAACAGAGAGAGATGGAAACGGTTGAGCGAGGGAAGGCAGTGAATACTGTAGAATCCCTAAATATATATATGACTTTATTTGCGACAAAATGCAAAATCTACGTACCAAAGCTGCAGTCTTCTCCTTTAAAATGCAATATGATTTTTGTCTGATCAAAATATATTGAATTTTTACCGGCGAGGTAATACAAATTTTATTTAAAAAATTGATTTCGCGAGGGAACACATTCAAAATCGCCGGTCGCTTAAAGCGTTGTTTCAGAGAGAACACTTAATTCCATAGAAAATGTGTTAGTAGACATTTTAGTTTAAAATTGTCTCAGCTTATTACTTGGTAAATCTATGTTTTGCGTTTTTAGACTTTCGGGTTTTAGGGGGAAGACCGGGAACATGAGTTAAAAACTTTTTTGCATCTTTTTTGGTGTCCCAAAATTTACATTCTCATCAACATTCAGCTTGTTCATATGATTTTTAGAGGTCAAATTTCTGACGACTAGATTATATGGTAAATCTTAAATATGATTTTTGCACTGGTATCGCCTGTGGAAACAAACGATTTGGTTCTATATAAAAAAAAAACAAGACATGAGTAAATTTTATTTCCTTTTTCATCACAATTAAATTAAAAAATAGCTGTTATAAGACATGATGCAATACTGCGCGTTTTTTGCATATGATTTGTTGGATCACCCAAGAAGTTCGTGCTACAATTTTCAAAGATATTCACAAACAAAAACATCTTATTTAATCATTCCAATTAATAATTAAATCTGCTAGATCCATATGGACTTTAAAATAATTATGGTCATTTATATCTTATTTATAAAAGATAGTTGCAAAAATTTACCAATAACCATTTACAATGCGATACCATTGTATCGCATTTTTATTTATTTTTATATAGAAATTCTGTTATATTTAATTTAACCTAGTCATTGATTTAAGTTGTAGCATACTGTATTACAAAGAAAGAACATTATTATATATTAATTTTTATAAACTGTTAGCTGATAATTTTATAGCAGGTGGTGACCAGAATGTCATGAACGCAGCTTGGTGTTTAATCCTAACTGCAATAAAAGAAAAGGAACTCTTAGCAGCAGTAGAAGAAAACATAATGTGGGATGTTATACGGAGGAAAATTTACTTATTGATCACCGAATCTAAACAAATTCCAGATCTCATTGACTTTTAAATCTGTAAACATTTTTCTACAAAATTTTCTCCAAAAGAGACTAAGGGTGATCATTGTATTAACACCAAGTGAAAACTTATCAGAACAGAAAGTGGGTAAACCAAAATTAACAAACAAATTTACTAATTGAACTAACTTTAATCTAAACCTAGAAGGAAAAATAAATCTTTCTGGTACACTAAACAACGAAAAACAGTTAGAAGAAGGAGTTAAACTAGGAGTAGAGCATTATTTTTCAAACCTGTAAGAGGAAATTTCGATTTTGAGTTTTGGTAAAAAATATGAGGCATTTAAAATACACCTGACAAATATGCTTGACAATCCGTTGTAGATCTTGGCCTGCTCACAAAAAAGTCGCCACTCTTGTCGATTCCTGGTAACTTCCCTCCATCTTCTTACCCTTAGAATCTGTAGGTCTTCTTCCACATCATCAATCCATCTCCTTCGTGGTCGTCCTCTGCTTCTTGTGCCCTCTGGTTTTGAAAATGTTAATCTCTTTGTGTATTCGTGATCTGTTATCCTAGCAATGTGTCCAGCCCATCTAAGTCTCTGCACTTTAACGAATTTCTAACTGTATAGTGTACGTGTATAACTGATATAGTTCAAAGTTGTACAGCCTTCTTCGACTCCAAAGCCGGTCGTATTATGGTCTGATATTATTAAGCTTTACTGCAGGTTTTATATTTTTATTTTTTAAATGTTTCTAGAGATCGTGAATAGTTCTGTTTGCCAGTGCTATGCATCGTTTTATTTCGTCGCTTGTCGTGTTTGTTGCATCTACTAGCGATCCAAGATATGTGAATTCTTTAACTTGCTCAATAGTATGGTTGTAAATTTGAATTTTCTGTTGGATATTTCGGGGGCTTTTAGAAACCAGCAAATATTTGGTTTTTTCCTCGTTTATCACAAGTCCTAATTCACTTGCCGCATCCGCAAGCCTTGTGAAACACTACACCATGTCTCTCATACTTCTGCCCACTATATATCGTCAGCGAATGCGAGAATTTGCGTCGATCTATTAAAAATAGTTCCATTCATTCTAATATTTAATTGTCTGATTGCTTTTTTCAAAGCAATATTAAAGATAAAACACGCCAGCAAGTCTCCCTGTCTTAGACCATTATTAATGTCAAAGAACGTAGAGTTTTCTCCTTCAATTCTAGTGCATGAGCTTACGTTTTGCATTGTTAGTTAAACCAACTTAACTAATTCAGGTAATCCCAAAGTCTATAATTGCATTTTATAATGCAGTTATTTTCACACTGTCATAGGCTGGTTTGAAGTCGACGAAGAGATGGTGTGTATCCATATTATATTCTAGTGACTTTTCTAGAATCTGCCTATATGCTTGAATTTGATGTGTAGTTGACTTTCCAGCAGTAAATCCGAATTGATATTGAACAACAATATTCTTTGTAAAATGTCTAAAAGTCTGTCAAACAATACATTGCCGAAGATTTTATACGCAGATGCTAACAGAGTAATGCCTCTATAGTTCTTTCACTCCAGTTGATTATCCTTTTACTACAACGGACATATTATTCCCTTTAGCCACTCTTCTGGTCCTAACTCATTCTGCCATATAAGTACTACTAGTTTATGGATTGCTGCAAAAAGTTGATCACCACCTTTTTTATACATTTCCAAACAGATTTCATTGATTTCTGGAGCTTTATTGTCTTTGAGTTTTAGGATGGCATTTGACATTTCTTCTCTTGTTGGGTCTTAACTGTGTAGTTGACGTTGTAGATTTTGTTGATTTTCTATGTTGTAACCTCCTTCAATATCGTTTATATTTAGATGTTCGCTGAAATGTTGTGCTCATCTGTTAAGAACTGAGTTTTTATCATGTAGAATTTCACCTTTACAAATCTCTTCACACTTTACAAATTTTTAATCGTGGTTTAAATTCTACACGGCTATTATTTAAGGATTTGTAGTATTTCCTCGTTTCATTTTTATTGAATAAACTTCGTATCACATTGAGAGTGTTCTGTTCGTATTCCTTCTTCTTATGTCCATGGATATGTTTTTCCTCTCTTTTAAGATGTCCATACTCTCCTTTTTTTCTCCGTGTACAACCTGCATCGATGGTTGTTTGATATGCTGCGTTATTTCTATTTGTGGAGAGTATTTTACACTCATGATCAAACCAATCATTTTTTTTTCTGACTTGGTTTTGTCCAATATTTCAACCGATTTCTGTAACACAATATGTCGTATATTTGCCCATACTTGGTTAATGTCTTTTTCTTCTTTAAAGTTTTTTTGTAGTTATTTGATCTTCTCTTTGCTGTCTGTATATATTTGCAATGTCCGGATCTTTTAGTTTATTAATGTCGATTTTTTCTCTCCTTCTCCCGAGCTTCTGTTTTAAATTGAATATTCTCTCTTTAAATCGTGCTGTAACTAAATCGCTCTTTGTGTTTGCTCCTCTAAAAGACTTAACATCCAAGAAGTTGGAGCAGTGTCTTCCATCGATGATTATATGATCTATTTGGTTAATCGTTTTATTATCAGGAGATTTCCAAGTTTCCTATGTATATCTTTATGGGGAAATCGTGTTCCAGCTATTACCATGTTCTTAGACATCGCAAAGTTTATAAATCTTAGACAGTTATTATTAGAATCTACGTATAGGCTCTCTTTTTCGATGGTGGGCGAAAATATATTCTCTCTACCGACTTTGGCAATTAAGTCTCCGGCTATTATTTTGATGTCATTTTTTGGGCACTCATCGTACTCTCGGTATAGTGCCTCATAAAATATGTCTTTTTCATAATCCTCTTTTTCTTCCGTTGGAGCATAGATGCTAATAATGCTAATATTAGCGAACTTCCAGTAACAGAAACTGTTACTTATTTCCATTAAAACTAAGAAATAAAGCATACAGACGTTTTGCAAACAATAATCTAGTGGGACCGTTTGTTTCCTACCGTAATTTTATATGGGAGCAGAATTACCCAACCCATGAGTAACCAAATTTTTCTTTTTCAGTCATAAAATAAAACCGGCTTCTTAGTGAAAAAGAATTAGAAGAAACTATGAACAATATAACTGACTTAGAATAAGAAACGTTTACAGATCTGATGTGGTTGACTAAATTCATGGAGACAGCAAGGAAGGAAGTGAAGGAGGAGTTCGAATAAGCGACGAAGAGGGGGAAGGTAACAGCAATACTGAAGAAGTAGATATAAGCAGCAACAACGAACGCCATTCAGTGAATGAAGAGAACGGTAATAACGGTAATAATAAAATGTTGTAACTTGGAAAATACAAAGGAAAGGAAGGGTAAAAATCTTAAAAAACAAAGAAGAAAGAATTTGAAACTTAACTGCGTGGAGACCAACATGTATAAAATTATGATAGTATTTGTCTGCATTCTTGTGTGCCTTAACAGGCCGCATAACAGAATGCCAAGTTTTCATCATTACTGGTCTTACCTACCTTAAAAAATTCATTATATCGACCCAACAAAACCTGAAAGTTGGTCTAAACCATGCTATTTATAGTAGACGTTGTAAACTGTTTAAAAAAAAACCCGATTTCAAAAGGCAAGTTTTTCCAGTCCATGAAACGACGGTAAAATTCAAAGGCTGGCAGAAGGTGTACTAAATTGTGGCAACAATGCGATTCAATGAACGGTTATATTATATGACTTTAACATCTGCTCCGGTAAGGAAATCACAGCTTTAGATGGCACTTTTGGTGAGATGATGGTAGCGAAACTATGTCAAACACTTCAATCGCATGGGGTATATTGTGTATTGATCGTTTTTTACCACTGTTGATTACATGAATAATTTAAGTTGCTATGCGTTGGTACATATATGAAGCGCAGAAAGAGTGTTCCTCATTTTATTAATAAGAGACTATCTAGAGGTGAATCTGATTCATTAATAAACGATAAAGGTGTAACGTCAGTTAGAAGGACTAAAGAAGTTATACTTTTATTTAATCATATCTGCGGTATAACCAGAGTTCGAAGGCTAGATTCTTTTTAAATTGCATTTTTTAAATGTACAAGTCTCAGCTCCATATGATAATATTGAAAATATATAACATCGAATGGTACATGGTGTAACTCTCAAATTAAGATTTTTGCATGTTAGGAGTGGCCTCATTAGAATTATGCTAATCTAGTAATATCTATTCACCTCTTTATTTCTACAATATGATCATTGGTTTCATTAATAAAAGTTTTCAAGTACTGATTTTTCTACTTGTTCCATTACATACCATTTATTGTCAATATGTGGTGTATATTTTTTGGTCTTTTTATAATAAACATATTTTATCGTTTCTAGTAATTATCGTATCAGCTCTATTCATACTTAAGCTCTTGATTAGATGTTGTAGGTCTTTTATGCTCGTTGCAACGATCACAGTGCCATCTGCATATAGTAGGTTGTTAATTACTTTTCCGTTAACGGTAACTCCCGCTTTGATATTATTGAGCATGTTTTTGAAAATTTCTTTAGAATATAAGTTAAACAAAAGTGGCGATAAAACACATCCCTGTCTAACTTCTCCCCAGATCTTCTTTCTTTCTTCTGACTGTTGCTCATAAATTTGAACTATGATACTGTGGTTCCAATATATTGCTTGGATTATCTCTATGATTTTACTGTCAATGTGCTTATTTATACTTTTAGTGTAGGTAATAGAAATAACGAAAAAATGAATAAACTAAAACAGTAGAATACTACACACAGACACACACACTACACAAACACATAACTAAACAAAGTAACAGATTAGACAACACATACTTTTTTAATAAAAATATTAATTAAAAGATGCATCAAAAAAAGTAATACCACTATGATTCATAGATAGTAGATCATATTAAGAAATATCGTACATATTTCTTGGCATATTAGAAATGAAGATATTCGCCAAGAAATCAGAAGATCTGCAGGGATCCATGAACAAACACCATAATATTGAAACTCTTTAACTACTGCGTAACATGAGATTTACAAGAAGACTTAATATGATGATCTTTTATTTAGTGTAGTTTTCAGAGTTAGATGTAAAGGCAGAGAATGGAGTTTACAAGTTTGCATATTAGTGAGTGGTACAATCATTTATGTTTCATGTTTTATGGTGTGTCCCAATAGCTTTCATAATATAAAGGGATATCATTGAATAAGCTTAAAAATAATACCTCTTTTTAAACTTAGGTTAGAATAAAATATACACCGCAGTTGTAGCTAAAAAAAACTATAGTACTTTCTACATAAATTTTTATATAACTATGTTTTACAGGCAAGCAGATTGATCAAATTAAATATACATAAATTTTCATATTAATTATTAACGATATTATTATTATACCATAAAAAAGTATTTATCTTTCCACTTCGTATTTTATTAGTTACCTTCTTAATAGACCATCGCTCGCAGAAAATCAAGTACAACGCAGCCACGTTATTGTTACCATTATATAACTGACCTTGTTCTGCATTTTCAAGCCCTATGCACCATTTGTTTTGAATGAGGATAACATCACAAATCTGAATAAGCGAATACAGAAAATTTCATTATTTATGTTAAAAGTAGAATTAAAATGTGGCTTTAATAAGACAAAAATCTTAAATTGGCCTTAAATAATTTTATATTGCATTTTTTAATATCTGACCGCACAGTAGCGTTATTATACATATATTTAAAAGGAGAAATATCTGTTAAAGAGTAAGTTTAATAATTTTAAAAGTAAGTTCCAAGATTTTAATTCAAACGCAAATAGATGCCTGCATTTTCTGATCCCATTCCTCTTTTTCTTCGTCTTCCACTTGGTTTTGTGATTTTTTATTTACTATTATAAATTCAATTTTCGATCTTCACCATCCAGCACTTTATGTAAGAGCGTGTCCAGAATTAAAACTTGAAAAAAACTTGTTTAAAACTCTCGTTTCCATCCAGTGCTGATTTTTCTTGATGAATTTCCGATGGACGCTCATCAAACACAACCTGGTTAGTGGTTGTGGCAAGTCTCCCATTGTACTTTTCATCTAGGTCTTTAGCCTTCGAAGTGTACTAAAATATCGTTCAACAGTAGTCGTAGTTGAGTGAAGAATTTAAAATAAGAAGTGCGTGCCTTGTTGCGGGAAAAATATTAGCTTCCTCCAAAAATGCTTAACTTCAATATCCGTTAATTTGTTTCCCTCTTTTTCTACAGATTATACATTCAATGAAAGATTTAAATTTTTTCCAAATCTTTTAAAGTCGTTTTTAGAATGTTTTAAGGATGAAAATGGTATAAGACAAAAAGACAAAAACAGGTATGTTCGTGTGAAAATCTAATATTTAATTCTGAAGCTAAGGAGTCAAGATAAGAGATGATCAACGACTGTCTCTGGTATTTAATCGCAGTTTCAGATAGTGGAGATTTCTGTGTATTTGCATTTGAGTAATTTATGTCACTGAAAACTCAACCTCTTGTGATTATTTTCTATACATAATATGTGTAATTTATCAAAAACATGTTAAAAGAAAGCACTCCCATGGTGGAAAATATGGAGAAAAAAGAGTAAACAACAATGTTGAACGACTCTCAGACATATGCCAAAGCTTATAGTTAAAGCAATCATTTATTAACTATATGATCCAGCCTCAAAAAACAAAATTAAAACAAATGACGTGCGGCCCTATCGCAGTGAAGAATATGGGTCTGACCATTACATGTTAGTAGCTAAAAATACCAATAACTATTGAAAGAATACCACACAAACCGAGAATGAAAATAGTGCAACTCTTTTACTCGATAAGATTGGCTGCAAAGCTAGGCACTGTAGATGAATTAGAAACAGTAAAAGAGAAGTACCAATGAGTGAAAGAATTCAAACACCAAGTAGCAAAGAAGACAGAAAAAATTATGTATCACTGAACTGAGAAACCAAAAGAATAGTAATACAAAAAAAACGATCGAGAAAATCTAGAGAGTTATTTAGAAGGCAGTAGAGGAATTGGAGCCTAGAAATTTATTAAAAATAAATGAAAAAAGCAAGGAAATATGCCTAATCCAGACAAGAACTGGGAAATTCATTACAAGCTTTGTAAATTTCTTGAAGTTAAAATTAATAACGAAAAGGTGAAATGAAGAACAATAAAGCTTCAGGGCCTGGAGACGTTTACATTGAACTGGGTGAAACATGAACCAGACATACTGGAATATAGTTTAAAAATGTTTAATTGAAAGCCAAAATAGTTTTACCCTACAACAAATAATAGAGAAACGAGTTACTGGAAATCTTACTACCCATCTTGTCTTTATAGATCTCGAAATGGCCTACGACACAGACCTTTAAAATTTCTATTTCTAAAAACTATATATAAGTTTTGACAAATTTGGAGTTAAAGATAACGTATATCAGCCCTACGACATCTATAGGAATCCACTGAGTGTTCTTAAAACGAAAAATTCCTTTTTAGACCAAATCAGACATCAAAAGGGTCTTAAACAGGGATGTTGCCTACACTTTACCTTATTTAAAATTTATATTCAAGACGCATTACAGAAATGGAGACAAAAATGTTTATCGGCGAGAGCTACATGGCGACATCATTCTTCGCCGATGATTAAGTAATAATATGCAAATGCAAATGCAAAATAGATATTGATTATATGCTAAGGAACCTTAAAGATGATTACGAAAAAGCAGGAATGAAAATGAATGTGGAGATCATGGAGGGATGAAGTGGAGGCTATGGAAAGACAAGACCTTAGAGATGGAGAATGGCAGAACAGAAAGGACTGGAGACGTTGGCTGAAAGAAGGAAGGCGGCGACAGCTGTAAAAATCCTTATATAGATAGATAGATAGAAAATGAATTGAACCAAAACGGGATACTCACGAATAGGGGAACAAAACGAAGGTCCAGAGCTGCATTAGACAAAAAAATCAGTGCAAAGAATATAAATATTTAGGCAGTATTATATATGACAAAGGTTGCTCTGAGTGTAATGTCCGATGCAGAGTTCAAAAGAGACAAAAGAGTATATATGTGTTCTAAATTCTTTACTTTGGTCCAATCGAATTTCCGTTAATACAAAATTGACAATCTACAGAGCAATTATAGAGCCAATATTGACACATGAATCACAATGTTGACAGGTGACAGAAAAAGCAAAGAAAAAAACACAGTAGAAATGGATTTTCATCAAAATGGTCTATACACCACCTTCTTTCCCAGCCACCGTAGAATATCGTCGAATCCAAATTCAACACAAATATATACGGAAAAATTCTTATAGGCAAAAACTCTGAATTGCTTTAGTGGTTGTAGGGGCATATTCAGATTTCCGCTTAATATATCCTACAAATTCCCCTCTGATTTTTTTTTATCGTCATTATAAAACCGTAATCCGATAGAAAGCTGTTATTTTACAGTGACATCTGCTATTTCATTAACCACTATAGTGCAAGCTTTTCCTTGTTTACAATCTTCTATTATTTTCCTTTGACAACTTCACCACATTATCTAATTATCTTATTTTGAATGTTTGCTTCTCATCATCACAGTCAATTTTCAAATAAAAAGGCAAAGAAAAGCTCATAATTTCCTTCCTTTCCTCTAAGTGGTAAATCATGAGCTCCACAAAGTATAATACAAGAAATAATTGATGACAATATTTGTTTCCAATAAAATCCTTTATAAGTATATAAAAAGCCCAGTCGGGCTATGTTAAAAAGAAAAAACGTTTTCGGAATAAGTATTCCATCATCAGTGTCAATGTATTACATGAATGTAGCCACTAAATATGAGGGTAAGAACCCTTTAAAAATTAATATATGAAGTTTAGTTTACATTATGTCGTGTTTACAAATAGGATGGTAAAGTTACCGTTGGATTGGTAACATGGCGATCCAGCTTCAACGTGCATCTTTTAGTGGCTAAGCGCATGTACTGAGGAGCCAAGTTGACCATACCATTAAAATATTTGTTTGTTTTCTTCAATCATCTTCTAGAGATCACATTAAAACTGCACATCAACTGGTACTTGTTCAACGAATTATTTCTCGAAAGCTGCTGAAGTTTTGTGATAGTGACTGTAGACGTGTTTTATTTTAAACCCAAATATTCCTATAATTGTAGCAATACTGGAAACAAAAAGAACATAGTGAGTACACCTTTCAAGTAGTATATTAATCTAACTTACGGCGGATAAATTTCCTTTCTAAATGACTGTCATCAGAACACTAAAATTGTAATTTGATGGTGGTTCTCATAGGTGAAGAATTACTAAAACCTTGTTCCATAATAGACACAGAATACAATGATTCTGTCAGCTTAGTTCAATCTTCATTACCATCACTGCTTCCAACACTAGCCTCAGCATTCTATAAACGCAAGTAAGTTGATAAACTATTAAAACTATAACTGGAATAAACTCGAACAATTAGTTGGTAAAAAAGCATTCAAGAATGCGAACAGTTGTTTGTATTCTTGACGTAAGAATTCCCTTCTTCTGCGTATGGTTGTTACAGTTCAGCCAGCAATTTTGTCAATAGTTGTAAGGGAGATCCGATAGAAGTAGCTATTGGCCATAATGGTAATCCTGCCTTATGTAACTTGGGTAGGCCGTTAACCCTGATTATACAAGCCACTTTATCGAGCGTATAAGAGATGTGACTGTTCAGACGGGACATTTGTTGATCAGATTCGATGTGATCTCACTTTTTACAAATGTTCCTATAGATAAATCTTTAGAAATTATAAGCAAAAAGTATCCAAGACCACAAATACTTTAAATCCAACAAAACACTGCTTAAATAACATATATTTCATCTGTAAAGAACAAAGATATAATAGTTTGAAGGAGAACAGATGAGTTTAACACTGTCACAAATAATAGCAAACCTGTTTATGCAAGGAATAGAACAGCAAGCAATAAGAACACTCAAATATAAATAGTCCAGTCGGGATAGCATTTGACTTGCATGGCAAGCTTCTCCAAACTTCATTATTCTAACCTTTAGGGGGATCAATACTAGTGTAAATTACAAATCGCGACTAAATTATGGTAATAATTTACCCTAAAATTCAGTTTACTATATATCGGCTATGATATACAATATAGAGTATACCAAAAACCCACACATAGCGACATATATCTGCATGCTGATTCATATCACCATCCTGCACATTTATATTTAGTCATCACAACCATGATTACAAGATCTGAAAGACTGACAGATGAAGAACATATAAATGAAGAAATGCATAACGTGAAAACAGCGTTAAGAAAAAACAGTTTCAAAGAAGAATTAAGGATCCATCAGAAGACGAAAATCTGATTACAAAAACTATTCTATCCCATGTAAAAGGCCCAACAGAGAAAATGGGGACTGTGATAAATCATACATCGGACAGACCAATCGAAAAATCCATGTTAGACGAGAAGAAACTCGAAATGCCATCGAACGGAAAGAAAAAACGTCGTGTATGTACAAAACGTCTAAAATACAAAACAGAAAAAATCTAAACAAACCGGCAATGCTAGCTGTTGAAATAAAAAAAAACCGTAAAATCAGAAAAGCAATAGAAATTAAAAAAAAATCCCAACAATCCAAACCAAAGAGATGATGGTCAAAGGCTTCTTTTATAACATGGAAAACTGTGTTGAAGAAGAATACGAAAAAAAAATCACGGATTTTTTCTATAGATTTTTCCGCTACTTGTTCTTGATTAGTTGATAGGTCCTTTTATATCAATGTTCTTAATATTTTCTTTAGTTTACTATTACGATTTGTTTTTCCTTATATGAACATTGTTCTTACCTTTTCTATCCACTGTTTTGTATCTTTTGAGATTGATTTTTGCTATTTATCAGACGGTGTTATGTTCTTTAATGTTTCTAAAAATACTTTTGCTAGTTTTGATGCAAGTTGGTTTAGCATTAAGGTTCATAGTAAAATAAAAATGCGAAATGCGTTATAAATTTTCATCATCTCTTCATACAACTCTTTCGAACCATATTATTAAAAATCCACCTAAAACATGCTTAGCTGCTCCCTTTTGTAGGTACTCTCCCAATTCTGCAAAACTGGAATTAGTATCGCATCAATGGCCATTACAAATTAACGATGGTTCCAATGAATGCGTACTTAATAAAGCAATTGTGGTACCGTAGAATACTTAGTGCAAGAATTATTTAAACGTTTTAAAAACACAGTAGTAGTTAGGTAGAAGACCGAACAAAATGAGTTCGTTATAATATAGAAAAAATAGAAATAGGTATTTCTATATTTGTTTTTGCCAATCTGTCTCATTTCTATAATCCTTTTCAACAAACATATTGGTGAACGGTGTAAAGTATAATACTTCCCTTAATCCTTTTGTTCGCTGCAGTTCTACTATTTGTAATGTCATAGGACGGCCTTTCCTGCGTGCAAATGATATGTCCTAGCAACAAGCCTGACAGATTGTAAGTCTTGTTGATTTTAATAAAAATGTATGTACAGTTCACAAATAGTTTAGTTTTTACAATTTAGGAGTAAAGCTGTACACACAGCCCAACATTCTCCATTCAAAGCGGATAGGTGCTAATTAAAATAAAAAACCAAAGTATAAATTAATCTATGAGTTGATTAATTTTGGTCATAAAGGGTAGAAATCAACAAGGGTAGAGTCACGGTACCAGTTTGATGGTTGTAGACAGGTAAAGCTGGATTTGGTAACGGAAATCGATCGATTTTATGAACACACTTCACAGGAGAGAAATCCTGTTTCTTTATTTACATTGGACAATTGCATAATTTAGTCTGTTTTTTTTTGTGAATTCGGTTCACTGTATGATAATATACAGTAATCTTATTTACTTTTACTAGCGGGTACTTAAATTAAGGCAAATTTGTTTGCCTTAATAATTATTGTTTAAACAGTATAAAAATGGGTGATTTAACAGAGTTAGTTACTAAAAGGGAAGTAATTAAAGCTCAATTAAGTCGGTTTGAAACGTTTGTGACTAATATAATAGATTATCAAATTATAGAGTTGCCTCTTCGCAAAAAGAAATGTGAAGAAGATTGAAATAGGTTCGCAGAAATTCAGTTAAAAATTGTAATGTTAGACAATTCAGATAAACAATTAAATGACAGTGACATTAAATGAGTTAATTTTGAAGATAGGTACTTTAAAATTATTGCTTTAACCAATGGTAAGTTTCAGAATGATTTAAATTTAGATAAATTTGGTAATATTGTAAGTCATTTAAGCAATTCACAAGCGGGGATTGCTCGACAGACTGTTAAATTGCCAATAATAATAATTCCAAATGGACGTTAAAAGGTTTTACTAAAAACTTGAAACGGGCGCTAAAGGGGGATTCCGCGAAAGTTCTTGGGGGCTTTAGAAGTGTCGGAAGAAAATTATAATGAAGCATAGGATTTGTTTCAATCTCGGTACGAAAATAAGAAACAAATCGCGATAAGCCATTTTGATTCGTTGTTATTATTATCCGCAATTGGGAAAAGAGTCTTTAATTCAAATTAGGAAATTGTTGTTCGGAGTGACGTGCGGGCTTTAAAATCGTTAAAGCAACTGGTAGTAGAAAAAATGAATGAAAAAGTTTGGGATCATCTACGGTATTTCTCACAATGAAAGAATTCTTGGATTTTTTAGAAAAAAGATGGAAGGATCTGGAGCCTTCATATGATGGGGCAAAAATGCGGGTATAAATAACAATAGGGAAATCGGACTCAAACAGAAAGAAGAGCATTAGAAAAAAAAACATCCAATTGGTGTTCGGTATGCGGCAGATCTCACTATTTATTTGAGTGTAGGTTTCAAAATATGTATATGGCTGATCGTTATGGAGCGAGGAACGAGGTTAAGTGCTCAAATGCATGTTGGAATTGTTTAAAACTGGGCAAACTCTGTCAGGTTGTAGTGCTTGTGGTAGAAAACATAACATTCTGCTACATTTTTCAGTGAATGTCGGTAGAAATAATTCATTTACAAATCGGTTAAATTATCGGAAAATACGGATTCAAGGGAAATTTTATAATCTTACGGCACAGGTATAAATAATATTAAAGTCGGGAGAAATAATTGACTGTAGAGCATTATTAGATAGTGCTTCTCAATCAAATTTTATGAGCAAAGAATTTTGTAAAGGACAGGACTAAAATCCTTTAAAGTAAATATACCGGTACAAGGGATAGCGCAGAATTACACAAACATAAGAGATTCTGTTAACTTATTGGTACGGTCTAAATGTAATAAATTTCAAATGGATGGTTGGTTTTTGGTAATCGATAAGATTTGTGACGGTCTATCGTCACACAACATGAATTTAAATGCTTTTCAAATTCTGGAAAATATTACTTTAGCGGATACTGAATTTTACAAAACAAATAAAATAGACTTGCTACTTGAAGCAATTGTATTTTGGGAGTTACTGTGTATATGGCAGTTCAAATTGAATAAAAAAGGGCCTTTTATTCAAGAAACCAAATTAGGCTGGATTGTATCAGGGCCTATACCAGGGAGTAATGCTCACAATGAAAAACGAATTTGCAATTTCGCGGAAAATAAAAACATTAAATCACAATTACAACGGTTTTGGAGTTTAAATGAATGTAGACGAGCTACACCTTATACAGCGGAAGAACTAAAATGTGAGGAAAGGAAATTAGAAAAGTATGCCGAGCTGAAGCAGCAATATCATGATTTTATGTTAGAATATATTCAATTAGGGTACATGTCCAAGGTTGAAGATAAAGATCAAGTCTTAGAAGCTGCTTATTATCTTTGTCATCATAAGGTGATAAAGAATTCTTCGATCACTATGAAATGCAGGGTTGTTTTTGATGGGTCTACGGTTAGAGATTCGGGAATTTCTATAAATAATACGTTAATGACGGGTCCTAGATTATAGGATAATTTATTTAATATTTTGTTAAGTATGCTACAGTCATTATAGCCGATATAGCTTAGATGCTCAGGCAAATTTTAATTTATAATTCACACAGGGAGTTTCAAAGAACCCTATGGAGATTTTCAACGCAAGACAGAGTAGGAACTTATCGGTTGAACATGGTCACTTACGGGTTAGCTCCCTCTAGTTATTTAGCGTTAATAACTGGTACAAATACATTGGAAGAAGCTGGTAGGTTAAAAAGGAAAATAAGTAATGCTTTGGATTCCGGATGTTTTCCGTTAAGGAAATGCAAGTCAAATTATCCAGAGATTCTTATGGATGAGTCTAATGAAGATGGTGTTAGGAAAACACTTAGTCTGTTAATGAATTCAAAAGAAATTTTTTTACATTTTAGTATCACAATTAATATAAGAAAAAAGAAAGTGAACAAGACAGGCGTATTTTATCGGTCATAGTTCAGATATTCGATCCACTGGGCTTAGAGTTAGTCCAGTGACGATAGGGGCAAAACTAATAGTACAAGCATTATGGCAGATAAAATTTGGATGAGATGAGTCCTTACCTCAGAAAATTTACTCATCTTGGAGTAAGTTGAAAGATAAAATGACAGCTGTACAAGAACTAAAAACAACTTTAAGTCGAAAAATTTGTTGTGAAAACCCATGTTCAACTTCACTGCTTTACGGATTCTTCCGAGGTAGCTTAGGATTGTTATGAACCTGCTTTGAAGTCCGTATCTTTGCCAAGGCTGGAGCTATATGCTGCTCTTTTAGAAGCAAGATTAACGGAAGAGGTAATAAAATCTTAAGTTTACCAAGACAAGATTCTGGACGGATTCCACGACAGCATTGGCATGGATACGCGGAGAGCCATGTAAGTGGAAAACTTTTATAGCCAAAAGAGTGGGGGAGATCCAGCGGTTAACGGATCCAAACTCTTGGAGATATATTGTGTCAGAAATGAATCCAGCGGATGTTTTATCTAGAGGAATAGAATCAGAAAAATTCAAAGATTTTAAATTGTCCTAGGTTTTTAAGACTGCACGAAAAAATGTGGTCTGAAACCGAATCCAGTGTTACGTTGAAGAAGCTGCTAGAAGTTAGAAAGCCGAAATTGGCATTTCTTTCAATTGTGCTACAAGACATATTGGAAAGATATTTTGGTCTTAAACGATTAAAAAATGTAACAGATTGGATATTCAGATTTTACAAAAATTCTAAATTAAATAGGGAATTGAATAGGGTTTTAAGTAAATTTTCTATCAAATAGCGAACAAGAACCAGCTTTGGGACTACTAATAATTTTATCGGAAAAACAGAGTTTTTATGAAGACTGGCAAGCTTTGAAAAAATCTAAAAAGGTTTCAAGTTTAAGCAAAATAATCTGCTTAAATCCATTCTTGGATGATACTTATACTTCCAAAAATACAAAAATTAACAAGGCTTATAATTCAAAATGAACATTACCGAAACTTGTACACGGGTGCGTAAACGTTATTGAGTTATAAGATTGACTTATTAGCATATATCAAGTAGGTGTGTGGTTTGAGATATACTAAGTAAGTGCGTAACGTGTTTTCGGGTAAAACCGTTACATTTTAGACATATAATGGGAAATTTACCGGCAAGTCGCATAATTCCTAGTAAACCTTTTGAATAGTGTGGCGTTGACTATGCAGGTCCGTTTCATATAAAAACTTATAAAGTTATAGGGAAACACTTATTAAAGGGAATTTATGTATTTTTGTTTGTTTGGTGACTAAGGCTTGTCATTTGGAGTGAGTCATTGATTTAACTGCAGACGGATTTTTGAATTGTTTTAAAAGATTTATATTCAAAAAAGGTTTCTCACGGTTAACTGGCATTTTATACCAAGCTCTTTTCCACATTTCGGTGGTTTGTGGGAGGCAGCTGTAAAATTGACCTCAACAACCCAAGGGTTGTTGGGGACAATAGTTAATGAACACATGATGAATTGAATACGGTAATAACACAGACTGAAGCCTGCTTAAATTAAATTCCCGTCCTTTGCCCCCTCTGTCGGAAGATCCTAACGGTTTCAATGTTCTCAGTACTGGACATTTTTTTATTGGCTGTCCATTGGTAGCTTTATCGCAAGAGAATATTCGAGATTTGAATTCAGGTCATATTCAAAGGTTTCATTTAGTAACACAGATGATGCGACATTTTTGGATTCAGTGATCCAAAGGTTATCTGGTTAATTTGCAAGAAAGAAATAAAAGGCGTTCTTCAGCTGACTAGATTAAACGTGGACAAATCGTAATTTTTGAGGAAAACGGTGTACTACCCTTGAAATAGGCTTTAGCAAGGGTAATGGAAGTGCATCCGGGAAAAGACGGTATTGTGCGAATAGTGATTCTCAAAACGAGTAGTGGACACTTTATAAAACGAGCAGTAACAAAAATTTGTGTGTTACCTGTGGATAAATAGCAATAGTTTAAAAGAACTTTTCTTGTTTGTTTTGGAGTAATATTTATTTAATTTGTCACATTGTTGTATCGCATTGTTATTGTATAATAGGAACTTTAGTTATCTTGAAAGACTGTGCTTTCAAGGAGGGGTGACATGTTCGCTGCAATTCTATAATTATAGTTGTAATGTCATAGGACGGCCTTGCCTGCATGGAAATGATGTCTCCTAGCAAAAAGCTTGACGGATTATTAGTCTCGTTTCTCATTTTAATAAAAATATCATACAAATATTTTAATTTTTACAATTTAAGAGCAAAGCTCTACATACAGCCCAACATCTTTTTATGGTGTTCTGCCTCCGTAAAGTAAAGAGGATGCCACATTTTTATACATTTTTGTCTGTTATAACTCTATATAATATTTATTTATTATCTTTATATTTATATCTGAAATATTTAATGAAATATACAAGGCAGAAAAAATACCAGTAGAGTGTCTCAAATCGGAGTTCGTACCATTGCCCAAAAATACCAGGAGCAAAAGTTTGTGAAGACTATAGGACCATAAATATAATGAGCCATCTGCTGAAGCTTTGTCAGCTGTAATGTTTTTGCATGCCTGATTTACTACAAGAAAACTTTCGATAGAGTCAGGTATGACCATATGATGAAGATGCTAAAGAGGACTGGGATTGACGGAAGAGACTTAAAAATAATAGCTAACCTGTATTGGAATCAATCAGCAGTACTCCGAATAAATAGAGAATATACAGATCAGGTCAAAATATTAAGTGGAGTGAGACAGGGGTGCATAATTTTACCACTGATATTCAATTTGTACTCGTAGCACATTTTTAAAGGGGCTCTAAAAGACATTGATGAAGGCATCTCAATAAATGGAGTCAAGCTCAATAACCTGCGGTATACAGATGATACAATGGTGTTTTCCAATACCATAGAAGGGCTACAAAACTTAATGAACAAAATAACGGAAACAAATAGAGCATATGGACTGGATATAAACACCAGAAAAACCAAGCTAATGATCATCAGCAAGGAAAACATAACTGGAGCAAATCTGTATGTGAACCAAATGAGAATTGAACGTGTCTCACAGTACAACTACTTGGGAACTATATTCAATGAGTCGTGAGACAATACCCAAGGGATTAAATGTCGCATCGGAAAGGCAAAAAGTGCATTCTTGACTATGAGCCAATACCTCACCCTAGAAACAAAAATAAGGCTCCTTAAATGTTACGTGTACTCAGTGCTTCTGTACGGAGTAGAAACGTAGACATTGAAGGCGGAAACTCTATCAAAACTTCAGGCTTTTGAGCTATGGTTATACAGAAGGATCCTGAAGATACTATGGACAGACAAAGTCACCAATGAAGAAGTACTGCGGAGGATGAACACAACCGCGGATTTGGTCAACATCGTAAAGGGCCGTAAGCTGCAGTACTTAGGACATTTAATGAGAAATCAAGGCAGATACGAGCTACTTCAATGTATTTTGCAAGGTAAAATTGAAGGAAAAAGGGCGCCAGGACGAAGGAGAATATCCTGGCTTACCGGAGAGCATGGTATAGAAAGACTTCAACACAGCTATTCCGTATAGCAACCAACAAAGTCATCATAACCAGAATGATCGCCAACGTTCGGAACGGACAGGCACCCTAAGAAGAAAGAATCTTTATAAAACAATTCCTTTTGATTTGATTTTCATTGTAAATTTTTTTTCTCAAATTTTGCAATAATTTGTTCTAAATACATATATGAAATTTTTAGTTATTTTCCATTTCACCCTCCCAATTTTTTCTGTTTATGCTTTTATATTTTTTAGTAATATTCTTAATTGCCTTGAACTTATTTTTAATATGGTTACAAACTATTATTTTTGTATTTGGTAGTTTGTCAATAAATGATTAAAAATAGAACAGCGTAAAGTATTTAAACATAAATTCTTTTGTCTTATAATAGATAGTATGATATAGTATGTTAGATTTTCATTGTTATTGTGTCTATTTGACAAACAACAATAAATAATTTGTTTATTTATCTCGTTACAATTTTGGTAACTGCACATAAATTTTGATAATTACTAAGATTATACAGGGTGTTTCAAAAAGGTATGTCATAAATTAAATCACGCATTCCGGGGAAAAGATAAATTAATTGAATCCAACTTACCTTAGTACAAAAGTGTACACAAAAAAAGTTACAGCCCTTTGAAATTACAAAATAAAAATTGTTTTTTTGCATTATCTCCTAAATTACTTAACATTTTGTAATAAAAATGGACACGTTACTTTTTTGTTTTGAAAGCATTTTTCATATAAAAGAAACAACAAAATCTAAGCGCACAGAAAAATGTTAAGGGGGGTGTGCAGCCCTAAATCCCCCCAAATTTTTGAGTACGTTCAAATCAAATGAATTTTGTGACATCATTAGTTTAACACATTATTTTTAAAACTTTTTGCCTCTTATCACTTATCTTTTATCATTTATCTTTTCGAAAAACTAGTTTTTTCCTAGTTGGCCATAAAATTACAATTAGTTTCTACGGATACGGATACAATAATTAAACAGTTCCTTCAATAATAGTCAATAATTTGAAGCTATCATTTATTGTGTGAATAAGAATATTATTAAAAATTTTGATATGGATTTGATATGGTATCTATGGATACGGATACAATAATTACAAACAGTTCTATCAATAATAGTCAATATTTTGAAGCTATCATTTATTGTGTGAATAAGATTAATATTAACAATTTTGATATTACAATGGCCTACACATTTCAGGAAATGGCAGATGCGTATTTGGTAAGTTTGAGCAGATTCAATTATGATTTCAATATACTATCGGGAATATCGTAGGTGAATGTCAAGGAAATAGTGCAGCAGCCGCAAGTCGTTATGCAGTAAAATACCCCAATCGAAATACACCCAATAGACGATTATTTCTGACCATTGATCGTTGTTTACGGGAAACGGGTACATTCCAACCGCAAGTTGCTGGCAATAGTGGTCGTCCAATAATGGATGCAACTGATGAAGACATTTTAGAAGAAGTCCCTGGAACAAGTACAAAGGTAATAACTGCTCAACTAAATATTCCTCACGTAAGGGTTTGGAGGGGTTTGAAGGATCAGCTGCTTAAACCCTATCACTTAACAACGGTTTAAGAGTTATTGGTTGAAGATTATCCTAAAAGGATTGGATTTTCCGATTGATTGTTAATGGAAAACACTCGAAATGTTAATTTTATTAGAAATATTTTGTTTACCGACGAGGCTACCTTCAGTAAAAATGGAATAAAAAACCATCATAACTAGCAGATTTGGGCCGACGAAAATCCTCACGCCAAAAAAACGACTCATCACCAAAGGACTTTCAAAGTTATTGTTTGGACAGGAATTGTGGATAACAATCTAATAGCCACATTTCTTCCCAACAATTTAAGTGGTGATAATTATTTGCAGTTCTTGGCAAACGATTTACAAGAGTATTTGGAAGAAGTGAATATTGCAATAAGGCAAAATATGTGGTTTCTCCAAGATGGCGCTCCACCGCCTTACAGTAATGTAGTCTGGGAATACCTTTGGTCCGGGAATATCCTGGTCGGTGGATTGGAAGGGGTCGTGACGCACCTATTTCTTGGCCACCCAGAAGTCCAGGTCTTAACCCCATAGACTTTTGCTTTTGGGGGTTTATGAAAGAGAAAGTGTATTTTGTAACAATAGAGGACGAACAACAATTGAGGGTTAGAATACTTGAAGCTGCAAATCAATTTCGTCAGAAAAATATGATTTTTCAGTGCATTCGGTTTTAATTATTACTCAAAATCAGTTGCTTTGACAAAGTCCTCGTAGACATACCGTCTCAGGACTCGCAACTAATGTAGAGTCATATGTCGCCCTGTTATCTATCCAACGGTAACTTTAACATCTTAAATGTATATTTGACATAATGTAGATCAAATCTTATTTAATAATTTTTAAAGGGTTTTAACCCACATATTTAGTGGCTACATCCATGTATTAACTTGACACTGATGATGGAATATTTATTCCGAAAACGTTTTGTCAATGCAACATAGCCCAACTGGGTTTTTTATATACCTTTTTATAAAGGATTTTATTCAAAATTTTTAATATATGGTATACAGCCAAATACAGGAACTTTGTTTCCTTGTGGGCAATAAAAACTGTTTTTTGAAAAAAGTGATAAAAGGCAAAAAGTTATTAAAAATAATGTGTTAAACTAATGATGCCACAAAATTAATATGATTTGAACGTACTCAAAAGTTTGGGGGGATTTAGGGCTGCACACCCCCCTTAAAATTTTTCTGTGCCCTTAGATTTTGTTGTTTCTTTTTGATGAAAAATGCTTTCAGAACAAGAAAGTAACGTGTCCATTTTTATTACAAAATGTCAAGTAGTTTAGGAGATAATGTAAAAAAACAATTTTTATTCTGTAACTTCAAAAGGCTGTAACTTTTTTTGTGTACACTTTTGTACGTGGTAAGTTGGATTCAATCAATTTATTTTTGTAAACGGAATGCGTGATTTAATTTATGACATACCTTTTTAAAACACCCTGTATTGTTAGATTTCTGTAATAAATAAACAAATAAAAAAATTGTTAGCCGAATTAACTCCGTAACTGCTACTTTATTGTTGAAAGTCTGAGATAATATAGATATATTCATGAATAGATATATTCATGAAAGAATTTGAGAAAAATATTTTGTATAAACCACTGTGTGTGGGTGATAAAAACTCACAACAACTGAATATCCACTGTCATTTATAAACAAGGAATTAAGATTCTTTTTCATATTGGGCCGTCTCCTTTCGAAGGTTGGCGATCCAAATGACAATTGTAGCTTTGGAAACTGCATATTAAGGAATTAGGATTCAAGAAAGAAATATCAAAACACCAGAAATGCTCACAGGAGGAAGGAATTTGAAAATAAAAACAATACCATATGTAAAAGTCTTATCAGAAAAACTAAAAAGGATAGGAAATAAATACAATGTTTCGCACCAACAACCAACACACTGAAATTTATTATTTCCAAAACGAAACCCAAAAAGACAGAAGAAAGATCAAAGAACTCTCAAGAAGAAAGATTTCTTATATTATTCATTTTCTCTGTTTAACTATCTCGAATTTCATATATTTTCATTTTCGTTTTTTAGCCCTTATCTATATTAATAAAAATGAATTGCCGAAATGTTTGTACGGGCATCGCTTCAGAATGACTACACCAAATTATTCCATTCTTTTTTTTTGCGTTTTTTATTATCAGGAGAAGGTTTGTATGAAAGATGATTTTTAAAAAATTGCACAGAAAGACCTTAAAAACAATTTTTTTGTAATTTTAAATCTCAATATAACTAACAGATGGCGTCATAATATGACTAATAAAAGAAGCTACGATTAACAAAATAAATAGAGAGTATTAAAGACGTATTTTATGTCATCCTTTAATAAAAGCACCTTTAATTTGACATATACACATGCACAGTTGTGCGTCCTTTTACTGTGCTTTACTTTTTTACTGTGCTTTAATAAAACAAACGCCGCCCGCATTTAAATTAAATACAGACCAGAGAACTTTTATTTAAAGATCCCTTATTTTGATGTAACCTGTAAAATTACGTGTAGAAAGAAAAATACGTCCAACTTCACTAATACGAGGTCTGGCTATTAAATATCCAGACTGCGCGCGCAGAAGCCGTCCTAGAGGGGAAGAGTGGGGAACGAATGCAGCATTGGATAGCTGGAAGTGTCTATTCTTTCAGTACGAAAACATGTTTTTGTCGCTTTAGTTGTATTTTTTCTGTAGAGGTTAGAAAAGAACGTGTTTTTTTCTCGTGCCGATAACAATGTGTAACGAGCAACGGATTAATGTGAAATTTCTCGTTAAATTAAAAAAAAAACTCCGACTGAGTGCTATAATTTCTTGAAAGAGGTCTATGGTGAGAATTCTCTATCTCGTGCGCATGTTTCCGAATGGTATAAACGGTTTTCTAAAGGCCGAGAGAGCGCCGAAGATGACCAACGTCCAGGTCGACCTATCTTTCTGTTTCAACTCCGCAAACAGTGACCCAAAATAAATGAAATTGTGCGCGGAGATCGTCGTATGAGCATTCGGATGATTGCTGAGACTGTAAACACCGATATAGAAACTGTCAGAAACATTTTACATGACGAATTGAACATGAAGAAAGTCTGTACGAAGTTGGTCCCAAAAAATTTGACGTCTGACCAAAAGCTCGTCCGTCAACAGATCTGCTCAGATTTTCTTGAGAGGTTACATGAAGAGCCTGAATTAAGGGAAAACATTATCACTTGCGATGAAACCTGGATATTCAAATGTGATGTTGAAACTAAGCGACAATCCATGCATTGGAAAACTCCTGCATCGTCAAGAATAAAATAAGCAGTGATGTCGAAATCAAAATTTAAAACCATGCTAATCGTTTTTTCAACATTAACGGCATCGTGATGACTGAATGGGTTCCGAAGACTAAGTCTGCTTTAAAAGGAATCCGGTTCGAGTCGATGGAAGAGGTGAAGCGAAAAACGGCGGAGCTCCTAAAAGCTCTAACAAAACAAGACTTCCAGCATTGCTTTGACCAATGGAGAAACGAATGGAACGGCGTATGGTGAGGGAAGGGGAATATATTGAAGGAGAGCATTCGATTGTAGAATAATTTTTAAAATAAAACATTTTTTCATAAGCGGCCTCGTTATTTAATAGCCAGACCTCGTATGCATATAGATATTTGATCAAATTCTTTGTATGTTTTGTTTTATTCAATGAATATTGTTTTTAGTATTATTATTATTAATCTCAATTAGTAAATCTTCACATATATTGTTTTATATATTGTCATTATTTTCGTCAGCTAAACTAGCTATACCTAATGGTTCTTTCATATTGTAAGATGAGTATTATGGATTATAGTATTCTTTAAATAACAATTTAATTAAATTCAACGCCTTAATCTTTTAAATTATATTATTTTAATTTTTAATCTGGGATCAGGCATATAAGTAACAAATAGGATCTTATAGGCATTTATAGCTTATTTTTATACTATACAAAAATATTTATTGTCATTTGCTAAAATAAAAGATTTCTGTAACATGTTAGCAATAATTCTCTTTTAGACATTGAAGTATCTCAACATATCAGGTAGGAAGATTTGTCAATGAGACGGTTTTGGAGAATCTCATCATTTTCCATACATAAACAGAATCCCAATGTAGTTAATTTATTTGTTCACCTGGTGAATCGACAACGATTTTTTTTACGAAAGAAAACGCAACTTAAACAGCTGAATGATTACCAACGGCAACGTTGAAATGTTATATTTTCTTAAAAGAAGCCTTGGCATAATATATTGTTAGTTAGATTTAGATTAGATCCAGCTATAAGTCAGAAATAGAATAAAATACATTGAAATAGAATAAAATAGAGTAAAAAAGAATAAAGTAAAATTAAATTAAATTAAAATAAAATAAAGTTATAATATAATAAAACAGAATACAACAGAAACAAATAGAATAAAATAGAGTTAAATAAAACAAAATTAAATAACATTAAAATAAAATAAAATGAAATAAAATATACAATAAAATAAAATCTTAAATTTGACGAATATTAACAGACCCGAAGAATGCTAATTGAATTGTTTGGTCTGTCTTTTATTTTATTTTTCTATTTTAGCTTCTTTTATAGCTTAATATGTCTCCCAAAGAAAATTTATGACACACCATTAATATTTGACAGTAAATACATAAATCTTATTCATTTCCTTTGTGACTTCATACAAATTTTCTACAATTAAATCAACAACTAACGATTACGTATGATACTTCCTTCTTCGTACTCCCGGAGGTAGTTTTCAAGATACTTTAAAATGCCTTCTTGTCGCCGCGCCTATGCCGAACGCCTACCTGCTAAACCAGACCCTTCTCTGTCATCCAGCGATCCGAAACCGGAATGGTCGCTGCAAGGCCGGCATCACTTCCGAAGCACTACCTTCATTCATCCAAGACTGTCAGCAAGGAGGCTCCCTGCCTTGTGCCAGGTAGCACCTGAAAGACCCTCATCGCTCCTAGTACGGCATCACTCTCAGAAGGGTATTTCCTTCTTTCCCAGTTTGACTCACACAGTCTAACTCATATAGTCTGACTCACCTTCCTACCTTTAACTTCCAGCATCTTTCCCTCTTACCTTTGCCGTTGGTCCAGCTGTCTTTCTTCCTCTTCTTTTTCTTGATCACTGCTGAATTGTGTACATTTGTCCAACCTGATTTAATATCAATTATGCTCCCGATCGTTTCTCTCATTGTGAAAATTCACATTAATAATTGAAGATTAAAAGGCCACAATTATGAGTTTAAGAGGCAAAAGACGACAGCTAGGTCCAGAGTAAACTTTTTGCCAAATGGGATATTTAATATCCTGAAATAATTCGGATAAAGATACTTGATAGTGGTAGATTTCATTTCTAAAACGCTAAGGTCGAACGCCCAGGTCACAACTGTTTTAAAATAATGATTGAAAACTAGTGGGAAACTAGTTTCAGGCCGATCACCTCCTGGGCGAATCCACGTGCTTTTAGGCTGCCGACGCTAACAAAATAGTTGCGAGTGAAATCTGTTTCAGACCGTAGTTTTAAGCGTTACGTCGTGGACTCTCGACCTAAGTTAAGTGGAACATTTTTCTTTTGTTTATTTCTAATGCTCCTTATCTTCTATAATTTACTGGCATAATAGGAGCTTCTTCCTGTGTTCTTATTTATTATATAATAAATAGTAATATATTACAAGAAAAAAAAACTAGAAAACCAGCTTTAAAGCAGGTATAATTTTTTAATGAAAATCGTGTTTTTCAAAGTCATCAAACAATTTCTAAGGATGCTTAAGTTAGACCGTAAATATTGTTCTATTAACATTTATACTGAGTCACATCCTTTGTCTTAGCGTGTTAGTTCAATTTAGCTAGATTTTAAGTAAATTATCAATTATGAGGACTATTTAGTTGGCCAAAGCGAATGGTATTTATAAACAGATGTCCTTGATTTTAACTGTAACTTCTCTGTTATTTAGTATAAACTTGAAAATGTTTTGTGAAATATTAGTCCAATGAAACTAATTGGTCGACGAAAGACGTTGATAAGGACATCGTTGATTTCGCTGCCATGGCAACGACATGCTTAAAGTTCTTGTTTATTTAAGTATCAGTTAAATGTGAAATATGCTTAGGCGGATTTCGAGAGGGATGGGAACTTGGGAACCAATATTTGGGTTATTTTTTCTATTACAAAAATGTGGAGATCAATAAAAGACGTGTATATATGTTTAATCTGCTATGAGAATAGTACTTTTTAGCTCTCTAAGAGAGAACGGCCTAAAAAATGAAGATAATCAATTTTTAAAGGTCTCATATTGGAAACAGAGAGCTTTCGTTAGGGTATAACAAGAACAAATTTTTTGACATATTTGTATTCTGGAATTTTCCATATTTTAAGGGCCTAATAATTTTAAATGGCAATTACTTGAAAACAAGAACTAACTTTCAAATCCGGTTAGAATCAATGGATTAGCACCATGTCCGCAGCTTAACGAAGAAAAGTTTTCGATTCAAGTACAGTGTAATTATTCTGCCAGAAAATCGAGTTAATATACCTATCTGCACAAAAAAAATTAAAGGAGAACATATTTTTGCCTAGAGAAGGGAACTTTCTCTATTGGAAAATTTCAAATCGTCAAATTTTTATTTATTGTGTTTGTCCTTTAAGAAAATGTTAGATACACCTTAAAGGGGAAAGCAAAAAAAAAATACTTATCGGAACTTACGTTCAACTAACTTAGTGGATTATAAAGAAGCTCTAGACCAGCATCTATCGAGGATGACGAAAATGATAAATGACGCCACGGATCTAGAAATGACAGTGAATGATCTGAATGACGCTGTCATTTCAGCATTTCAAGAAATCTAATCTTTTTTTGAAGAGGAGTTTCACTAGAGATACGCCATTATGAAATAAATAATTGTCTGTGTTGAGGAAAAGAACTAGGAAGCTATTTAACAGAGCCAAAGTAACCGGGAAGTGGGGAAAATACAGATCAACATGGACGAAATAACATACACTTATAAGATAAGCCAAAAGAGACACATGGAGGAAGCACTGTGAGGAAATCGAAAGCATTCATGCCTGTGCTAGACTAATTAACTCACTCTTAAAGGACAAATGCGAGTATTTCAATACAGGAAGAGACACAGCTGAATATCTCTTCAGAGTGCACTTCCGTGGATCACAAATGATTGAATCTCCAATTTATTTGGAATCAGTAGGCAACGAGGCTCTACAAAGGTCCTTAAGAACTTACTAACAAGTCAAAAAATTGTAAACTGTGAAAAAATAGCATGGGCAATAAACATATTCTAGCCCTATAAATACAGCCTGTTACAAAAGGGACCGGAACTTTTGCACAGCAGAATATGCAATATATTAAGAAGTAGTGTGCCCTTTGGGTACATACTTAAATCAGAGAGAGATTAGAGTAACTTTCATCCGTAAACCGGTAACAAGAGGACGGCAAAAGAAATAGTCACAAACTATACGTCTAATGTTATTTTTACAGAATACATTAGAGAAACTACTTGACAGGTATATTAGAGATTAAACATTGGCACACACTCTAATACACCAAGAACAACATGCCGATAAAGCAGGGGATTCAACCGAGACGCACTCCACAGACTCGTAGAAAAAGTGGAGAACACAATAATTGAAAATAAAAGACACTATGGGACAGAGCTAGAAGTACAAATATGCGACGTAGATGCAAGGTGAAAACAATCAAGAACTGGGTAAGAAATAGAAGAGTAGAATGGAACGATCATATAAGCCGAATGACAACAAATAGAGTATGAAGACGGCAAGAGACGGTTCCCCAATAGGAAGACGATCACTAGGAAGACCACGAAACGATGGAACAACTTACTGGAGGCACATTGAAAAACAGACAGAGTCATGTCTATATAAAAAAAAAGAAATAAAGTGTTGGCCCGGGTTGACAAAGGATGTCCACAGGGGAGAGTTCTGTCCCCACTACTATGAAATCTAGTGATTGATGGACTAATATGAACTTTAGAGGCAAATGTTAATAAAACAATTGGATATTCTTAAGATTTGGTAATTATCATGCAAGGAAATTACAATACGGTAGTAAGAGATCACATGAACGAGGCTCTCGAACTAGTGAGACAATGGATTTATAGACAGGGGCTAACTACAAGTCCTCACAAATCTACCATAGTCGCCTTTACACGCAGACGCAAACTAGAGGGATTAAGGTCCTCTAAAGCTGCAGGGACAATAAATTAAGCCATCGGGAGAGGTAAAGTGTCTCGGGGTTATACAAGACTCCAAACTAAATGAGAAAAAAAATACAAGAAAACTATATAAGAGCACTAATGTTCTTTAATTTAGTTATTTTTATTTTGTAAGATAGATTCATTGCATTTTTTACGCTCTTTCAAGGATCAAACGACAGTGGTATGCTTTCGGTTACTTGCTGTCCGTTGTTGAGTGTCATAGTTCCACATGTAGCTTGCTTTCGTACATGTGTTTATTTGGTGAGTGATGTGTTGCAGTGAGGTACGACTATCGAGGGAATTGGTGAAAAAAATCACAAGTTTTTTTAAAAACTGATTTAAATATATCTATTTAATATATATATATATATATATATATATATATATATATATGTAGTACACAGTGAAACAAAAAAAAACGTTTTTGAGACCAAAGAATTTATTTTTGAATTAAAAGGAAGATTTTCAAAGCAGTATGTTACACTAACACTAACTCTTAATATTCTATGGACGAAATTCGCTAAAAATTTACATAATGAAAAAAAAAAAAATAGAACTTAATAAAAAATACCGAAAATTTTTTACTGTACCACAATCGGTTCATAGTGAAATATTATATCTAGTGTCTTAAGAAAATATTTTGACCATGAAAGTCAATATTAAATTTGTAATAACCGGCGAAGCATTGATTTTTCAGGGAAACCTGTTGAGGTAAAACCATTTTTATATCAACTTTATTCACTAAAGCTAACTCAGACAGTTTAGGAAAGCGAAAAGATCCACCCATTTTATCATATTCATCATTTTGGCCATTAATATCGGTAAGTAGCTTTCCAGTAGTGGACCTTTTTAGGAAAACGTACCAACACGAAATCGCCCTTATTAGCACTTCGAAAATATCAGGTTGTTCGGGAATCCAATTATCATAATCATCTGAGGAGTCGGCTAGTTGGATATCACTTTCTGCACTGGAGTTAGACTCTGTTTTTTGCCGTTTAGTTAATTTGGTTGTGTTAGGTAATTACTTCAAACGATCTTTAACCTTTTACTAATTAGTGCTTTCTCGTTTTCTCTTTTTTTCTCTATCAACGCATCTTTCTCAGGTGTGTCAGTA
The DNA here is from genome assembly GCF_040954645.1 of Diabrotica undecimpunctata. Classification (NCBI taxonomy): domain Eukaryota; kingdom Metazoa; phylum Arthropoda; class Insecta; order Coleoptera; family Chrysomelidae; genus Diabrotica; species Diabrotica undecimpunctata. Next base: position 105,083,539 of record NC_092807.1, on the reverse strand, counting down.
ATAATGGTGCTTTTACCTCGCTTTCTAGGTTTCCTGTTAGCTTTACGGGGTGGTGCTTTTGGATACCCTCTGAAATTTTCTGGACTAGCAAATGTGGGAAGTTTATTATCCATAGTCGTCTCTAACTAAAATCCTATGTTAGATGGTCCAGGTTCACTTTTTTCTGGAGTAATCTCATTCTGAAGTTGTACGCCAGATGGTCCAGCACGTTCAGTATCTGGTGTAGTCTGTTTACTAAATTGTAAGGTGGCAGGTCCAGGTAATTCATAATCTAGGACATCTTCCCGTTGTAGCCTGTCAGACTCTGCTGATGAAAAAAGTCTGTGTCGTTTAGAGGATCAAATGAATAAATTCCACTTTTCTGGAATTCTGACATTATATTGGAAGGAGTTAGGGATTTTGCATGAGCTTTTCTAACACATTCGGCTATTTTCGGCTATTTGGTAAATAGTCATGGGAATTCCAGGATGTCGTAGCAGCCAAGAATTAATACCAACATTGTAATGTGCTTTGAAAGGTCCAAAGACCGATATATCTAAGGGCTGCATTTTGTGACTACAGTGTGGAGGTAAGGTCAAAATAGTCATACCTGCAGCTATCTCTTATTATTGTTTAGAAGAGAGAGAATCTCTCTCGTGTTGCCGACCAGAATGTAGCTTCGACTATTTTTTAAATAATTTTAAATTGTTTGTCCTTGTTTAGTGTAGTGCTATGTACAACTTTATGTTTATTTTTATGACATTCTGCGATTGTTGGATAGCCTAAAATTGACGAAATGTCCCTGAAGAGTCTCTAGAGGGCGAAAGTACTTGGGCAAGATTTAATTAATAAAACTGTGCTCGATATCTGCCTTTATTTTATCAATATATATATATATATATATATATATATATATATATGTCATCTAAACATCTTGTATTACAAGAATGAATATTTTTGTTAAAAGAAATAAAGTTTTGAAAATATTCAGCTGATAAGTCATTTAGTATTTTGAAATTTTGGTATGGTGCACTGGGTGTGCACCATATTGATCAAACCCTCAATTACCTATGCAAAAGCCAAACTCAGCAAGGTGCATAGACTCGCGTGTATGGAAATAACTGGTGCCATGCGTGCTACTCCAACAGCAGCTATAAAGGCTCTACTAGTCCTACCACCTTTGTATTTGATAATACAAGGAGAAGTAAGATTGGAAGCCTACGGAATAAAACAATCACTGAACCTTTGCAATGAAGGGACAGGGCACATAAGTATCACAAGAACTGTGACAAAGGACATTTTTAATGAGAAACCAGATCACATGACAAAAAAATACAATTTTAAGAATCATATAGGGTGTCTATTCCAGACAGGAATGTATCAAGAAATAAGGAGTACCATAACTTACAGCGTAAGATCTGATATACAGATTGATCCAAAACTAAAAAGGGTGTGGGAGCAGGAATATACTTCAATTATCCAAAAATTAGCGAAAGCTTCGCCTTGGAGAAAAATTGCATTATTTTTCATGCGGTGATTTATGCGATACTGCAATGTGCAAAAGGAAATAATGAGAGAGCTCTTGAAAAGGCGCACATCCATATTATGTTTGATAGTCGAGCGGCACTGAAAACACTGGCGTATCAGGAAGTAACATCTAGGCTGATATCGGACTGCATCATGGAACTGAATGAACTTGAAGACCGGAACAAGATTGAGCTTGTATCGGTACCAGAGCATCAGGGCATTGAATGCAACGAAAAAACATAATCTCAAAATGAACACATGAAAAAATCTTAATTGGTGGACCATGGAAAAAGAACAGGGTAACTGCTTCATATGGACAGGAACAAACTGGGAAGAGTAAGAGAAATGTTGACCAGACATGCACCAGTAAGAGAATTTCTGAATAACACAGTTACTTACAATTGAGACCTTAACTGCAGACTCTGAAACAAGGAACTAGAAACTTTAAAACATTTTTTTAACGATTAGCGCTAATGAATTAGCACCAGGTCCGCAGCTTGACACAAGAAAAGTTTCAGATTCAAGCACAGTGTAATTATTCTCTCAGAAAATCAACTTAATATTGGTCTGAAGCTATTTTCTTATGGCATCTTACTATTTTAATAATTACTACTAGTACAACAATTACTATTTTAATATACCTGCACAGGATAAAATTAAAATAGGGCATATTTTTGTATGTAGAAGGGAGCTTTCTCGATTGGAAAATTTCACATCGTCAAATTTTTATTTATTTTGTTTGTCCTATTAGAAAATATTGAGCAGAACTACCTATTAATTTTTTTTCTTTATCTATCTGCATCCTATTATTTAGTCTTAATGATATTCAGGAAAGATTTTCCATAAATTAATTTAAAACGGCTTAATAAACACAAATATTGACTAGCGAGATAACCTTTATATCAAACTTTTCTAGAAATTAATAGTGTTGTTCTAAATAACATTCACTAGAGGTCAATTATTATTTAAAAAAATTAAAATTCTTCTATAGATTAATTTATCATTTTCTATAACTTCTGGTAAATAAATTGTTGTCAGTAGGAAAGCAATAATTGAATTCAAATTTTTAGTTACAATTGACCTAATATTATTAAAAAATATACAGGGTGAGTCATAACTATTGGGACATAGACTAAGGACAGGTTATTTGGACCAAAATATGGCTATTGGGCCAAATATGCCTTTATAAAATGTTGCTGAGAAAAAAGATACAGGGTGTTAAAGTTAATTTTTGTTTTTCATTTTTTGCTAATAGTTTCCCTGTATATTTATAAATTTCTATCAAAATTGGCACAGAGGCATAATCTTGGACAAGAAATAGTATTTTATTTACAATTTTACGTTTTGTCATCGAGGGCGCCACGTGGATCATTCCTAATGATCAAATTGAGTCTAAACTTTTTAGTAATTTTTATTAGAAAATTTGACGTGAACATCATTTTTACGTAAAATTAGTCCTGTTGTTTAAACATGATAATTTCAACCGTTTTCGATAAAAACGCAGTCGAACTGCTTAGAGTCTTAAAAAAGGATTTCAAATATTATTTCATTTATGAAAAGTATGCTTTGGACTGTCAGATAATTGTTGTTGGTAAATGTCATTTGTTCAGAGTAAATTATTTTTGATGTGACAGTGTAGTGTAATGTTGCATTTTTTTAAAGTAATCATTACTTTTTTTGATTGAAATGCCTCGTCACAATAATTTTACTAATGAGGAAATGCGAGATATGATTTGCGTATACGCACAAGAAAATTTTTGAGGTCGCTCGGCAGCCAGAAGGTATGGAATGTTATACGCAAACAGAAGGCAACCAAATCACAAAACTTTTGCAAGATTATATTGTAGTTTAGGTGAAACTGGCTCATTTCACACTAAAAATCGGGGTGGTCGACCGAAACAAATCACACCTAATCAAGAAGATGAACTTTTGGTTCGAGTAGATAAAAATCCTGAAATAAGTTCACGACATCTATGAGCAGCAACAGGAGTAAGTCAGTCGTCTATTGTTAGAATTCTAAAAAAAGAGAACCTCCATCCTTATCACTTCACTCCTGTTCAAAATTTACTTCCAACAGATCTTCCACGACGGTTACAGTTTTGCCAACGTATTCTGAATAAACATCGCAATGACAGACACTTTATTAAGAATATTATGTTCACCGACGAAGCAACTTTTACCAGACGAGGGGTTTTTAATTGGCGAAATAGTCATTATTGGAAGAAGAAAACCCGCATCTTATTAAAGCTAGACATTTTCAGCATGAGTTTAAATTGAATATTTAGTGTGGCATTGTGGGCGACCAACTACTAGGACCTTATGTTCTTCCTACGAATTTAAATGGAGATTCTTATTTATTCTTTTTGGAAAATACTCTTAGTGATATTTTAGATGATCTGTCACTAGATGTAAGAAGAAAAATGTGGTTTATGCAGGATGGAGCGCCACCTCATTTTTCATTAGCTGTTAGAAATCATCTTAATGACGTATTTCCTCAACGACGGATTGGCAGAGGCAGTGATTTTCAATGGGCACCAAGAAGTCCTGAGTACAACCCGCTAGATTTTTATTTTTGGAGACATATGAAGTTCTTAGTTTATGCCAATGAAATTAATATACGAGACGAACTTTGGAGATACATTCAAAATGCAGCTAATCTTATAAGGGGACAGAATAATATTTTTTTTAACGTCCGAAAATCCTTTATAAAAAGAATTGAAAAAGGCATAGAAATCGGAGGAGACCATGTAGAACATTTAGTTTGAGTTTTTGTGAGTTCTTTTAAGTTAAAGTGTGTTTAGTTTTGATTTATCGTCAAAACGGAAACCTTACGTTAGTTGCAACTTTGTTTATTAGTTTGGCATTTGATAGTGGAATTGTAAATAAAATACTATTTCTTGTCTAAGATTATGCCTCTGTGCCAATTTTGATAGCAATTTATAAATATACAGGGAAACTATTAGCAAAAAACGAAAAACAAAAATTAACTTTAACACCCTGTATCTTTTTTCTCAGCAACATTTTATTAAGGCATATTTGGCCCAATAGCTATATTTTGGTCCAAATAACCTGTCCTTAGCTATTTTCTTGTGGCATTTTAAAATAATTACTATTTTAATGGAAATAAGCCACAATTAAAGGTTATAGTAAGTTTATTGACGTTTCAATTTCCACTCAGGAAATCGTTCTCAAAATACAAACATTAGTAAATTAAACAAATTTTGTTTTTTGTTACTTGGTGAAAAAATTCTTCTAAAAATTTAATTTTATCTGACTCATTTATATTGGCAATTCAGACATACATTATAAGTAACAAAAAACAAAATTTGTTTAATTTACTAATGTTTGTATTTTGAGAACGATTTCCGAAGTGGAAATTGAAACGTCAATAAACTTACTTTAACCTTTAATTGTGGCTTATTCCCATTTACATAGTAATTATTTTAAAAAATATATATTTATCCCCGGAAAGTTCTCCATTGAATCCTTTCATATACTAATTGTCTTGTTGTACTAATTGTCTTGCAACGTTCCTGACTCAAAGCCACTATATTTTTGTTAATTTTTTAGTAGATCTGTGATTTTGTTCAGATTTTGATATCTTCGTTTCTAATTCAGTTTTGTCAAAACGTAGGAAAATTGGGCCCTATTTATGATCGAAAACAAATTGTTTTCGAGAGAGCATGAATTGGTTATAGCCTATGGGGTTATATTTGTTATGGCATGTGAAGTTAAACTTTTAAAGGTTTTATTTATAAATAATATATATTGGAATATCTGCGAGTAATTAGTCACCAGTGTACAATTTATTTAATATCTGCCTAAAATTTAATTGTTTTATTTGGTTTTATTTTTACCCCAACCTATCCATTCAACACGTAGTGTCTCATGTGCACTATGATCAAGGATAATTACATATTACTGACCAACTGTTACAGCTAGGCAAGATCCATTCACAAGCTGGTTTGTTCGGGTTTGAATTATTCCGAAATTTAGAGTTATTGAGCTTAAAGGACAACGTATCTCGAAGTTCGTTTGTAAATATTGTCAATCTGGGTCTTAAATACCATTAATCATGAAAACTGAGCTTAAAGCTTAACTGTGTGAACATCCCAACTTGAGTCACGTCCTACCAAAATAAAACAAGAAAACAAGAACTGGACATTATTCAATGTTATGAATTCTTTTTCGGAACTGGTACAAACGCCAATATTAACTACTGTGTACCTCTTAAGCTCGTCAAATATACATTATGGTTTAAAATGGACTAATACGTTTACTGATTCATCATCAATTTATCAACTCTATAGGTAGTGCGTCGGGTTTTACAACTTTTCTTTCTATAGTTTGTTTTATTACATAATTCTCTTCTGCATTTAAAATTTCTGGTCCTTCGTACATATGGACATATTTCCACCCAATAATCGTTTTCTTTTGTATCAGAATCATCATATCTTATTAATTTTTATATGATATTATTCACGGTACTGATTTTTTTATTCCAGTTATTTGTTTCACTGTTCGCTCTTTACGTATTCGTAACTGTATATATTTTCTTCTCATCTCCGTGAAGGTTAATAGCTTGTCTGACATCCACATGTGTTTCCCTTTTTTAGTTGACGTTAAATTTTCTCTGGCCGCAGATACAATAGTTTGTTGAATTTTGTCCCACTGTTTGTCTATGTTACCGTCGTTTCCAGTGATTTACAGTATTTCGTTTTGCAAACGTAAATTTTCATTTTCTAATGTGTGGATATTAATATCCAATTTTTCGTGGTTTTTCTAGATCTTGGTTTTTTGTCAATCTGATGCTAATTTTAGCTAGTACTGGTTTATGATCTGGCGAGATACCAGAGGTTGGGTACATTTTTACAAACCATTTTTGCATTAAAATCACCCATAAGAAATAATGTTATTCCTATTGTTTTCATTACTCGAAGAACTGAATTCATCTTTTGATAGATATTTTTCCCCATTTTTTCCAATTTTTCCATTACAATTTGACAATGTTTCGTTTTCTTGCTTTGTTCATCTAAAAGATTGCCTAATCAATTACATAATTAGTTGTTAAGGTGGAGGATTATAATTAGTATAATAATATAATTACTATCAACATATAAAACTATACAGTGACCTGTCGATATAAGTTCATACAAATAAATGATTAAATTGTTGATTTTATTTGTTATATCTCGTTTATAATAATTTTGAAATATACCATATTTATCTAATGTTATTTATAGGTAACACTTTATAGCAAATTTATTAAAAACTATCAGTAAGCAGCAATAAAATAATAGGAAATATTTGAACTAATGATTCAAGAGGAAATAAAGAGGTGATGAATTCTTCATTGCTTTGAATTTTAGATTTTTTTAATCCAAGATAGAGGAATTGTTTTTAATTTCCGATTGCCTCATCATAAAGAGAAAATTAGCAGAATTAAACCAAATTTTTATTTTCAAATTCAAATAATTTTGTGTGATATATTGCTTATTCGTATATTGAGATTTTGACAACAAATCGAACGCCATGCAATTCAGAAAATTTCTTTTTAGATTTGACTTCACTTTTCCGCTACACTTGTTTAGTTTTCCAAAAGAATAAGCAGAACCAACCTGATTTGACAATGCCAAAACAATATTATTTTTAACCAAAGTTATTCAACGTGAAGTCAACCCCAAAAAATCACGGACATCATATACATATTATTCATCAATATTTTTATTAAAATGCAGAAAACATCAATGCTTTCCGAACCACATAACCAACAGCATCATCAATGTCAAGAACTTATTACACCATAGCAGAGGTAAAACAGGTAACAGAATCCATAATTTAAACATAAAATTTAAAAGAAACATTTTGAACTTGGAAATCAGTACAAGAATTACAGAAATTAAATTCATGGAGACTAACTTAACAAACCTCAAAAAGTAGTTACATTCGGCGCTGCCAATTCATATAAGTATATAATGAGTTCTTTAGACGACAACGGATCAGATATAATAATCATTTCTTTAAAATCAGAGACGTTAACATCAGAAAATTTAATAATTTAAAAATAAACAAATTTAGGAATCTATCTTTTCAAGAGAAATGGTTTAAAAACTTAACCAATATCAAAATACCATATAATGTTAAAAAACTCTTGGTGCTTGGTACTAAATTTAGTCTCATACCTAAAATTAGAGAAGTAGACATAAACACAATATTAGCAGATCTGGAAAATATCATAATTAATGAAGAAGACGAGAAAAGAGATGAATATAGAGCGAAAACTACTAACATTATAACCAATTACTTACAAAAGGAAGTAAACAGGAACGACCACATGAGTACAATGCAAACAATTCCTAAAGAATCATCTTCTTCTCATTGTGCCGTCTCCTTTCGAAGATTGGCGATCCAAATGGCAATTGTAGTTTTGGAAACTGCTGCGCGAAAGATCTCTGCGGATGAGCGGTCGAACCATCTCCTTCGGTCTTTCAGCCACGAGTTCTGGCGTCTTCCTACTGATGTTTTGCCCTGTACTTTTCCTTCCAGTATAACTTGAAGTAATTCATATCTTTCGCCTCTCAGCACATGACCCAAGTATTGCATTTTCCTCTCTTTGATTATTCTTAGTAATTCTTTTTGTTTACACATGCGACAAAGTACCTCAACATTAGTAACTCTTTGTACCCATGGAATCCTCAACATTCGTCTGTATATATACATCTCAAAGGCATCTATTCTTTTTTCAATTTTAGAGTCCATTGTCCAACTCAAGAGAAAGATGAATCAAAGGATCATCAGGATTTGTATATAATAAGAAGTGACAAAGTCAATGTCACAGTAGCTATGTATAAACAGGACTATATCAGCAAAAATGAAATCATGCTTAAAGATACAAAATACTACAAAAAGCTAACTAGAGACCCCACTTGTAGTCTTCAACAAAAAGCAAATAAATTAGTAATAGATCTAAACAAAACATTAAAAATACCGAACTTAAAAGCAAAAAATCTAAGAATTTACAACTCTTTAGCACCTAGATTCTACTCTCTACAAAAAATACATAAGCCAACCCTAGTAATGAGACCAATTGTTGCATCCATTGATTCTCCAAATAGTAAATTATCCAAGTTCTTAACAGAAATATTAACAAATGCATATAACACAAAGAATGATTACTATATAAAAGATTCATTTAGTTTCAGCTTCTTTATCAACAATTTCAAACTTTTCCCAAATTATGTGTTGGTAAATTTTGATGTAGTATCATTGTTCACCAACTTGTCGTTTCAGCAAATCATGAATACTAAAAATGAACAAACATCTCACAACACAGCTCAATAGATTTTAATTCATTTGTAACAATACTATCCTTCATATTTGACTCAAATAAACTGGTCTTCAATGAGGTGTATTACAAACAAATATATGATACACCCATGGGAAACGAAATATCACCAATCCTATGCCACTTTGTACTGGATGACTTAATTGAAAGCCGTATTAAGCCAAGTTACCATTTAATGTCATATTTTTAAAGAGATACATGGACGGTTTAATTCTTGCACTCCTAAAAGACAAAATAATGGACACACTACACATATTTAACAGCCACTGTCCAGACTTGTAATTTACAGTAGAATTAGAAAACAAGTGCATACCATTTCTAGATATGATGTTATACCGTGATTCAAACAACCTTCTAAAATTTGAATACTATAGAATGCTATTTCAAGACACGATCCCCATTTTCGTTCTGCTCGCCGTAAATATGTCCCCTTTTCAGCTTTTTAGCGCATACATCTTTAGGATTCCCCTTCCTATTACTCCGTAAAATGCCACATACATATTCCTTCGGTTAAGAGGTCCTCGCATAGTTTGACACTTGTATAGAACTTATCTATAAACAAAATTCTTCCCGAATGTTTAAGATCCTGCATTAACTCCATGCATATATTATATGTATGCCCCTGCGTGTTCGTTGCTATAATAGTGGCATCATTTCTTCCTACATAAATACGCAAATCGTACGTATAACCTTCAGTCGTATACATTTTATAGAGTTTCACTCCGTATTTGTGTATTTTTGCTGGTAAGTATTGACTTTGAAGTTGGAACACCAACGTGCCTCTCCAAAGTCCCATGCTCTCATCAATTATGACTTTCTGATCGGGAACAAGTATGTCCTTAAACTGTTGACAAATAAGATTTACAACATCTTTTATTTTCGAGAGTCTGTCTGGGCCATCTAGTGGATCGTTATTATTACAAAAATGCAAGCATTTCAATAACTGGTCGAATCTGTTGCGATTCATAATTTCTTTTATTCGCTTATTAGCGTACATTTCATCATTTGGCCAATAGAGGCGCATTTTTGGTAGCTGATTAATCCCCATTATTAGCAAGATAGCTAGAATTTTTTTCATTTCTGCTCTGTTAGTATCTGTCCAAGTTTTCAACAGAGACCGTGGTTGCAGTGGCTTCGATTGAATGATCTGATATGCGTATCTGTTAGTTTCCTCTACTATGATGTCAATAATTGGATTAGTAATAATTTATTTGTAGATAGCATAAGGTTGAGATAAATCTATATTGTTAACTTTCAAACCGGTTTGTCTTAAGAACTGAAAATTTAGAGGTAAGTCTGTAAATGGTCCCCATTTGACAGAATTTACTGTTTCTTGTACGCCTGCATCGCTTGAAAACACTGTTGTCACTAAAGTAATCGTCAGAACTGATATTATCAGAAAGAGCATTTTTCAATACATCCTGATCGTTTGAAGGCCTATAGGACTCTTCAGAATCCTCAAATCTTTCTTGTAGTTTAGAAGTAGTGGGACGTGGATTTTCCGGAGATGTTGCTGGCGGATTTAGATATTCCGGTGATGCTGCAGTTGGAATTGTCTGTGGATGTTGCAGGTGGGTTAAGATTTCTCGGGGATGCTGGACACGGACTTGCTGGGGATGCTGCAGGCGAACTTAGATCTTCTAGGGATGCTGCTTCTTGAACAATTTGTCGATGTAACCAATGTAATCTTATGTATTTACCACATACGTACCTATATTTCCGTGACCCACCCGTGAGTCAGAACGACTGTGAGGAAAAATTTTAACTCAGGGACGTTGTCCCACGGGTGGGTCATACACAAAAACACCCAAAACTTAAAAAAACACAATATGTTGATATAGGAATAACATTTATTTACACTAAAATAAACAAATATAGCAAAAAAATTTAAAAAAAATGTTATGGATGGATGGATATATAAAACTACTCTCCTCGGGAACGTGTTAAGGCGTTTATTTTGAATGTGAAGAATTTGAAATTAATCATTAAAAGAATGATTATGGTCTAAAAGGTAAAGTGCGTACGTAGAATATGTTTTATTATTATTAAAAGCCCTTTTATGTTCTGCTATAAGTTTGATAAAAGTTCTACCAGTTTGACCGATGTAAGTTTTTGGACAGTCGCCATATTTAAGTTTATATACACCACTGTGTAACTGATTTTTCTTTTGGTTCTTAATGTTCTTAATATATTTGCCTAAGTTATTATTTTTGTTCTAAAAGCTGGAGTTATACCTTTCTGTTTTCCGGGTTTGGCTATTTTTGTTGGTATCTTGCTTGTATATGTAATCGAGCAGAAGGTACTGGGTTTTTCTCTGGTGGTGTAAATACTAATTTTGAGGGCTTTCTTATGTAGTTTTTGATTTAAAATTTTATTTATTGTGTGTTCGTTGTACCCATTGTTTACTACTATTGGCTTAATGATATTCAATTCTATCTCTAAGTTATTTTTTAACATGGGAATGTCAATTAATCTATTAAACATGCTAGTTTATGTCGGTAGGATGGGATGATAAATTGTGTATAGTCGTGTCAATAGGTTTATGAAATATGGAGAACTCATGTTTGTTTTTAAATCTCATAATTTTTAAATCTAGAAAATTGATTGATTCTGTTCTATTTCTATTATGCATTTAATATGACTATGACTATGGAGTGAATTAATATACGATAAAAATTGGTCAAGTTGTCCGTTAGTTCTTGTACAGCATAGCAGTACATTGTCTACGTGCAACCCGTGACGACGCCATATTGTAGCCATAAAAGGCCAGTATATAAGCTTCCCTTAAAAATAGCCTTAGTAACTTTAATATCATTTACCCTATTTTTAATAATGCTCAACTATTGCTGTACTCAATTAACAAAAGATAACAAAAACTAATTTTCTCCTGATAGTTCAAGACTTATGTAAGCTGACCCTTTTAACCAGATATCCTCAATTCAAGCCCGCATACGGAGCAATATTTAAAAAAAGTTGAGTTGAGTAAATGTATAGATGTGTAGTTATGGTATGCTAATTATAAAAGTTCCGAAACAAATCTATTTTGAAATATTGGGCTGCCGTATAATGTATATTATAACTGTGCGAAATAAATTATTTTAACTTATGTCAGTAATTATTATGGAGGGAGTGGGGAAATTCGTGACTAACCGATCTTTGGTATTGGGATAGAGAGATATGACAATTTCTCAGGCGTGTCTTCTTATATGGGTCTTCTTAACCTTCTTTCAGTCGTGTCTTATTCTTGTGGTATTGTGTCGAGAATAACTGCATGTAATTTGAAAACAATTTTGACAGTTGCCAGGATTTAAACGTGCATTTGTTGTGTTTTTACATCTTCTTATTCTTCTTTAAGTGCCGCTTCCTTTAAGAAGATTAGCTATCATTACTGCTATCTTTACCTTTAATACTGTTGCTCTAAGTAGCTCAACCGAGTTGAAAAAATCGACCAAACTGACAGCCACAAGTAAACAAACCAGAAACGTCACAAAATGGTACTTAAAATCCGAAAACGTCCCCAAGCGACTCTTTTCGATGTAGTGGGTAGTGAGTCTAGAGCGTTCATAAAAATAACATGTGTCTTTACTTAATAAAAGGCGGTATATGATTTGTCTTTAGTTTCATGCGTGGAAGACAATGATGCTAGATTGTTATGTTTTGCCAGGTATTAATGACGCCCTGTTGAAGAACCATCGATTCAACTGTAAATCTTGCTTTAGATGCGCTTATAAGCTTATTTATTAATATAATATATACAGTACCATGTATACAAAGCTGCGATGTTTATAAACTCCTGTAAACAATTCCTCCCACCCGAGTAATTTGCGAACGAGGTTTTTCGAAACAGGCTTCGATTTTCGATGACAAATGAAAATCTGGAGGCTCTTCATATGATGTAATCAAAAATGGAATTTCTTGTAAGAATTGTTATAAGTCATATTGATTTGCTTTGCTCTAGGGGCTTATCACTTTAAAAGGAGGGGACGACTTTATTGTAAGATAGTTCATTCGATTACATGAAATCAACTATAACTACATGCCATGATGACAGTAAAATTCTCCTGTGATTCCATAGTAAATCATGAGGAAAAACCCAGAGAAAAGAACAAATTTTCGTTAGAACAAGTAATCTTGGCTCCATCGTGTAAGGATTTATTGATTTCCTTTTTAATATTGATATTGTGATGTGATTTGATACACCTGAGTCTCATATCCAGTATCATTCCTAAAGATTAAAACATCCAGGAAAGGTATTGTGTCATTATATTTCTTTTTCATGGTAAATGTTATTGTCTCTTCTTTATCGTTTATATCATTTAGGAATGTGCCAACAGCTCTGATCTATGAGGCTATATTGAGAATACATCATCTACATATCTTTACCATACTGTGAGTTTTAAATTTTTTTTGGAAATAATATTTCTTTTAAAATCTTCTATAAATATATCGGCCAATAATAATGGATATAAACTAATGCCGATTGCTAAACCAAAATCTCGTTTATAGAATTTATTATTTAGTTGAAAATAGGTATCATCAGTACATAATGTCAATAACTTCATTATAGCTGATATATTTAGTCTTGTTCTAGTTGCCAATGCATCATCACTCTCTAATTTTGTCTTGATTGTATTCAATTATTCAATATTCTTCTTATGGCACATTTGTAAATAAACTATTTATGTCAAAATTTTATATATAACTATATTTTTATTATTTGATAGTTTATTTAAAAAATGTTGTGTATTTTTTATAAATGCATCATTTTTATTTGCAAATGGTTGTATAATATTAAATAAAATTTTTGACTGTTCGCTGCAAAGAGAATTCATGGTACTACAAATAGGTCCAAGTGGTATATTCGTTTTTATGAACTTTCGGTAGTCCATAAAAATAAGGGGTCTTACTGTAAGGAGGTGTAATTAATCTCTTTTGCAAATTTGTTAAATAATCTTTAAACTTGAATACAGCTCTATATTTGTATTCTGTTTTACAAATGCTTACATCTTTAATTTTGTTTTCAGATTTTTATTATAAATTTTATTTATTATCACAGTCACATTCCCATTGTCTGCTGGTAGGATAATACCACTAGTAGTAAGTCAGTAGCATATCGAGGATACATCATTACCGATACCGATTTTATTACAGGCTTCACAAAGATTACTCTTAAGTATTTTTATTTTAAATAAATTTGCTGATAACATGCGTGACCAAACTTCATTCTGCTGATATTAGTTATACTCTTTCGACTGTAATCGTATTCATTGTACCAAGGTTTTCTCCTTAATTTTGTTTCAAGTCTGGTGTGACGTATTGGATTTGTAAAGCTGTACTCTTGCCATAAATAGGACCATTAGAGGTCAGGTAAGGATGCGTCTTGTCTCCGACGCTTTTCAACGTGTACTTACAGGACATATTCAGAAAAGTCTTATGGGAAAGAAAAGAGGGAATAAGAATTAGTGGAGAAATCGTAAACACCATGAGATTTGCAGATGGCACGGTAATTATGGCTGAGAGTATAGAAGAACTACAAACTTTACTAGATGCAATAAATAGTGAATGCATTCAAATGGGACTTGACATCAACACAGATAAGACCAAATTTATGATAGTATCAAGGAGTCCAATAAAAAATGAACAACTAACCCTTGGTGGACAGCAAATAAAGAGAGTAACAAAATATAAATATCTGGGAGCTTACATCAACACAAAATTAGATCCAGATCAAGAGATCGGGGTACGAATAGAAATGGCAAGGGCAGCGTTCGTAAAATTCAAGCAATTGTTCTGTGACAAAAATCTGAATACTGCGCTGAGACTGAGGTTTGTTGAATGTTACGTCTGGTCCCAACTATTGTACGGGGTAGAAACATGGACGTTAAAAGCGCAAATAGTTAAGAAGCTTGAAGCCTTTGAACCTCATTTTACAATTGAGTGAATTGTGAATTGTTCTCAACAATTTTACAAATTGTTGAGAACAATAAAAGTACGCAAGACTGCATACCATGGACACATACTGAGGAATGATAAATATAGTCTTCTGCAGGCCATCATGCAAGGTAGAGTCGATGGCAAAAAGAGAATAGGTAGAAAGAGGAAGTCATGGCTGCGAAATATACGCGACTGGACAAACATGACTGTAGACGAATTATTCCACGTTGCAAAAGACAGAAAAACTTTTAGAAATGTGGTCACCAACCTCCGTTAATGGGGACGGCATAGGAAGAAGATTAAAGAGGGTATGGCTCTTTCCTTTTAGAATAATCAAGGTTGGTGCCTTTTTTTACCCAGTCCGGCTCTGGTTACAGTTGTATCATTGTTTCAAATTATTTAGCCATGATATACGTCGTATTCCTATGCTTCTTCCGCCTAGTATTTATTTTTACATTGTATTGTATTTTTTGACTTGTATTCAAAACTATCATCCCTTTTCATTTTTTTCAAAACGTCGTTGTTCGTAACCTTATCCACTCAGCTTATTTTTAAGAGTCTCCTGTAAGTACACATCTCAAAAGCTTCTATTCTGTTGCTAATATCTCCTCCGAATTTTCTATCTATTTCTAGTTAAATTTTCGAGTAAAACTATTTTTAATAATTTATATAAAAAACTGTAATTAATATCGTAGGTATAAGCTGTAAATTATATAGGTAACCTGAGCGTTCACACAGAAATGATCTTGACAATCAACAATTGCATCGATAAAAATATACCCTACCGTCAATAATTGTCTATGCGGCCTTGGAATCGGTGTATCACTCTCATTATGAATGAAAAGCGAAATGAATTTGTTATTTAATTAAAATGCAGACGAGTACGTTTATTTGTGCTTCTTTTTAGTCAACGGATCTATGCCAAAGTAGTTAAATTAATTTTCGAATATAACTTTGATGATAAATCAGAACTAAACGGTTAATCTAGTGTTTCCAACCTTTTTTGTTCCATACCCCATCTTAACCTTTATAAAATTCTTATGCCCCGTATGTATTATAACATATATAATTTTTAATATTGAAAAATTGAATTGTTTACTTAACCCTAGAAGATTACACCGATTTTTTTTAACATATACCGCACATATGGGTATTCGATACCCAATGATTTTTTGTAAAGAAATAAAAAAAAAATTAAATATTTTATGATTTCCAGAGACTGTCTAATCACTATTGAATACCCAAGAATAATTAAATCAATAATTTTCTTTTCTCCCTCTTAATTGTAGTAATACCAAAGAAATAAATATTAAAAATATTTAAAAATAATTATCAAACATTTTCTAAAAAGCCAGAAACATAACTCAAAATATTTTACATTAATTTAACAACAAAATGGTTTTTCTAACTAAAAGCTAACAACTTTTGATTATACTAGCATGTATCCTTCGTTTTTCTATCTTTTCCTTTGCAGAAATAACACCTAGTTTGCTTTACTAAACTTGTGGGATGTTATGTTGGAAGGTCTTCAACTTAAAGAATACCACACATTGTTTGCCTAGGTGATTTCTGTAAAGAAGGTATTTAGTCCCTCTCGCATTAGTGGTTCAATTAAAGCATTTCTCCAAAACTTCAGAAATGATCTTTTTTTATTAGATGCATTTTCTTTCCAATGGGGATTTGCAAGAAAAAATAGCACCATTGCATTTATATCACTTGCATCAAGTTTGTTAAAAAAATTCTTAGTGGTTATCGTCTGGATCCAAGTAACCTGGCAACATTTCCAACTGGTTAATGATCTATTCACTATCACTTTCATCTATATCGGTATTGGAGCTTTATTCTTCGACATAATCCTCCTCAGATTCGGAATCGGTGCCAAAGATATTTTGACCAGCATCCTCGTTGTTTTCATTAGCAAATACATTTTCAGCTTTCCTTTCCACTGCAGCTTGGATCAACGGATGACGTTTTTCCCAGTTTTCTTTCCAACTACATGAAGCCATTTCCCAAAAAAATCATAAAACATCATTTCCACTTCGGAAATTGAAACGTCAATAAACGTACTTTAACCTTTAATTGTGGCTTATTCCCATTTAAATAGTAATTACTTTAACATGCCACAAGAAAATAGCTTCAGAACAATAAGAACAATATACGATTAAAATATCAAATGGTGGTAGTTCAGAGTTCTTTCATAGATGGCTTCGTAAGTTAAGTGGACAAAAGGTATGACTTGTCATCATAACCTTTTATATAGATAAATTCCAATTTGGTTAGTTTCAGTTTTAAGTCTCTACGTCGTATTATATCCAGCCGATTTCTTTTTTACTAGTAAATCATTTGTAGTACTAAATCCACATTCAGGTAAATATGAAGATGGAAATGATAGTAATAGTGTTCTTGCATATTTGGTTGAATTTGGGTATTTCATTTCTGTTTTCTCACAAAGCCATGTCATCGCTCCTTTTATATTATACAAAGTTTTAACTGACTCAATATTTTGAGTATCAGAATACTTATTTGATATATCAGACAAATCCACTAACATTGGCTGCACCATCCATATTGGAAAATCAATTTGTTTTAAATCAGAAAATATTTCTTTTAAATGACCCGATAGAATATCCAGACGATTGACAATAACTTCACATTTTTGGAGCTCACAGTTACTTCACATTTTTGGAGATAATGAAACTGTTGAAAGTTTTTGTTATTAATATGTTTATGACATAACTCAATATGGGTAATAAAACCAAATATCTTTGCGTTTGCATCGACAAGAGTTTTATTTGTTCATAGAAGTTGCTTATTTATTATATTTAGTTTTTCAAAGATATCGGCTAAATAAGTCACAAATTATTAACCATCGATTGTTAACAGATACTTTATTTCAGATTTGTCGCTTAAAAAATCACTTCTTCTTCTTAACATGCCCCATCCCTAAGGGCATTGGCGATCATCGTGGCCCATTTGACTCTATCTGCAGCCGTTCTGAAAAGTTCTATTGACGTTTTCCCACACCATTGTCTCAGATTCTTCAGCCAGGACGTGCGCCTTCTCCCCGGTTTTTTTTCCTTCCACCTTCCCTTGTATGATCAGCCGCAATAATTCGTATTTTTCGTTTCTTAGTATGTGACAAAAGTAGCTCATTTTTCTTTTCTTTATAGTGTTGAGTATTTCTTTATCTTTTTTCATTCTTTGTAGCATTTCCGTATTTGTTATGTGTTGTGTCTAAGATATTTTCAACATTCTTCGATAACACCACATTTCAAAGTTAATGAGTTTTTTCTCTGTCGCGTCTGTAATTGTCCAGGCCTCAACGCCATACAACAGGACAGAGAACACGTAGCATCTCAATACTCTAGTTTTAATTTTGATGTTGAGTTTTCCATTGCATAATATTTTTTTCATCTTATTAAAAGCACTTCTAGCTATCTCAATACGCCGTTTTATTTCCGTACTTCTATCCCATTCTTCATTTAGTTCGCAACCTAAGTACTAATATTTGTGCACCCTGCCTAAAAGTTTTCCTTTAGCATAAACACTGTCTTTATCAATCTTGTTTTTGCTTACCACCATGATTTTTGTTTTATTTGTATTCAGTGCCATTCAATACCTTTCCCTAAAAAAAAATCACTAAGAATATTAAACAGTGACATAAATATTTTTAAGCACATCCCTTCAGATAGCCATCTTACTTCAGTATGAAGTAAAATCTCGCGTGGTCTTCATTTTGTTCTTTACAAAAAAACTTATAGAGACACTCACACTTGTCATTTACTTCAATAGCTTTAACACACTCTATTTCTGAATCTAGTATTGATTTAGAACAGGAGAGATGTTCTTCGATACCAAGTTTTCCCATTTTTCTTGCCTATCATGTTAGATAGATAGATAGATAGTTTATTTGACTGTAAGTTACAACAAGGTTTACAGCAAGTCAAAAATAAAATTATAAATATAAATTTTAAATAATTACAAAGTATAATATAAATCACTATAAAGTCATTACAAAAAAATGAAAACAATACACTAAAAATATTTAAAACATTAAAATACATATAAAACGTACAATATGGACATCATAATATAATTAAAATAATATTAAATTTGGTTATGTTGCAGCTTGGGCATTCACAGATACACTCTGGTAATATTCACCTAATGTATAAGGACACATGGTCACTAGGTACTCTTTGACTTGGTTTTTAAAAGCTGTAGTTGAATGAATGTTTTTAAATTTTTGAGGAAGTTGATTATACAGTAGTAAACCAGAGACAGTAGATGACTTCCTACTTATTTCTAAATGTCGATAGGGTACTACAAACTGTCTCTTATTTCTTGTGTTGTGTGAGTGAATATCAGTGTTACATAAAAAAGTTCTTTTATTTTTATGAATTAGTATCAATAATTCCAAAATGTAAATTCCATACACTGTTAATATATTTAAATCTCTAAATAGGTTTTTACAAGACCAACCATACGGAACACCTGCAATACATCTGACAATACGCTTTTGGGCCTTAAAAACGTCCTTTATACTAGAAGAGCCACCCCAGACAGTTATACCGTAACTCATTGTCTATTGTACCTCAGCAAAATAAAAAAGACGAGGTGTTGCAGACTAAGTATTCTACCCAAATTTCTCAATTGATAACATTTAGAATCGAGTTTTTTACATACATTCCAACAATGAGTCTTAAAAGATAAATGAGAGTCGAAAGTCACCCCTAAAAACTTCACATCACTACAACTCAAAATACCCTCACCATTGATGGAAATACTTAAATTTGGTTTAGTAGAATTTGAACGAGATGTAAATGATAAAAATTTAGTTTTGTGAACATTAAACAGGAGCGACTGATTACTGGACCAATCAGAGAAGATCTTCAGTGAGTTTGTTATTTTATCTTGTAAAAATTGTTAGGAGTACCATCTGTCAGTTATTTTGTAGACCTGGTCTAGCATGATTATTTCTAAACCCAAATTGATGTAGAGGGATAATACATTTTTGTTATATTACAGATTTTAATCTTTTTAATACGAGTTTTTCAAATTATTTTAAAATCACTAGCAGCAACGATATTGGCCTATATATTACCTCATTTAATGATTTTCTAGGTTTTACTATTATAGTTATTTCCTCTACCTTCCAGCATCTTGGGTAAGTTTAATGGACGCATTGAATATATTTAATAGCTTCACAACTATTGCTTTTCTCGGTAAGTTTTTCAAGATTTCTCCTGTTAAGAGGTCATACCCCGGTGCCTTTTGGATTCATTTTTGTTAGTAATTCAGTTTTAATTCCTTTGGGTGTTACTAATTGCATTGTTTCTCTCTAATATTTCATCTATTGTTGAAAATAAAAAAAATTTATTGAAAAAGTCTTTTTTTGGATTAAAGGATGTAAAATTATTACTCAGATGTCAATTTTGACATGTGTCACGGATCCGTGCCATGCACACTGGTCAAAAATTTTTTATGCAGTTCTCGTCGGCACGGATCCGTGACAAATACATTGTTATGAGTGGTTTAGGCCAAAATTTATGTAGAAGAAACTTTGAAGGATGCTAAGAAAATATTTATTTTGTTAATAATCAGTAAATAAAATATTTGAACTCTAAGATTAAAATAAAAAAAGAACAAGAAGAATGCACTTTTCCCAATAAAATAGCAAAAACGGGAAAATATTTGTGTTGCAATAAAGTACAAAATAAAATAAACTAATACAATAAAAAGATAATCATTTTTCCAATAAAGATAACACGAAAAAGAACAATCTAAAACAAAAATAGTAAAAATGTTATTTATAGGCAACATCTAGTCATGGATAGTTGATCTCACAGACAGTCTAAGAATCGATGGAAAAGAAGTCGGAAAAATCACAAGAAAATAGAATCTTTTAGAAGAACAAGAAACCGCTGAATTATAAGTAACAACATTGTTCCAAATAAAACAAAATCTCACTCTTATTATCCAAAGTCCATATGATTTTACATACATTGCATTCCGAATAAATAAACCTGACCCTAGTTATATTTAAATTTTTCCTATAGATGTGTCTACGATTTGACACTTCTTTTATCCGAATCGGTTCAAGGATGCTTTACAAAAGGTCAAAAATTATAAAATATTTATCAGTAAGTTAAGCTTATCTAACAGTTAGGTTACAATGTACAAAAATTTTCTTTAAACAACAATATTTGTTGAAAAACGACAATGTTCCATTTCTTCTATTCCTAAAAGAGATTTGTAAATAAGTTTTTGAAAATATACGCTTCGAAAAAATAACTCATAATTGAATTAGACTAATTAACAATTTAGTTGGAAATTGTAGTAAATTATGATGATTTGTTTTATAATAAAAACATTATTATTACACAATGACATTGATCCAAAGTAGAGCTTACGTAGCCCAAAGCACAAAATATTTGTAAGTAGGTACTTAACTAAATATTATGTAATTCAAAACAATTTTTTTAACAAAGAAAAGATAAAAAATAAAAATCATATCCAAAAGAATTAGTTTTTACAATAATAGCAAATTAAAAAAATACAAATATTACAAAGTCTACATAAGATTACAAAATATATTCGAACAAAGAGAGAACATATATCCTTACATTTGTAACAGTTTTCATAAAAAAAATTTATAAGGTTAACATAAGAGTAGGTATACTTTTTAAACTAGTAAGTAGAAGGATCAAAATAACACCCAAGATCCAGCCAAGTACCACTCAATTACTTGTCTTTCAACTTTGTACAAATTGGTCACATCCTGTGTAGCCTGGCGTATCTACCAACATTGTGCTCTAAACAATATCATCGAGCCTTAACAGAAAGGATGTGCTAAGTGCTTCATCAATCCGCTAAGGGTCGACTGGGTCATTTCTAACGGCTTATAGATGTATTGAAAATATATAAAGTCGATGATAGACAGAGTGGAAGACTAAAATTCACCTTCAAATACCTGGTGAAACCAATATCGAAACTGAAAATATCCCAATTAACTGGGGCCTTTTCCAGGGGAACTTGTTGAGTCCACTTTGGTTCTGCTTAGCGATGAACCCCAATCTCAGCTGCTAAACTGCACTACCTCAGGATTTAGCATCAAAAATAACAATACTGTTGTAGCGAAGCTTCTTAATCATCAGATTCAATCAGATCAGATGCTAAAAACTGTAGAAATTTTCTTAAATGATATTAGTATGCATTTTGGACTAGACAAGTGCTGTATACTAAATATAGTCAGAGGAAAGGTTCAGCCCGGAGGTTTCGATATGCAACTATCGCATTTTTGGCGGATATTTTCAGACATCTAAACTTCTTGAATTTAAAACTACAATGCAAGGGAAACTTGTTTGTGAACTTCTGTCGGATATAAGAAGTTTTTCTAGAACTTTTGCATTTTTCTCTCCTTAAATCGGTTTGTGATAGTAAAGATATTGATGTTACCCAGTTTTCACGTTCTATTAATGAACTTGATTTGGAATTTAAAAAACGATTTGCTGATTTTCACAAAATTTAAAATGTTGTGCAACTGTTAAGTAACAGTTCTTCACTCTAGGCTAATGGTGTATGGACCAGCGAAGCAGCAGACGTTTTTAAAACTAACAAAGCTGCCCTTCAGATAGAAATGATCGAGTATCAGGAAGATTCTGTTCTAAAGGAGGTTTATAATCAAGTTCCAGAAACGCGTGCCTGGGACAAATTTAGGATTAAATATGTGTGTGACAAAAAATATCCAGAACTCAAATCTTTGGTAATGAAACTGTGTACTATGTGCTCAACTGTGTGTATTTTTTTAAAAATGAACTTTATTAAAAATCAGTACAGATCTTGGTTGACAGATGAACATTTCGGCTCTCTAATGAGAATCAGTTGCACTAACCTCACTCCAAATTTCAGACAGGTTGTACAAAATAAAAAGTGTCATTTTTCTCACTAATAGTTTAATTTTGTAAGGGGTTTTACTTTTATTTTTATACTTATTGTAATCATTAATTTTGCATTTAATTAAACTGATGTAAAACTGGTGTAAAAAAATAAAGCTTAAAAAAACATCCATCTTGCATACAGTTAACATGTTAAATACAAGTTTGTATAAATTTCTCACTTTTAAAATATTTTCAAATGTATGTGTTCAAAAATGTACTGATAATAATATCAAAACAATACTCAATTTATATTTCATTTACTGTACCAGGAAAATATTCTGGAAAGGGACTGTACAGTGGCCAAAAAAAAAATAAGATATTAGTTTGCTTTTCCATACTTATATAGTTTTTTTATTCGCCGTAAAATGTATAAAACTGCAGTTGTAAAGAAAACAAACGCTATTTAAGGTAAGCTGTTACTAACATTTAAATGTCTAAATATATTTAGATAATGTTCCATAAAATTGATGAGCACTGTAGTTGCAGAAAGAAAACAACCAGAAACAGTAGCATTAAATGATTAAATTAAGTTCTAAGATACAAATATTTTAAATTACGCCGCAAAAATTTATTTAACAAAGACGGGAGAAAATATATCAGCCTTATAATCATCTCTTTCCTTGACTTTATTTCATACCTCCCTCCCCTAAACAAGGTTACCTAGATGCCTGGTTTCCATTACGTAACCAGGATGATCTCCTAAGGGGAGGTTACAACTTCTGGAGAGTTTCTGGTAACCCCCCACCGGTTACGACACTGCCTGATTTAGTGCTGAGTGTCAGGACCGCGAAAGTGTAGTAGGTTTTTGAAACGGACCCTCAGGGAATATAATTGGTGACCCCTGCCGTAGAGCATCCAAAGAAAAATCTTTTTTCGTATGATAAATAAAATAAACTGAATATCAAATTATTTAGTAGGACAAATAATCAAATTTTCAAACATTTTTTGCTTACAAACACAACATTTTTGTTTGCAATTAAAAATTTACTCGATTCTTCTTAAATATTACATTTCCAGAAAGATATTTATTTAATCTTGTCTCGGTATTAACTCTAAGATGTGACAATTCGTAGTTGTTTATAATACCTAATCAACGTGTATCGCGTTGTCATTTCGTATATAAGAGTGACAACTGAGGACTAAAACATATTAAGGTCAGTCTTTGAAGTCGACAGATACAATCTCAAAATGAACAAGTACTTGATTTTAGCCGTTCTTCTTGTAGGCGCTGGTAAGTTTGTTTTTTCTATATATTATTTGCTCTAATTATTAAATTTAGTAAAGTAAAAATGTAGTAGTTTAGATATTTGATATAAACTTAAATATTCTAATAGTCGCTACATGTTTTTGTTGTTAATTGCTAATAGACTTATTCCGGACTTATCAAGATCGGTTGTGCTTCAAAGAAGTTATGAGATTCATCATCCAAATGCTGATATTTTGGTCTGAATATGAATATACTTCGTTCTCTTAAGCTAGAAGAGCCGAGTAAAACAATCCTCGGTTTCAGCTGCTGTCTCTTTAGAAAAATAATATCTGAATCGCACTTTCTTTTCTTATTTACAGACATCTTCCATTATTATATATTCATATAAATCTGTAAAAGAGATAGTTGGCTTAAATATTTTTGCCACTTTCATTTTCTCTAGTTGTAATAGATTTTTATACTCACTATATAATTATAAAAAAGATTTTAAGGACAATTTTTTAATATCTTTTTAGTAAAAAAAAATGTTTATATCATTACTAAGTTATAAAACTCAGCTTAAAATATATCAATATTTAAAAAATGAACATACAAAAATTTATAATTTGCGTAATTTTTTGTCTGATTTTCCAATTCAAATAATTTTTAATAAAAAAATTTTAAAATTTTTTTTAAAATTACTAAAAATTTATAAAAATTGTTAGAAATTGTTAAAATTTGTTGAAAATTGTTAAAAATTGTTTAAAATGATTAAAAATCGTTAAAATTGTTCAAAATTGTTATATATTGTTAAAAATTGTTAAAAATTGTTATAAATGGTTAAAAATTGTTAAACATTGTTAAAAATCTCTAAATAGATTACTTACAACTGCGAAAAAATCACTAAAATTTCATTGAAAAATTGCTGAATACTGTTAAATATTATATTACAAAAATATTATATTGCTAAAAATAGCTAAATATGTAGCAGTCTAGGTAAATAATGGTAATTGATAAATATTAGTAAATACTATAACTCAAATATAAAAAATATTGCTAAATATTTAAATATTGCGTAAATATTGCTGAATATTGCTAAATAGTGTTAAATTTGGTTCAAATTTATAAGCATATTATTTAATATTGGTTAATTGCTAAAAACTGCTGTATCTATTTACAAAATGTTAGAAATTAGGTACTGAGAATAATGCTTATGAAAAATATCTCATTATTTTTATCATTTTTAAAAATTTCTCAATATCATTCAACCTTTGTAAATATCACTTTCTATTTTGTTTCTAGTCCTCGTTCAGGGAAAAAGCGTCCAAAAAAAAGAAGATAAAAAAGAAGACTCAAGCAGTTCTGAAGAAAATGTCAGAGAAGTAGCCGAATTATTGAACAAAAAATTCAACACTACTCTTCTTCTCGACATGATCAAAATGGCCGACCAAACCAAAGCCAAATGTCCCGACTTGGAAGAAAAACTTGACGTAAGTGTTCAGCTGAGTTGTGTATTAAAATCTTGGTTGCTATTTCTTGCTAATCACTTAATTATATATTACTAATCACTTATTTTTATTTAGCGTCTGTGTGTTTAGTGTAATATATTGCTCTACATTAGGTTTTCTTTTCTAGATGTGTTTTTGTTAATTTTGTTTTCTTATGATGATTGTTTCGTCAATAAAAAAAAATGTAGGTTTAGAAAGCAGTAAAATAATTAAAATATAAACCCTAAAAATTTAAAACCCTCCCATTATTGATACGTTCTTTCCATTGCAGGACGTTTCAGAGAAAATTGAAAAATGCGTAGACGACATCGAACTTGGATCAGAAACTTTCTGCTCTCTCATCAAGAAGAACTTGGGTAAATGTTCCAAACCAGCCATCGACCTACTTGCCTCATGTTTACCAGAAGAATCCAAAGACCTTCCAGTAATGTTAGAAAAAATGCTCGTTGCTGTTGTCAAACAAGCTTGTAGTTCTACAGTGGAAGAAGTTTTGGGTAAGATTTTCACCTAAATGTTTTTACTAATTGGTAGATTTTATAATAAGTCCAAATATTAGCCTGATATTGGAGAGGAGCTCGTGAAGAAAACTGAGATTATAAAATGTTCCAAAAAAGTTGCAAGAATTTGTTATGTACACATTATAAATGAGTACTTAAAAAATCTGTATAATGCATATTTTTTTTTTGTTTCAGAATTGATGAATCCATGTGCCCTTGAAAAAGACTTCGCTTCTTACCCAGCTTGTAGAGAGATCAAAACAGTTATCGATGAACACAAAAATAAACTTCCATCCAAGTCACTCATCTGCTCGTAAGTTTTATTAAATTTATATAAAATCTAGAACGCATGAAAATATTGAATATTCTTACAAAATTTACGTTGCAAAAACTCAAAAAATTTCAAAATTTGTTATATTATTATTTATTTAAATTGTAAACTGTTATGAACGCAGTAACAAAATGAAATGGGATATGATAACAAAGTAGCTGATGAAATTTAAAAGGTGTGATAAAACACGAAAGAGAAGACCGAAAAAAAATTAATATATATTTATATTAGATCGCAGATACAAAAAAAAAAGAAAAACGAATAATAATACCTTTTTATAATTGATAGATCTTTTGTTTTGTGTGACCAAGTAAACTTAAAAAAAAAACTGTTTGTGATGCAACCTTTCAAAAATTTTGCCATAGTTTTTATATGAAAATAACTACAACAATAAATATAAATATTTAATCACTAATATTTGGTTATTTTTTCTTTCAGAACCATCCCTAAGGTAAGGAACTGCGCTAAAGCTCATATTGAAGCTTCTTGTCAAAACACAGTCACCAGACAAGCTGCCTTGAAATTCCACGATGCTATTGATGCTGCCCTTAAAGACGACTGTGATGCTCTCAACAAAGCCTAAATAATTTGTGACAAAATGCTCGAAATAATTAATAAAATATTTTTTTAGTTAGTTTATTGTGTCATTTTTCTATAAATATCCTTATTTTTCAAATATTGCATCATGTAGAATAATAATAGTAGTCCCAATATTAATTTTAAAACAGAATAATGTAATACAGTTTAGGATAATACGGGAGACTGCGTTCCCCAGAGACCTTACCACCAAACCCAACTATGTTTCACTCCCTTTCTATCATGAAAGTCTTTCTGGAGATATTCGAAATCTCATCCAACGTTCGGTTGAAAACATCCATGTTTCTTTCAAAGTACCAAACAATCTGGGACAACATATTTCTAATTCCAAAGATCCTATCAATTATATGAACCGGAGTGGAGTATATAGACTTAAATGTTCAGATTGAAATGCCACCTACATAGGTAGAACATGCAGATCTCTTTCTTCACGCTCTCTAGAGCACATAAAAAGAGAAAACACTTCCACTTTCTCCCAACATCTCAAAGAACACAACCACACCCTCAATATCCCAGAAGACGTTTCACTTATCCACAATATCTCCCAAAAAAATTTCCTCAAATTAGATTTATACGAAGATCTTGAAATTCTTAAAGAAAAACAAAAAAGCCCAAATTGCGTTAATCGCCATGTTTCATTCAATCGAGATTTTCTCCCTCTCCATCGCCAACTATTCTCCTAACCCACATTCCCAATTTACTTCTATAATTAAAAATCCATATTCATTATTAGTCTACCATCCTCCTTAGTTAATTCTAATAACTTTTCTTCCAATACACTTTACTCTCCATTTATCACAGTCTTTTCAAACCAAATTTCATTTCTTAACCACTATAACCAATACTTTACATTCCTCTATTTCGTCATTTCCAAATTCAGATCAGATCACCCGTCATCCCCCACCCCTTCCCGACTATTAAATTCCTATTTTACTTCTCTACACAATTCCCTCAGGGTTTGGCTTCGGTTCTCTGGGGACCTCAGCCTTCCGTAGTCTATCCGTTTATCACAATTCTCTCAAAAAACACCTTAATTTTTATCCTCTTTACTCAAATTCTACAGAGCCATCAACAACAATTTCAGTTTAATAATATATTCAATATAGACCAATAGTTCATTCAACCCACCAACTTATAACTTAATCTTTTATTTTCCTTATGTACCTAGTGTTGCTTTATAACAGATAGGGCCTTTTCTCAAGTTATAAGTTGAGTACTTTAGGACCAGTACATTATAAAACCTCTTCCAACCATCAATTTTTGTCCATTTCAGATACCTGTCAACACTCAAAATATAACTACATCACTCAGTTTGTTAACACCCAATCAGATATTACATTTATGAACTTGCAACTCAAGAAATTCTACATTTTCCAGGTACCAAATGTTGTTTTTTGACATACAGGGCCTAATATAATTGAGTTATAAGTCAATTTTTACATCTGTCTTATACTACAATAGTTTTATTTCATTCATTGAATAACATTCTCACATATCAAACATATTAATTCCTATACTTTTCAAGAACCCAACTGTCCACCTGTGTCTAGTTTCCATTTTCCAGGTACCAGATGTTATTAAAACATAAAGGGCCTTATATTAGAATCTTTTCATCTCACCACTTGACACTGTATAGTTGGTTGCCTACCTTTAATCACATAATTTTCTCACCATAACTTTATCTTACATACATAATTCACAACAATAACATTGATGGTTGATACTGTTATAATTTTATTTTATTTCAATTTTTCACAATTTTTAAATAACGTTGGCTTTTGTCTTAAATAGACATATATAGTTACACTGACTGCTCTGTCACAACTTCCGTCATAACCTGCCAAGATTGTCATTTTAATCAGTTGCTTTATTGAAGTCCTCGTAGACATACCGTCTCAGGACTTGCAACTTATTGCAGAGTCATATGTCACCATGTTACCAATCCAACGGTAACTTTACCATCTAAATTGTAAAACAGACATTATGTAAACTAAATTTCAATTAGCAAATTTTAAAGGGTTTGTAACCCCATATTTAGTGGCTACATCCATGTATTAACTTGTAAGTATTAACCACATTTTACACTAACCTTAGTCAAAACTTAAATTATTTCAATTCTTTTTAATTAAGTGGTTAAATACTTTTAGGGTACTGATGATGGAATACTTATTCCGAAAACGTTTTGCCAATTTAACATAGCCCAACTGGGTTTTTTATATACCTTTTTATAAAGGATTTTATTTAAATTTTTAATACAGTTTGTTACCAAATGAGGGAAAACAAATTAAAAGAGCCAGAAAATTTAACTTGTTAATTTCCCCAAAAAAGACAAAATGTATGGTTATAATAGAAACTATCTAGCTACGAAAAGTTGTAGTGGAAGATGAAGTGAATAGAGCAGACAGAAACTCAGTATACGCGGCAGAAACACGACCTGGTACATAGAGGACAAAAATAATGCTTAGTGAAATACTCAGAGGATCATTTAAATTTCCCTAATGATGGAACACTACCCAGATTTAATAATATTAACAGCGGAGACTTGTCCAAAGTTATATACATTTTTGTAATTCTAAACTTGCGACCATCGTCCCATTATAATAAAAAATTCTACTTATCTGAACTACGGTTATAAATAGAAAATCATCAAAACCTACTTATTTGTAGTTTTTGTTTACATTGTGCCATTTTACCACGACTTCTTGTTCTAGGGCTTTTTCTGCCGTTAAATAAATCGATCTTTTTACACCAATCTTTCACTCCTCGACGACTATTGATCCGGTAAAAGCTGTCTTGAACTCGCAAGTGTTCTCTTAACTTTAAAATGTTTTTCAGAAAAGCTATTATTAAATTCTTGTAACAAACTTTTAATGTGTGATTTCGGCAGTATTAATTGTTGACCTGTGCAAACTTTATCGGGACTTTCCCATTTTCAATTTAATAGATCCTTAGAATGATATAGAGATTTCCATTGAGCCCAAGACGCCTTAATCTTCTTCTTCAAGTGCTATCTCCGCGGCGGAGGTCGGCAATCATCATAGCTATTCGGACTTTTGAGACGGCTGCTCTGAAAAGTTCATTTGATGTACATCAGTACCACTCTCTCAGATTGCGCAGCCATGACATTCTACACCTCCCTATGCTTCTCCTTCCTTGGATCTTTCCCTGCATAATCAGTTGGAGCAAGGTGTATTTCTTTCCACGTGTAATATGTCCGAGATATTTCAATTTTCTTGTTTTAATTATATTTAAAATTTATATTTCTTTATTCATCCTTCTCAGAACCTCTTTGTTTGTGACGTGTTCTGTCCACGATATTTTCAGAATTCTACTATACACCCACAGCTCGAATGATTCCAGTTTTTTCATTAATGTCGCATTTAAGGTCCAAGATTCCATTCCATTAATAGCTCCACTATATGTTGTTATTTCCTACCAAGTAGATCTTGGTAAGCTCCATTTTTAAGCCATCCTCGTATAACGTTTAAGGCATTATCTTCCTTCTCTTTTTAAGGTTTTTCAGGGAAGTCTGGAAGTCTTATTCAGTTACATTTTCTTTATTTTTCAAGCTGATACGATCTTTGAACCTGAAATTCATCTTGTGTCTTGGAATTCTAAGTAAGATGAAAAACCAATTCGAATTCATGAATTTGTGCCATTGTCATAATCGGTGCATTGTCTTGGTGAAAAAACACTTTTTTTCTGCATATGGGGTCGTTTCTTATTCAGTTCCTGCTTCAATTTGACCAATAATATATATTAATATTGTCTATTGATAGTTTTATCTTTTTCAAAATAGTAGATTAAAATTATGCTTCTGCAATCGTAAAATACATGGTCATAAACTTTCCGAGCGATTAAGTCACTTTTGAACGCTTCATAGAAATTTTTCGGTTTCAGTTCACTACTGCCTGTTTATTATGTTCTCTTATGTATAGTGAAAAATTCAGGTTTCATCAACGATTACCAATCGATGGCAAAAGTTTGATGGTAACGAATACAGAGTTAGTTCTTCAACTTATCTTAACTTCTGCTGTTAATGAATGAACAAAATGAGGACACCAAAGTAGCTTTTTATCAATTACTAGAGTAAACATTACGACCTTACACCAAAGAAAGACATTAAAATAGTTATAAGTGACACAAAAGCTAAGTTAGGAATTAAAAAAGAATACATCGAAATAATTGGGAGGCATAGCCTATATATAGACACAAATGAAAATCGCCAATATCTGATTGACTTTGCAGCTAGTAAAAACATGATCATCAGTTCACAAAGGCACCTGGATATCTCATAGAGAAGATGTTGTAAACCAAGTAGACCATGTCTTGATAGAAAAACAATCAGAAACAAGCATTTTAAATGTAAAAAGTAGACAAGGTGCATGCTGTAGCTCAGACCACCTACTAGTTCAGGTAAACTTCAGATGTACCATCAGCCGACAGGCAAAAGACAGTCAATCAAGAAAGGAAATTCTAAATTTGAGAAAATTAAAAGACCGAAACTTAAAAGAAATTTGAAGAAGAAATAAAAAGGAAGCTGACTGAGTATGAAGAAAACGATAAAAGAATACTAGATGATCCGTGTAATCTAATAAGTTGGACTGCAGCAAAAATGAAAGACACTTAAGGAAGGAAAGATGACGAATGGTTTGATAATGAGAGTATAAGGCGGCAATTAAAGAATAGATATGAAATATTTACCAGTATACTTAATCAGAGATCAGAGACTACAGCCCTTGGCAGAAAATATTTTCGAAGAATATCAGGCAGGATTTAGGCAAGGAACATCGACTATCCATCAACTATTTACGGTTAAGCAGGTCTTGAACAAAGCTTGGGAACACAACATAGATGTCAGTAATATTTTTTCAACTTTAAACGAGTATATTATTCAATAAACATAACTCATTTATACAAAATATTGTGTGAAGTGTATATGTTTGTATGTACTTATACAAAATAAGTAAAGTTAAAACACCGCCCAAATTAGTTATGCTAACCCGAATAATAACGCACACAGTGGCTCAGATACAGATACAACATGAGATGATAGATCCAAAAATGGGATAGAAGTACAGAAATAAAACGGCATATTGAGATAACTATCTTTTAATAAGATGAAAGCAATATTATGCCACGGAAAAGTCACCATCGAAATTAAAACTAGCGTATTGAGATGCTACGTGTTCTCTGTCCTGTTGTATGGAGTTAAGGCCTGGACAATTACAGAGGCGACAGAGAAAAAATTCATTAACTTTGAAATGTGGTGTTACCGAAGAATGTGGAAAATATCTTGGACACAACACATAACAAATGCGGAAACGCTACGAAGAATGAAGAAAGATAAAGAAATACTCAACACTATAAAGAAAAGAAAAATGAGCTACTTTGGTCACATATTAAGAAACGAGAAATACGAATTGATGCGACTGGTCATACAAGAGAAGGTGGAAGATAAAAGAGGACCAGGGATAAGATGCACGTACTGGCTGACGAATCTGAGACAATTGACGTTTTCCCGCTCTAGAAAAGAAAGAATAGAATTTCCACTACGACCGGTCAATAAAAGTGATAAATTTGATTGATCTCATGAGAATCGTAAAAAATGGCAAAAATCGGGCAACGTTAATTTTTTTTCACACTTTTAATAAAACTGACTTCATTCTTGAAACATTGTAAAAAGCATTAAAATGCATTTTGATTTTTGTCGATAGGACACTTTGATCAAAATATATCAAATTTTTACTGTCGAGTTCGGTAATTCACATTGACATACAGATTCTCCGTAAATCGATTCCCCCCTCCAAAGCTGATGTTTTAGGAGAAATCCTAGGGGAGGGGTGGGTAACTTTTTTTTTGCATATTTTTTGGGGTCCCAAAATTAATATTCTCGACAAAATTTAGCTTGTTCGTATAATTTTTAGAGGTCAAATTTTTGACAACTACTGGACTATAGTGTTTGCTTGAACTTTTTCCCTACTTCATATTTTTATGGTTTTCCAAATAGTTTTATATACTCTTCTTATTGTACGAAGGACAGACATAATTCTATAGGTGTCGCAATTTTATTGAATATTCTTTAATGATCTTTTAAAAAAACAGAGAAATAATTAATTTTAAACAAGCATCATGGAATATTGAACATAAAGTCCAATGGAAAGATGCATCAATATTTCTGAAAAAACAGATAGGTAGTAAAAGACGAAAATTAAGGAATCTTCTCTTATTTGCCAGATGTTACAAATTATTCATTAGAATGACTAGGTTCTCTTAAACATCGATCGATATTAAAATTGGATGTAGCTAATTATAATGTACATTTCTTGTAATTGTTGACGATTTATCAAATATTTTTAAAAACAAATTTCTCACAAACATAACACACTATTAACAATAATTCATTCAATTCTACTTAAATAATTTGTTTTTAGAAAAACATTTCTTGTAATCTTATCTCCGGGTTAACTATAAGATGCGACAATTCATGAATGTTTATAATACCTAATCAAGGCGTATAGCGTTGTCATTTCGTATATAAGAGTGACAACTGAGGACTAAAACATACCAAGTTCGGTCTTTGAAGTAGTCAGATACAAACATACAAAATGAACAAGTACCTGATTTTAGCTGTTCTTCTTGTGGGCGCTGGTAAGTGTTTGTTTTTTGCTCTGTTTTAATTTTTTGCCTTAGCATATCAGTAGCTATATGTTTTAATTTTTTACTGCCAGTAGGATTATTACATTTTTATTTGTTTAAAATGGCTTTCTAGTTGATTTTTTTTTCTGTCTTAAACCTTTCCTACAAATTTTTCACCACAATTTTCCAAATTAGCGGTATTTCATATGGACGATAATTTTCCAATTTTTCTTTATATTCCTTTAGAATTTTATCAAAAAATCTAAGATTACTACTTGGTTTAACTTTTGTGCTGTTTATCGATTGTAAACATTATTTTATTTGACTCTGAACTTGAGGTTTTAAGACGCTTTATTGGTAGTGCTCTAAAAGAAGCTGTAATATCGAGTACATATAATCAAAATGAGGATATTTAGACTTGACTTTGCTTCGTTAAGTTCAGTGCTAACAGAACTGAGTGTTACACAGCTTAAACAAAATACAAAAGGAAATATGCAGTATTTAGAAAAAGGTTTTCTACTCCTTATTAGAGGCATATGGGATCCTAATAAAAGGTACCACTTACAATGTAAAATTTCAAAATAAATTCAATTATTAAGGGTTTTTTGGATTACAACTATCTATTTAGGAAATGACTATAAAAATACAAATAAATTCATACAATACATATTTGTATGAAGGGTCAACATCACAAATAAAAAATGGAAACAGACTATCGCAAAGCTCCTGGTTAATAAAGGTCTACGTCAGGGGTGTTGTGTATCACCGACCTTGTTTAAAATATGTGTTGCAAAAGCATTGAAAGAGTGGAAACGAAAATGCAGACGCATGGGCGTAGACCTTGGAGAGATTTGCTTGTATACATTGCAGTTTGCTGATGACCAGGTTGTTATGGCAAACGATAAAGATAATCTGGAGTATATGGCAAGGAAATTACAAGAAGAATATAGAAAGTGGGGACTATAAATTAATACAGAAAAAAACAATAGGTACCGAACTATCGAACATCACATTAGAAAATAACGAAATCATCATGCCCTTCCGACCATTACACATTCCTAGGAATCGTTTTTGACACAACGGGGAAAGATGATGAAGAAATAAAGAGAAGTATAACACAATCCAGAAAAACAATAAGTTGTCCAAACAGCGTACTGTGGAGTCATGAAATAGGAAAAAGAAGAAAATACAATATCTACGAATCTCTTGTTAAATGCAGTCTATTGTACGGAGCGGAAACTTGGCGAATAATCGAAAATAACAGAAGAAAACTGGAGGTAGTAGAAATGGACATTTTTAAAAGATCAGTAGGAGTGTCAGGCAGAGAGAGAATACGTAATGATGAGATAAGACAGCGAATGGGCGTTGACGGCTCTCTAACAACAGACATAGAAAGAAAACAGCTGATATGGTACGGACACGTCCAGAGGATGGATAACTCAAGACTCCCAAAAATAATTATGCAATGTATACCACCAAACCGCAGAAAGAGAGGCAGAAATTAAAAACCGAAGAAAGAGAGGAGTCGGACAACGTCGCAAGACGTTTTAAAACCGATTAATATATATACTATAAAAATACATCTAACAAAAAGGTATTTTTTCTTAAATGAATTAAAAATCTAGTTATCTAAGAATAACACACAATAAATCTACTTATCAGAGTAAAAGTAAGTCACAAATATACCGGTTTCTTTCACACCCAGAATATTGAACAAAAGCCCATTTAAAACATTCCTGATACATCACCTATTCTTGGACTCTGACATCTTCAGAATATGGAGTTTCGCGAAAAGTACAAACGGCATCTTCTTCAAAGTTTTCTACAAGGTCATCTACATCTGAATCTTTATACTCTACTGCAGGGGACGAATCTAAAGATAAAAAACTGCTGGATCCTCCTTTACGTTTATTTGGTTTTTTTTGGACACTGACATTTTATTTTTTTGTTGGACAGGTTTATTTTTTTTTTGTTTATTTATTTTTGAATTAAATACATTTCCTTTAACGCTAGAACTTGAAAGTAATTTCCTTTTTTCATATTACTTTACAATTCATCTTTGTATTGAGTACTTGTTACAATGGCAGCTTTGGCACTTGTTGTACTCTTTTTTTAGGATATTTTTAGAAGCAGTTAGGCGTCAAACAGGCATCAAACCTGCAGAAGTAACCTGTTTTTCAGGGTTTTTTTCTTTTGGTACATTCTTATATAATTGCTTTTCTTTTACTGCTTCTCCTTCTATTAATTCTTCATTGAATTTTTCCTCCTCCACTGCTTCTTCATCAACTACATATTTGTTCTTCTACTCTTTCTTTCATTTCTTGCATTTCTGCGATAAAATTACATTCTTCAAATACGTTTTATTAAGAGGAAACATAACAGCTTTTTTAAACCCATAAATTGCTGGATCCATGCTCGCTGCTTTTAAATAAGCGTTTCCAAAAAGTTCTCTTACTTGATAGCTTATTACAACACGTCCTGGATTAAGCTTAAGCCAGTTTGTGATTTCCTGCATGTAATAATTTTTGAACGGTGACATAAATACCACGTCTAATGGCTGCGTGTTATGTGTCGAATGTTGTGGATGGCAAATTATGTGTAAATGGTTTTCTCGCACTATACTTATTACCTACAAATTTTTTGTATGTGAATAATGACCATCAAGGATCAAAACCACTTAAGCGTTAGGATCAGCATTAGGCTTTGTTATGTTATTAAAATAAAAAACTATCTTCATTAGTAACCCGGTCTAAGTAAGCCACATCTCAAAAACTTCCTCCTTTTTAATCATCGCTTCAGCCAGCGTGACTGCTTCTATGCCATATAAAAAAGGTATATCTAAATCAAACATCTCAACATACACCTGAAGTTCTGTTACAAAACAATTGTTTCCTTTTCATGAATGAACTACTTGCAAATTCAATTCGTGTTATTAGTTTTGTCGAGAATTCATTATTGTCTTTTGTTAGCGTTCTAAAATACTTGTGTATTTTTGCACATATATTTCTCGTGATTTTTTTAATATTCTTATGTAATTTGTCGTGTAATTCCTGTAGTCTTTCAATTTTACAGCATCTCTTAATCAGTGAATTTTCTTTAGCTTCTTTTATTTTTTATGTATTTCTCGATACAATATAATAAGTTTTCTACTTTTATTCTACCTACGATTTTTTTTCTAGTCCTTGCCAAAAAAGAAGACTCCAGCAGCTCGTCTGAAGAAAATATTAGAGAAGTAGCACAATTATTGAACAAGAAATTCAACACCACCCTCCTTCTCGACGTTATCAAAATGGCCGAAAAAGCTAAAGCTAAATGTCCCGACTTGGAAGAAAAACTTGATGTAAGTGATTAACTGAGTTGTATATTAAAGTCTAACTAAATATTTATCAAAATATATGAATTAATCATTGATCGGATTACTAATGATTTTTTGAATAGCTTGGCTTGTTTTACTAGATTATGATTGTGCGTTAAATTTTTAGTGAAGTGTGTCAATAATGCCATATTGCTATATACAGGATAGACTTGGAATTTTAAACTTTTCTTCTTTTTACAGGATATTTCTGAGAAAATTGAAAAATGCGTCGACGATATCGAACTTGGATCAGAAACTTTTTGCTCTCTCGTCAAGAACAACTTGGCTAGATGTGCCAAACCAGCCATCGACCTGATTGCCTCCTGTTTACCAGAGGAATCCAGAGACCTTCCTGTATTGGCACAGAAAATCGTCGTTGCCGTTGTAAAACAAGCCTGTAGTTCCACAGTTGAAGAAATTTTGGGTAAGTTTTTTATTCGTTTGGGATCTAGTATTGAAATAACATAACATAATCTAACCTAGTATGTTGATGATGTAGTCTAAATAAGTAAGCAATACTAAAAGGAATTTAGAGCAAAAACTGGAGCACAGAACAAAAGCTCTTGAAGAAAAAGATTTAAAACTTAGTGGAATGGCTGATGGCGTTAGTGAAATAGACCAAGATGATAAAATTCTCTAAAAAATTGCAAAAATTGGCTACTAGACATACATTTAATAAATACTTTAAAATATCTGTATTAATACCTATTTTTTGTTTTAGAATTGTTGAACCCATGTGCCCTTGAAAAGGACTTCGCTTCTTTCCCAGCTTGTAGAGAAATCAAAACAGTTATCGATGAACACAGAAACAAACTTCCATCCAAATCACTCATCTGCTCGTAAGTATTTTATTAAATTAACATAAAATGTGGAATGAGTGAAAACATTACAACTCTTTCTTTTTAACAAATGTTTTCGTTAGCATTACGAGTTAAACGCATTTTGCAGGCATATAAAATAGTGAAGGTATAGTTTTTTGTATTATTAAATTGATGATATTATTATTTATTTAAATTGTAAACACATTAACAGAATTCAGACCGTCGAAACAATTTACAAACTGCATAGTAAATACAGGAAAAAAAAAGAAACAAAAAAATAGAAATTTAATATCTTCTTTTATCTGTTAGATCTTTTGTTTGTTGTGGAATGTCAGTAAACTTAAAAAACTATTTGTGATGTAACATTATAACAATTTTACCGTAGTTTTTATATGAGAACTACTTCAACAAGCAATATAAACGTCTATAACTAATATTTGATACTTTTTGTTTCAGAACCCTCCCCAAGGTAAGGAACTGCGCTAAAGCTCATATTGAAGCTTCTTGCCAAAACACAGTCACCAGACAAGCTGCCTTGAAATTCCACGATGCTATTGATGCTGCCCTTAAAGACGACTGTGATGCACTTAACAAAGCCTAAATAATTGGTGACAAAATGCTCGAAATAATTAATAAAATATTTTTATAGTTATTGTGTTATTATTCTACCATTATTTTTCTGTTCCATACATGACTTTATTTAATATTTTAATATTAAAGAGTCTGCCACGCGTAGACCGTGCATTTAAAAGTATCAAGTAATCCGAAATAATTCTTTTCTTTCAAAACTATTCATGGATAAATGTAAAATAAAAAAAAATATTATTTTAACCATGATTGGGAACATCTATATTGTTTCGTTGATTACAAACGGAAGTGTATTTGTTTGTTGTGTAATAATAGTGTTGCGATTTCCAAAAAAAATATTGAACGACATTTTAAGACTGTTCATAACAATTTTGATAGTGATTATCCAATGAACTCTGCAATTAGAAGAAAAACGTTATTTTAAACAAAACTTATTATTTCTTTAAAATCTTCAATAACTTACCAGCAAAGTTTTTACTAAAGTCGCATTTGCTAGCTAGCAAAAAAACATTTACAGATCGAGAATTAGTGAAAGAAGCCATGTTAGAAGCTGCTGATTCACTTTCTGAAGAATTTAAAATTAAAAAGGAAATAGTTTCAGCTATAAACACGTTGCAATTATTAGCACGAACTGTTACTAGAAGAATTGAAGTAATTGCCGAGAATTTGGACGCAGAATTAGCAAATGATGTGGAAAATTGTATTTTGTTTTCGCTACAGATGGATGAACTGACAGATGTGACAAATGTGTCACAATTAGCAATTTGCGTAAAGATGGTATTTTTTGATTTTACAACAAAAGAAGAATTCCTTAAAGTACTGCCATTAAAAGGTAGCACCAGCGGAGATCTTTTCTACTTTTAGAAAGTATATCACATATGTAAAATTACCGGTACAAAAGTTATCGTCCATTACAATAGACGGGGCACCAGCGCAGCGATGACTGGTAAGAAAAAAGGATTGATTGCCTTATGTAGACAGGATTCCTGATTCAAGAAACTTATTTCTTATCATTTCCGCATACATCAGGAAATGTCATGCGCAAAAACAATTGGTTTTTTAAACGTATTTACGATAGTAACAAAAACTATTAATTAAAAAAGATCGGGAGCTATGCAACACAGATTGTTTATATTACTTTTAGAAGATGAAGACTTTCAGTTCACAGATCTTCTTTTACATACTAAAGTGAGGTAGCTGAGCAGAGTTTAAACTACTTAAGCGATTATTCATGCTTTTGTCACAAATAAAGGAATTTATTGCATCAAGAGGCGAATTTTACGAGAAATTAGAAAATAAGAATTAGCTAATGGAGCTCGGATTTCTGACAGATATAACGGCAAAGTTGAATGAATTAAATTTAAAAATACAAGGGAAAAATCAGCATATCGCTAACATGATTAGTGAAGTAAATGCATTCAAATGTAAGTTAATGTTGTTGAAATCTCATCTATTGAAAAAATCATTACCATATTTTCCAAATATAAAATATACCTACATTACCTGAAATTTAATATATAAAATATATGTCTTATTACATCATTGATATAAAATGAAAAAAAATATATGTTGATTTTCCGGGATTTTCCGAGAATTCCGGTGGGTGAAAATTATGTCATTATTATTAATACTGCGACAGACTATTCTAGCCAAATTAAAAAAAAAATAAGTTTTTACGGTGAATTTAAAATTGAATAAATTTTTCCGAGGTTTCCCATATTTCCCGGCCAGTGAAAACTATGTAGTTATTCATATTTCGACGAGCTACTCCAGATTAAAAAAAGAGGCTTCTAGCTGCAATGGAAGCCGAGATAATGTAAATTTTTCGTATGTGTTGCAATTTGAAGTTCCGATCTCGAAAAAAAAATGAAGCTGAAACAGTTATCCCCTCCACTTTCCTATGTCGATCTTTCGATAGTACCAAAGGTACTTTCTGGTAAGTTTTGAAAAGCGGTAAGTTTTTTTAAGGGCTGTAAGTTTCGAAAAATTTAATGAGTTTTAAATTTATAAGTTTCAATATAAAGTTTAGATTTTCATTCAAAATTTGTGCAAATTTTACTTCTTAATGTTTATAAACAATGGAGATATAATTTTTAAAAAAATAATCGCTAACTTCGTTCCTATTGGTCATAATCATAAAAGTTTTTTCTTTAATGGGAGTTTTTTTACCAGCTATCCTATGGTTGTACGCACAAGTCTGTGGCTTGAAAAATATAGAAGTATTACAATTGTTTATAAGTAAAAAACATACCCCCTTTTCAAACGTTTATTTTGTAAATAATTTCGATGAAAACGCAATATGCATTTAACCTCTGAGATAGTTTAAGTCTTAAAGAATCTTATGAAATTTGCTAAATGTGTCTAGCATCATTAATAGAGCAAGTTCAATAGTTTAAATATTTAACCTCAGAAATAAATAAATTAAATAACTTTTAAACTACTTGACCGATCGGGGGAAATTTCTCACAAATTTAAAAGACGATAATTCCTCGATGTTCAAATGTATTAATAACATTTTGTTTTGTTAAACATCAATATTAATTTAAAAAAGGGAAAATAAAGATATTTTTGATATAAAAAAAATGATATAAATATTGTTTATGTAAAATATAACGGAAAAAACTTATAGACAAAAAATCAAATTGTGACCATAAATCACTGTTTAAAAAAACACAAGGTAAAAATACGAGTACTTTTTCATCTATTCGTCATCTAGTAACCTCCACCTATGTCTTAAAAGCTTCAGATATCTGCGAAAAATTTTGCCGTAAAATCGGTGATTTTTGCATAACCAGGCTATACCTCGTTTTCTTCCAGTGTTCATTTTTCTATCTTTTTTGACTGCCTATATCCATATCAGTTTAGTCTTCTGGTTTCGATAGTATCTTTTATATCTAGGTCAATTTCCATTTCTCTCCTAATGTCTACAATTATTTGATTGATTTCCCAAAGTTCGGTGCCGTAAAACCGAATACTTTCTATTAATGTTTTGTATATTTTTCTTTTATTTTATTACTCCACAATAGTCCCTGTAACTGTCTAGTGGCTGATCTTGATTGGCCAATCCTGGAATGTATTTTTTCGTTACTCCCTGCTTTTCTTCGATCCTGTGCTCTTTGTTAATAAGTTAAAATGAATCATTCTTAGGAATGACCCAAAAACCATCTCCATTCTTTTCGAATAGAACCCAAGATAAATATGTCATCCTTAATATTTTTAATAGGATAGATAGTATATAAATGTTCCGCTGGATCCGAGCTGATTACACAATCATTCCCTTCGTGGGATTTGTATGGAATAAATATATTAATAGCCCATTAAAATTTACTATATATTTTTTCAGATAGACTTTTGATATTCTTAAGGATCTCTATGTAGATTTATCAAGCTCAATATTTACTTCCTGTTGTACTCAGAAAGTAAGCACTTAAAAGTCATATTTAGATTACAGATAATCTTTGCCTTATCTTTAACAAATGATGCATCAGAAAAGTGTGCAGTTAAACCATTTGGTGTTTTTACTTAAAGGTATCTGTAAAGTAGGGATGGCGGTTTTTGACAAAATACCGGTTTTCGGTTATACCGATTTTTTTTTGCTTACGGCTTAACTTGGCGGTTATAACCGGCCAACAAAACCGGTTTTTGGTTCTTTTAATCCAATAGGTTACAAAGTTACATTTACAATGCACTTTAGTTTGCGATACTTCTCCAAAATAATACCTAACCTAATCCTAATCACCGTAAAAACCTAATAACCGGTTTTTACTTTAAAAATAAAAAACCGGTTATAACCGGGACAAAAAACAACCGATAAAATCGGTTATTGCGAAGTAAAAAAAACCGGTATGTTTTTCCCGTTCCTACTGTAAAGTAAGGAATATTTTTATTAAAAGCCTATTTAAAAAATGAGTATGTACAGGATTCTTCTCAAGACTAGTCTTTTTATTATTTGCCTGCTTTCCCAAGTTTTCGCAGGATTCTATACATGCAGAGAATCCACTAAAGAAATATATTTGCAAAATTTTTAACTCTGTGAGAATAACTACTGATTGCTATTTCTGTGTGAAACTGACAGATATTGACTAAGTTAACCCCATCTAACGTTACACAATAAAAAAATAAGCATAAAGTTGATCTGTTTGTAAAAATTGCATGCCTGGATACTACATTTCTAATTATTAATTATTTCTTGTTTACAGAATTAGTGCATATTCTTTAAATTTTATCTTAGCAATAACAATTTTACCCAAATATATCGCAAAGTTAAAAAACGTGCCATGTTTCTTTTATATTTATCAACAACATTCTGGAAATATCTATCAATTATATAAACTTTATCATATTTTTACAAGAAATGCAATTTTTTCTTTGTATATAATATATAAAGGCAAACAAAATCAGCTTATGGTACATTTCTAGTCTGTTCATTGTCTGCATTTGCAAATCTTAAAGCCAAAATGAACAAATTCATCGTTTTGTTTGCATTTGTAGTGGCTATTGGTGAGTACTGATATAAATTATATAATATTCACATACTTCAGTAATAAAAAATTTTCTCATTCACAAAATTAAAATTTTTTGTATCAATAGCGTTTCTTTTTTTTTTTTTCTTTTTATATTATTATCTTATTTCAGCTTTACTGCTTCGAATAAGGTAAAAATCATATTGTCTTTTCATGCGTAGATACTGTTCGCTACATTTTTTCATAATTGCAAAAATCTCCGCGTTGAAAATAGAGGTATATTCCCTTAAGGAACTAGAAACGTTTAAATTTCAATGAATATCTTTGCACCCGACTTTCGGCAGTTGTAAATCCTTTTATGTACCAGATATAACCAGGAGTCGAGCGTTTCCTCTCTCCGTTTTGCCTATATTGCTTAATTTTCTGCTTTTTAAATTGCTAAATATGTTTTCTTCTACATTGATCCTTTTTAAACGGTATAGGATTGCTCACTTACATCTTCCTGAAGCTATGCTGTTCCAGCATTTCAATTTCAATTAAAATGATGGTTAATATAGAATTATTTTAATGCCTACATTTTTAGTTTGTTTTCCTAAATCTTTGATTTTTTCATGTAATTCAATAAGGATGTTTGCTGTCAAACTATATCGTCTGATAATTAAGGCATTAAATTATATAAAACCTTTCTAATTTTGATAAATTTGCAAAAACTAGTACACTTTAATTGTTAGTAATATCTCCCCGGACCCCTCGAAGACTGCTATTTGTGCCCACCATTTATAGATTAGTTAATCGTATTTTTTTGTTTATGTTCACTATATTTTCTGCCCAGAATTTATTTTTTTTGGTAGTTCTAAGCCCTAAATTCTGCTCGATTTAATCCAGAAATGATTTCTTTGATTAAATAAGCTTTTATTATTTTGCACACGCATTTTTTGCGCATTTCAATACTTTCATCAGAATCTTTCTCTTATATATACATATTGTATATACATACGCAATAACATTATATGCTTTCACAGTTTCTATCTGAAAATTGACAATTTTAGGTTTTTTGGTATGAGGATTGGTTGTGTTTAGTAAATTAAAGTAAATTTTTTTGTCGGGAAAAATAATGGAAAAATATGAAGAAGCTTTAAATTCTACAAAAAAAGGTTCTCCTGTTTGATGTAATTCGGTAAATTAACGAGTTATTTGCTTCTAAAAAGTCCAATGCTTTTTTATTTCACAATAAAAATTGTATTCTTTAAATGTGTAGAATAACAAATTGAAGTAACTTAAGTAAAAAATAAAAAAAAATGTAAAGTTAATGTTCAAACTGTCCATCATTTACTTCAATATACTTTATGATCTGGTTTCGCAAAGATCTCTTAATATCAAATAGTGCCTATTATTTTTAATCTCACTCGCGGCTTCTTTTATTTTTGTCGCAATTCGAAAAGAAAATTAATTCTATTTTTGTAAACTAATGCCTTCATTTGGGATTCATCCAAGGGATTTAAATCAGAACTTCTTGGTGACCAACCACACTCACTTTCACGACCAATTCCTCGATGCGATGCGAAAAATGTTGATTTAAGTATTTATTAACTTTTAAAGAATAATAAATATCGTGTCCCTTCGTGTAAAAACCTCATGTTTTGTCTTAAGGCGAGAGTTACATCCACCAGAAATTCGTGTAAATGTTTTTGAAGAAAATCTAAATACAGAGGTGCATTTAAATTGATTAGCAGTTTAGAAAAAACCTATCAAGTCGTGCTGAAAATGGGCTTCTC
The DNA here is from genome assembly GCF_040954645.1 of Diabrotica undecimpunctata. Lineage (NCBI taxonomy): Eukaryota > Metazoa > Arthropoda > Insecta > Coleoptera > Chrysomelidae > Diabrotica > Diabrotica undecimpunctata. The sequence goes on along the minus strand of NC_092807.1, from coordinate 105,039,054 downwards.
TCATTGCATGAGGATTTTCAGAATCTCACAGATGATTATTTTTTAAATTAAATATTCCTCGTCTCTAAATATTGATTTATCAGTAAAAAGATTTGGATAAAAAAAGGTTTTTCATATTTGTTTTTTTAATTTGTTATTGTTACACAGCAAATAAAAATTTTTATTGTAAAATAAAAATTCATTGGACTTTTTAGAAGCAAATATCTCGATAACCGCTTGAATTACAAAAATAAAGCAAGGGTAACTTTTTTTTGTAGAATTTAACGCTATTTCATATGTTTCATATGTTTTTACCCATAAACACAATGAAAATTTTTTTATTTTTAGTTTTAAGAAAAAAAGCTATTTTTTACAAAAAGTTTTGAATAATCGAAAACCTAGAATACAATCATTATATATTAATTTTTTTCAATTATGTAGATGATTTGTCAAAAAATATGCATTGTGGATATTGTTAACTCTTACATAAAATTCATACTTTTTAACAACCCGCGTATACGTTTAAAAAGTTTAAAAAAAATATGTCTGATTTGTTCTTTTCTATTAATCAATTCTTTCCTTGTGGCGAATTTATGGAGTTGTGTTTGTCTTATGCTATTAGTATTGCCCTTTTGCATGGAAGAGTGCTTTATTTTCTTTGTTCCCCATTCTGCATCCTCTCCTTTTGTTGGTGCATTTAAGTTTTTCTTTACTTCTTTTTCCATTTAATTAAATTATCCCTTTTAATGCACATGCATTTCATGTTGACGCTACTAAATATCGGGATTTTAAAGTTTCTTAAGAGAAATCAACTACAAATACAAATCAACATTGACTATTATTCTTCTTCATACTGTTTACTATATTTTCCTATATACTGAGCTTACCAGCTTTCAGTATGTATCTTCTAAAAAAATTTATTATACAGGAACTACCCATGCTGCAGCCGTTAGCAGCAGCAGTTCTTCCTCAGAAGAAGACATTGCAGAAATAGCACAGATGTTAAACAAAAGATTCAACTCCACCATCATCCTGGATGTTTTAAAAATGGCCGAAAAAGCTAAGGAAAAGTGTCCAAATATTGATGACAAAATTGACGTAAGTATCTAAATTTAAAATCTCTTTCATTCAGTTCCCTCCATCTTTACTTTATTATTACATGAGCATTCCAATTATTTTGTTTTTGTCCTACTAAGTTTTAAATTTTTTTCCTCGGGAGCTTGTCTACACTGTTCCAGTTTTTGTTCTAAATCCCTTATAGCATTTCTCACTAACACTACATCATGATTACCAGGGAAACTTTATAGTTTCTCTATAATTGTATCTAACACTAATAAGAATAAACAATGACTCAGAACTGAGCTATGACGCAGTCCGACTTTTACATGAACACCTGTCATAATACTACTTGTTGGAAACTATTTTATTATCGAGTGCTCACCGCAAAATCTCTTGAGGAACTCTATATGCTTTGTCAAAATGATTAATGAATACCATATGAGTATTTGCTTTTTATTTCTGTATTTGTGTATATACCTTATAATGAAAATTTCATCTGTTGTTGATCTGTGTACCAAAAAACTATACTGGTTATCGGATATTTTGGTTGCTTTACGTGTTCTTCTATATATATATATATATATATATATATATATATATATATATATATATATATATATATATATATATATATATATATATATATATATACTCTCCCCATATTTTCATGATGTGAATAAGTAGGTTTTATGGCCCTGTAGTTTGTGCATAGTTGTATATTTCTCTTGTTTTGTAAATATGCACTAATACACTGCTTCTCCATTCATCTGGCATTTATTCGACTTCCATAATTCTATTAGAAAAGGTTGTTGCCTTTCTTTATTTTTTAAAATCCTTGAGAACTTTTCTGGTTGTTATTTTGGTGACCATTGCTGTTATGTCTTAATTAACTCAACTAGATTTTTGTAATATTTTCGATTCAGTAAACTATCAAAGTTCTTTTTCCAAGTAATTTTATTATTTGCATTTCAGATACATCTAGTCTGATTAAAATCTGTTGCTTTTTTTGCTCTATGTTTGTCTATTTGATATATTTTGGTCTCACCTTCCCTGGTATCAAATTAACCGTATAGATTTATACACCCTTCAACAATTGGTATTTATTTTAATTCATTTTTTAGGAAGTAGGTGAAAAAATTGTACAATGCATGGACGACATTGAACTAGGATCAGAAACTTTCTGCTCACTTGTCAAGAAGAATCTCGCAAAATGCTCCAAACCACTCGTCGATCTGATCACTGGCTGCTTGCCAGATGAATCCAAAGACCTTCCAGCTATGGGAGAAAAAATTATTACTGCCATTGTGGATGAAGCTTGCCACACCACTGTTGAAGAACTATTAGGTAAGATAAACTGTTTTTTTATTTAAATTTTGTTTTTCTTGTGTTTTATGTATCTTAAAAATAAGTATATTATTACTTTATCCTTTTACCGGAAAAGTATACGAAAAGTTACTTTTCGTATATAAATCAACAGACAGTTAAAAATTACCACTTAAAAAAGTGTTAGAGAAATTTTAGTCATTTTAAAAATTAGTTCAGTGGTGGAAATCAATGATTTTAATCAAACTTGAAGTATATTCCGACTAAATACACTATTTTATACAAAAAAAATGCACTAAAATGTTTTAAAAAGCCTAAATGAAGGTTTTCTTCTTTGCAGAATTATTCAACCCATGTTTCATGGAAAAGGAATTCGTTTCCGTCCCAGCTTGCAGTGAAATCAAAGATGTTTTCGTCGCAAACAGAAACAAGCTCCCATCGAAATCCCTTGTTTGTTCGTGAGTATTTTTTTTTTGTTTCTTAAGATTCGTAATGTTAATGAAGCTTGATTTTTCTAATACGATTTATTTTAAATACAGCAACGGTTGTGATAAATGTTTTTTTTAATTTGTTCTTTATTAGCTAGGTTTTTTGTCCACTATTTAGAACTATGTTTAACTTTTACACAAACCTTGCAGTTTTCTAATCACAATCCTATTGACAGTATAAAAATATTGATTAATATCTTGACATATGTGTTGTGATTTATCATTAAACTTTAGCAGCTCGGACAGTTTTATTAATGATCTTTCTCCATTGGTCTCGGTCAACTATTACATCTGCCTCTTTAGTATACCGTTTGTTGAGAAACTTTTTTATATGCAATGTCTGACCATCGCTGTAGAGATCTACCGCATTGGCGCTGACTCTAAGGTCTTCCTTGAACCAAAAACGTGCTTCATTTTTTGATCGCTTCGATGAATATGACCAAAGAACTTTAAAATTCTACAGTAAACTCTTTTTAGTACGTCTTTGTAGTACAGTTTACTCTACAATTTTAATGTTTTTATACAGGGGTGAAAATTGCTTGTATTTTATAAACAACCGTTTTAAGATCTCCCCAAGAAAGAAGTCTGATGGTGGAAATTCAGGAAATCTTGAATGCTATTCAATTATAATCCTTTGATGCTAAATTGTGAATTAGATGATGTACTCATTACATAACTTATTCTCATCCTCTTCGATGAAAAACTGATCTTGAGCTTTAAATATGTAATATCAGGAAAGTATGTTTCAAGGATATGTTTTTTGGATATGAATAATGTATCTGATTTAGTGAAGCCTTGTCTCCTTCTTTTTTTTCTTTTTGTGTAGACATGTAGACTGTCTGTTTTTCAATGTGCCCCCAGTAAGTTGTCATTCCATCGTTTCCATTTTACTGTTTTATTTCTTACTCAGTCCTTGATGCTCTTCACCTTGTATCTACGTCGTATATCTGTACTTCTAACTCTGTCCCATAGTGTCTTACCATTAATTTTTTTCCTCTGCTTTTTCTAGCATTCTTTATGTTCTCTCTATGTTGGGTCCTGTTTCTTTCTGAAAACTCCCTTATGGACAATTGGTATGTCCACAGGCGGTGTCCATTACAAAAGGCTTTAGCTATTTTTTCCTATTAATGTCAGGCACCTTGTTTTCATTAGTGTCATTTGTATTTGATATATATATTATTTATATTCGTTAAGTTTCGAGAGGTACCTACCATAAACAAATAGTCCAGTAACACATGAAAACAATGCTACTGCTACCTGATTTTGTAAGTAATCCCATCAAATGGAAAAGACTTCATAATGACATGCAGATAATAAATTCTGCAATACAGGTGACTGTAATTTTCCAGTTTGTCAGCACTTTGTTAGGCAGTTAACCATTTGGTCTTCTGTATTTCCACTTTGTGTTCTTGGTAATGGCTATTTCAAATTCTTGCAATGTTATGAGATTGCCTTCGTCAAAAGATTCTAAAATCTGTTTATTTCACAGTCTTTTACAATATTCTTTATACTATTGTTCTTTTAGGACTTTGTTTGCCATGGATTCTTTTCCATATGCATCGTCCTCAATTTTACTGATAAACGAATTCAGATTTTCGTTACCAGCTTTGTTATTTTTCTTCCAATTATGTTCTATCTTTTCTATTTGTTTTCATTTTTAGAGACATATTTCATAATCATCTTCTGGTGCTACAACTTTCGATGGTGTGGCTGACTGTACAATTTTTGTCCAATTTACTCTATCTGCTATCAATCTGTAGTCAAATAGGACGTTTACTTTTTATAGATCTGTTTGGATGTTGTCTTTTCATCACAGTCTGGTGCGCACAAGTGACCAGTTTTACAATATCGTAGCAAGATCCGATTTTTTATTTTTGTTTAAGATTTTGTTCATTTTTACGTAATTGCAGATTGCAATTGTAATTTTAGATTGCTAGTATCATTTTATATTTTTTCAGCATGTTACCAAAAGTGAAGAGCTGCGTTAAAGGACACGTAGACGCTTCTTGTAAGAACCCAACTACTAAGAGAGCAACTCTGAAGTTTCACGAGGCCATCGAAAATGCTATTAAATCAGACTGTGATGCTTTAAACAAAGTTTAAATTTAAACAATTAAATAAAAATAAAAAATAATTAATTTTTATACGACTTATGTGCTGTAGCACATAGTTACAAATGTACTGGAATTCTGAAAAATTGTATGAGAAAATGTTTGTATATTATGTGATAATAAAAATATGAATAAAAGTTCTTGTTTTATATTTATCTCTTAATCTATTGACTTTATTACATTGCTATAAATGCTTTTAGTAATGCTGATTTACCACAATCTTTCTAACTGAAATGGAAGTTAGAAAAAAATAATTCCAAAAAAATGGGAGTAAAAACATTATTCACAGGAAAACGAAAATATGGAAAAGTACCAGTTCTTTTGCTTTCAGCTTCTCTTTATGCCCTATAAAAGGCGTTAGAGTACTTTGTAGCTATTTGCTTATCCATTGCTTCAATTTTTTCCCTGTCACTTACTAACATTGCTCACTATAAATATTCTTGGCAAGCACTTCTAATATTTCTTAACAGCTTTTTTATTACGTCGTACGAACGCGAATTACTAAACTATTTTTTAAGAACTTCATTTGTTGCTTATTTTTCATTTATTATTAATTTTATATATAAACGAACATTTATTTTGTTAATTAAATAGTATATTTTATTAAATTTTTTACCTACTCTATTTGCTATTTCTGTATCTATTTTTGTATTTTGTCACCTGTTCTAGTTATTCTCATTGGCAAACTATTTTGTTCTCTGACTCGTTCTCATTTATAAACATTACTTTACTTTTTTCGGTGAATATTTCTATCCGTATTTATTAATACTGTTCTGAAGTTTTTTTCTTGTGACACCTTAAAGTAATTACTATTTTATTGGGAATAAGCCACAATAGCACTTTTCAATTTCTACTTAGGAAATTGTTCTCAAAATACAAAACATTAATAAATTAAACAAATTATCTTTATTGTTACTTGGTGAAAAATCCTTCTAATAATTTAATTTTATCTGACTCATTTATATTGACAATTCAGACATACATTATACATTTAAAGTGGACGACTTTAAAATAATATTGCCAATATACCTAGCTGAGTTGCGTTCCTGGGACGAGTTTATTGTAAAATAGTTTATTCGATAGCCTAGAGAACAAGCTGGATTTAGGTCGGAATACAGCACTGACGACCACTACTAGTGATAAAGAACCTAATAGAGAAGTCTGCAGAATACAACAAACCCTTGGCACTGATATTTGTCGACTACGAGAAAGCATCGACTCGAGAAATGTTAAAAGCATCGACTGAATGCCGAATAGACAATAGCTACACTAACATAATCAAATATACATGTAGAAAATATTTTTAGTATAAGTATTTAGCATAGTTCTATTCGTTAGTTACGCTACTGCAAGATATCACTTAAACCATATGCTTAAGGCGCCAGAGACCAGATGCCATTGAGGGGCGAAGGGGACAGGAAAAATGTAGACGAAATCACATATTTCTGAGCTAAGGTGAGCTAAGGAGGATTCGATTTTTGTCGCTCGAGCTGGAAAGGTAAATTATTGTGCACGCCGGAATAGACGACGCCGCGCTTGATAGATAATGAGCATGGCAGATTGATTTTAAAAGACGAAAGACGAAAACAATTAACGATGGTGTGTCCGATATTTTAATTCGCAGACAATTATCCGTAATTTTGTGTACCTGTAAATAACATCATTACAGTTTACATATTTTATGTACTTAAGACTTCTCGTATGAATCGCAGACTTTTATTCTAACGTTAGTGCCTTTTCAAATAATAAAAGAACTGAATAGACCTACATTCATATCTACGAAAATACCACAGCTAGCCTAAGACTATCTGAATAAAAAACAAATACATTGTATATTCAGCGAGGAGTACGGCAAGGACATTGGATGACATTATCCTTATAGCCGATCGTATGGATGATACAATAATAATATTTGAAAAATTATATCACGCTTCCTTGGAGGCCGGACTAAAGATTAATATGAACAAGGCGCAAATAATGACTAATCTGGTGCTAAATCGAAATATTGCTGTAGATGTAAGGGGTATTGTGCAGACTACATCGTATAAGTACCTAGGACATGAAATTCGGTTGGGCAGAGATGACCAGACATGTGAGCTCATACGTCGCATAGGATTAGCTTGGGCAGCGTTTGGTAAATTTAACTATGTATTTAAATCGGATCTACCCATATGCCTCAAAAGAAAAATCTTGGACCAATGTGTGTTAACTGTACTCACTTATGGAGCGGAAACATTAACACTTACAAAAAAGATCGCGTGACTCAGATGGCTATGGAGCGCCAGATGTTGGGTGTCTCTCTGAGAGATCGAATCCCAAACGAAGAAATACGTCGTAGAACAAAAACAGCAGATGCTATCGAAAAAATCACGTCGTTAAAATGGAATTATGGAGGACACGTCGCCAGATTATCAGACAACCGATTCCTTTATATGTAGTGACAGACCAAATTCTTCACTCGCTGCAACAACCTTATCTAAAATTCTTTGTAGATCTGTAATATTTTCTGTTATTAGTATGGTATCATCAGCATATCTAATTTCATGTATGGTTAGGCCATTTATTTTTATGCCTGTTACTTCATCTTCTAATGCTTTTTTGAATATTTCCTCTGAGTATGCATTAAACAGTGATAGTGACAATACACAGCCTTGTCTAACACCTCTTCTGATTTTTATTTTATTAGTTGTTAAATTATTTATTCTTATGACAACTTCTTGTTCATAATACAGATTATTTATTATTCTTATATCCCGTGTGCCGATGTTCTTTGTTCTCAGTAGTTTTATTAACGGATTATGTTTTACTGTATCGAATGCCTTGTTATAATCTAGGAAGCAGACATAGATGTCCTGGTTTACATCTAGGCATCTCTGTACTAGCATATTTACTGCATATAATGCTTCTCTGGTTCCTTGAACATTTCTAAATCCGAACTTAGTTTGTCCAATGTCTTGTTCTAACCTTTTTTATATATTCTACAATGAATAATCTTTAGGAATATTTTCAGTATGTGGTACGGTGATCGCAACATTGTCTGGTATTTTTCTTTTTCGGTATAGTCAGGAATGTTGATAGAAGCCATTCTTTAGGTAATATACCTGTTGTGTATATATTTCTGTCGGTATTTCGTTTAGTCCTACTGCTTTTCCAGTTTTCATTTCTTTAATTGTGTGTTTTACTTTACTTTCTATTATTTCTGGTCCAGTCTCTTCAACAAAATATTCGTTATCAATTTTGTCTTGTTTGTAGTTATACAGCTGTTCTATATACACTATATACACGGCAAAGAGTAAAAAAATAAAACTTCACCAGATTTACTCTACATTTTATTAGTAAGTATAACAATTTGTCTAATCATCAGAACATGTTGAAGTACAGGAGAAAAAAAATAAAAAGGAAAATTCTAAAAAAATAATGATAACAAAAGTAAACTAAAATATGAAAAAAGTCTTAATAACGAGTGTTTTCACCTCTAGTACGTATAACAGCCTCACATCGTTGGCCCATACTTAAAATTAATTGCCGTATTTCATTTTGGTCTAGTTCTCTCCAAATCTGGATCAGCCTCTCTCCCACTTCCTGTAAGTTGTTTGGTTGGATCGGTGTCGCTCTTAATCGTCTACCAAGGATATCCCAGAGATTTTCAATCGGATTTAAATCCGGACTATGTGCTGGCCATTCCATAGTATTAATTTCTACCTCTTCTAGATAATTTCGGTAGAAGGAGAATATCATGGCTGCGGAATTTAAGAACATGGTTTAAGAAAACCTCAACGGAGCTGTTTCGAGCCGCAGCGAGCAAGGTCATGATTGCCAATATGATTTCCAACATCCGAAACGGATAGGAACCAGAAGAAGAAGAAGATAATTTCTGACGATATGTGCAGCGTGAGGTCTGGCATTATCTTGCATTAGTAAGAAATTTTCACCGATATAAGGAGCGAATAGTAATAGATATTGCTCCAGGATCTCCAATATGTACGTTTCAGCTGTAACAGTTTCATTTTCTATGACCACTAGGTCCGTAGGTGCAGTCAAAAAAATACCACTCCACATCATAACGGATCCTCCACCAAAAATCTGGTGTGTGAGAAGTTACACTGAGCATATCGTTCGATGGGTGGTCGCAACACACGAACACGTCTGTCGTTATTGTACAAACAAAATCGGGATTCATCAGTAAATAGCACTCGTTGCCAGTCAGCCTCTAACCAATTAACGTGTTCTCTGACAAAATGTAGTCTCCCCCTTCGATGCTCTGCAGTTAATAGAGGACCCCGGACGGCAATCCTAGGTGTTAAGTTGTATTCCCTAAGTGACTGGCGAACAGTTGCAGTACTAATTTGTATAGCATGCACGTCTTCAAGCTGAATTTATAGACTTCGATGTGTTACAAAACGTTGTCGAAGAGCAGAAATTCTTAAAAATCGATCTTGAATAGGGGTAGTTACCCGGTTTCGTCCTTGCCCTGGTCTGCGTGTAGGATCCCCTGTTTCGAGGAATCTTTCTAACACCCGTGAGACGGATATGTGGCACATATTAAACCGACAACCAATTCTCCGGTAACTCCAACCTTCTTCCGACAGTATCACTGCCTGGGCACATTCATCTTGGGATAAATAACGTGATTGACGCTCCCCAATAAACACAATTAACAATAATCAACAATTAAACAGTAGCCGAATAAAATTCGTTGAACACTTGGAAATTAGTATATTTATAGAATAAGTACATTTTTTGCTTCTTTTTGTTTTGTGGCAAAAAAAAACTATAGCGATAAAACACAGTCAATAAATATAGAGTGTACGAATAGCATATACAAGGGGCTTGCAAAATATAACATTATAATGGAAATTTTTATTAACGCTAATAAAATATTTTAATATTTCAAAGTGGTGCGTTAATTTCTTGGAGAAGTGTAGTTTGCTCATACCATCAATTTGTTTTCTGTATCCATTACTGTTTCTCCCTTTTCATCAACTAGTATATTTTGTTTGTATTCTGGTCTTCTAGTTAATTCTTTTATTTTCCTGTGTAAATTAAAGTTGCCATGTTTATTTTGTAGCATTTCTATTTCATCACATTTTTCTTTTAACCAATTTTTTTTGCTATTCGAATTTGTCACCTTATTTCATTTTGTGTTTGCTGGTACAATGATTTATTTTTTTCCTTATATACTCTTCTTTTGTTTAGCAAGTTTAGTATTTCGTCCGTCATTCAATCTTTTTTCTTTTTTGTGGTTTTGCATAGATACTTTTTTGAAGGTTCTATTAAGTCAGCTTATATTTTTTCCCAGTTTTTGATGATGTTTTCTTCATTGCATTCCCCTTCAATCTGTACAGTGTTTAGACGTTCATTTATTTTTTCTTTGATATTTTCTCTGATTTCTATATCTCTTAGTGCATTTATATCAGTTCTTTTTTCATTTGATGTCTTCTCTATTCTTTTCATTTTAATTTTCATATGTGCTACTAAGAGATTATGGTTAGATGCTATATCTGCTCCAGGTTGTCTTTTGACTGCAGTAATACTATTCCGATATCTTTGATCAATATGTAATCTATTTGATTTCTTATTATCTGATGTTCATTATCTCTTTTAAAATGTTTTTTGTTGAAAGCCTATTTAAAAAATGAGAATGTCTATGATTCTTCATCAAGACTAGTCCTTTTATTATTCGCCTGTTTATCTAAGTTTATCCAGGATTAAAAACCAATAAAATAGAATCCATACTCTTAATAGAGATAATCCATTAACGAAATATATTTGCATAATTTTAATCCCTGAGAGAATACTAACTGCTATTTCTGTTTGAAATTAACAGATATTGAACAAGTTAACCCCATGTAACGTTACATAATGAAAAACAACCATAAAGTACATCTATCTGTAAAAATTGCATGCCTGGATACTACATTTATAATTATTAGTTATTTCTTGTTTACAGAATTAGTGCATAATCTTTAAGTTTTATCTTAGGATTAACAATTTTAAACAAATATATCGCAAAGCTAGAAAAAAAATGCATGTTTCTCTTATATTTATCAACAACACTCTAGAAATATCTATCAATTACATAACCTTTTTATATGTTTATAAGAAACAATTTTTTTTCGTTGTGTATAATATATAAAGGCAAACAAAATCGGCTTATTGTACATTTCTAGTCTGTTCATTGTCTGTATATACAAATCTTAAGGCCAAAATGAACAAATTCATCGTTTTATTTGCATTTGTAGTTGCTATTGGTAAGTACTGATAGAAATTATATAATATTTACATACTTCAGTAATACAAATTTTTGTAATTCGTAAAATTTTTAATTTTTTGTTATTGCATGTATCAAATAGCATTTCTCTTTTTTCCTTTTTATATTATTACTCCTTTCAACTCTTAACTACTTTGAATGATCATATTATCGTCTCATATGTAGATGTTGTTTGCTACATTTTTTCAAAATTGCAAAAATCGCCGTCAGTGGAATAGAAACGTATACATTTCCATGAATATTCCTTCACCCGACTCTACTTCAGTTTTAAATCCGTCTGTGTACCAAATATAACCAGGATTCGAGTGTTTCCTCTGTTTGTTTTGCCTATATTGGCTAATTTTCTACTTTTTAAGTTGTTAAATCTGTTTTTTTTCTGCATTTATACTTTCAAAAGTGTATGAGAAAAAAATTTTCATAGGTGGAGAGTACTTGCTCAATAGTAACCAATGCAACCATCGATTTGATTTTTAATTTATGCGTAGTTTGTTTTTTCTTCTTCTTTATTAGCGGATTATTACCTCTCTGGAAGGTTGTCACTCCATTTTTTGCGCGGTCGTCCAATACTTCTTTTGCCGATTGGTCACTTACCTCTTGCTATTTTGACGATACGAGTCTCCTCCTTTTTCCTTATGTGGTTATTCCATACTTCTTTTTTATTTTGTGTCCATTTATTTATAAACTGTATGTTACATTTTTATGTCTTTACTTCTCTTCCGATCTTTTAGCGTATTTTCTGTAATTCTTTTCAGTACTCTCATCTCTGCCGTTTTCAGTAGCCTTTGCGTTGTGGCTGTGTCGGGTCTTGTTTCTGAGAGATATGTCAATATTGGTCTTACACTGGCTTTATAAATTCTTAACTTTGTCTCAGTGTTAATGTGTCTGTTTCTCCATATAGTATTATTAAGGCATTCTGCCAGTCTATTTGCTTTTTGTATTTGATCTCTCACTTCTTTCTCCGGGTCTTCGTAGCAAGACAATCTAATTCCCAGGTATTTTATTTCGATTACTTGTTCAATACTGATGTCATCAATTTCTATTTTACATCTGATTGCTTCTTTGCTGACTACTATTGGTTTATTTTTCTAAAATGAGTGTGGACCAGTCTGTGCAGACTAATCTTGGGCTATCAATATTGCGTCGTCTGCGTAACAGAGTATTTTTATTTCTTTGTTTGCCATTCTGTGTCCTCTTCCTTTGTTAACGCTGTTAATGATATCATCTCTCTCTCCAATTGCGCTACAGCCCAAATCGGGCCTTGGTCTTCTCCAAACTATGCCTTCAACCTTGTCGGTCCCGCGCCGATCTTCTCCAGGTTCTCACGTCGAGCAAATTTTGCGCGTCCGCTGCCACATCATACTGACATCTTTTCCGTGGCCTTCCTTTTGGTCTTGCTCTCTGCATTTTACTATCTAGGGCTCTTTTCGGCAATATTTCTATCTCCATTCTTACTACATGACCAACCCAGCGAAGTCTCTGAAGTTTAACGAATTCTGAGATCGGTGTGTCTTTAAACAGTTGGTAGAGTTAATGGTTCTACCTGGGTCTCCATATTCCGTTTTCGTAAATAGGTCCAAATATCTTTCTTAGGACTTTTCTTTCTAAGACTTCCAGTTTTCTTTTTGTCTCTTCTGTCATCACCTGTGTCTCGCATGCATAACATACTATTGGTCTGATAATATTTTTGTAGACCCTGATTTTCGATCTCCAGTGTGTGTTTTTGGAGCGAAAAACATGATCGAGTGAAAAATAAGCTTTGTTTCCCTTTACTTTCCCTTTAGGTAGATATCATCCATGATTAAATTGAAGAGCATGGAACTAATGAATCCCCTTGTCTTATCCCGCTGCCTATTTCTATAGGTTCTGTAAGTTGTTCATCTACTCTAACTTCCATATTGTTGTTTTGGTAGATGTTTTCGATAGTTTTTATAATATTTAGGTGAACTTCTCTATTATACAGAAAATGGATTACATCTTTGAGTCTTACTCTGTCAAACGATTTCTTTAGCTCAATCAGACACAGAAGTGCTGGTCTATTATACTCTAGTGATTTCTCATTAATTTGCTTTATAAAAAATATTGCATCTGTACACGATCTTCCACTATGAAAACTCTGTTGTTCATCTGCTAAATTTATCCCCTGATTTATTAGCACTTAAGTTAATTAGTAAACTTTTAGTTGTAAGTTTTAGTGTAGTATTTAACAGTGAATACTGAATAGTAGAATTAGTTCGCTCGTTCTCCATTCTTACGGTATGGTATTGTGTTTTATAATTTTATTAATTAATGTTGTTACTTGTTCTGTCATTGCTTTTTGCTTCTTGTCAATTGTTTTTTTTTTAATAATTAATTCTTTTCTTGTGCTGAATTTATGAAGTTGGATTTATCTTGGACTATTAGTACTGCCCATTTGCATGGAAGAATGCTTTAGTTTCTTTGTTTCCCATTCTGTATCCTCTCCTTTTGTTGGTACTTTTGAGTTTTTCTTTATATTTATTTCCCTATTTTTAAATTATCCCTTGTAATTAACTACTATTACCTTCGCCTTTATAATGTTTACTTCATTTTCCTATCTACTATAATCATTAGTTTTTAAATAGATCTTCTAAAAAATTTTATTGTACAGGAACTACCAATGCCGCAGCCGTAAGCAGCAGCAGCAGTTCTTCTTCAGAAGAAGCCATTGCTGAAGTAGCACAGATGTTGTCCAAAAGATTCAACACCACCATCATCCTCGATATTATAAAAATGGTTGAGAAAGCTCAGGAAAAGTGTCCAAATATTGAAGAAAAAATTGATGTAAGTAACTAATTCTATTTTAAACTATTTTAAAATCTTTTTAAAATGGTTGTAAGCTTGATTTTCTGTCAATTTATAAATTTGGAATGGATCTTACGACAATATCAATCTTAAATTATATGTTAATTGTACAATAATGCTAAGAGTCATCAATAAGATTATGACAGTTCTCTTTAAACATCTAGAAGAAACTGAACTAATCTGATTTGGCAATGCCAAGTGTAACCTTGCTGAAACGTTGCCAAAATATTGGTTTCATTGCCAATCTTCCAATGCATTTAATCTTCCATATTCTTATTTCTATTTCTTAAATGCCTGATTAGACCCATTTTATCCCACTTTATCCTTTATCAGACCCATTTGATCATTATTGTCATTATATTTACTTTTATCCCTATACAAGGTCGGCTTCCTTAATTACATTTCTCCATACATTTTCATATTGGATCATACCAATATCAATCCCCTTTATAGACATGTCAGAGAAGTGTCACTCTAAGGAGAAGAATTAAGGGCTAAGAACGGAGCTGTGATCCAATCCGACTTTTACATGGAATTTATCAGCTTCTCCCAACCGGAGGCTGGCAATCATTATGATTTTCATCATGATGACTATTTTTATTTTTAAACTTGCTGTTCTAAACAATGAATTGATACCAATCACGTAGATGATTCTTCAACCAATAATTCTGCCTTCGGCCAACAGATTTTCTTCCTTAAATGTTTCCCTGTATTATCAGTCTTAAAATTTCATATTTTGGTCCCCTCATCACATGGCCTAGGTGTTCCAGATTTTTTGTTTGTATAGTGGTGATTAGTTCTGTTTCTTTGCCAACCTTCTTCAGTACGTCTTTATTTGTAATTCCAATAATCCATAATATTTTTAATACTTTGCGGTATAACCAGAGTTTGAAAGCCTCGATTATTTTTAAATTGCATTTTTTTAATGTCCATCTCTCAGATCAATATAATAATATTGAAAATATATAAAATAGAATGGTAGTGATTTTTAAATTAAAATTTTTGCACATTAGTAGTGGTTTTATTCGTATAAATGCTGATTTGGCAATCTCTATTCGCGTATTTAATTCTGCAGTATGATCATTGCATTGTTTTGAAGCTATTTTTTGTGGCATCTAAATGCAAATTCCAACAAAATTGATCAAATTTACCCAGTACTGACATTTTTTAACTTGTTCTATCACGTTACCATGTCAATGTGGTGTATATTTTGTGGTCTTTTGTAATTAGTATATATTTCATTTTTTTAGCGTTTTTAGTAATTCCCATCTCAACACTATTCATACTTAAGCGCTCGATGAGATATTGTAGGCCTTCTATTCACACATTTCAATGATTACAGTGCCATCTACATATCTTAAGTTGTCAATTATTTTTCCGTTACCGATAACTTCTTCTTTGATATTATTGAGCGTGTTTTTGAAAATTTCGTCAGAATATTAGTTAAACCAAAGTGGCAATAAAACACATCCCTGTCTAATTCCACTACAGATCTTCATTTCTTCTGACTGTTGTCAATAAATTTGAACTATGACAGTTTGGTTTCAACATAATATTTGGATTCTCTTTATGATTTTACTTTCAATGTGCTTATTCATAAGTATTTATATTAGTTTTTCATGTCTTATTCCAAAGCTTTTGGTAGTCAACAAATCACAAGTGTAGGTCAACGTTTACATCTCGACATCACTGAATCAGTATGTTAATGGCAAATAGTTCTTCTCGAGTACTCATTTCACTTCGAAACCCAAATTGCTTCTTACTAATCTCCTCTCTAACTTTTCAAGATCAATGAATACCATATGAGTTTTTTTTATTCCTGTAGTTTTCCATTAATTACATTTTAATAAAAATTGCATTTGTTGGTAATCTGTCTGTCTGTTGAATGTTTATCGAACATTTAGCGATTAACAATTGGTACACAGTCTAAACAATATTTTAGGATGTAGTCGACAAAGTCGATAAATGCATGGACGAAATTGAACTGGGATCAGATACTTTTTGCTCACTTGTCAAGAATAACCTCGCAAAATGCTCCAAACCACTCGTAGATCTCATCACTAGCTGCTTGCCAGACGAGTCCAAAGATCTTCCAGTAATGGGACAAAAAATTATTACTGCCGTTGTAGATGAAGCTTGCCATACCACCGTTGAAGAACTATTAGGTGAGATAAACTTTTGTTTTGTTTGAATTTTGTATTTTTATATCTTCTGTTTCTTATAAACAAGTATATTAATACTGAATTATTTTAAAGGAAAACGTTGTTAAACAAGACTAAATAAAGATTTTCTCCTTTGCAGAATTACTCAACCCATGTGTTATAGAGAAGGACTTTGTTTCCGTCCCAGCTTGCAGTGAAGTCAAAGATGTTTTCGTCGCAAACAGAAACAAGCTCCCATCGAAATCCCTCGTTTGTTCGTGAGTATTTTTAACTGTTTCTTATTCGTAATGTTAAGGAAGCGTTTACTGTAATACGATATATTTTGATGTAGAAACAGTTATGGTAAATGTATTTTTAAATTTGATCTATATTGGCTAAGTTTTTTGTTCGCAATTTATCGAGTCCATTGCTTAACTTTTACACGGACCTTGTTAGGTTGTTTTTTAAGTATTATAGGCATGTCTTTATCATCATCATAGTAAATGACATCTTGACACATGTGTTGTGGTTCATCATTGAGCTTTAACAGCTCGGATAATTTGATTAATGATCTTTCTCCATTGGTCTCTGCCAACTGTTATATGCGACATCTTAGTTGGGAAGCGTTTTTGTAAAATTTGTGCTGTGGATATCTATCGCGTTGGTGCTGACTCTAAGGCCTTCCTTATAACAACAATTGCTCAATTTTCAATTTTTCAATTTTGTAATGTCCTTTCAGAACTTCGGTTACCATCATAGCTATCTTGATTTTATTCGCTGCCACCCTAAATAGCATTCTTGTATCAACAACATACCAATCTCGCAAGTTCTTCAACCATGAGGTTCTTCTTCATCCTGGACTTCATTTGCCTGCTATGTTTCCTTGCTTGATATTTTGTAGCAACATATTTGGGACCTCTCATTACATGTCCGAAATACTCCAGCTTTCTCTGCTTGATGCTTTTTAAGATCTCAGTAGTCTTGGTGAGACGTTCTAGTATTGTGGAGTTTCGAATCTTCTCCACCCAGGAAACTTGCTCAGAAAACCCTGCTCATGATCGGTTTGATGGATAGGACTAAAGCAATTTAATATTCTAGAGTACACTCTTTCTAGTACGTCTTTCTAGTACAGTTTACTCTAGAATTTGAATGTCTTTATAGATGAAAATTGCTTGATTTTTATAAACAACCGTTTTAAGATCTCCCCAAAAAAAAAGTCTCATGGAGTTAACTCAGGTAATCTCTGATGCGATTCAATTATATATAAATAAAAAATAGGAAAAGAAAAGTATTTTTGAAGTGTGTAAAATTTCTTTCCAAGCTGAGCGCTTTTCGGCTTACAGCTTAAAGTCATCCTCACAGCTATGGTCAAGTTTTAAAAAGCCCCACTACTTAAAAGAGATCCCATTGTGGTGGAAAAATCCACAATTTTCCTTTAGAAAGATTAAAAACTTCTTTGAAAAATTACCATAAAAGACAAAACATTAGACCTGTTGGAATTATGTTGTAAAGTATGTTTAAAAAAATCTTAATAGAGTGGTTTATTAGGCTAATGAATTGATTTTCTGAGCATTTCTGCCTTGTATTTTTTTTGGACCTCGGAACAGTTTTTCTAGTTTTTGCATTTTTATACCAAATTGTATTTCTGATTTTATGGTTTTTGGACCATCAATACGTTCTAGAGAGAGTAAAAACATGCTTTTAAATTTCTTAAATTTTCTCCCTCTCAATTACTTGTTTAATTTTAAATAGATTTTTACAATTATTTCTTTTCTGCATTTATATAACTTTTCTCCTATTAGAATGTAATGTGTCAGTTGTGGTTGTTCATTAATTATTTTAGCATACCTTTTATATCTCGAATTGATAAAGCCGGTTCTCGATTATTACAGTAATATTTTTGCATTGTTTTAACATGATTGTCACTTGTTCCAAATTGTCGTTGTTATGGTTTTCCCATCCTTTAAGCAACTTAGCAATCTTTGCATCCAACCTCGAACGTCCACTTCTCCCTCCATCTCCCCACTCCATCTATTATGAGCTGCCATCATTAAGTATTTATTTATTTTCATCAAGTCTTTGGTCTATCGTGCTGGTGGTTGCCCAACAATTCCTATGTCCTCACCTCGTTTCCATTACAATAACCTCTAGTTTAGTCTGGCTATTCTTTAATGATGTTAGGCACCTTAGATTTTTTTTCTGATAAACAAGTTTTTAATTCCGTCGTACGGTTTGAGTTATTAGCGAGTTTTTGTAACTATCTAACGTAACGTATCTCCCTATACGTAAAGAACTCACGTATCGAAGAAGATGAACGTTAAATTGAGAGTTAAAATTCTGCACGCAACGTAACGATGGTGTTGCCCTCATCGAATTAGTAATTAACTAATAAATTGTCAGTGCCAGTCTTGTCCTTGTCATTTAACCCTATTTTTGATATTCAAAATAAATAACAAATATTTTTTTGAACAATTTTTAATTTTTGAGATGGACGCGATATTAAATGTAGGTGCCTTTAGTGATGATGAAGAAGACGAAGACATAGGAGATGTCCTTCTTCTCCACATCTTGCACGACTATACGGCCGTTTTAATTTTGATACCATGTCTGATATAAAATGTAAAAATATTTTTCGCTTTTGGATTAAATTCCACCTTTCTAGATGGTCGTAAGGGTTCTTGCCTACGACTTCCTTCAACAAGAACAAATCATCTTCATTGCTGAAGTGAAGTCGTTTTCTACTGCTTTCCATTATTTATAAAAATCAAAACAAATGTACTTAACCACAAATGTGAAAAAACACGTACCACGTGTGCTTATGAAATGTGGATGTTGAATGTTGATATTTTGGTAATCGGGTAAGATCCCCTTGTGCATTCGGTTACCTTCGGCTCGATAGGGATGCGTATGAACGTAACGTACCAGGCCGTTACGTTAGGTAATACGAATCTAGATACGTTAGTTAAACCATTAATGCGCATGCTTATATATCAAAAAGATACGTTACGTATACGTATTTGCTTGCACAAGAACTCTCTATTACTAGCATGGATGGTTTTATTCTCAAGTTATCACTTTGTTAATTGGTTTACCACAGGGACGTATTTATAGTTTTTTAATGGGGGGGGATCCTAATTTCCAAATTAAGTAAAACCGGGGCTTGGTTTTGAAATACCTTTGAAAAAAGTAATAAAAACAAATTTCTAAAAATTTTATTAAAACTTAAAATACCGTTTTACAAAATTAAATTCATTCTCTTCCTTCTTTCAGCTAACTTATTTACAATTTCTGAGGAATTTAGACCTATTGTCACATTCCGATGAATACTCATGAGAGCTAATCCTGTAAGCCTCTCGTCTCCCATTCTATTTCTAAGATAAGTTTTTAACCGTTTAAGTGATGAAAAAGTACGTTCAGGTGTGGCAGTAGATACTGGAAGTGTTGCTAAAATTTGAAGAAGTTTCCTAACCGTTGGAAAAAAAATTTCATCACATCGGTCCATAGCTTCTAGTGCAGTAGACGGCTGTTCTTGATTGCACCAGTGGTTGTGCCAAAGCTCATACTCACTTACTAAATGTTTTATTTCAACTTCCCTGAGAAATATTTCTCCGATTCCTGCTATACATTTCTTTGCTCTCTCAGTATTTGCTCTATTGCTATATGCTCTCTATTCTTTCGGCAAGAGCCGAGATCAAAAGAGTTAACCTACTATTTGGAATAGGTGTACGGTGATATAACTACTAATAGCGTTCTAATTCTAATAGGTATTAGTTTATCTGTATCTACGCTGCTACTGCGGACCGACAGCATCCGTGCGCTGACTCATTAATTTATTTTTATTTTTTATACATGTAATATTGGATTAAAAGTAATAGTTTTGCATGGACTGCAAGGAGGGGGTTTGAACCCCCTAAACCCCCCCCCATAAATACGTCCCTGGTTTACCATCCGGTTTGCGCTTTATGCTCCAGCTTTTTTTAATTCTTGCATTGTTATAAGATTGCCTTCATCAAACTTCTGTAATTTTCTTTTTCCACCGTCTTCTATATTATTATTTGTTTCTATTGTTGTAACTATTGTTCTTTTACGACATTGTACGCCATGGATTATTTTCCATGTGCATCGTCCTCAATTTTACTAATAAAATTATGTTCTTTCTTTGGCACTTCTTTTATTTTTTGGACAATTACTTCATCATCATCATGCAGTGCTTCGATGGATTTTGGCTGACTGTAGAACATGTTTCCAATTTACTCGGTTTTCCATTAACCTGTAGTAAAATAGAATGTTTATTTTTTGGAGAACTGCTTGAATGTTATCTTTTTTTCGTAGTCTGAGGCGCACAAGTATTCTTTTTTCTGTGGAAAGTTCACGCAAATCAGTTTTCTTTATTTATAGTTTTTCTTCATTTATACGTACTACAATGTTTAAGTTACTAGTCTTACCTTAATTTTTTTTCAGCATGTTACCAAAAGTGAAGAGCTGCGTTAAAGGTCACGTAGAAGCTTCTTGTAAGAACCCAACTACTAAGAGAGCAACTCTGAAGTTCCACGAGGCCATCGATAATGCTATTAAATCAGACTGTAAGGTTTGAAACTAAGTTTAAATTTGAACGATTTGGAAAAAATGGAAAATAATTAATTTTTATACGACTTGTGCTGTATTTTTGACAAATGTACTAAAATTTCTTATACAATTTTAAAAATTGTATGGGAAAATGTATATTATGTAATAATAAAAATATAAACTAAAGTTCTTGTTTTATATTCATCTCTTAATCTATTGACCTTATTGAATTTCTATACATACTTATAGTAATTTTTATCTACCAAAATCTTTCATTAATTACGAAAAGAAACTATATAGACAATCATTTAAAATATAAAGAAAAAAAGAAGCAATATGTCAAACTAATCGACGAAGCATTTTACTACTTGACCAAAAAATAAAATCATAAATACCAATTTTGATATGATAATGATACCACACAACATGTATGTAGATAAATCCGTTTATTTTCTGTTATGAGTATGATATCAAAAAGGTTATTGGCTTCTTGAAAAATTTTACCTCAGTAGGTATTGATTGATATCAGTGAAATAGGGGTTTTTCCACATAGCTTCAAGGTAGGAGTTGTAACTAAAATATTTAAGAGTGGAGATAATTCAGTTTTAGATAATTACATGCCAGTTACGGTCCCTACTATTTTGGGTAAAATTTATGAAAAATATATATACGAAAGAATCTAGTTTCCTTAGTAAATACAATATATTATATTCCAACCAACACGCATTTCTGCCTGGAAGATCAACAGAGTGTGCTGCCACTGAATTATTTAATTTCATTCACAACGCACTGGACCGAGAGGATTTTGCAGGGGCACTTTTCTTTGATCTCTCAAAAGCATTTGATATCATGAAGAGTTGCTATAGCGAAATTAAAAAATCTTAATCTTACCTTAAGGCTAAAAAATCTTAAGGCTAAAAAAACTACAAGCATGCAATTCTAGTATAGATCAAAATCAAATTACCAGGTTTCTATAAAAGTAAATGATAGCCTGGTTCATTTTACAACTTCCACCTAAACTTTTAGGATTGTATCTTGATGGTTATCATGTTTGCAAAAAAATTGCAGTTATTGCGCAATATTGCAATTAAAAAGTTTTCTTAAAATAGAACAGTTATTGAATGTTTATTATGCAATTGTTTATTCTCACTTACCTACAATATCAATCTTTGGGGTAGTGCTGTGAATGCTACAAGAGTGTTTGTCTCCCAGAAAAGGATAATTATTTGTAATTTACCATACAGGTAGTCAAGTCGACAATATTTAAAACACAACATTTTAACAGTACCTTCTGTATATATTTTTAAATGTATACTAAATGTAAAAGCCATTATAACTACTATTGATTTAAACTCTGATTATCACCAGTACTTAAATAGGCAAAATGACTTCATCAGAGTACCAAAACATAATACAGCACGATTTGAAATATTCCAGTATTATATAGGTATAAGACTTTTCAATCATCTTCCCAATAGTATTAAATCTGAAACGAATTTAAATAAATTTCGAGGCAACTTAAAATCTTTTCTATTGAAAAATTGTTTCTACAGTGTAAGTGAATATCTGGATGATGTAAATAATTAATCCCATGTACTTTTTATCTTTTAATTCTGAAATTGTGATGATATATAAATATTTATATTATATTATATTATATTATATTATATTATATTATATTATATTATATTATATTGTATTATATTATATTATATTATATTATATTATATTATATTATATTATATTATATTATATTATATTATATTATATTATATTATATTATATTATATTATATTATATTATATTATATTATATTATATTATATTATATTATATTATATTATATTATATTATATTATATTATATTATATTATATTATATTTATATTATTTATCCCAGATTTAGCCATACGGCTAACACTCCCTCTAAGGGGAAAATTCACTCATCCCAGATACCTACGGTATCAAAAGGATTGAGCTCTGGTGGGACTCTTTCCGTGTTATCGAGCCCTAGGTGATTTGGTTTGCTGGAGTATCTCCTAAAAATTTTCGTACACATCTGGACGTCGCGAGGAGTACAGCTATCTGGGCTAACATGGGCTAACATGGCCCTATAAAGATGTTCATTTAGACCCAGCTGTTTGATGTTCACTAGGAGGTTTTTGGGAATAACACCAGTAGTAGATAGAATAATAGGTACTGTCTGAGTACTTTCCATTCTCCATTGTCTCCTGATTTGTATTTCTAGATCTCTATACTTGGCGATCTTTTCGTTGTATTTAACACGCAAATTATTGTTGGGTATCGCCACATCAATAAGTATTGTTTGCCTGGTAAGTTTATTAACTAGTATGAGATCCGGTCTATTATGCGCCACTGGTTGGTCTGTTAGCACAGTACGATCCCAGTATAGCTTGTAGTTCTCATTTTCAAGCATTCTGTCAGGGACATATTGATAATAAGGAAGATGGTCGGTTTGGAGAAGTCCCAGTTTGTCAGCTAGTTCTTGGTGGATAATCTTTCCTACTGAGTCATGGCGTTCTTTATAATCAGTTCCGACAAAAGCTCGGCAGCCCCCGGTAAGATGTTGGATGGTTTCTTGGGCTTGGCATCCATATCGGTATTTGTCATTTTGGACTTGAGGATCTTTAACAATATATTTCAGGTAATTTTTAGTTGGAATAACCTGATCCTGAATGGCAAGTAGAAAGCCCTCAGTTTCGGAAAACATGTTTCCTGATGTCAACCAATAGTTCGACGCTGTATTGTCGACATATTCTTGGCTGATCTCATTGAGATGTCGCCCATGCAGAGGTTTACTCATCCAGGTGCGCATTTTTTCTTGTTTAGTCAGATGGTTTATGCGCATTTCTTGTTCCCTCAGTTTAAGCGGCGTCGTATCATCTACTGCGCAAGTTGCTCGATGTAGGGTAGATGTCTCAGCCTGTACCTGAAAATAAGTTCTTAAATTAGCAATTTGTTTATCCAATTGCTCACCTATATCTATAAGTCCTCTTCCCCCTTGATACCGCGGTAATGTTTTTCTCTCTACTGCACTGCGTGGATGATGTTTTTGCGCCTTTGTGAGAAGTGTTCTTACTTTCCGCTGAAGACCCTCTATATCCGTTTTTGACCACTTTATAATACCAAATGAGTAGCTCAGCGCGGAACAAGCGTACGTATTTAATGCCTTAAACAAATTTTTACTATTAAGATATGACCGATATGACCGAAGATATTATTTATTATTATTATTATTATTATATAAAAAAATATAATATATATATATATATATATATATATATATATATATATATATATATATATATATATATGAAAATTACTTAGTTCTCGGGAAGAACCGCGTTGAGAATTTATTACTCGACGTTTCGGCACCCATTTTGTAGCCATTATCAAGTGTGATACGGTTCGGTTCGAGTTCGGGGTCTCAATCTGCCTACTCCAATCACTCGAGACGTACCAGTATCGTGTTCTATATTGCAAGAACTGTCTCTCGGCACTGCGGTCTCAATCTGCCTACTCCTCAGTGTCGAGTGACAACCGGTCTTATCCTGTGTCGCTGCTTTTATACTCGCTGTATGCGCGGGAACGGTATGCGCTGACGTGGTCTGATCTGACGTGTCCTGGGCGGTGTGGGCGGGAGGTCGCTGAAGCAGGGGTCGCCATGTTGCCGGCAAACGTTTCGCGTCATCGTGCGTGTTCAAGCTGTTAGGCCGTTTTTCGATTTCGATAGCTTCACGAATGATTCTCGATTTTAAGGAGCGGATGGGGACGATGGTTTTTGCTTTTTCGAAATCTATTTTGTGGCCTGTTTGAATATGATGTTGGGCTAGGGCTGAAGTAGTATCGGAATGTTTGACAGATATAGAATGTTCGCTAATACGGTTATGGATTCGTCGGTTTGTCTGTCCGATGTATGTACGTGGGCAACTGGAACAGGGTATCTCGTAGACACCATGGTCTTCATTAGGGATTTAGTCTTTTACGGATCTGACGAGATTGGATAACTTGGAGTGAGTAGTGAAGATGGTTTTGATATTTAGAGGAAGAAGAGTTCTACTGATTTTATCAGTGATACCTTTAATAAAAGGTAGAAAGATTTTGGGTTGATCCGGCGGCAAGGATTCTTTTTTGGGTGGAATGGGGTTTAGATGTTTTTGAATGCTCTTATTGATTTGGGTTTTGTGGTAGCCGTTTTGTAAGAGTGTTTGCCTTATTGAATTAATTTCGGATGACCTATGATTGTTGTCGCTAAGTCTTATGGAACGAGAAATGAGAGTGTTGACAACTGAATTGAGTTGGGCAGGGTGATGATGTGACTGGGCATTAAGATATCGGTTTGTATGAGTGGGTTTCCGGTACACGGAATAGGAAAAGCTGTGAGTTAAGTTTTTCTGAATAAGAACATCAAGGAATGGCAAAGACGCTTCAGACTCAACTTCCATCGTGAATTGAATACTAGGATGTATCCCATTCAGGTGGGAGAGGAAGAGATCTAACGTGTCTTTACCATGAGGCCAAATGACAAAAGTGTCATCAACATACCGTAACCAGCAGGTGGGTTTGAGATTTGATGAGGACAGGGCTGCTGTTTCGAAATGTTCCATGAAAATATCAGCTATTACGGGAGAGAGGGGAGATCCCATTGGGGCACCTTTGATTTGACGATAGAAATGATTTTGGAATGAAAAATATGTATTAGACATGCAGTGTTTTATAAGAGATAGTGTGTCTTGGGGGATTTGATGTTTAGAGTCCAAGATGGAAATGGTTTCATCGATGGGAATGTTGGTGAATAAGGAAACAATGTCAAAACTAACTAGAATATCTGAGGGCGAAACAGAAATATTTTTCAGAAGATCAATAAAATGAAAAGAGTTTTTGATAAAAGACGAGGCTTTTTCGGCTAATGGTTGTAAGGATAAAGCTAGATGTTTTGCCAATTTCTGAGTGGGGCAGTTGTATGCACTAACGATGGGTCTTAGGGGAACATTGGGTTTATGGATTTTTGGAAGGCCGTATATCTTTGGAATTCGGGATGATTTTTCTCTGGGTATAAGAGATTTTTTGATGTCTGAAGGTAGAGTAGAGACTTATTTATGATGGATTTGGTCGTTTTTTCTAGATAGGTGGTTGGATCGTTTGGGACGCGTTTGTATTCTGTGGAATTCAGAAGTTCGAACATTTTGTCGAAATTATTAGAAGAGTTAAGAATGGCGGTGGCATTACCTTTGTCGGCCGGAAGAATGACAATGTCAGGGTTGTTATAAAGTTCTTTGAGGGCGCGTCTTTCTGAAAGACTGATATTTGACGGAGGGGGTTTGGAAGTACGGAGAATTCTGGCTACATCTTGTCTGACGACTTCGGCTTGGTCGGAAGGAAGATGAGAAATAGCTTCTTCAGTTTGGCAAATGATTTTCTCAGTTGGGATTGAAAGAGGTGTGACAGAAAAAATGAAGCCTTTTGATAAAGCTTTGGTAGCTAAATCAGATATGTGGATATCTGAGAAATTGCGGACAACAGTAGAAGGTTGTTGATTCGAAATGGCCTAGAAAAAAATTTTTTTTTTGTTCACTCACCAAATAAAATTAGTTTGGTTAATAAAATTGCTGCTAACACATTTCAAAAAGAATTAATACAAAAATGCCCTTATCTAATAAATGTTTCTCTGAAATTTTAATATAATTTTGAAAACATTTTCTTAACACAAAAACAATTGAATTTATAAATAAGTTAAAATAGCGACCAATTACAAATAAGCTTCAATGTCATAAATGCCAACTTAAAATTTTTATTTTTGACAATTATATTGCCAAAAACAAAATTTTGTTTAAAAATTCTTTTTTGTTTAGTAACAAAAAAGAAGAAGATTTATTCACCATTGATAGATGTCTAAAAAAATGTAACAGATATATGGAAAATTAAATCAAAATGTGATATTTTACAGGTTTCATAAAACTATAAAGAAATAATATAATTATAAATTTTGCTTAGATTTTGAATTTCTAATCTTTTGTTTAAATTATTATCACTTTTGCTAATACAAACCATTTCCAAAAAAGTCCTTTTGAATTTATTACTTTCACTACATAAAATTTTAATGTTATCAAAATCCATAATATGGTCTTTATCGATTACATGCTCTGCCAAAGCACAAGATGGTTTTTGAAGTCTGCAATCACTTTTGTGAGAAATAATGCGATTTAAAAGATTTCTTCCGGTCTCACCAACATACTCAGCTTCATACTGAGTACAACTAATGTTGTATACTACATTTGTTTTTTCTAATTTGTCTATACGATACTTAGTTTTCGAATATAAAGATGAAATAGTTTTGATGTTCTTTGTTGCTATTTTTATATTGTCAATAACCTTTAGTGTTTGTATTAATTTAGGTGTTAATAATGGTATAAAAGGTAGTTGTGATGTCCTCTCGTGGGAGTCACTATCCGGGTAGCTTTTAGACAGTCAGAGACAGAGTTCAAAATAAAAATAAAACTTTATTGTCTTCCTTAAATTAAATTGACAAAAATCTTATGTACATATTTACAATTTGGTTTAGTCTTCTCAGTACCTGGCCTATTTATTCAAATTAAGCTTGACCTTGTCATATGGAACTAGTCTTATCGGCAAGCGAGTGTGTATCTGAAATTTTACGGTAACGTTGTATCGATTTAATAACAGCGGACGATAGGTACAAAGGAAGGAAAGGAACTCAACACGTCCCTTAAGTGATTCGGGTTAATAGGACACTCCTCGACAGTCTCAACACGACTGCTTCAGAGTAAGGGTAGTGAAAAGCTCAACACGCTTTTCGGATAGCGGTGGTATGGGAGACGGAACAACTTGTGAACTCAACACGTCCACAAGCCGGGGTAGGGAAGAAGAGAACCTTCAGTCAACACCTGTCGATTCTGTCTCTATGAGGAAATGTTGCGGTTTATATAGCGGAGCTGTGTAATTAGTTTTGCCCTTTCTACTGTCGATACACTCCTACTTCATGGGTTGGTTCGCGCGCACGCTGGTTTAACGGTGATGGCTTTGACTCATCGTTACAATCGAATGATAATGGATGTTCTGATTGTTGGATACAATGTTCTGAGATTTAGTAAAAAATGGTGTTAAGATATTTATATTAACAATATTAGAAAAAAACATCCTATGTAGCATATCTGGAGGATAAGAGTTTTCAATTAAAATATTTTTTAACAACTGAAGATCTTCTTGTAGATAATCTGGATGAGAAAGCTTTAAAACACGTTCTTTTGATCCTGTTATAAGGTTCGTTTTCATTTTCATGTTATTTGGATGATGAGAGTAATAGCTTATAAATCTATTACTACATATGGGTTTTCTGAACCATCTGGTTTTCAACATATTGTCTGTATTTCTTACAATTCTCATGTCAAGGAATGATAGAGAATTATCTACCTTTTCCTCAACTGTAAATTGTATATGTTGATTATGATTGTTGAAAATGTTGACTGTTTCATGAATTTTGTGTTTAGGAAGTGCCAAAGCTAAATCATATATATATATATATATATATATATATATATATATATATATATATATATATATATATATATATATATATAGAGTATCAGTTACACACAGTAGCCAGCGTATTATGCCGCACACAACACAACTGACCTCTGTAGTAGCACTTTGTGATATATACTCTGCAGTAAATCAAAGAAATTGAAATATTCTGACTTCACTTCCCCCTAACACAGCATAATTATTATTAAAATATTTTTTTGTTTTTTTAATCCTATCGAAATTAATTAAAATATGAATTTTATTTATTGTTCCAATAATATATATATATATATATATATATATATATATATATATATATATATATATATATATATATATATATTATGTATATCCCAGTGTTCCATCCTGTCGCTTAGTTGTCAATACATCTAGACACGGGAGTTGTTTTTGTCTTCTAATTCTAGTGTAAATTGGATTTTGGATTAGGTCATGGAGTTTATCTATCCTGTGGGATCAAATGACGAGAATATTATCAACGTATCGAATTCATAATTTCTGTTTGATATCGTCATCTTTTTATATAGAGCTTTTTTCTCGAAATGTGTCATGTAGCGGTTCGCTATGGCAGGAGATAGTGAAGATCGTATGGCTGCGCCTTCAATTTGTCTGCATATCTGCTTATTTTAAGAGAAATAAACATTCTTCAGACAGCGTTTCACAAATATTATATTACTTGCTGTCTTCATTCGTGGAAATTGAATTTAGCTCTTCGTCAATCGGGGATATTAAGATATAGAGATTTAACATCGAAACTGACTAAAATGTCACCTTGTTCTGCGGACTGTGCTAAAAGGATTTGAATTAGATGCTGCGAATTTCGAAAACATGATGGCGCTTTTTCGACTAACGGCTGTAGTTTTATGGAAAGGTATTTTGTATAGAGATCTAGTTTGTATAGAGTTCAGTTCAACGCACTTACATCAATCTGGGAGGAGCATATTGCTTGTGATTTTGGGCAAGTCGTGTAATTTTGGACATCTGCTTGGGTTTCACGTGAAATTAGGTCCTTTTTAACCTTTTACAGTAAAGTATAATTTAATTTTGGGATCTTCAAGAATACTATTTATTTTGGACTTATAGTCGTACTACGGTTGCGTTTCCTTTGTTTGCCAATTTGATAATAATGTTATCGTTGTCATTAAGTATTTTATGGTCTCTCTTTCTACTTTGGTTAGGTTATATCTGGACGGTATGACAGTTCTTACGATCTTTGATGTCTTTTGTCAGATTTGTTCTGCTATCTCATTGTCGGTGGATTGTATGGCAGACTATACTGCCGTCCTCAAATAAAACGCGGACTCTGGACTCTATATGTTTTGATAACTTCTTAACGCAAAACATGTTCTAATGATAGTTAAACTTTATTTAAAAATATATTCTTAAAAAAAATCATGTTTTTATCAAACCTGTAAATAAAAAAGGCATATACCGTGTTCTAATTGAGCAGCGGACATATTAAACTGGATCAGAAATAGTGCCGTATCTGCATTTTATTTGAGTCACCCATTTCCAAAATCAGTTAAATCCACTTGAAAAAATTTGTGGGAATAGGCCAATAACTAGTTGTGTACCTACCGTCATAGGGAACGTGATAAAGTTGTTATCAAAAAAAATTAAAAAATAAAGCTTTTTCCTAATAAAAATTGTATAAAATTAAAGAAAAAATGTAGGCACTGTAAAATATTAAAAATTTATTATAGCTGATTTTGGAACAGTAATAGGATTTAACTACTTTTGAAACTATTATGTCATAGTATTATATTGTTGTGAGGGCAAAATTTTTGCTTTAGTTAGATTGTTACAATAATGAAGCAATTTTTACTGAAAAGTTTTATTCGTACATTTTTTTAATAGTATTTGGTGTCTATTTTTTTAATCAATAGATTCGTCCTCAGCATTCAGTTCAAAATCATCTTCTTCGTCATCTACAGGATCGATTGGTTGTTGCAACATTTCCTCAAAAAACTTTAACTTCTGGTTGTTTTTCCAGTCTGTTCCATAATGGAGATCCAATAAATACTTTATATCTTTAATTTTCGCGTCTTTAACTGCCACACCTTCTGGTATTTCCGGAACAGCTTGATTTCCGAAAACTTTTCCTCTTTTTAAAACTGACTTGGGCTCACCCGTTTCAAAGTTGTAGTTGGCCTCTCCTTGGATCAAAGCTGTGTTTGGATTTCTTGTAGATCGTGTGAAAATGAATTTTTTAGCTTTTTGAAATTGGAAATGCCACTGTCCTGGAGGTTTTACCACAGCTTCTGTGACACTTTTCCAGTTACTGACAGAGCAGTCTGCACCCAGCTTTATCACAGTACAGGTATTTTTAATGATATCAGTGTATTCGTCTGGATTGTTGATAACACTGAAATTTTGAAACTGTCTTTCTAAAATTCCAAAGACTCGGTCTGGCGGGATGAACGAATGTCCGACTACAGGAAAGTATAGTACCACCTTATTCACGTTACGAGGAGCATCCTTAATAAGCCAACTGATAAGCATACCAACAACAATGGTGTTTTTATTTTGTCCCCCACAACCATCAGAAAAGAGTTTGACTGTGGTGACATTTTCAAAGTTCGAGTTCTGTAATCTATGGTACAAAGCAGATGCTATTTGATTGGATCCCTTTTGATACTGGTTTTCTGTCCAAAGATAGGAGAATGTGTTGTGGCAATTTCGTGTGGCTTTGGAGTGCCCCTCACATATAACAAAGTTATAAAGATACAACTGACGCTTATAGTACGCAGCCTGATCAGGTATTTTAGGCAACACCAAGTTTTTTTGGCAGTCATAGCTGAACACAAGCTCGTTATCATTGTTCTCTCGTAAGAACATATAAAATTTCTCAGCACGAACTTTATGGACTTTCAACTCCAATTTTAAAGCTGCTCGTTTGTCACCATCCTTTTCGGTTGCTGTCTCGCATTCAAGTCGTATACATGTAGAACACTTATCAGTGTATGGGGTATCAAACCCGATATTAAAATTGGTGGCAAACACGTTTCTGAAGAAATCATACTTGCATGTTAATTTGGGAGTTGGATGTTGCTCACTGTACATATACCACATTTTTTTAATGCTCAGTTCACTCGGAAGATATTATCTGTGTTTGTTCTTTGCTCTACAGTAGTGTTTCTGCACTGGTACAAAAGATTTTGTACCAGTGCAGAAAGATATAAAAGTTTTGATGCTTTCTTTCTTTGTGTTAAACTTTTCAACGTGGCGGGCTCCTCCACGAGTTTCAGATGGGAGTACACCTGTCTGAAGAAATTTTTGGCAAAGTAACTGCACCCGGTTTCGACTTTCTTGGAGTATTGCAAGTAATGCCGCTCGACACACTTTAATATTTTCTGTTTTATTGTGTCTTTGCTTAGGTAAGTAGAAACTAGTGCTTACCATTCTTTTTGAGGTACGAATCCGGGTTCTTTTTGCAGAAAAAACCATAACATGTTGCAGAATAAATTGTGTCTTCGATTGTAGGTCCGCATCTTTGTAATATCTGCGATGGATTTTTGTTACGTCTTGCAAGGAAAGCTCTGAGCATCGATACTTGCTTTTGCTTAAATGTTTGCAGTTTGGCATTTGAGGAAATCCCTTTGGACGGTGCCTAAAAAAACAAATTTGTTACACTTTCAGTTACCTAATCGCTTTCGCTGTAGTTGACGTTATGAGAGTTTAGGAAAGATTAGCCTGAATCTAAAGGTATAAGTAAAGACGAATAATAACGGATTATAAAAGGTGTCTCG
Source organism: Diabrotica undecimpunctata (assembly GCF_040954645.1). Classification (NCBI taxonomy): domain Eukaryota; kingdom Metazoa; phylum Arthropoda; class Insecta; order Coleoptera; family Chrysomelidae; genus Diabrotica; species Diabrotica undecimpunctata. The sequence goes on along the minus strand of NC_092807.1, from coordinate 105,006,968 downwards.
TAAATGTGCCAATAAATTTCAGGGGATAAAAGTATACCTCTAAAAAACATTAAAAATGGTTATGTTAACATACCATTCAAAATGTGTCGTTGTTGAGATACTTTTTTTGTATTGTTTGCCGATATCTCTTAAAATTTTAGTACCTACTGTAGATATGATGAAAGTTTGTATACTAGTACTACTTGATAAAACAAGCATTTTTTTTTTAAATTGATCATTTCCAGAGGCGCAGATACAGAGTAAATTTTGGGTTTTTATCCCAATAACTTCTACGTCACTGTAAAATAATGAAGGTTGTTGGCATATTGACGAAACACTGTATAAATTTTTATTATAATAATTACAATTAACTTACCTAGATACTTTTGCAATGGTTTTTTTCCAAGTGGAAGGATTGCTTTTTCGTTTTTTGGCCAAAGAACCAGTTGCCTCTGCTATTACTTCAACATTATCAACGATTTCAGGATTTTCCGCTGGCCCCTCCATGATATTAAGAACTGTATCGGATAGTAAAAGCACCTGTTATGGTTTATTTTAATGTTTTGAAAAAAAAAATAGTGTTATGCTTTTAGGTTTGTCTCAATACTACAATACAAGCGCTTCTATTTCTCACAAAAAATGTTTAACTACCTGCTTCGGTGGTCGATTTGTAACTAACAGTGGCTGTGGCACCGAACTCATGGTCATGTGGGTTTAGTATTTCTTTTAACTTGTTTTGACACCGTGACAGATTTAACTGGTTTTGAAACCGACCACCGAATACATTTAACTGCTTTTGGAACAGTCCGAACTTTTCAGCCGGTATTTTCAACGCAATGTAACTGAGTTTGGAACAGTTTGAAGATACACACATGTAAGGAGACTAACAAAGAATTCATTGAAATCATAACGTCCATTTTTTTAAATTTTGGATTTAACTGATTATGGAACTGGGCGACACATTTATAAATAGGATATTTTACAAGGAAGTACAGTTTCCAAAAAAGAAAAATAAATGGCTTATAATTGTTTATTATGTACGCAAAATACATAAATGTTCAAAATACAAATAATAGGTGTATTTAAAAAAGGAAAAAATAATTAACTTAAAACCAACTATAAGCAAACAATTATGATGTATCTCTCTTCTCGTCACTACCGTTATCATTTGTAAGGAACCGAGAGTTCGATTTGGTGATGAAAACTATCATGGACATAAAAGTATGTCCAGGTTCGAAGTAGTTAAAAGTTATTTTTTCGGCTTGTATTTCGTTAGAATTTATCATTTTAACTAATAAAGTTAATAAAGTCCAATTCTTGTTCTGGCTGGCACAGTTGTCCACCCATATTATTATATTAGAACAGCAACAAAAATTAACACAAAATACCACAAAACAAGCGCCAAATTCAAAGCAAAATTTAAGAAATCAACAGTTCTTAAATGCAATGCACATACGACTGAACGAATATGAGATTTTTGCAACACGAGGCTCGATGAAAACGCGGTAAATGCCCTGTGCTCAATTAAAACGCAGCAAGTACAAGATACTCGCTAGCACATACCTCTTTTTAGTTGAGTACTTTGTAGATACCGCATTTTAATTAAGCAACTATTGAAATTTGGCACATACAGCATATGCCAATTTCTTTACTTTGCTAGTAAACAAAATAATACTGATTTTGGACATTGCAAAATAAATAAGGTCACAAGGAATCCACATATAGCAAAAACTCAATTTTCAATTTTTGTGCAGATACCGCGTTTTAAATGAGGACGGCAGTATACTTAAGCAAACTCTCTGTATAAATGGTTTTAAAAAACAAATCGAAACAAATTTTTTAGTACTTTAAAAGAAGAGTTAATAATAATTAGTATATATTTATATAAATAATATACATTAATCAATTAAATGTAAATAATACTTACGAAATAATAGTAAATATTGACTTTTTTATGGAAAAATTTAACTAATTTTTCCGGGATTTTTCGATTTTTACGGTAGGTGAAAATAGTACAGTTCTTATTATTTTATCGAGCTACTGTAATAAAAAAAATCAAGTTGCTGCTTACCATATAAACCAACATATTACAAATTTTTTCAGCGTGCTCCAATTTGAAGTTCCATTAAAAAAAAAACGAGTTCGGACAGACGGTATCATTTTAACGGGTTATACCTTTTTACTCCTCGGTATGTGCCATATATAAAATGGATCATAAAATTTAGATATTCGTTTATAATATGTTCAATTTTCAACTCTTAATGTTAAAAACAATAGAATCATGATTTAAGAATAAAAATTGACATCTTTGTTTGTATTGGTCACAGAAGGTTATATTTTTTAAGATTTTTTATCACTATCCGTAAGTGAACCTACTTACAAGCGGGTGACATAAAAAATAACAAAGTTACTGTAACTGTGTATAAGTTAAAAAGTCAGTCCTTTTTCAATTGCTGTTTTAATAACAATTTTAATAAAATGTTTATGTTTTTGCGATGTCCTAAATGCCTCTAGACTCACTTTTTGGGCAAGTACAGTTGTTTAAATAATCGCACTCTGGAATAAACGAACTCCGGGTCGAGCTAGTTGAGATTTAGCACACTTCAGTAATTTATTTATTGCTATAATTTCAAGTATATATTACATCTCATTATGCAAAAAACAAAGTTATTAACATTTAAAAATTACTGCAAAAATAAGAACTTTTTGCAATTATCTCGGTCAATATTGTTCATGCATTTTAATTTAGAAACTCACAATTGTAAGTTGTAAAGAATTGTTTAAGATCTACCACTTTTAGTTGAACTATTTTTCTCTAAATTGTATAAGAAACGTTTTATAGACAACAAATTATTTTCTCACTTTTTATGATTGTTTAAGCAAAACCAACCAAAATCAGATATACATCTTCAAAGATTTGTCATCAGCTATTCCTCATACACCTTTATGAACCTTCAAAAACCCGTATAGGATTTTTTCAGCTTTTTTTTCCTTTACTGTCCTATTTCCGAAATGAAAATCGAAACGTCAAAATAAATTTTTTTCAAACTAAAATTGTGGAAAATTTCCAATAAAAATAGTAAATGACTCTCTTATAATGTCTACTGGTATGGTTTGTCATAGATATATGTAAAAACTCAAGATGGTAAAGACAATAGAAATGAGATATTATTTACAATCAGAGAAGTCAAACATAAAGTAGTCTATAAGAAGAACAATGCAAAAACAAACCCAAAAAATGACAACCAAGAAAATTTGGATAAACAGAATCAAATCAGAAAGACAGAAACAGACTTTGGAAGATAACATGCTATTCATTATTTATCGTTACTTGTTGAAATGTTTGTTGCAATTAACCCTTATCTATGATCTTTGAGCTAAGATTTCAACGTAAAAAATTTAACAAATTTCAAGAAAATAGACGTAAATTAAATATACAAGAATTTAGAAAATAAAAAATACTGATTTCGTTGTAAATTACATAAAACAGTCAGGACCACTCCCTGATACCACCTTATCGGCAAATTTCGTAATAATTTTGTAGTCCATCTCCAATCTATAGTTGTTTACGTGTTGACATAACTAATATAACCTTTCATCTAACCTTCAATATCTTCCGTTATCGAAAAATATTGTTTCCTAAAAGTCATGCAATTCGTCTTAACATTTTATCTGTGTCAAAGATATTTTGTCAAATTAACCTTTGTTTTGAGACAGGTTCAAGAAATTCAGATAGCAGAAACTATATATAAACTAAATTTATAACTCATATTTTTGTAGTTGTTTTTGGCAAAACGATAGACTGACAAAATGAACAAATTTCTAAGCCTCTATTTGGTTGTTCTTGGTGAGTACTTACTTAAAAATTTGTATAATTTATTAGTGATTAGTAACTATAGTATAGGCATCTCCTTCTTAAGATACCGGTGCATGTCATTATAGACTTTATAACAGCTTTGAATATCCTCGATTTAGCCTCAATGTCAACGTTTTTATTACGTCATGTTGTATTGTTTAGACAGCTAGCTATTTTTGTTGTTCTCGTTGTTTGTTCTCTTACTTCTGCTTTTGCTCACCATAGCCTAATAGTTTTATACCTAAATATTTAAACTTGATCTCTTTTCGGATAATTGATCCATTTACCATCATTCTATATCCTCTCATTTTTCGTAGTTTTTTATTATCTCATCCATAATTGAATCAGAGTAATAGGCTCAGTAAGTTACTCTGACGAATGACATTCCCACCTATTATTGTATTGGTAATCATCATTATCATCCTGCCTTCTGCGTCTAAAGTTAAACATAGGCTTCCCCTAATCTCTTCCACTTCTGTCGGTCTTAAGCTTCCTGCAGCCAATTCCCGGTGATTCTTTTACGTCATCAATTCATCGTGTATATGATCTACCTCTGCTTCTTCTGTCTGCTGGTGGTCTCCACACTGTAATTTTTTAAGTTCACCGCTCGTCATTTATTCTGCCCAGTTTCACTTCAGCCATGCAGTACGCTCTATGACATCTGTGACGCATATCCTTCTTATTTATTCGTTGCTAACCCTGTCTCTGAGAGTTAATCCAAGTAACGATCGCTCCATTCTTCTTTAAGCCTCTCTGAGTTTGTTTGCTGTGGCCTGGGTTAAGGAAAGTGTTTCTGTGGTGTAAGTGATAACTGGAAGCATACATTGGTCGAACGTCTTCTTTTTTTTTGAAATAATTTGGCATGTTACTCTTGAAGATTTGTGATAGAGTCCCATATGATGCCCATGCCAAAGTAATTCTTATTTTGAGTTGAGTTGTTTCTTTATCCCTGGTAATTTGGATTTCATAACCTAAATATTTATATATATATATATATATATATATACATGACATTACTTTGACAAGTAATTGAAAATCATAAAATTTTTAAGTTTTCTTTTCGTTCTTATAAAATAAAACCTATCTTTTGCGGTTTTGTAAATTATTTCATCAAAAAGTTGACATAGCAAAAAAAAATGATACGTAAGTTAAAATCGAACAAATGAGCTCAGAGGTATAGCTCTTCAAATATAGGGTAAAAAGGGGTATTTTTGACCCTTTCTCGGGACATATTTCAGGCCCAAGAGCAGCTAGAGGGCTAAAAATAGCTATAGGCTACTTTTTAAGGTACAATGATATACTAAAATTTGGTAAAATCCGTGGACCTCCCCCCCAAAAAATTTAAGCTTTTTTGTACTGTTTTCTTTTTTCTAGGTCTTTTAATGTATTCAAGTTAAAATGGTCAACATAAGTATTTTCTTTGAAGACTTCTTTGATCTTTCTATTTTATTTACCTCATTTGTTATTAAATTTATAAAAAATATATTATCTTCTTACAGCTGCAAGCTGTGTAGTTTGCGCACCAAAATCCAACGATGGTGTAAGACATCGAGGAGTGATCGAGGAAGCAGATGTTCAGATCGGTGAAATCGTCAAACCATACATCGGCGAACGAAGAGTGTTATCAAAGGCACTGCAAAAGTTTCTAAAAGAATCCGATTACCGAGTAATAACAGATCTTTCTCGTGATTTCAACAGACACAAGAACAAGTGCGAAGATATTGAAAAGAAAATGAATGTAAGTAATTTTTTGTTTGTGGTTCTTTACGATTACGAATTGTTATCAGTAATATTTTGTTCGACATTTCTAAAAGATAACCAAATAATTCATATTTTAAGTTGCCGCTTGTTTTCTTTTAAGTTAAATATTTGGTTTTCTTTATATAAAAATTGGTGGTCGGTCTCTGACTTAACATCGTCAAGCTCGGAAACTCGAGGATGCCGATTGCTAGTCAGATCGCATACCATACCATCTTTAAATCTCCTACTCCTCATAATGTTTCACTGGGGATATATAAAGTGGTAGTTATTCCGTGGCTTTCTATATCCCTATGCCGTTGATTACTTAGTAGTTTATCCTCCTTTATTTAAAGTCGATTTCTCAACTCCAGAACAAAAAACTGCTCTGCCACTTACCAATTCATCCGCTTGAAGCCTTTGGTCAGTAAGTAAGGGATTTCTTATACCGGCAATCACTCGGACGTCTCAGAGCCTCGTTTTTTATCTAGCAGAATGCACCAAATGGTTATAATCAAGATCATCACTATACGTTACGTATAGAGGCTATACGTTACGTATGACTGTCCCTTACATCCGAAGTTCAGCTAATAATATATTGAATGCATCTATTACACTTAAATATTTCCCACGATGCTGGATAGTAGCGGCAATAACTATAATAGTGAAACCTGCAAAACAGTCATGAAATGTATTATCAGATCAGCCAATATCGTTGTTACCAATTGTGTAAAAAGCTGCTTCTGTTTAAATAAAACCTATAATGTAACAAAAATGTATTACCCTACTTCATCAATTTTGGTTTAGAAATAATTACGCGACAATAGATCAGGTTCACAAAATAACTGCTTAAATAAAAAACCACTAGAAGAAAAATGCGTGTGTTCTTCAGTCTAAATTTTCTATTACGGAGGTGTATATATTTTTAAATAACTATTAATTTACTATAGTAATATTCCTATCGTCTTCCCATCCTATTTTACTACTAATTAAAAACAAACTTACTTACAGGGCACCGTCGAAGACCTCAGCAACTGTCTCGAAGGCATTTCCATTGGATCTAATACCGTCTGCTCCACCGTCCGACAAGCAGTTAAGAAATGCGCCAAGCCAGTCATTGAATTAGTAAGCGGATGTTTACCAGAAGAATCCAAAGAACTTCCCGCCTTAGCTGAAGGAATTAGTCTCGGTCTTCTCAAACAAGCTTGCAGTTCTACAGTAGAAGAAGTGTTGGGTAAGTTATTTTTTAAACTTTCTGGTTTGTGGGATGGAGGTGATTGTAAATATGTAGGACAGATTGTGACTAAAGTAAAATAATCTATTTCCAGATACCAATATATGGTGTCAATTTTACTCAGCCATTGGACCAATACAATCAAGGGGTTTCCCCTTTAAACTTTACCATCTTGCAATGTAGCAATATTTCAATGATATATATCCCATAAAACACTGATCATAGTAAATTTTAAAACTAGGAAAATTTCAGCCCTCACGACGAACCAAGATAATTTCAGCTCTTGAAATTTTGTGTAATTTTCTTTAGCAGAAATCCTTCTCCTCATTTCTTGAGCCCTTCTCAGGCTCTTCTAAATACTATTAGCTTGCTGTCTCCATTGTCTGCGAAGCTGTGTCATATGGACGACTTCATGCAGGGATTTTCCTATCAGAGTCTTCATTTGGTCTGCCCATCGTGTTGGAGATCTTCCTCTTTTGCCTTTCTCTCTACTACCACTAGTTTCATGGTCACCGTTCTAATAGCTATGTAGCCGAAGTAAATTAGGTATGCTCGGTTTACTTTTTTTAATAGCCTGTCGTTTATATGAAGCTCTTTTAGAATGAACAGGTTGTTTCTACGTTCTGTCCAGGACACGCGTAGAATTCTTTTATAAACCCATTCATTTGAAGGTTTCGATCTTACTTCTATTGATATTTTTGAAAGTCCATATTTCAGTTGAGTATGTAGCAATGATAAAAATAAGGGTATTTATCAACTTGAGCTTAGTTTTCCTTGTTAATGTTCGGTGTTTCCAATTTAGATGTTGCGGTTCATCTTGCGGATCAGAAAGCCCAAGTATATAAATCTGTATACCACTTCGAAATTCGCCACTTGGTGTATGTGCGGTACGTTAATATTTGCTCTGTCTACGATTATTATTTTTGTTTTTCCTGAATTGGAAAAGAAAAATAAAATAACTTACGGTGAATTTTGGGTTTGTTTGATTATACCTTTTTGACTGAAATCTATGCTGATCCCTCGAATAGGGAATAACTGGGTGAACTGCATCCCAGGACTGCTTCTGGTTCAAAGCAGGAATCCATAGAATTAAAACGAAACCATAACAGATTTCTCTAAATCTTTCTAAAAGTTTCTAAAAACAGAAACATTTTGAACACCTATATTGACAAAGTGGTGTTCGTTGAGGGGACGATTATATAAAATACTTTTAAAAACACAACTATACCAGGAAAAGGTATACTCAAGCAATCACAGCACCGCTTGTACTGGTGTTGCTCACTAACTGGCTGCCAGGCCAGACTGATTTTAAAATGAATGCTCATTATCTCACATCGATGATCTCTCCTACGTAAAATTATCTTAGGGCGCTTTGCTTCTCGGCAATTGTCAACGTAAATAAACAATTGCATTATGTTTGTTCTACTTGAAGATTTTAAGATGCAGATTAAAAGTGTTTAATAAGAACTCACGAGATTTACAGAGAAAAAAACGAATTAAATTAAAGACAGCGGTTGCTGTATTACAAGTCAATTGGGCACTGTAAATAAACATTAAGATATGCGTTCTCCTTCGAAATTATAAGTGTTTCTCTTTTGAAAATTTGTAAGATGCAAGTTAAAACCTTATCAAATTTTTTTATGATATAGAGTGGAAAAAAATGCAGCAATTAAATGCTACTCGATGGGGATTAAATGCTACACTTCTGCGTTGTGAATTTTGATTCCATTGATGCCGTTGAACTTCATTTTGCGCCAAGCTACTGCATCTAATTGGTTGTGTCTAGTGGTGTTTAAGAGTCAAAACGTAACTGAACATAAAAAATTGACATCCTTAGTGTTTTTATAAAACTTTGTATTAATTAGTCAAAACCAGATTTATCAATTATAAAATTATCATTTTTACTTATTTCAGAATTGTTCAACCCATGCCAATGGAAGAGTTTCGGAAGCATTGAAAAAATAGATTCCTGCAAAGCCGTCGCCACTGAAGTAGAAAGTTGGGATCCCAAGAGACCACTTCCTACCACTGAAAACATTTGCACGTGAGTATAATTTTTTTTATTTTACAATTGTAAATTTATTTCAATTTTATTATTAAATTAGTAAAAATAATATCTTAATAAGTTAAAATCTTTTGAGGATGTTCTTCCATTCAAAGTACATATTCTAGAGTTGAGAAAATGGTAAAATCAGCGATACAATGCTCACGACATAAGTAGGTTTTACGTTCGTTTATTAAAAAAAATAGTTGATATCTGCTGAGTGTGTGTAGATAAGTTGTTATTTTTGTTATAGGAATAGTATCTATATTTGCAAAATTGTACAATTGAAGCTGTTTACAATATATGTGGCACAAGCATTAAATCGATAGAAGTAAAATACAAAAATCTGTTGAAATATTGGGCAAAACCAAGTTAGAAAAAAGAAATCATTGGTTTGATCATAAGTGCGAAATGGCCCCAAATAGAAAGAACGCAGCATATCAAAAAACCATCGACGCAGGTTGTACAAGGAGAAAAAAGTATAGACGTCTTAGAAAAGAGGAAAAACATATCCATCGACGAAAGAAGAGGGAATACGACTCTCAATAAGATACAAAGTTTATTCGATAAAAATGAAACGAGGGAATACTACAAACTTAAATAATAGCCGTCGAGAATTTAAACCACGATTGAAAAATTTGTAAAGACACTAATAGTGAAATTCTACATTAAAAAAACTAATATTCTTGGTAACTATACCAGTTATACACCCATCCAGATATTGTGAAATTCGTTAAAGTGCAGAGACTTAGATGGGTGGACACATTGCTAGGATGTCAGATCACGAATACATGAAGAGATTAACATTTTCAAAACTAAAGGGCACAAGAAGTAGAGGACGACCACGAAGGAGATGGATTGATGATGTGGAAGAAGACCTACAGATTCTAAGGGTTAGAAGATGGAGGAAAGTTTCCAGGAATCGACAGGAGTGACGACTTCTTTTTGAGCAAGTTAAGATCCACAACGGATTGTCGAGCCACTTATGATGATGAAAATACATTGTAATTAAGACCGATCATGTAGAGAAATATATATACTCCAGTCAAGGAAGACTTTGAATATGTAGTGTTGGTTGAAAAATTAGGTCTCGAAATAAATAGACCAAAATTGTCTTCTAATAGCAACTCACCAGAAAAAATTCCGACAAAAGCTAAAGAAATAAGAACACTTAGTATCTACAGATACTTAGTGAGTCGCATTTGATACGACAGGGAACACGACAAATACTTAAATGAAACATGAATGAGTTCTAGTATTAGAAAACAACAAAAATGTAACATATATGACACCTTTGTTAAAAATAGTCTAAGCTATGGTGAAATGAATGTGTTTAAGCAATACTTGAGCATATCCAGAAAGAGCAGCATTAGAAAAAAAATACTTTAATAAGCAATTAATGCTAAATATTTGGGGGAGGGCCAATGGAATAATAGAAATTGGTAAAAGTTATAGTATCAATGTAAACATATGGTTTAGTAAAAATAGTTATCTTTATAGCAGAAAAGATAAATACTACAGAGAATAATAGGTTTCATAGTATATACACAGAAGATGCAGGATTTGCTCTAAATCATCAAAACAGAAAACAATACAATACCGATACAGCAAATCATAATTTTTAAAAACACTAATTAAGAATTTTTGATAGGGGATCTTTAACGAAATTTCTTGTAATTTCTTCGCTAGTGAAGAACTAAACTACATTCATTTTACATATTCCCAATTGCTAACAGAAGCACGTGAAAGCCAAACAGAGTCGTACTGATGTGTATCATATGATTTTTAAAAATATTTACTTTTAAAACTATTAGTGTAAGAATTTCTTGAAATTTAATCATTAAACCACAATTAAACTAAACTCTAAAAAATAACACGACCAGTAAATAACTTAACACTAACTATAACGTAAATATAACACAGTATATTAACTTAAAAATCAACACGATACAATTTGAATTAAAACATGCTGGCAAGTTTGGATCTGTACCATCTGTCTGGTTTAAGGCAATAAATTATATTTAATAGCCTCTTGACGAATGAGACGGCGAATATCAACATGTGCGTTTGTTGTCAGATGGGAATTTGCTAAACGAATGAACTTTAGTTTAAAATATGTTTGCTAACCAAAAGTTGTTTTGATTTCAGAGTTTTGCCCAAAATCAAGAAATGTTCATCAGACTTCCACGGACAGTACTGCAAGAATCCCGTGACCCTCAGCTCCTTCGCCAAATTCCACAAGGCCGTCGAAGATAATACTGAAAAAATTTGTCACAACCCCGTCAAAAACGAAGTCGCTTAATTTATGAATGCTAGTTTTAGTTAAATAAATTTTTTACTGTTATTTTTATTACTTTATCTTTTATTTAAAACAAATTTTTGACCAGTTTTACATTTTTTTTATAAATAAACCTATGTCAATACTAAGTTGGCTCGGCACCGGAGCAATAAACAACCAGCAATACGCAATATGCAACAGACAACATATTTTGTTGGAACTTCTCTGGTATGTCAATGAATGGTCAAAAGCATTAGACAGAAAAGCCCCGGTAGACATTATTTACCTCGATTTTGCTAAAGCTTTTGATCGAGTTCCAAAGCGAAGACTATTACATAATTTGGAACACCTTGGTATCCGTGGCCAATTACTGAGATGGATCGACGCGTATGTAACAGATAGAAAGCTTTGTGTTAGAGTTGGTGACTCTTTTTCAGTTGAGAGAACGGTTTTAAGTGGGGTACCGCAAGGATCAGTTTTGGGCCCACTTTTATTCATAGCTTACTCAAGTGATCTACAATTTCACATTAAATGCAGCAAAGCTTTCTATGCAGATGACACGAAGCTATTTTCCGATCCCTCCGTAAATTTCCAGTTACTACAAGATGACGTTGATTGCATATCGGAATGGTGCTCTACTTGGATGCTGCCTCTTAATGTGGACAAATGTGTGGTTCTGTCATCGAATGTGATAGTCTGTGGACTAGTACGCATTTCGATGCGCATCGCCCCGCCTCGAATTTTCCCATTGGCTCTTAACCTGGAAATCCCTATTTATCGCTCGAACAGCGCATATAAATATTGGCGATTTTCAGGTCAGCCAAGTCAGTCCCTCACGGGCTCTCCGAGAGCTTAGTGCTCTCGGGGCTCTGCTCCTGTTCTATTTTCCATACTCTGTGGCTGAGAGTTATTTTCAACTTTAACTTGGTGTTTTTATTTCGACAATCCTTTGTCATTTAAGAAAATATCTTGTCTTTCTCAAGACAAGCTATCGGAAGATCACAACCTAATGTACCATTTTCGACGAGGAATCTGTTGTGTAAGAAATATCGTAATGTAAGTCAATAACCCGAAAATAGACTTAAGTAGAGGAGCTCTCGATAGTATATTCGAAGCCCTCTACAGAGCACCCGGAGACAACAGAAGGTGGTTAGACCCTTAATTGTTCCCCCGAGGTGACATGGCGCCCGACAACGTGGTTAAAATCCGAACCCACGACCCAGCTCGAATTCACAGAAGGCAACACACCATTGACTTCAACATAGGTTGAAGTCAAGAGAAGAATGTGGAGAACCACGTAGTGTTAGAAAGCAATACTCTAACACTCCGACATCGAGGCCTTCTGCAGACCTGACGCCTTCGACGTGCAGACACCTTCGACGAGCCAGGCTTATTCGAAGTTAGAAGCCGATGGAAGTCCCGGAGTAGACCCAGTCATCGCCCCCCTACCGAAATTGGTTGGACGACCACGTAGGCTTCGGCACACTGGTACTCTACGAAACCCCGTTGGATATGGCAGATGGGATCCGGACGACCGAGAAGAAGACGAGCCCGTTGGAGGACTTGGCACACCGACCGAGGATGGACCTGTAGGAGCTTGAGATGCCGTCATCTCCACCGACATCCCCCTGTAAGTAGTGCAGTTTTGTGTGAATTATGAACATTTTTACTTGTATTTTTATGCATATTTTTTTGTGTATTTTCACATGTATTTTTATTGTATTTTTTATTCAATAAATATTTTTTCCAGCCGCAGAGTCTCCAGAGGAGGGGGGATGTCATTGAATGCGATAGTCTGTGGACTAGTACGCATTTCGATGCGCATCGCCCCGCCTCGAATTTTCCCATTGGCTCTTGACCTCGAAATCCCTATTTATCGCTCGAACAGCGCATATAAATATTGACGATTTTCAGGTCAGCCAAGTCAGTCCCTCACGGGCTCTCCGAGAGCTTAGTGCTCTCGGGGCTCTGCTCCTGTTCTATTTTCCATACTGTGTGGGTGAGAGTTATTTTCAACTTTACCTTGGTGTTTTTATTTCGACAATCCTTTGTCATGTAAGAAAATATCTTGTCTTTCTCAAGACAAGCCATCGGAAGACCACAACCTAATGTACCATTTTCGACGAGGAATTTGTTGTGTAAGAAATATCTTCCCTTTTTCAAGGCAAGACACCGAAGATATAAATATTTTCCAAGTCCATAACCCGAAAATGGACTTAAATAGAGGAGCTCTCGATAGTATATTCGAAGCCCTCTACAGAGCACCCGGAGACAACAGAAGGTGGTAGGACCCTTAATTGTTCCCCCGAGGTGACAGTTCTTCACATGGGTAACAATAAGCCGTGTCTTTTTTATTCTATTAATGGGCTCGTGTTAAAAAGAGTGAAATCACATAATGATCTAGGTGTTATAATTAATAACAATCTAAGTTGGTCGGAACATATTTTGCATATTTCTAAAAAAGCTAACAGTAAATTATATCTACTAAATAAAATGTTTGCGAAAGTGTCATTTATGAGCTCAGTTCATCTGTATAAACTGTACATTCGTCCAGTTCTGGAATATTGCGGAACTGTTTGGTATCCGGTATTAGTGCGCGATAGTAATATTCTCGAAAAGTACAGCGGCAGTGCACTAGGATGTCTTTTGGTCGCTCAAGACCTATATATACAGAAAGACTGAATATGGCCAATCTCACTACATTTGAAAACGTCGACTTCGAGGAGATTTAAGTATTACGTTTCGGATAGTAAAATACAAATTTGGAAATATGAGGGATATGTTAATAACATTCCTGAACGTTGGATTGTTCGTGGTAGTCATATTCCTTGGTCATGTGGTAAGATATTAATGTAATTACTTAATGCATAAAAATCCCAAAAGAATACTTATTATTATACTTATAATACTTATTATAAATACTGCAGCAGTTTCTTTAGAACCAATGATGCTATTTAATATGAGACGATCTTTTATGGAATGTATTGACAAATGAATTAAAGAAAATGGTGGACATTCATGGAATATTCGTGGAAATTGCCTAAAATTTATTAAAAACTTTTTACAAAAGCGGTCTTTTTGTGTGAGAGTATTATAATACTTAGTCAGAGAAGAAAAGTGAAGAAAATGAAACACCGCAAGGATCAGTCCTAAGCCCTACATTATTCTTAGTGGCAATAAATAATATTATAATATTAATATTTCAATAATTATGTCTATTAATATGTTAATATTATTAACAACCTTACTAAACTTCTACAGGCTCGATTTACATACATTTCTAATCATTGATCGGACTATCGAACAGCTCAAAGTAATTACAGCGTTAAGTATAATAAACATGAAACTAGTCCATTGTTTGTAAAGTCAAACTAAATTCAATCCTAGATCAACAATACAATGACTGGATTAAAATTCATACAGACGCATCTAAAGGTGACCTTGGCGTTGGGACAGCAGTGGGAGCCCCTAATAGTCCTTTTCAATTTAAACTTTCTCAAAATTCCAGAATATATACTGCAGAACTATTTGGTTTGCTTAAAGCCATTAAATATGTAAATATTAAAAACAGCCTTTGTTGTCTAGTCCTTTCCTACTCTCTCAGCGCAGTCAAAGCTATGCAAAATGTACTTTGGACACCCCATTGAGAAAATTATGAAGGCCGAACTAATAAAAGCTCAAGAAAACTTCAGAAGACTTCACTTCCTGCGGATACCAGGATACCATCTCATATGAGTATAGAAGGGAATGAACAAGCAGATACTAGTGAGCGTAACGCTATCACAAATGACGCATCAGAAACAGAGTGTCGCTAGCGATCTATAAGTTTATTTTAAAAATATGGTGTTAAGTGCGTGGAATCGGGAGTGGAATGATTCCAGTTCTAAACTCAGAACCACCAAAAGTGACATTTCTTCATGGAAGTCGACTGCCAGAAGTAGAAGATCTCAAAGTATTATTTCACGACTACGACTTGGACACTGCAGGTATACTCACGCCTATCTCTTCTCAAATAGTGAACCTCCAAAATGCGAAATATGCAATGCAGTAGAGACAGTATAAAGCACTTCTTGATACACTGTCCTAAATATATAAATCAAAGACATTCTTACAATTTTCCAAATAACCTGAAACCATTACTTGACAAAAATTTTGTTCCGTACAATTTATTAGGTTACTTAAAATGTATAAACATGTTACACAAAATTTAACTTAAATTTGATTAAAATTAATTGAAATTTAATTAATTGTTACAAATGTTTACAAATTGTAATTAATTGTTACAATGATTGATTGTTACAAATATTTAATTTAGTATTGTTACAAATGTTACAGAAATGTCGCTAATAACCTTCGGGTGGATGCGACTTTGTTTTCTTTTTAATAAAAAAAAGACGAGCAGCTTTCTATAACATTAACAACTGAATCTGATTTATAAGTGATGAAGATTGGATCTGCAACTGGTGGAGAAAAAAATTGGTGGAACCAAATCGAAATTCTAAACCACAGAGATAAGCAAAAACTATATATTTTTGTAAATTAGTAACTAAATATTAACCTTCTGACAATAATTTATCGTAAGACTCATAATATTTACGAGAGCAACTAATAGATTACTTGTTTAGTAAAACCTCGACAAAATTCTTCAGAAATGTTATCTTAAAATGTTTGTCACTCTAAGATTAACCCGTAATAGGTTATTATGGTTCAAGATATAAAAACCAAGTTTTAGATATTCCGCATTGATTTTTAATTGTTTTGGCAAAATGAACACACGCACTTTTTTGTTTTTAGTGGTTTTTCTTATTGGTAAGTCTAAAATTATAGGTATTAAAGTTGAATTTTTGATAACGTTAGGTGTTGTGAGGAATAGCTAATTTGAAATAATATTTTTTTGAATAATAATAATGTGATTATTAGTACAATCATCATCAATTTATTTGGGTATGCTTCCCAGTGCTTTCTCGTTATGTTATTCATTAATATATTTGTTTTTTTGTTTACGCTTTTATATCAGCGACGTAATGTCTACCTTGTGCATCTCGAAACAGTTAATACTTTTATCTTCAATTTTTAATTTAAAAATTTGTTCTGCTGTCACTTAAAATATGGCCATGTAAAGTTTTCATTATGTGTTCTACTGTATCCAACGTCATTCCAAAGTCGACTAAACCGATATAGACATATTTTTGTTGATTTCTACATTTTTATAATAGAACAAATAACCCACATATTACTTCCCTAGTTTTCATTCCCTCTCGAAACACAAACTATCGAAAATGGAATTATTTTAAGCAAGATTTTTAAAAACCTGGCTATGTTTTAAGCTTATTATTAAATTAAGTAACGTTAAATGTTTGCATTTGTGTGCGTTGTTGACTTCTTTAGTAGTACAACAGGTTAATAGTCTGTTCGTATATCAGGTGCTTCATATAGATTAGTGGTTCTGAAGTGTGGGTCGATCCCCTAGGATGTCGCGCGAATAGCTGAGGGGGTCGCCAAGGGATTACCAAAAAAAAAAAACTTTTTGTACAAGAATTTTTATTTCATATCTTAAATAAAAACATATCAAATGAAAATATAACCTAATTATCACAATATTGTGGTCGTTTTTTAGGCTAGGTTTAACATAAATTTGACTCCCGCGTAAAATATAAACAATAATTAAACACTTTGCGTAAAAATATATTACAAAGTAAAGAAATTCATGCTATTGCAACGTAAAATATATGTCTGTTTTTCGGAAAGTATTTTCGATTTTCGAAACGATTTCCCACTTTCATTTTAATTGCATTCAATTGATGAGAAACTCAACTTGCATTAATAAAATATTGCAAAGAGAACGAATCATTTGACTCCTTCGCTCTCCAATTCGAAATATTCTTGCATCCTTTTAGTCCAAAAGTGATCCGGGCTTTGAGACAAAAGTCTAGGTTTAACATTTCATCACTTGATATTGCAGTAAAATTTTTCTTTCATTTTTTTTCTAATGTCAGCTTTGAAAAGCATTGTTCAAAAAAGGATTCAATACCCATCTATAATTGTCATGGCTAATTTAAATTTCTTTGGGAATATATTCAGAGTTGTTGTTTTATATTTGGTCCGTTAAAAAGTTACATTTTGGTTGCATTTTTGAGAGGATGCAATTTTATTTTTTTTTTCTGTATTAGGGAGGTAAGAATAGCTTAAGTTTAACTTTGCGGGGTCGCATTCTTGTCTCCCGGCCCGTCCCCCTTGAAAAAAGTTTCACACTGTATCTGATAAACTAGCAACCCTATAGAAAAAATTTTATTAGACGTTATTTAGAGCAAATTAAATTGTCTACAACATTATTTCCAATAATTTTAATCGTAGCATGGAAAATAAATAAGTTATAAACAAAAATAACTAAATTTTTTAACTAATTTTTGTTTGCTCCTTATAATTTTTTTCTGGTCATTTTACAATAAAATGTTAGTGTAATATTATAGGGAATTTTTCAAAAGGATAATTTTAACTACAAGTTCGTTTAATTTTATTAATTTCTCTATATAAAAAAGAACCATCAGGCTAAATTTTCTATTATATATTTTTTTTATTCATATCAATCATCGGACAATTTCCAGCCGAGATAATATTGAGCATAATTATATATTTAAAAAAGTATTTTCCAGCTATTGTTTTTTTCATTTTATTTGATAGCCGAGGCTGCGGTTAAGGATCTAATTCGGTATTAAAGATGAGTGTTTCCGAAAGAATGGGAGTTAGAATTGGCGTCATTGTTGGTAATTCATTTTTGAATTCTTCGAACTTTTCGATTAATTTTGATATTTCCATGATGTTGCTATAGGTTCCACCAGAACAAGCGAAGTACAATGCAGAGCATTTGAGACCTGCTTGTCGGCAACCGGCTGCTTCCACAGTTTCCTATGCGTCTGCAGAAAATTAATTTCAAAAGTTCGGGAATGCTTTTTCCAGCCACAATTTTCAGGATAGCATTGTTTCCTAGTGATAAACTCTTAGACTGTGGAAATGAGCTGCATCTTGTATTGGCAGAAGCGGCGATAAGTTTAATGTATTTTTGGTCACTGTCTTGGTGAATATCGTTTGTACTGTCACAGAATCATCTTTTTCTCCACCATATAAAGAGACGAAAAAACGATCGGTAAGGACAGTGAGCAAAAATGGTTCAGCTTTCTCATTGAGAAATAATGCTGTTCTGCTAACTAACTCTGTAAAATTTCGATAAATGTAAGTTTGCCGACCTTGTAAACTGATGATGTTGTGAGGCAGCCTGAAAAAACATGGGAAAATAGCAAATTCTCTGCAATGACGTCAACATATATAAAACTTAAAGGACAGTATAATTTACGCCACTTACACCATTTTGAAAGTTTAAATAAATTGGACACTTTAGACACACAATATTGGACTGTTTCCTTCCTAATGCTCACTTCTTATATAGCAGTTTTGATTTATTATTTATTTTATAAATTTGATTTATTCTTTTCATTACTAAGAAATTTATCCTGTTATAATGTTGGTATGGTCAGGGCCGCCGCTACCATGTGTGCCAAGTGTGCATCGCACACGGGCGGCCAACAATAGGGGCGGCCAAAAGCATTCCACTGATGATAATACTTTTTTAAAACGAAAATAATTAAATAGTAATGATTCAGATAATTCTGTGAACTGTAATATTCCAAACAATAATAATTATTCAGTACGTGATAATACTTAAATGCGTTTCATTTATCATGTATACTTCTTTTTTTCATCCTAATCTAAAAAAAAATGTCAGAAAATATTATGTATTGTATGAACTGCCGCCCTTTTGCAGGTACAGTCATAAAGCAGTTTCGGGAATACTTTTTAATTCAAAGCGGCTGGTGGCTTTCGGACTTCAGTTATTTGAGATTTCACACGTAGATACTTTACAAGAATTTAAGCAAGTGGTTGTAAAGTTTCTGTTATAATATTGTTCCTATGGTTATGTTTATAGATGGGTTATTATGTCTTATGTTCAGTCTTAGTTGAGAATTCGATGAATTGGGACACCCTTTTGATAAAAGATTTTGTTTGTAAAATATAGTAGTGTACCCGTTTATTTTGCACAGTAGGTACTGTATTTCGAAGTAACGTCGAGATCAGAGCAATTTTATTCGTATACGCGTTACGGCTACATATTATTTGGAGAAACATTATTTGGACAACTTATCTACAGTGTTTTTGGATTTATTTTGTTAAATTCGTCCGGCTTCGTTCTTAAGTGATAATTTCAAAATGTCCGAAAGAAAAAGAAAACGACTTTCAGGTTTTTAATATAAAAAATAAAAGAGGCAAAAACTGAGGAGAAAAAAAAAACTTAGCGGTGCACTGGAATCATTTTTGATGAAAAACATACATGAAAATATAGAAGACTCAGATATAAATTTAGGACCTTCAACTTCAAGCGAAGTCCAAATCATAGAAAAAAGTACCAAACAATTGAATATTCCTGCGAATAGAGACGGATGGTTTGATGACAATAATAGCGATAGTGCGAGTGCTGATGCTGAAAAGCCTGAACCTGAAACCACCAACCAAGACAGAACAATTAATGTTCCAGTTAATCTGGATTGCAGTGTAGGAAGCTCCAGCATATACTTGGTTTCAAATGATCCCGGAAAATGATCTGAAAATATGAATCCAAGTGAAGTTCAATTTGTTGTTGAAAATTTTCCTAAGCAAATTACAAAAATTAACTTCCCCAGAGATACAAATAATAGGAAATTTTCAGAAACTTATTATTATCGCACATTACCTAATCAAGACCAAATTCATCGCCCGTGGTTACTTTACTCATTATCACTAAATAGTGTTTTTTGTGCACCTTGTAAACTGTTTTGTTGTGATGAAAGCAGCCGGCAATTACTTAGTGGAATTAATGGGGTAAGTGACTGGCAACATTTAGCTATTATTTTAAAAAGACATGAATCCTGTGCAGCTCATATAAAATATTCTCAAAAACTGTTTAAACTATCTACAACATTAAAAAAATAATTAACAGTTGACTCTGCTCATCAAAAATTATAAGAAATGGAGAAAAACCATTGGGGCGCACGTAGAACAAATAACAATTGTAGTAAGATGTGTTTCTGCAATGTTATCTATAGAACATGAAGTGTGTGCGACATTGGACATTAAAGATATTGTCAAAAAGTTTTCCGAGACGAAAGCCCGAAAAGTGCGTTTTTTGTTTTTTTATGTGTTTATGTTTCTATTCACGGTTTATTTTAATTAGGATGGAGAATAATGGACGTTTAAATTAGGATATTAGGATGGGATATTAGGATATACATTAGGATAATATTATATGGACTTTGGATCATAGAGATTAGTCTAAATGTTCAAGTATTTATCTATTTACAAATTATTATTGTTATATTATGCATCTTCTGCACATTTCTTTAAATAATAGTATGTATGTTGGAAGGGGGGCGGCAAATATTAAGTTGCACACGGGCGGCCAATACCTTAGCGGCGGCCCTGGGTATGGTGCTCTTATTAAACTCGATCTCTGTCTACTGGTGCTTTCTCGTGCGTTGCAAGTGCACGAGTTGGGGTAAGTTTTGTGGAGGCGGAAAGGGTAGATAATAAATTAATAAAAACATAGGAATGTTAAGAAAATGATAAATTAATTTAACATGATAAGAAAAAAATAATATATAATGGAAAATTAAGTCTAATGGTTCGTTTTTATCGTATTCTTACGAGTAATCAAGAACCCGGTCAATTTCGAAGCGCTAGAGAACCCAGAAAAAATAATGAAATTATACAAATTTGTAATTAAAACTATTCTTTCAAAATCCCTATATAATATTGCTTTGTCATTTTATTGTAAAATGACTAGAAAAAGAGTTATAAGATTTAAAAATAATTTGTCCAAAATAATCCAGATATTTTTGTTTATAACTTTTTATTTTCCATTTTACGATAAAAATTAATAGTAATAATACAAATAATATTTAATATTAGTCCAGTAGTCAGATATTTTATCTCTAAAAACGAGACAAACGAGGAAAAGTTAAATTTGGCCGAGAATATCAATTTTGGAACCCCAAAAAAGATGCAAAAACGTTTGCCATTCCTACTAACGGTCTTGCCCTTAAACCCCTGTCGTAGGGGGAATTTTGGAACCGGAAACATCGATTTACCAAGAATCTGCAATCCATAAAATGCTGAAAAAAATGTTTCAAACAAGAAATGTAACTGCGATAATTTTGAACAAAAATGTTTACTAAGACTTTTTGTGTAGAATAAACAGTTCTTTTAGAAACAATGCTTGAAGCGACCGGCGATTCTAAATGACAAACTCAAATGAAGTAAATTTCTATAAATCTATTAAATAAATAAACGTTGCGCGATTTTTGCCATTTTTTACGATTCTCATGAGATCAATAAAATTTATTTATTACTTCCATTGACGGGTCGCTGTGGAATTTCCATTGTTAGGGCCTAACCTAAAAATATAGAAATAACCTTATTTCTTGTATGTTAATTTGTTTGTAAAATTGTTATTCTGTTATAAATTATGTCTGTATCAAAAGGAAATCGTTTTGATACAGACATGATTTAATCTCATTCGATTTTTAAAAACTGGAAATCATCGTTTCCATATCCTGTATTTCTTTTACACAACATTTCTAGTTTGCATGAGAGATTCATTATAAAGATTATCTGCTTCTGTTCTAGCATCTTGTCTAGCCTTGTCATTAAATATGATTTCAAAGTGTGATCACACTCACTAAATATAAAAAATAGTAGGTAAAATCCTAACAAAACCTCCAGCTTCAAATATTTGTATGTCATTATTATTAAATAAAATTAAACTCAGCCATTTTGCAACAATAGTTGTAATTTTTAAACTAGTCTAGTAATTGTTTGGACATTTAATGCAAAAATTCTTTTTCTGAACGATATATTTCTGCATTTACACCTACATAAGAAGCAATTTGTATTAAAATACAAGTAAATGAAACTGTGCATCTTGGAAATCATACACTCATGGACAAAAAGATCGAATATTTTGGAATTTTCCAATTTTTTTTTGTAGTCACTATTATTTCAAAATAATTTTAGATTACTGATAATACTCATATGGTAGGCTGATGTACACAACTGGTTTGAAATATTATGATGTTTATTTTGACGTTTATTCAGTGGTTAGTGTCATTCGTACATTTTATCATAAAAAACCTTCTTCACTTAAAGTAAAAATCATAATAATTCGGTTATTTTAAGTTTAGTTTATTAAGTTTAATTAAATATTGTTTTTATTTAACTAAGTTTAAAATAAGTATCCCACCAATTTGACACTGCGATGAAGCCCATGTAGCACATATTGTAATTTTGTACTAGGAAGGATATGCACAAAAAGATATCGCACGACGCCTCAGCAGAACTGAATCTATAGTTTGGAATACTCTAAAAAGGTAAAGCGAAACAGGAAATTTTGTACGAATTCCTGGTCAAGGACGCCCAAGGTGCACAACCACAATTAATGACAGTTTTTTGGTTCTTAATTTTACACGAAATCGTTTATTGACATCGATGCACCTCAGAAATCAACTATTAAATGTTAGACAAGTTAATGTGAGTTCACAAACAGTTAGACGAAGACCAAAAGAAGCAAACTTAAAGCCCAGACGCCCTGCCAAAAGTTCCACCACGTCTTCTCCCAAATCATAAAGCTCGTCGTTTGGAATTTGCAAGAACACATATATAGTGGAATATCGAACACTGGAAAAACGTTATTTTTACTGATGAGACCAGAATCCTATTTTGGAAGCCAGATGGTCAAAACTACGTCTACAGAAGAGTTGGAGAACGATTCGCTAGCTGCAGTCTCGCCCAGACCGTTAGTTTTGGAGTTGATGGCATAATTCTTTGCGAAGATTAGTTAAGAGGCACGTACCGCGCTTGTGGAAGTGATTGGATGGATGACTAGTGGTTCTTACGTTTGAAACATCCTGCAAGATTATGTTTTTTCATATGTTGGTTACATTGAATATGAAAGATTCACGTTAATGCACGATAATGATCGACCACATGCCGCTGCCATAGTAAGTAATTATCTTGACGAGGTTCAAATTCGAAGATTAGATTGGCAACCTTTAGCCCGGATTTAAATCCAATAGAGTACATGTGGGATCACCTAAAACGCAGCATACGACAAAGAAATCCCGTTCCAAATACGATAGAGCAGATTCGGCTTGCTGCACAGGATGAATAGAATGCAATTTCCCAAGTATATGTCAAAAATTTACTTGCAAGCATGCTGAGAAAGATGCAAGCAGTAATAAGAGCTAGAGGGAGCAATACTCGTTACTGATCATGCACTTCTTTCAGTTAAAACGACTTGTTTAAGCAATTTAAATTATCATTTAAGTTTAGAGTAAAATAACCTTATTTACCTAATATTAAACATTTATTTTTTTCACAATTTTCTCCGCATAAAAACTTAAAATTGTTCATTAAACATTATTAAAATAAACTCTATTTTACAATAAACGACTTGATTGACCAGAATTTATTTTGAAAAAACAAAAATTAAAGAAAATTCCAAAATATTCGATATTTTTGTCCATGAGTGTAGAATGGCATAAAACTCTTCTTCAACTTGGACCATTTCATCATTTTCTTAATACATTTTTAATTCTTAAAGCTGTTGACCTCGATATACCCATATAGTCAGCCATTGATATTTGCATTTTTCCAGAAGCAAAAAATATTAATGTTAATAATAACTGTTGGACTGGTGAAATAGCTTCTCAGATAATCGTTGTTTTACTATCTTTTATTGACAGATATACTTTTAATTTTTGACTTTTAATCGAATGTCTGTATTTTTTAGTTATTTTTCTTGCAGTTTTTAATTTAAACTTGCTTAGAGTAAATATAAGATGACTAGAAACGAATTGATCGAGAGTAGTAAATCGATTTGAACCGCTATTTTATGACGCTACCCGTGACGATGCCATCCTGTGGCGCTGGTTTCGTGTCGCTCGCGTCAGCATTTTAATATGGAGAAAAAAGTA